>NW_024704765.1:9626282-10246770 GCF_018977255.1 Callorhinchus milii | reverse complement strand
CATTTTTAATCTACGACTGTTTGTGGGACATTGCTGTGCGCAATTGGCTGCCGCGTTCGCCCACAAATATACAGTTAATTCACTTTGCAGTGTGTTCTGTGAAGCGCTTTGGGACGTCCTCCCGATGTGAAAAGCGCTATATCAAAATGCAAGGATTATTATTATTATGTAAATCTATCTGTATTATCTGCTTCAATTACTACTTATGGGAGTGAGTTCCGCATAGTGCTGCCCTCTGTCTGAAGAAGTTCCTTCTAAATTCTCATTTCAATCCTCCAGTCACTATCTTATACTCGTATTTCTATGTGAAGTCTCAGTCAGAAATAGGAACTACCTATTTGAGCTGTGACACCATGTTGTATTGGTGTCACTTGTGGCATTGTAATCAGTCCTGCAGCTCAGGTGGGGAGTCCTGTAACTCAGTGGTTAGAGCACTCGCTTTGCAAGTGGGAGACCCGAGTTCAATTCCTAGCAGGGCGAAACCTTGGGCAAGTTTCTTTACTCCACACGCCTAATAATAATTCCTCCAAAACCAAAAACAAATTGGTCATTTTTAATCTACGACTGTTTGCGGGACATAGCTGTGCGCAATTGGCTGCCGCGTTCGCCCACAAATATACAGTTAATTCACTTTGCAGTGTGTTCTGTGAAGCGCTTTGGGACGTCCTCCCGATGTGAAAAGCGCTATATCAAAATGCAAGGATTATTAATATTATGTAAATCTATCTGTATTATCTGCCTCAATTACTACTTACGGGAGTGAGTTCCGCATAGTGCTGCCCTCTGTCTGAAGAAGTTCCTTTTCAATTCTCCAGTCACTATCTTATACTCGTATTTCTATGTGAAGTCTCAGTCAGAAATAGGAACTACCTATTTGAGCTGTGACACCATGTTGTATTGGTGTCACTTGTGGCTTTGTAATCAGTCCTGCAGCTCAGGTGGGGAGTCCTGTAGCTCAGTGGTTAGAGCACTCGCTTTGCAAGTGGGAGACCTGAGTTCAATTCCAGCAGGGCGAAACCTTGGGCAAGTTTCCTTATCCACACAGAGCCTAATAATAATTCCTCCAAAACCAAAAACAATAAATTGGTCATTTTCAATCCACGACTGTTTGTGGGACATTGCTGTGCGCAATTGGCTGCCGCGTTCGCCCGCAAATATACAGTCAATTCACTTTACAGTGTGTTCTGTGAAGCGGTTTAAGACGTCCTAAGTGAAAAGCGCTACATCAAAATGCAAGGATTATTATGTAAATTTATCTGTATTATCTGCTTCAATTACTACTTATGGGGTGAGTTCCGCATAGTGCTGCCCTCTGTCTGAAGAAGTTCCTTCTAAATTCTCATTTCAATCCTCCAGTCACTATCTTATACTCGTATTTCTATGTGAAGTCTCAGTCAGAAATAGGAACTACCTATTTGAGCTGTGACACCATGTTGTATTGGTGTCACTTGTGGTAATGTAATCAGTCCTGCAGCTCAGGTGGGGAGTCCTGTAGCTCAGTGGTTAGAGCACTCGCTTTGCAAGAGGGAGACCTGAGTTCAATTTCAAGCAGGGCGAAACCTTGGGCAAGTTTCCTTACCCCACACGCCTAATAATAATTCCTCCAAAACCAAAAACAATAATAAATTGGTCATTTTCAATCCACGACTGTTTGTGGGACATTGCTGTGCGCAATTGGCTGCCGCGTTCGCCCACAAATATACAGTTAATTCACTTTGCAGTGTGTTCTGTGAAGCGGTTTAAGACGTCCTCCCGAAGTGAAAACGCTACATCAAAATGCAAGGATTATTATTATTATGTAAATTTATCTGTATTATCTGCTTCAATTACTACTTACGGGAGTGAGTTCCGCATAGTGCTGCCCTCTGTCTGAAGAAGTTCCTTCTAAATTCTCATTTCAATCCTCCAGTCACTATCTTATACTCGTATTTCTATGTGAAGTCTCAGTCAGAAATAGGAACTACCTATTTGAGCTGTGACACCATGTTGTATTGGTGTCACTTGTGGCAATGTAATCAGTCCTGCAGCTCAGGTGGGGAGTCCTGTAGCTCAGTGGTTAGAGCACTCGCTTTGCAAGAAGGAGACCTGAGTTCAATTTCAGGCAGAGGGCGAAACCTTGGGCAAGTTTCCTTACCCCACACAGAGCCTAATAATAATTCCTCCAAAACCAAAAATAATAATAAATTGGTCATTTTCAATCCATGACTGTTTGTGGGACATAGCTGTGCGCAATTGGCTGCCGCGTTCGCCCACAAATATACAGTTAATTCACTTTGCAGTGCGGTTTGAGACGTCCTCCCGATGTGAAAAGCGCTATATCAAAATGCAAGGATTATTATGTAAATCTATCTGTATTATCTGCTTCAATTACTACTTATGGGAGTGAGTTCCGCATAGTGCTGCCCTCTGTCTGAAGAAGTTCCTTCTAAATTCTCATTTCAATCCTCCAGTCACTATCTTATACTCGTATTTCTATGTGAAGTCTCAGTCAGAAATAGGAACTACCTATTTGAGCTGTGACACCATGTTGTATTGGTGTCACTTGTGGCTTTGTAATCAGTCCTGCAGCTCAGGTGGGGAGTCCTGTAGCTCAGTGGTTAGAGCACTCGCTTTGCAAGTGGGAGACCTGAGTTCAATTCCTGGCAGGGCGAAACCTTGGGCAAGTTTCCTTACCCCACACGCCTAATAATAATTCCTCCAAAACCAAAAATAATAATAAATTGGTCATTTTCAATCCACGACTGTTTGTGGGACATAGCTGTGCGCAATTGGCTGCCGCGTTCGCCCACAAATATAGAGTTAATTCACTTTGCAGTGTGTTCTGTGAAGCGCTTTGGGACGTCCTCCCGATGTGAAAAGCGCTATATCAAAATGCAAGGATTATTATTATTATGTAAATCTATCTGTATTATCTGCTTCAATTACTACTTACGGGAGTGAGTTCCGCATAGTGCTGCCCTCTGTCTGAAGAAGTTCCTTTTCAATTCTCCAGTCACTATCTTATACTCGTATTTCTGTGTGAAGTCTCAGTCAGAAATAGGAACTACCTATTTGAGCTGTGACACCATGTTGTATTGGTGTCACTTGTGGCTTTGTAATCAGTCCTGCAGCTCAGGTGGGGAGTCCTGTAGCTCAGTGGTGAGAGCACTCGCTTTGCAAGTGGGAGACCTGAGTTCAATTTCAGGCAGGTCAGGGCGAAACCTTGGGCAAGTTTCTTTATTCCGCACAGAGCCTAATAATAATTCCTCCAAAACAACAATAAATTGGTCATTTTCAATCCACGACTGTTTCTGGGACATTGCTGTGCGCAATTGGCTGCCGCGTTCGCCCGCAAATATACAGTCAATTCACTTTACAGTGTGTTCTGTGAAGCGGTTTAAGACGTCCTAAGTGAAAAGCGCTACATCAAAATGCAAGGATTATTATGTAAATTTATCTGTATTATCTGCTTCAATTACTACTTACGGGAGTGAGTTCCGCATAGTGCTGCCCTCTGTCTGAAGAAGTTCCTTCTAAATTCTCATTTCAATCCTCCAGTCACTATCTTATACTCGTATTTCTGAGTGAAGTCTCAGTCAGAAATAGGAACTACCAATTTGAGCTGTGACACCATGTTGTATTGGTGTCACTTGTGGAAATATCATCAGTCCTGCAGCTCAGGTGGGGAGTACTGTAACTCAGTGGTTAGAGCACTCGCTTTGCAAGTGAGAGACCTGAGTTCAATTCCTGGCAGGGCGAAATCTTGGGCAAGTTTCCTTACTCCACACAGAGCCTAATAATAATTCCTCCAAAACCAATAATAAATAGGTCATTTTTAATCTACGACTGTTTGTGGGACATTGCTGTGCGCAATTGGCTGCCGCGTTCGCCCACAAATAAACAGTTAATTCACTTTGCAGTGTGTTCTGTGAAGCACTTTTGGACGTCCTCCCGATGTGAAAAGCGCTATATCAAAATGTAAGGATTATTATTATGTAAATCTATCTGTATTATCTGCTTAAATTACTACTTATGGGAGTGAGTTCCACATAGTGCTGCCCTCTGTCTGAAGAAGTTCCTTCTAAATTCTCATTTCAATTCTCCAGTCACTATCTTATACTCGTATTTCTGTGTGAAGTCTCAGTCAGAAATAGGAACTACCTATTTGAGCTGTGACACCATGTTGTATTGGTGTCACTTGTGGCATTGTAATCCGTCCTGCAGCTCAGTGGTTAGAGCACTCGCTTTGCAAGCTGGAGACCTGAGTTCAATTCCAGGCAGAGGGCGAAACCTTGGCCAAGTTTCCTTACTCCACACAGAGCCTAATAAAAATCCCTCCAAAAACCCAAAGCAATAATAAATTGGTAATTTTCAATCTACAACTGTTTGTGGGACATTGCTGTGTGCAATTGGCTGCCGCGTTCGCCCGCAAATATACAGTCAATTCACTTTACAGTGTGTTCTGTAAAGTGCTTTGGGACGTCCTTCCGACGTGAAAAGCGCTATATCAAATGCAAGGATCATTATTATTATTAAAGCTTGTGATAGAAAAACTGTGTTAGTGGCGAAAGATTGCGGTAGACAGAAGGAGAAATATTCGGATAGAAAGTGTTAGAAAGATTGGAATTAAGAGAGACAAAGTATGATAGAGAGGATAAAGTTTACAATAGGGAAAGTGATAGAGAGAAAGAGTGTGTTAGAAAGAAGCGAAAGAGAGAAAGTATAATAGAGAGAAGCAGAAAAATTGCGCTAAAGAAGAAATATGAGAGAGAAGAGGAAAATTGGGCGAGAGTGCGTGTTAGGAGGATTGGAATAGAGAGGAGAAAGATTCTGATAAAGAATGATAGAGAGAGAAAGTGTGACAGAGACGGAAAAGGTTGTAATAGAGAGGAGAAAGATTGCAATAGTGAGAAAGAGAACGATTCTGAAAGAGAGAAAGTGTGTTAGAAAGAATGAGAAATATTGTGATAAAGAAGTAATGTGAGAGAGGAGAAAATTGAGCGAGAGAAGGACAATGATAGAGAGAGAAAGTGTGTTAGAATAGAAAGAGAAAGTATGATAAAGATTGCAATAGAAAGTGATAGAGGAGAAAGATTACAATACATAAAAAGTGTGATAGAGAGAAAGTGTGATAGAGGAGTAAGATTCTGATAGAAAGAACGATAGAGAGGAGAGATTAAAATAGAGAGAAAGTGTGATAGGGAAGAGAAAGTTTGGAATAGAGAGGGAAAGTGATAGAGAGAATACGATAGAGAGAAAGTGTGTTAGAAAGATTGGAATAGAGGGAGAGGGTGTGATAGTGAGAAAGTGTGAGAGGGAGAGGAAGTGTGTTAGAAAGGAGAAAGATTGGAATAGAGAGAGAAAGTGCGAAAGAGAGGAGAAAGATTGCAATATAAAGTGTGAAAGAGGGAAAAAGTTGTAACAGAGAGGAGAAATATTCTGATAGAAAGAGTGATAGAGAGGGCAAAGATTGCAGTCGAGAGAGAAAGTGTGATAGAGAAAGAGAAAGATTCCGATAGAGGGAGAAATTGTGTTAGAAAGAAGGAGAAATTTTGTGATAGAGAGAGAGAAAGTATAATAGAGAGAAGCAGAAAAATTGCAGTAAAGAAGAAATGTGAGAGAGGAGGAAAATTGGGTGACAGGAGAGCGATAGTGTGTGTTAGAAGGAATGGAATAGAGAGAGACAAGGTGTGATAGAGGAGGAAGACTGCAATAGAGAAAAAGTGTAAGAGAGGAGAAAGATTACAATAGAGAGAAAGTGTGTTAGAAAGATTGGAATAGAGAGAGAGAGAGAAAGTATGATAGTGATGAGAAAGATTGTAATAGAGAGGAGAAGGACGGCAAAAGAGAGAGTGTGATGGAGAGAAGGAGAAAGATTGCGATAGAGAGAAAGTGTGATAAAGAGGAGAAAGATTGTAATACAGAGGCAAAGTACGATTGAGTGAGAAAGTGCGAAAGGGAAAGAAAGTCTTAGAAAGGAGAAAGATTGGAACAGAGAGAGAAAGTGAAAGAGAGAAGGAGAAAGATTGCCATAGAGAAAGTGTGATAGAGAGGGAAAAGGTTGTAATAGAGAGAAAGAAAGATTGTAACAGAAAAAGTGTGATAGAGAGGAGAAAGATTCTGATAGAGAGAAAAGATTGCGATAGAGAGAAAGAAAGATTGTAACAGAAAAAGTGTGATAGAGGGCAAAGAATGTAATAGAGAGAAAGAGATCGATTCTGATAAAGTGTGTTAGAAAGAAGCAGAAAGATTGTGATGGAGAGAGAGAAAGTATAATAGAGAGGAGGAAAATTGGGCGAGAGAAGGAGAGCAATAGAGAGAAAGTGTTAGAAGGATTGGAATAGAGAGACATAAAGTATGATAGGGAGCAAAAAGATTGCAATAGAGAGAAAGTGTAATAGAGAGATGGAGAGACATTCTGATAGAGTGAAAGAGGGAAAAGTTTGTGACAGAGACGGAAAAGGTTTATTAGAGAGGAGAGATTAAAATAGAGAGAAAGTGTGGTAGAGAAGAGAAAGGATGCAAGAGAGAGAACGTGTTAGAAAGATTGGAATAGAGAGAGAGGACTTGTGATAGAGAAGGAGAAAGTTTGCAATACAGAAAAAGTGTGACAGAAGGAGAAAGATTGCGATAGAGTGGAAGTGTGATAAAGAGGAAAAATATTGCAATAGAGAGAGCAAGTGTGACAGAGAGAAAGTGTGTTAGAAAGAAGGAGAAACATTGCGATGGCGAGAAGGAGAAATATTGTGATACACAGAAAGTGTGACAGAGGCGGAAAAGGTTGTAATAGAGAAAAGGCGAACGATTCAGATAGGAGTGATAGAGAGAGACAAAGTATGATGGAGAGAAGGTTGCATTAGATGGAGAAAGATTGTGATTGAGAATAGGGGAAAGGTTGCACAAGAGAGAAGATTGCGATAGAGAGAAAGTGTGATAGAGGAGAAAAATTCTGATAGAAAGAGTGATAGAGAGGGTAAAGATTGTAATAGAGACAAAGAGAACGATTCTGATAGAGAGAAAGTGTGTTAGAAAGATTGGAATAGAGAGAGACAAAGTATGATAGAGAGCAGAAAGATTGCAACAGAGGAAAACTGATAGAGAGGAGAAAGATTGCAATAGAGACAAAGTGTAATAGAGAGGAGAAAGATTTTGATAGAAAGGAAAAGGTTGTAATAGAAAGTGTGTTAGAAAGAAGGAGAAATATTGTGATAGACAGAAAGAGCGATAGAGACGGAACAGGTTGTAATAGAGAGAGACTAAATATGATGGAGAGAAGGTAAGATTGCAATAGAGTGAAAGTGTGATAGAGGAGAAAGATTGTGATAGAGAAAAGGAGAAAGATTGCAAAAGAGATAGAGAGGAAGAAAGATTGTAACAGAAAAAGTGTGATAAAGAGGAGGAAGATTCTGATAGAGAGAAAGTGTGACAGCGAAAAAGGTTGTGATAGAGAGGGCAAAGATTCTGATAGAAAGTGTGATAGAGAGGGCAAAGATTGTAATAGAGAGAAAGTGTAATAGAGAAGCAGAAAAATTGCGATAAAGGAGAAATGTGAGAGAGGAGAAAAATTGGGCGAGAGAAGGAGAGCGATAGAGAGGAGAAAGATTGCAATAGAGAGAAAGTGTGATAAAGAGAAGGTGCAATAGAGAGAAGGAGAAAGATTTTGATCGAAAGAGTGATAGAGAGGTGAGAGATTAAAATAGAGAGAAAGTGACAGAAGAGAAAGTTTGGAATATAGAGGGAAAGTGTTAAAGAGATGAAAGATTGTGATAGGGAGGAGAAAGATTGCAATAGAGAGTGATAGAGGAGAAAGATTTCAATAGAGAGAAAGTGTGATAATAATAATCCTTGCATTTGATATAGTGCTTTTCACGTCGGGAGGACGTCCCAAAGCACTTCACAGAACACACTGCAAAGTGAATTGACTGTATATTTGTGGGCAAACACGGCAGCCAATTGTGCAGAGCAATGTCCCACAAACAGTTTTGGATTGAAAATGACCAATTTGTTTTTTGGAGGGATTATTATTAGGCTCTGTGTGGAGTAAGGAAACTTGCCCAAGGTTTCACCCTCTGCCTGGAATTGAACTCGGGTCTCTCACTTGCAAAGCAGGTGCTCTAACCACTGAGCTACAGGACTCTAATAACCAACCCTGACACTAACTGACTCAAACTACACTGAACCTGCCCTGACAAGCTAACTCTCAATCACCCTCTTAACTAAAACCAACTCTCAACTGGACTGAACTCACCCTGACAAACACAACTCTCAACCAATCATAGCATAAACTGACTCAACAACAACACTAAACCAGTCTGAACAGAACCTGACTCGTGGCAGCCACACTGACCCAGACCCGGCAGTGACTGACTCTCAGCAGCTACACATTGCCGGTTACTAGCAAACCAGCCGTGCAAACTGCTCCGACCCAGCCCTGGCAGCGACTGACCCAGGCCTGAAAGACTCTAAACCTCAACAACTGCACTTGACCGGCCTCGACACAATCACTGAATCTACACCTATCCTGAACCAACTTGCACACAAACTGATGCTCCATAACCAGCCCCGACACAAACCAACTCTCAGCCACTAAACCCAACCAACCTTGACAGACACTGGCTCAATAAACCAAACTTCACACAAAGACTATATTACCCAACGACACACAAATTCTCTGATCTCAGATCAAACTCTTGTAATAGAAGTTATCAAATCAAACCTTACACCATCCAACTACAGTGTTGGACTTCAACCTCTGCGATTCATACAATCTGTACCAATTAATTCTACCCTCAACCCAAACTATCACCTCACCATGTTAACTCAGCAACATCTCCCCATCTTGTCCCTCTCAAACCCCAGTCTTTGTTACTAACAACTTCTAATCTCAACCTCCAGTGTGAACCAGAGTTTGGCTCATATGTGTTTGAATGTCAGAGACATCCTGCATGAAGTCCACATAATGTTACCAAACCTCTGGAGTGTGGAAAGGCGCAAGAAAGAAGGATATACAACCTTTGCCATCAGCATAGTGTTCCCACTAGTACAGACTTAACTAACTTATCCTCCAGGATTCCCAATGTGCTAGAGAGAGAAACAGGGCATGAGCTTCAGTCGTCAGCATTTGGTTCCCATTAGTACAGACATGGCTTCGGGTGACAATAATAATTGTCCTTGCATTTGATATAGCGCTTTTCACGTCTTGGACATCTCAAAGTGCTTCACAGACGAGACCGTAAAGTGAATTGACCATATATTTGTGGGCAAAGCACACCAGTCAATTGCGCATAGCAGCGTCCCACAAACAGTCGTGGATTGAAAATGATCAATTTATTATTGTTTTGTTTTTTGGAGGGATTATTATTAGGTGTGTGGAGTAAGGAAACTTGCCCAAGGTTTCGCCCTCCCTGAATTGAACCCAGGTGTCTTGCTTGTAAGGCGAGTGCTCTAACCACTGAGCTACAGCACTCCACCGAACAACTGAGCTCAGCCCATTAGTCACTTACATCTCCCACAATTTTCAGCTGCATCTCATCTCCAAACAATTCCTAGTTGGATGTCTTTGACCAAAATCTAGATGATGGTTTAAAGACTAACACTGCAAAATAATACAGTGATTCTGTCATCACCATCTCTGAGACGAGTTACACAATACAAAGAAAAGTCGGACAGGTCAAGAGATGTTCACATTAATCCGAGATGGATAGCAACAAGGTCTCAAGTTCATTGATGTATGAATACCCAGTGATCATCTGTTGTGAACAAACATTAGACCAGCATTCAAAAGTAAAAGTAAAAAGCAGACTGGCTCCAGGACAACCTCTGACTGAAGCGGAAACAACAGAACTAAATACTGAGAGAAGAGCAAAGGTTAGAAAACCAAAAGTGATAATTAACTGAGTTGCTCCAGAAAAAGAAACAGTTTAAGAAAATAAACACAAAAAAGCAAGAAAAACACTATTGGGCTTATGGGCAAGTGAGGACAGTTACCCAATAAGTGTCTGTGACAAATACACATATTATAAAAATAAAACAAGTTAAGAACACAAATTTAGCTTAAAGCGTCTGATGCAGTAGCCATTACAGAGACCTGGCTACAATTTGGGCATTACTGGGAGCTAAAATTCCAGGCTGTAAATTCTTCAGAAAAGATAGGGAAATTGGGAATGGAGGGGAGCAATATGGACAACATTCAAGTATAACAGTATGGAGTATAACGGTGGAGTTCTGTAGCTCAGTGGTTAGAGCACTCGCTTTGCAAGCGAAAGACCCGAGTTTAATTCCAGGCAGAGGGCGAAACCTTCGGCAAGTTTCCTTACTCCACACAGAGCCTAATAATAATCCCTCCAAAACCAAAACCAATAATAAATTGGTCATTTTCAATCTACGACTGTTTGTGGGACATTGCTGTGCGCAATTGGCTGCCGCGTTCACCCACAAATATACAGTCAATTCACTTTACAGTGTATTCTGTGAAGCGCTTTGGGACGTCCTCCCGACGTGAAAAGCGCTATATCAAATGCAAGGATTATTATTATTATAGATAGATAGAAAGGACTTTAGTAAAGGTGATCAGGCCACAGAAACACTATGGGTAGAATTAAAGAACAGCAAAGGAGGGAAGACTCTGGTGGGAGTTGTCTACAGACTCCAGGTGGAAACAAAATACCAATTGTTTTTGAGACAAATTACACAATAAAAGGAGAAGCCAAACTGGCCAAGAGTTGTTCACAATTGAGTGATAATATCTCTGAAGCTCACAGGACAGACAACACCCAAGGTTTGGACAACTTCCCTTCACAAACATTACCTGACAATTTACAGCCCACCAGAAGGTTCTCACAAATACAGACTTACCTGATATAGTCCAGAGAGACGCCTGAGCCAAGCTCCATCACACGCAAACTGACCATTTCACTGCTCTGAACCACAAGCCTCCAGCAACTCATCTGCTCTCTCTGGGCTAATGGGGTGACTCCTTCCTCCAATGGTTTGACTGAGCTCAGGCTCAATACCCAAAGGTTCAGGTTTGACATGTGGCCAATGAGCGAATCACATTCCTCACGCGGTCCAGTTGAAGGGACCCTAACCCTTCACAGCTGCGAACAGTCAGTATCATCACATGGGCTGTTGGCTATTGGATGGTTCAGAGAATTCACAGGGTTTATATTCATTACTTTGGAGCATTCACACTTTCCTAGAATTTCCCATTGAATGTTTCAGAGACACCATCAAATCAGATCACAAACACTAAGAGGTGTGAGAGAGGAGAAAGATTGCAATAGAGAGGTGTGATAGAGAGAAAGTTTGTGATAAAGTGGTTGGGGACTCTCGCCCCTGTCCCTTGGCCCCTCCCCATGCCCCTTCCTCATCCCCTGGCCTAGTCTCGTTCCCTCCCAGTCTCCTCCCCTTGGTTCCTCCCCTGGCCCATCTCCTCCCCCCCAGCCCCGTCTCCTCCCCCGAGATGTGTTACTGTGAAGCTCTGAGACACCGTCCGGTGCGGAGACGATATATACATCACTGTTGTTGTTAATCAGTGAGTGAGTGATAGTGAGTGTGTGTATGTGAGTGTCAGTGATTGTGATCGCAGTGGCACGAAGTTGAGACAAACACATTGACGCTGATTTATTTACAGTAACAGCACAAGGAACTCCACCCACAGCTCCTCCCCACTCACAGGGTGACAGAGACTGGGGGGGGGGTACAGAGGGGGTGACAGAGAGGGTGACAGAGGCTGGGGTGGTGGTGGGGAGTGCAGAGTGGGTGACGGAGAGGGTGACAGAGGCTGGGGGGTGAGGGCCAGGGGTAGGGAGGGGGGTGACTGACAGGGTGACAGAAGCCGGCGAGGCGTCCGGGTGGCTCTGGCTCTTGTAGGCGGAAACGTTGTCCTTCTTCTCGAACCGTTTGCCGCAGATTTCGCACGAGAACCGGTACCCGGGGCTGGGGGCGGGGGTGGGGCTGGGGCTGGGGGATGGTGTTGGGGCGGGGCTTTTTTCTTCCATTTGTCAAATACCCACCCCCCCCCCCAAACGATTCTCATTGAGAGTAAACAGGTCTTATGAAGAAGGACGATAAATTACATTTGTATTGCGCCTTTCACATCAGGAGGACATCCCAAGGCGCTGGACAGTCAAGGATTTGCACCCGAGCTGGGAGTTGGGAAGAACACATTTACTTTAACTGTCGGGCACCTTAGTGAACTGAAACCCTTTCATTCTGTATAACTAAGATGTATAACGTAATCAGCTTTTACTTTTTAAACTTCAGCACTTTGTCCTACCTCCACTGGATGGAGCTGAGCTCTGGATGGAACTATAATCTGCCCTCAGCGGTCAATGAAAGTGCCTCCTGTGTACAGCTCCTCTGGTTTGTACTACCCGAGACATCAAGTGAAACGGGATACATCGCTGCGCATGTCCCCACTGTTCTGGGGATTGACTCACATTAGTAACAACAGTACAGTGCCCTCTGGTAGCAAACACATCTCCCGCAGGGAATCACTCACCAGTGGTCGTGCGCCCAGCCCGAGGGGTAGCGCCGGAAAGCCTCGGGCTCGATGTAAGCCTCTCGCTGGAGTCGCCGCCTCTCTCTCTCAGTCTGCACCTCACGGGATTATTACCCCCAGAAACTGATCTGCCAATCGACAAACTGGGTTCCTGACTGCTGGGTAACCAGAGGCGTGTGGAGTAAGGAACATCTACATCAACAACTCATATTTACACAGCACCTTTCACACCGGGTGGCAACTCCGATCGTTCAATAGCAGCCGCGTTTGACCCCGAGTGGCAGGTTTGGGGATAGAGAGAGAGAAGATATAATCTGAAGATGGGTGAGGAGGGGGTTCCAGAGGTCGGGGATAGTGGCAGAAATAATGAAGGGATTATATACTGAATGGCGGCGTCTTGGAGAGAGCAAAGAGACTTGGGAGGACAGCGCCACAAGTCTTTGAAAGCGGTAACACAACTGGAAAGGGCTGTGGTTAAAAACAAAACGCTAAATAGTATTCTGGTTTTATATATAGGGACGTACAGCACAAAGCAAATAATGCTAAGTCTATACAAAGCAACTGGAGTTTTAAGCACCTAGCTTCAGGAAAGATGTTGAAGCTTTGACCGGGGGACAAAGCTTATGCTATATTATTCAAAATAATAATGAAGAGCTTTAGTTATGAGGTTGGAGAAGTTGTATCTATTTCCATTGGAGCAGTGAAATATTGAGAGGACCTAATAGAGGCGTACAAAATTGACATGATAAATAGGGAGAAGCTTTTTCCACTGGAAGGGGAGTCAGTGACTATTGGCCGCTGTAGTTATGATAGTCACAAGGAGAGCGTAAGGAGAGTTTAGGAGATTTATTTTCACACAGAGTTGTTGACAGTAAATCAGTTTCTTCACATAATCAGGTATAAAAATGTATATTGCTTCTTTTAAAAAGGATTTTAAAGTGCTCTGGGTGCACTGCCCTGAGTGGAGGGCACTATATAAGTGCAAGAAAAATAATGTACAACAGATATAGCAAATGTAGCTGCTTGGCTCCCATCGGCACCTCCACACTGACAGCATCACAATGCACAGATGCACTGCAGAACTCACTGAAACTGGATGGAATCTTTGTGTCTTATTTGACCCTCAGCTGTCCTCTGTGCCATGGCCCGTTCTGCTTCCCCACCTCCACAACATATCGTTCACTCTGCTCAGTGGGCTCCGGCCTACTCCATGTCCCAGTACGGCCCACCATTGGGCCTTCAGCCTCTCTGCCCCATACTCTTTGAAACTCCATCCCACAGTCCCTTCGCCTCGCCCGCTCCCTTGCCTCCTTCAAAGCCCATCAGTACCTCAAACTGCCTTTTAAATGAGTCCAGTGAGTTGGTTTCCATCACCTTTCCTTGTATCTGCCCTGGCGTCTGCTCCTCCGGCTGCCCATCGACGAAAGATCTGCACACGTTTCATTTCAAATGCCCTGAGAATGTCTGAAGCTCCACAAACGTCAATCCAAGCACTTCCAACCCACTCCATGAGTGATCTTGTAGTTCAGGTGTTTGCTGCTCCTTCTTCAATATTTTCTAAGTTAGTCCTAGGACTGGTATCTGAACTACCAATTCCTGAATCATGACGTTCATTAGAGATTTGTATCGACAAATTCACATTTTCCTGCAAAAGAAAAAAAAGGAATTAACTAAGTTACCTTAGAATTACTGATCATTTTTTATGTGGATAATAATCCTTATCGCAGCATTAGAATGTCACTATTTTATCTTTATAATTTTGAAATCAAGTTTTTAGACAATACATTACACATAGCACTACATAAAGATAGTAACATTTAATGTACCTCTTTCTGATTGTTTCCTAATCGTGTTTTGTCAACATCATTTGCTGCAAGAAAAATACAGGTCAGTTAACAGAAAGAATATGCACCAATTCATTACAGTTTCCAAGTCCTTGGGCTATATGCCAATTTATGATAACACAAAAAAACAAAAAACAAATCTACTGGAGTCAGTAATTAAAATGTTCAGCAAATGTTTGAAAGGAAGTTAAGCAGATATGTTAGTAGAGGTATTAAGGGAAATGGCAAAAGGGCAGGGAATTTTTTTTAACCTCCTTCATGAAGGACAGGATGGTCCAATCTTTTGGCTGCTGAGGGCCGAATGCCGTATTTGATAAATGTCTGTGGGTCACATAAGCAATATTTTTGTGTTTCTCTTCCAGAAACAAGATTTTTACAGCACTGTTTTCACATAGGAAAGATGTCTCAAAGCTCTTGACACTGTTGGCTGGACACCTGAGCTGGGGGTGAGAGCCGAGGGAGGTGGGGTAGGAAGAGAAAAGATGAATGAAAGTCCGGTCAAAGAGTTCTTGACGTGGTTTGAAGGAGGGGAGGGAGCGATTCGGAGGGACTTCATGAATGGAGTTTCAGAAAGTGTGAGCAAAATGGCAATGGTGGGGCAGACGGGGTGGGGGGACATGAAGAAAACTGGTGTTTGTTGGGCAAAGGGAACAGCCGAGCAGGAGATCACAAGAGGAGTTCCTCCTGGGGAAAGATGGATCTTGCTAATCGCAGTCCCCCAAGGCAGCTGAGGGAGGCTCTGATCATCTGTCCCAACAGTGAAACGCTACCTACCCTTACTTTCTCTCTCTCCCCACCTCTCTCGTGCTCTCTCTCTCAATCACTTCTTTCCTCTCTCTATCACTCGCTCCCACTCTATCGCCCTTTCTCCTCGTCTCTCTCAGTCTCTCTCTCGGAATCCCTCTCTCTCTCACCTCTCCCTCCCTTTCTGTTGATTCAATTCAAAACTCCGCCACCTGGATACTCACCAGCACAAAACTCTCTACCCCCATCACCCCAGTCCTTTCCAGGCTTCACTGGCTCCCAATTACCAAACAGATTTCAAGATCCTCTCATTTGTTTTCAAATTCCTTCATTGCCTCGCATCTCCCTCTCTCTCCAATTTGCTTATCCGCCACACCCCCACTTGCTGCCTCCGCTCGGCCAGCTCCAGCCTCATTTGTCCCTCGTCCCCTCCACCATCAGTGGCCGTGCCTTCACCCAATAGGCTCCGAAACTCTGGAACTCTTTTCCTTGACTTCCTCCGGTTTGCCCCCTCCCTCTCCACTTTCAAATCCTGCCTAGAAAAGACTTTGCTTTTTGATTGTGCCTACGGTCACCTCCCCCCTCCCTCTCCCCCGGCTCGGTGTCAGATTCCCCCACTGTCAAGCATTCCGGGACATTACCCCGCGTGAAGACCGCTATATAAATGCAAGTGGTTGTTTCTCTCTCTCTCCCTCACGCTCTCTTCCCCTCCCTCTCTCACACACTCTTTGTCTCAATTCCTCTCCTCTCAGCTGGGGAGGGGCTTCCTGACGAGACTCAATAACGGCTGGTATTGTTACTCCCCGAAGCTCAATGCGCTGCAGTGTGTCAGGAAATCCCTCTCGAGCTGAGGGACGGCAAACAGGTCCCTTTACTGACCTTCAGTTCCTGACACTGCCATAAGAGGATCACTCGCTGTTGGGGGAGGGACTGAGGGGCCTGAAGTTGGACATTGTGTGTCACTTGGATGACAGTATTTTCTGGCCTGGTCGGCATCCGTGTGAGTCCAACACCCGTCTAAGGAAGAAGAATATTTCTGATTTGACTGATACGTTACAAAGAATAAAAATATGTTGGTTCAGAAAACAATAGTATTAAAGCCACAAACCTGTATGCTTTCTCACAGCTCGTCTCTTCCAGTACAAAATTCCAAGGACACCACCAATCGCTACAGTCATTACAGGTATTACAATAAGCAATATATGTGCTATGTTTATCTTCTCTTTGCACTCTGCATCCATGGAAGCATTTCCTGGTCTAACCACAAGTTTGTTCAATTCTTTGCATCTGGGGAAAAGCAGAATAATTAATTAGACAAATCTATAGATTTTTGTCCATGACTTATCCCAACACATTTAGGGATTAATTCTTTATGAATGTCTTTCTAACTCTACTTCAGTTTTAGTTACACTCACTGTTGGTACTTTGGGGCTAAATGGATTATTATTAACGTCAGGAGCCAGCTTTTTGCTCAATTGCATTAAATAGGAATTTAACCAATCTCTTAACTTTCCCTGGTAATGTTTGTTGTAATTTTGGGGAATATTCAGAAACATCTGAGTTGTACAGTACCCTGTGCCGAGCCACAATTCCTGTTTTCTGGTGGGACATCCTCCTGACGTGAAAGGCGCTATACAACTGTAATGTATTGTCATTGTTAACATTTGCAATGCATTTAATTCTAGATTCCCAGATTAGTTATAAAGTACTTACTTAGTCCATGGTTTACACTCTTCAGTAGAAACATTATCTGAATATGTTCCATGAGGACACGTTTCATACACATAGTCTTCCCAGATTGTTCCTGAAAATACATGTGCAACCACAGAATATTGGAGAATCTTAACTCAGCTAAGTTTGCCTTGTGAAGGAGTCTTTGACAGAGACTGTTACTATTTTACAGCCTATTCTGACAACAGTGTTTGTCACGACTGAAGGTTGGAGGAGGGCCTTGTTGTTTGTGTTTGAACACCAACCAATTTAGTACTGGCTGCATTGACTTGGGGGTGAGGGAGCGGCCTGTATCATTATGGAGGAAGGCAGTTCCCTGTGAAGCACAGCCACACTGTGTGAAGCACATTGTATCATAAACATGAGAATAATTCCTATGATCACAGAAACAAACAACAACTTGCATGTATATAGCGCCCTTCACGCAGGGCAGCGTCCCAGAGCGCTTGACAGTGGTGGAGCATGACACCGAGCAAGGGGAGGTGACTGCAGGCACGGTTGAAGAGGAAAGTCTTCAGGTGCGAATCTGAAGATGGGAAGGACGGGGCAAGGCGCAGGGGTAGAGGAAGAGTGTTCCAGAGTTTCGGGGAGTAGTGGCTGAAAGCACGGCCACTGCTGGTAGAACGGAGGGCATGAGGGACTTGCAGGAGGCCGGAGCCAGTCGAGCGGATTCACAGTAAAACTTTAATCTTGCACCTTACCTTTCTTTTTAACTCCTTCACCTACAGGACCCAGGCTGTGCTTTCTGCACGTCTCACATCCTCTCCATTTCCTCTCCACACAGAAGTAACCTTCTTTGCAATGACAAATAGAATTTTGGAAGTAGGTGCATTGCTGTGCATCTAAAAGTCCCATTCCTAAAAATAAAACATCAAAAGATTCAGTGAAGGTTTAATGCTGCAGAGTGTAAATAATAATATAATAATAATAATCCTTGCATTTGATATAGCGCTTTTCACGTCGGGAGGACGTCCCAAAGCGCTTCACAGAACACACTGTAAAGTGACTGTATATTTGTGGGCGAACGCTGCAGCCAATTGCGCACAGCAATGTCCCACAAACAGTCGTAGATTGAAAATGACCAATTTATTATTGTGTTTGGTTTTGGAGGGATTATTATTAGGCTCTGTGTGGAGTAAGGAAACTTGCCCAAGGTTTCGCCCTCTGCCTGGAATTGAACTCAGGTCTCTGACTTTTAAAGCGAGTGCTCTAACCACTGAGCTACAGGACTCTACAATAAACAATGTATATTTTGCCCACAAATATACAGTCAATTCACTTTACAGTATATTCTGTGAAGCATTTTGAGATGTCTGGAAGATATGAAAAGCATTATATCAGATGCTAGGATTATTATTATAATAATGTAGGCAGCAGCATCTGTTTCAAAGCTAAGAGCTTGTTTGTTGTACAAGCAATCAAAGCTGTTTATAGCCATTAAAATAAAAGCCTATGATATGAAGAAAAAACAATTATTTCAGGAATGGTAAACAAAGCTTTCTCACTGAAACCAGAGAAAAGATAATCTAATTGATTTTTCTTTATTGTATCCACACAAAATAACTATTACTCCAATAAACTACAGAGCTCTGTTACTTTTTCATCAATATCCATTGTGCTTCTCACTCGTGTGTTTTGACTGCATTTTACAATGCCCATTTGTTAATAAACATTCCTGACAAAATACAGAGGGTGTCATGAAATTAGTGTAACATTTACCTGAATCGCAACTTTCACACTTGAGACATTTTTCTAGCCCACTGGGATGGTCGATGTATTCACCATGTGTGCATGCCCTACATCCAGTGTTGGTCTCTGCTGTGCAATGTTTTGACACACGACTTCCTGAAATATAAAAACATATTAGCAAAAGTTAGCAATACTGAAGAGATTTGGTCTGATGCTGTAACTCTTCCCCACAAAACACTTCACTGGGGAACGTTAAAAACTGACTGAATCCTAATTACCTTCTCATTCTCTGCTACCACAGAAATGCAGTCAATTCACTTTACAGTATATTCTGTGAAGTGCTTTGAGACATCTCGTTGACCTGATAAGGCGCTATATCAAATGCAAGGTTTATTAATACCTGATATTTTATGCTATATATAGTTATATTATAACTTCAAATATTTTCTGCAGGCGATTTCTACACAGGAATGTCCCAAAGGCAGCCATAAAGGGAATGAGCAATTTTGTTTGACCGATTGTCAGGCAAGACAGTGGTAGAAACTCCCTTCTCCTTTCCTGTGAAGGTTCTTTAACATCTACCTGAACAGGCAGATGGGACTTTAATTTATTTAATGCCTCATTCGAAGGATGGCACCTCAAACAATGCAGTACATACCCAGGACTGTAGTGCAGTGTCAGCCTAGAATTGGGAGTTCTCCAATGCAGTGCAGTGCCAACATGGGTCTTGAACCCACAACTCAGAGGTGAGAGTATCACCGACTGAACCCGACCAAAATGCTCTGACATAAGATTGCAGAAATGTGTAACTCAGGAGTTTTAAGCAAATCAGTTTAAATAGGGAACTTCAACATTAGACGACTTTCTGTGAGTTTAGTACCCGACCCACATGCCCCACCATTGGCGGGAGAGCCTTCAGCCACTCTGCCCCCAACCTCTGGAATTCCATCCCCCAACCACTCCGCCTCACCCCCTCCTCAGCCTCCTTCAAGTCCCACCTCAAAACCCTCTTCTTTGACTATGCCATCAATCACCCCCCTTCCCCTCCCCTTCCTTCTCCCCTCTGACCCCAGTTCGGGTCTGAAATGCTCTACACTGTCAGCGCTTTGAGACACCCTCCCGACATGAAAGGCGCTATACAAATGTAATCTTGTTGTTGTTGTTGAATTGAACATTTTGCAAGTTGGCTAATGATATGGTTTACAATAAGCATCAATTTACTGATTTTTTTTCCATTTTCCAATTCAGCTGCTAAAAATAATGTTGTAAATATTTTCAGCATTTTGAGAAAGAAGGACCACTGATGGTACCAGGGATGAGGGACTTCAGTTATATGGAGAGACAAGAGAGGCTGGGATTATTCTCTTTAGTGCAGAAAAGTTTGAGGGTAGATTTAATAGAAACTTTCAAAATTATGAAGAGTTCTGCTAAGAGTCAATAAGGAGAAACTGTTTCCTCTGGCGGGTGGATTGGTAACCACAAGACACAGATTTAAGACAATTGGCAAAAGAACCAGAGGGGAGACTAGGAAATTTTCTTTTTACCCAGAGACTTGTTACGGTCTGGAATGCACTATCTGAAAGGGCGGTGGAAACAGATTTGATGATAGCTTTCAAAAGGGAATTGGATCGGTACTTAAGAAGCAAAAAACTGCAGGGTTATGGGGTAAGGGACTAGTTGGTAGCTCTTTCAAAGAGCCAGCAAAGGCACGATGAGCCGAATATGCTGTAAGATTCTATGATGAGGACTCACCCACAGGACACGTTGGGCAGCACAGTCCAAGGATTAAATATTCGCCTGGGCCACAACAGTTGACCAATTGCAGATGGACAAACAGTAAGAAGAACCACAACATCTAAATTGAAAACAAAACTTAATTTGTAACAATTGAATTTTATAGCCATTCTGTACATAGAGTATTTATATTTAGTTCAAAATTAATAAACAGACAATCATTGAATAGATTTGTGTTAAAACATTAAATATTAAATTCTGCATGCATATAGAAATAAGGAAAAATAGCTTTATAAAGCATCCATTCTCCCCCTGCCCACCCCTCCGCATTTTAACATGAGTGCTGGGGTTATCTGCTAACCAGAGGCTGGCTAACTAGTTTCCATTCCAAATTTTCTTGATGTCCAGGTTGTCACTGAAGCCAATTGCTGCACATTACACGTTGCTAATGTCACTTCCTATGCACTGAGCATACACAGGAAGCACTTTATAAAGAAGTAAAAGTAATGTCAGTGGCACTTCCTGTATATAGTGCACACAAAGGCTGGTCAGTGGTGACCTGAATTCCCAGGAATCAGGAATGTTTATTATATTTTCCGTTGACAGAATTTGGTTCCTAGGAGGTGAATCTACCAACTCAATGACCTCAACACATCTTTTTCGCTTGGTGTCCAACCCCGCCACTCATAATCATGAAATGTGATTGGAAATCCAATCTACCTGGATACAGTTTCAGATTCACAGGGACACCCGAGAGGCATCAGCAGCATTTATCACTGCTCTGATTTGCCCCATCAAAACTGCCTATAATGTCCTATTTTTCGCTTGAATTTCTTCAAAGCTTCCCCCAGCAAAGAGGACAGTCTATCACAGATATTTCCACAGGAGAGTTGGAGATTTTTTCATAGAACAGCAATTCAACGCTGAAGGTGTGTTTGTTCAGAATCCAGTGACATCAAGTTACTTCGGCTATACCACCAACACTGAGGACAGGAGCCTGGAAACACAAACATATCACAGGTTCACTCTACTGCACAACTGTGCAACTTTGGGCCTTAGCTGGTGCCAAGATGCTGTGCCTGGCAATGGAATCGAGAATTGAGTAGATCCTTGTGGCCGTCTCCAGAGCCAGGCAGGTCTGCAGTGTTCCATCTTGGTGATAGACCAGCCAACTTGGCTCAGACCAGGACTTCAAGGGACAGACCAATCATTCTTCTCATTTGGCTCCTATTGGCTTGCCATTACACACACTGTCTGGGAAGCTTTGCCCTGCTTGTCCAACCTACCCCTCATGGCTTTCGCTTGTAGGGTTAATAGAAGCTGAATGAGAAGAATCCCTGACTCCAGTGACTGGTCTGTCCTTCCAAGCCCTGCTGATGAGCCAGGCTGCTGGGCTGTGTTCCGTCTAATTTTTAAAGGCTGTGTGTGCCGCCGTAAAAACAGTGCACGGCACACAACAGACTGCTGCACAGCCGCGCACTCCCACAGCTTAGAGGGAACAGTGCTGGTGGGTTTGCCATCAACAGCCCCTTGAAGTACTGCAGATCTGCCTGACCAGGTGCTGGACAGTCAAAACCGCCAGAGGATGGACTCCAATCTGATACTGTCAGACACGTCACCTTGGAACTGGCTCTGCAAATCAAAGCACAATCGCAAACCCCAGTTAAGGAGGGACACAATAACCGTGAAATTAAATTGCCATTTCTAAAAAAAAAATTCCACATGGAAACTTATAAAGAAGTAGAATTGTTTTATTTGCCCATCCGGGAGTCTGACACATAGGGACACCCATCATTGCGCTTAAGAGTCTTCAAACAAAACAGAGAGAATCCCAGGGTTAGGGTCTCATGCCCCTTGTATCTTCCAATCAATTCCCTCGATGGTTTCCCTTGAGCCACCAGGACCGTGACTGCGCACTCAGGGGCGACCACCGCAGTGTTCAAGATGGCGGGTGCAGCCCAGAAGGTCCCCGGGTGAGGCCGCAGCAGCACATCATCCGCAAACAGAAGAGCTGCAAAGCTGTCGGAGACACCAAACCCTCTCGTCTCGGTGCCGCCCAACGGGGGAAGTCGTTGATCAACACATCGAACTGGTGGGGAAGCCCCGCAATGTTATGGCCAAAGAGATACTTTCAAAGAAACTTGATCAGGTTCCAGAGAGGCCGCCGCCCCCTATCGGGGTGCAGTACCGCTCTCTGCCGCCAGAGTCTGCAGTACCGCTCTCTGCCGCCAGAGTCTGCAGTACCGCTCTCTGCCGCCAGAGTCTGCAGTACCGCTCTCTGCCGCCAGAGTCTGCAGTACCGCTCTCTGCCGCCAGAGTCTGCAGTACCGCTCTCTGCCGCCAGAGTCTGCAGTACCGCTCTCTGCCGCCAGAGTCTGCAGTACCGCTCTCTGCCGCCAGAGTCTGCAGTACCGCTCTCTGCCGCCAGAGTCTGCAGTGCCGCCGTCTCATATTTAAATTTAACCCCAAACAAACGGTCAGAGCGAACGAGCGCCATTGTTAGTCCCCACAGTCTGACTGTTACTCACCAGAAGATCTCCTCAGCCCTCGCGACCCTCCCCTTCCTGACCCGCTCCGCTCGCGGGAGAGCAGCAGATTCACGCCCGAACAAACCGTATAATACTGTGGGTTAATGTCCGTGTGTGTGAGAGGGGACTTTCCAGTCGCGAGAGCCTCGGAAACACGTCATCTGAACTCTCAGTGAAGAGGAACAAACTATTTCCGTTTCAGTGTCACTTCAGCTGATGCTGTTGTGATTGGACAACTGGTGATGTGGGGAGTGACTAAGGTGAACCCAATGAGATTGAGCAATGGCTTATTCTGATAAATACTCTTATTCTGACAAACAGTGTCATTAGTCGCTGAGGTTTCGCTCCTCAGGGCCTGGAGACCGCGGTTATAAGATTAGTCACAAGAAAAGTGGAAGGAGAAATGTTTCCCTTTCCCCCATTCTTTTGTGGTCACCGAGGGGTGTCTGACACGTGTGGAACCCGTCCCCTGCCCACAGGAGCCGAACCAGGCTGAGAATTCCAGGCATCCCGTGGAGTCCTGTCGCTCAGCGGTGAGAGACCTGGGTTCGATTCCCGGCACAGCGAAACCGAGGGCAAGTTTCCTTACTCTTCACGCCTCTGTTTACTTAGAGGTGAGTAGGAACCTGGTTGTCAGTCGATTAGCGGATTGCTTTTCCAGGCATAATAATCCCTAAAAAAAATAATTTAGTCACTCAATCCATGACTGTTTGTGGGACGCTGCTGTGCGCAATTGGCTGCCACGTTTCGCCCACAAAATATACAGTCAATTCACTTTACAGCATAGTCTGTGAAGACCTTTGAGACGTCGAGTAGACATAAAAAGCGCTATATCGAATGCAAGGATTATTATTATTATCCCACCTACTCACGAAAATCCAGAGATAGATTGTTGGAATGGAATGCGCACTCTCTCTCCCTGGAGGGACGGATCCTGCTTACCTCATTCTGGAAAGAACTATGCACAAGTTGGCAACAGCCAAGACTTGGGGACCCCAGAGTGTACAATGGGGTAACTGCTGGAGCCTAACCAGTTAAAACCGTAAAGCTTGCCATTGATATTGCTGTCTGGTAAGCTTTCCTGCTGCTAGTCCAGCAAGGACCACCCTACCTCGTCCTCCACATCCCCCCTACGTGAAAAGCGCTATATCAAATGCAAGGATTATTATTATTATTACCTGTTAAGGCTTTGGCTTGCAGGGTTAACAGGAGCTGAGTGGAATGACTCCTTGCCCCCAGTGACTGGTCTGCCCTTCCAGGTCCTACCGATGAGCCAGGCTGGCTGTGCTGAAATCAGCAACAATAAAAAATTACATTTATACAGCACCTTTCACGTCAGGAGGACATCCCAAAGCGCTGGACAGTCAGGGATCCATACTCAAGCTAGTGCTTGGGATCAGGAGGGGTGGATGGCGAGGAGTGTATGGGTAGGAGGGTTACTGAAGCCACGGTTGAAGAAGGGTCTTGACCGAGGCAAGGCAGAGGGTCTGTGGGATGAATTTCCAGAGGGTGGGGGCAGAGAGGCTGAAGTCCCGCCCACCAATGGTGGGATGGACGAGGTGGGGGACGAAAAGCAGGCCGGAGCCCGCTGACCGGAGGAAGCGGACAAGTTAGTAGGGGGTTAGGAGGTCAAGGCAATGCAGGGCTTTGAAGGCGAGGACCAGCATCTTGAACTATATCTTCTGAGTGATGGGAAGCCAGTGGAGTCGGGCGAGGATGGGTGGGGTGATAGGGTCATGGAGCCTGGTGTGAGAGAGAACACAGGCTGCAGAGTTCTGAATGAGTGAAGGGAGGAGTTGGGGAGTCTGATTAGCAGGGAATTTGCATAGTCAAGCCTGGATGTGATGAACGACCCTATCATCCCCATCCTTGCCCAACACGGAGTATTTTTAACAGCAAAATTGCACATAAGTGAATAGATCACAAGATTGGTCATGAGATGACTAGACCACAAGATTGGTTTGGATGAATCCCCGTCTCAAGTGACTGATCTGACCTTCCCGAGTCCTGTCTACAACCCAGGCTGGCTGGTCAGTCATCACCAGTACCTTATAGTACAGAACTGCAGATCCATCTGGCTCAGGAAAAGGGCTACTATGGACTATTAAAACCACAAGCATGTTACCTCAAATAGCTCAGCCCCAAGGAGACCCTATTTCCAAGAAGTAATTTCATAATGCTTCCTTTTAACAATGTAACTGATATAGACCATCAAAATGAAAACCTTGGAAATCCCCTTTGTAATTCATGGGAAGAGAAAGCACAATCTTAATTATGTGAAGATTGCAAATCTGGACTTCAACTTTCTCTTCTATGTTTTTCAAAATCATTTTAAAAGATAAGAACAATGGATAATGCTCTTCTTAAAATTTTCCAAAGCCCCTTAATTTTGAGTGATTTCAGGGCAAAACCTTAGGCAAGTTTCCTTACTTCACACACACGCCTCTGTTTACCTAGCAGTAAGTAGGAACCCAGTTGTTAAGTCGATTGGCAGATCGCTTTTCTTGGATCATAATTCCTTTAAAAAAATATGGTCACTCAATCCACGATTGTGGGACACTGCTGTGTAGCATTGGCTGCCGCATTTCGCCCACAAAATATACGGTAAATTCACTTTACAGTATATTCTGTGAAGCACTTTTGAGACGTCTACAAGACGTTATAAAGCGCTCTATCAAAAGCAAGGATTATTATTTCCTCTTTGAGAAAGTGAACATAAATTTGCCTTCAAAATATAACTCTTTCCACTTTAAACTTTCCCTCACATTTATCATATTTGCAGACAACTTTCCCCCCACTCACAACCCACCATAAAGTTCCATATTGCCCTGTTCTTCTCGCCCCCAGTCTCTCACTTACCCCAGTATCTGTAGCTTGTGATATTTATAACTGTTTCAATTGCATTTTTAAGGTTACCTACCCTATTGTAGCTCTAACTCTCATTCATTCATTCAGTACCTGCTTTTTGTAATAGTCTTATTTTTAGTATTACCTACGTGTTCCTGAATGGATTGGATTGGGTGGAGGTGGTGAAGGAAAGTAGTTTTATGTTCAGTGCACATTGTCCGCTTAGAGTGAAGAGACTGGATTACACTCAAGTGTCTCTTTCCAGTGACAGGCTTTGGAAGCTCTAGTTTCAACTAAAACAACTTACATTTATATGGTGCCTTTCACGCTTAACAGTGGCGGAGCCCAATGCCACGCCAGAGGGTGGGGGTGGGGGAAAGTGACCGAAGGCACAGTTAAAGAGGAGGGTCTTCAAGCGTGACCTGAAAACGGGGAGAGGTGGGGCAAGGTGAAGGGAATGAGGAAGAGAGTTCCTCAGCTTCGGGACCTTGTGTTTTTAATTGTTTCCTTGTTCCTCATTTTGCGCAATTTCTCCATTTCCCTGTGTCTGTTACCCATGGCACTATATATAAATTCAATGTTATCGCGTTTTATTAAAAAGCTGCAAATTTCAGAAGTCAAGTTTGTTTCATTTATTATCCAATAGCCCCTTACGCTGGATGAAGTCTCCAAGCGCTTAACAGTGGCGGAGCCCTCAAAGAGGAAAGTCCTTGAGATACCAGGCTGACCAAAACACAAACCAGATGTTCACTGTTTTTGTTTACCTTCCCATTCCATTTGTAAGAAAATAACCATGAACATCTTGGAAACAACTGGGGAATTCTTACAAAGTTTTATCAAGACTTAAAAAGATTCAATTCAGAATAATTTTTTTTCTCCTCTTCTTACTTCCTTAGCCATCTGTTTTACATGCATCCGAATTCCATTCAGTTTCTTTACTAGTTTTTGCTGCTCTTCTCCACGCAAACTTATTTTATAAGTTGGATAAACATCTAAATCCTAATCCTAATGAGGACATCCCAAGGCGTTGACCAGGGATTAGGACCCGAGGCGGGGGTGGGGGGGAGGGTGTTGGGATCAGGGAGAGTGGAGGAGTGGGAGGGTGTGGGTAGGAGGAGAGGGTGAAGGCCCCACCGCCTATGGTGGGGCGGGATGGGCGGTGGACATGGAGCAGGCCAGAGCCTGCTGAGCAGAGGGAATGGACAGGTTGATAAAGGGTTAGCAGGTTGGAGAGGTAGGAGGGGGGAAGGCCATGGAGAGTCTTGAAGGTGAGGACAAGATTTGAACTCGATCCTCTGAGCAATGGGGAGCCAGTGGAGCTGGGTGAGTGTGGGTGTGATGGGCTCACGGAGTCTACTGCGGAAGAGGACATGAGCTGCATACTTCTGGATGATCTGCATCTTGTGGAGGGAAGAGTTGGGAAGGACGACAAGCAGGGCATTGGTATAGTCAAGCCTGGTTTTAATGAAGGGTATGAGGATTTCGGCAGCGGCGGAGTCAGGCAATGTTAAGGAGGTGGGGGAAGGCAGATCGGGACATGGCACCGATGTAGGGTAGAAAGGACAGTTGAGGGTTGAACAAGATAACCAGGTTCTACTCTGACTTGGTGAGGTGGAGTGTGCAACCGTAGATGCTGATGCTGCCAGTACCTGAGGTGCAGAGGTGCTGGCGCAAGCCAATCAGCAGAACCTTGGCCTTGCTGACGTTGAACTGTCGAAAGTTGGTTCTCATACAGAACTTGATGTCTGACAGACATTCTGTCAGGTAGGCAGTGGTCCTGGAGTCAAGGGTGGAGGCAGAGAGATAGAGTTGGGTATCATCTGCATACATGTGGAAGTTGACCCCGTGTCTGCAGATGATGTCACCAAGAGGGGCCATGTACAGATTGAAGAGAAGAGGACCGAGGACAGAGCCCCGAGGAACAAAAGACAGTGCGGGGGCATTTTTTTTAGCAACTTATTGCACCAATCCAAACTCCAGCCTATTCCAGTCAGACTCTAACCAAGAGGGTAGTGAATTTATGGAATTCTGTACCCCAGAAGGCTGTGGATGCTCAGTCATTGAACATATTCAAGACTGAGATCGATAGATTTTTAAAAACTAAAGGGATTAAAGGACATGGGAATAGGGCGGGTAAATAGAATTAGGATAGGTCAGCCACGATCGTATTAAATTGCGGGGGAGGCTCAAGGGCCTCGAATGGCCTAATCCTGCTCCTATTTCTTATGTTCTATCTACAGTAATCCAGTGTGATCAGCATTCTTGCAAAACAGTAAATCTACTCACGACTTTTATCTTTATAATCATATTTTGAACGCACAGTAATTAACAGAATACCTCAGGAAACTCAAAGTGCTTGCATGATTCACTGTAAAGTGTAGAGACAATACTTGTGGGTAAATCTGGTAGTCTATTTGCACATAAACAGCCACAAACAGCCCTGAAGTGAGTGAACAATTATACCAGGGAACAAAAACAGAAGTTGCTGGGAACACTCAGCATCTATGGAGAAAGGAAAGTGAGTCAACGTTTCGGGTCCACGACCCTTTGTCAGAACACAAATTTCCAGCATCTGCAGTATTTTGTGTTTTAATTATATCAGTGGAACTGCTGGCTGAAGTGAGTGCTACCAACTGAGCCAGGCTGACACACAAGATCCCAAA
Organism: Callorhinchus milii; assembly: GCF_018977255.1. Classification (NCBI taxonomy): domain Eukaryota; kingdom Metazoa; phylum Chordata; class Chondrichthyes; order Chimaeriformes; family Callorhinchidae; genus Callorhinchus; species Callorhinchus milii. Next base: position 10,218,509 of record NW_024704765.1, on the reverse strand, counting down.
CATGTTGGTAAAAGGATAAGAGGTGTTGACTTACCTGCTTGACAAGAAATTAGCCTGGCAAATGCATCACATGTTGTAACCCGCAGCAGGGAATAATCCAGAAGCTTCCAAACAAAACCAAATGTTCCTCAGTGAACAGCCCTCATGCTGTCACTTTAGAGTATTACTAAGTCAAACTCGTATTAAAATACTACTTAGTAGCAGCGTTCCACCAGAGGTGATTTAATTGTTCCACTTGTCGCTTATCAAATGAACATACGTTCAAAGCTTTGCAGAGGAAATGGAAAAAGCACCTTTTCGTAAGTGTTTCTTTCAGAATAACAGCTAGCAATCCAATTGCCTGTAACTCATTATTTCCCAGAGAAACATTGGGAAGCCAGTTACCTCACCAATAACACTTTAAAACCGCACTGTTTAACCACATCTTCTTTTAATAACAACAGCAACAAATTCGATTTACATAGCGCCCTCCACGCCGGACGGCGTCCCAGAGCGCTTCACAGTTATGGATCCTGGGACCGAGCCAGGGGGAGGGGGGGAGGGGAAGGTGACCAAAGGGTACAATACATCTTTGAAACAAAAGACTACACACTTTTTGTACAAAAAATGATTTGCCAATAATTTTGTTAATGGCTCTAATAATAATACTAATCCCTATGTTTGGTTTAGCGCCTCTCACGTCCGAAGGATGTCCCAAAGCGCTTCACAGGATCCACTGTAAAGTGTAGGGAGTGTGAGTTTTGTAGGTGACGCGGCAGCCAGTTTGTATGACAAACAGCCATGGAGTGAATGACCAATTTTATCCAAGGGATTGTTGGCCAGGACAATAACAACAAAATTACATTTGTATAGCGCCTTTCACATCAGGAGCACATCCCAAGGACACTCCCTGCAATGCAACACACCCCAGCACTGCCTGCATTGGAGTGTCAGTTTAAGACTGAGTGAGTTTCAAGTGTTGTTGTTTGCAGTGTAATATGTGGATGTGTGGGGGGAGTTCCCTGTGACCCTTGTGTCACCGTATAACCTGAGCTGTGCCTCCTTCAACACAACCCTCTCTCACTGACTATTCTAGCTTTTTTTCCTAAAAACAAAATCAAATACAATTGTAACAGCAACTGCCAACAGACAGAGTGAGAAATGGTTAACAGCAAAACGGAAACTTCTATATAAAAAAAAACTGCTGTGAATGCTCATCGGGCCAGTTCACGCATCTCTTCAAGAAAGAAATGCTGCTTAGCTTTCAGCTGAAACATGGAACATTAACTCTTTCAAACCATGAGCGAGTGACTTTCTGCAACTTTCCGGTAACAGCAACTGGCAACAGACAGAGTAAGTAATTCTTTAGAGCATTTGCTTGCAAGTGAGAAGACAACAACAACAAGATTCCATTTATAGAGCGCCTTTCACGTTGGGAGGACGTCCCAAGGCACTGTACAGTTGGGTCAGGACCCGAGCAGGGGGGAAATGGTCAGGGTGAGGGGTGGAAAGGGAGGGAGCGAGGAGGGTGTAGAGAGTCGAGAGGGGAGCTGAAGGCACGGTCAAAGAGAAAGGTCTTGAGACCGGCCTTGAAGGAGGAAAGGGAGGAGGCAAGGCGAAGGCACTGGGGGATAGAGTTCCAGAGCCTTGGGGCTGAGAGGCTGAAGGCCCGGCCACCGATGGTAGGGCGGTTGGGGCGGAGGATGTGGAGCAGACCGGAGCCAGAGGAATGGAGGGTACGAGCAGGTAGGTAGGAGGATAGTAGGTCGGAGAGGTAGGAGGGAACAAGGCCGTGAATGGGGTGAGGTAGTGCCGTAGTCTGGCGATATTCTGGAGGTGATGGAAGGTAGTGCCGGTTGTGGAGCGGATATGAGGGAGAAAGGACAGCTCAGGGTCGAACAGAACACCGAGGTTCCTGACTGGCTTTGAGAGGCTGGCTGGTCAGTCATCAACAGTACCTTATAGCACTGGACACCCAGTGGCTCAGGAACTGGGCTACTAAAACTGCTACAGAGGGTTAACTTAATTCTTATATTCTGTCACAAGCATACTCCCTCGAACAGCTCAGCCCTCAGGTTCTGCTTACTTCTGTTCCAAGAATTAATTGCTTAATATTGTAAAACTTCTATTCCAAGAAATAATTACGTTATACTGTAAAGCTTCCTTGTACTAAATGAGACTGATGGCCAGCAAAAGTGAAAGTTTTGGAAATCCCCTTTTTAATTTATGGAAGAGAAAGTAACATATTAGCGAAGTTAAGAGCAATGAAAATGCACTTTTAAAAAAATTCCCCAAACCCCTTAATTCTGAGTGATTTCCTCTTTTTTCCGAAAGTGAATAAAAGCGCTTTACAGAATCTACTGTAAAGTGAATTGACTACATTTTGTGGGTGAAACTACTGTCCCACAAACAGTCGAGGATTAGTGACCAAATTATTCTGTTTTGATGAATTATTATCTCCAGAAAAGCGTTCCCCCAACTAACAGCCAGGTTCCTACTTACTGCTAGGTAAATAGTGGCATGATGAGTAAGGAAACTTGCCCAACATTTCGCCCTACCCACAAGTCAAATCTAATATTTCTCAATTGCGAGTTCAGCCCTCACCCTGACCATTTCCCCCTGGCTCGGGTCCTGACCCAACTGTACAGCGCCTTGGGACGTCCGCCCGACATGAAAGGCGCTCAATAAATGGAATCTTGTTGTTGTTGTTGAGCGCTTTAACCAGAGCTACAGGATCCCACGTCCTACAGAATCTATAAGTTTCACACAAAATATAACTCTTTCCCCTTTAAACCACTTTGCATTAATCATCTTTGCCGACAGCTTTCCCTCCACTCACATCCCACCAGCGTTCCATTGTCCCCAGTGACTCACATACACCAGTATATGTTACTGGTGATATTCATAGCTGTGTTGATGTGGTGAAGGAGCTTTATGTTCAGTGCACATTGTCATCGTCTTTGGGCAATTGTTTTAAAAAAGAAACTGCTGGTTTTTTTTCCCCCCATTTCCCTGCGTCTGTTACCTATTGCACTATATAGATAAGTTTCATTTTATTGTGTTTGATTAAAAAGCTGCAGGTTTCAGAAGTCAGGTTTGTTTTATTTATTACCCAATGATAACCTTGGAGATACTAGGCTGACCAAAACAAACCAGAAGTTCATTGTTTATTTTACCTTCCCATTCCATTTGTAAGAAAATAACCATGAATATGCTGGAAATATGCTGGGGAATTCTTACAACGTTTTACCAAATCTTAAAAGAATTCTTCAATTCAGAATATTTTTTNCTGCTCCTCTCACTTCCTTAGCCATTTGTCTAACATGTGCAGCCAAGTGCTCTGCGACACTGCCCTGCGTGAGGGGCGCTATATAAATGCAAGTTGTGTTGTTACATGCACAGGATTCCATTCAGATTCCTACCACAAAAATGTTGAGATCTCTTTGCACTAGTTGTATTTTATAAATCGGATAAACGGCTAAATCGTAATTTCTTGGTCCCAAATAATCCTGAATCCTATGCAAACCATCTCCTAACTTGTAATGCTGCTACTGCACTTACCTGCTGCTTTGAAGTACGTATGCGCACTGTTCTGTTTGAAACAAGTGCAGAAAATAGGTCTTGACCCGTCTCCATGGCATCAGGCAATACTGGTACAACAAAACACAAACTAGTGTCCAGGAGCTTGTACTTGTTTCCTGTATTTGTTGTGTTAGAATCCAATTAAATTCGACTTATACATAACTTTAATTGTCGTATATGACAAGACTTAAACGCTGCAGTCCCGACTGATACGACTAATGTGAGTTTTACTGTAGTGTCTTTGTTGGTTGTAGTCTGATACTGGGATTTTGAGCTTATAGTCTTGGCTGACACTCCAGTGCTGGGGGAGTGCTGCATTGTCAGATGTGCTATCCTTCAAACGTGCCTTAAAAGTAATCTGCCTGTTCAGGTGGCCCCATGGTACTATTCGAAGATGTGGGAGTTTCACCGTGTGTCCGAGCCAACATTCCTGCAGATGAAATTGATTGTTTGCTTCATGGCTTTTGGGGTCATAGTTTGGCCTCCTGTTTGTGGGATGAGGTTCCACGGGTGCTGGTTGATCCCCGACACCAAGCAAGCTCAGCATGGATCGGGATTTGAACCAGAGAACTCCTGGCGTATAAGCTACAGCTCTAGACTCAACATCTTCAGGGCAACCGTTCAAAGTGACAATAAAGCCAACAGTACATACTGCATACCCAAGAGACACTCATTTATTTATCCATTCAAAAATCAGACTCAGTATTACAAATAGCTACCTCTTTTACATATGTTTTATGAAGTTTACTTTGCAGAATTCAGAGGAAATGTCTGAATTCAGAATTCCGAATGTCTGTCAGACATCAAGTCCTGGATGAGAGCTAACTTTCTACAGTCAACAAGACCGAGGCTCTCCTGATTGGCTCCCGTCAGCGCCTCCACAGCTCAGGCGCTGACAGCATCACCATCCAAGGATGCACACTCCACCTTGCTAAGCCAGTCAAGAACTTGGCATCTTGTTTGACCCCCAGATCCATGCCACATCCCACTCTGCCTTCCCCTACCTCCGCAACATCACCTGACTCCATCACCGTCTCACACCCAGGCTGCCAAAACCCTCATTCACACAATAATAATCCTTGCATTTGATATAGCGCTTTTCACGTCGGGAGGACGTCCCAAAGCATTTCACAGAACACACTGTAAAGTGAATTGACTGTATATTTGTGGGCGAACGCGGCAGCCAATTGCGCACAGCAATGTCCCACAAACAGTCGCAGATTGAAAATGACCAATTTATTATTGTTTTTGGTTTTGGAGGGATTATTATTAGGCTCTGTGTGGAGTAAGGAAACTTGCCCAAGGTTTCGCCCTCTGCCTGGAATTGAACTCGGGTCTCTCGCTTGCAAAGCGAGTGCTCTAACCACTGAGCTACAGGACTCCAATCATAACATCCAGGCTCGACTACGCAAACTCTCTGGTCGACTATCACACCAACTCCTCCCTCCGTAGGCTGCAGATATTCCAGAACTCTGCAAGATGTGTCCTCTCCTGCACCAGGCTCCGCGACCCCATCACCCTATTCCTCGCCCGACTTCACTAGCTTCCCATTACACAGAGGGTACAGTTCAAGATCCTGGCCCTCACCATCAAAGCCCTTCATGGCCTTGCTCCCCCTACCTCTGCAACCTTCTAATCCCACGAACGTGTCCACTCCCTCTGCTCATCGGGCTCCGGCCTGCTTCACGTCCCCCACCTCTCCTGCCCCAGCATTGGTAGGTGGTTTCTGCCACTCTGTCCCCAACCTCTGGAACTCCATCCTGCAGGCCCCCAGCCTCACCCCTTCCCTTGTCTCACTCAAGACCCGTCTGAAGACCCTCCTCTTCGACCATGATTTGCCCCATGCTCTCCATCCTCCCCAACCCCTTCCCCAGCACCGATTGTCCAGCACCTTGTATTGTCCTCTCAATGTGAAAGGTGCTATACTATAATGTTGTTGTTGTTGTTGTTGTTGTGATAAGGCCCTATATCAATTCTAAGGATTATTATTATTTTATTAAAATAAAAATGTGGCAACACTGCTCTGCATTGTGTCGTGTGTTTTTATTGTGTTTGAGTTTAGGTGGAGGTTGAAATCACCCATTATGAGCAGGTGCTCAATGCAGAGGGCAGGAGTGAGAGGAGAGCAGAGCTATCAGTGAGGAAGGAGCCAGGAGGTTTGGGGGGTTGGTAAACTAGGAAGTATTTTGAGGGAGAGAGAGGAGGGACAGTAGTGGGTGAGGTGCTCAAAGGAGAAGAAACAGCCAGAGAAATAGGGCAATAGACCAAGGATGAGGTCATGGATGGTAAGGGCTTTATTGGAGAGGGAGTGGACATTTTGGAGGGAATTGTGCAAGGTTTTGCTGTTGGCGGGGGCGGGAATGGAGGAGAGAATGGTATAGAGAGGATTTAGGGTCATGGAGAAATGATTGTGGAGTTTGAGGAGTGGGGAGAGAATGGATGAGACAGGGGGAAGGGCTGTTTGCCTTTCGAAGGCATTTGGTGTGGAGAGAGTGAGCGATTGGACAGTTGTGGTGGCTGCTCTGGGACAACCAATGCCAGTAGCCACGATGAGCCTCACAGAGGAGAGTGTGGTAATAGTAGGTCCAGGAGAGAGAAAGCGAGGAGTGCGTTGGGAGAGCAGGGCAGAGCGGGAGTAGCAGAGTGTGGGGGGTTGGGGGTGGGGGGGTAGGAGCAGCAACGTTTTCAGGGGGAGCGGCTCAGGTCGGCGTTGCAGCTAAAACACCCATGCAGAGAGCGGGAGCGAGCGATTAGCCTTAGATACGCCTAAGACCACAATTATTCATGGGTTTTTGCTCATCCTGTTGACACATGCGGAAACTGTCACCATTATCATGCTTGAGGATCAGGACTAGACTATATATTATATGTATGCCTTTTTTTTGCCCAGCTGGGCGTCTGACACCTGCGGAGGCACAACACTGTGCTTAAGAATATCCAAACTAAACTGAGAATTTCATGCATCCCACCTACACATGGAGATCCCAGAGATAGGTTGTTGGAATGGAATGAACTCTCTCTCTCTCCCTGGAGGGAAGTATCCTGCTTACCTAATTCCAGAAAGTATTTGGCGCAGATTGGCAAGAGTCAAGGCATTGGGATAATCGCTGGAGTCTAACGAGCTAAAACCCCATAACTTGCCATTGATATCGCTGTCTGGCAAACTTTCCCGCTGTTTGTCCAGCTAGGACCACCCTCCCTGTTGGAGCTTTGGCTTGCAGGGTTAACAGGAGCTTAACTATTAGCTGAATATCAGCTGCAGGTTGGCAAGAACCAAGGCTGGGGGTTGGCTTACTGCTAGTTTAACCGGTTAAACCCATTAGCTTGTCATTGAGATCACTGTCTGCCAAGCTTCTTGCTGATTGTCCACTTTACCTTTTAGGACTTGGGCTTTTAGTGGTAATAGTCTCAAAGTCTTGCTGATAAGCCAGGCTTGCTGGTCTGTTATCAACAGCGCACTGGAGTACTGTGGATCTGCCGACATCGGGAACCAGACTGCCCAAACCACCACAGACACAGTCGACTCATTTTTGACATTCCTTTGCCAAACACGTCAAGCTTCCATGTGTGGATCTGAATGAAAAACAAGTAACTTCAGATTTGGGCAGTTTTAGACAGAAAACTAAAACATATTTACATTACAAGATGTAGGCCTTGTTTGAGGGATGGGGGTTCTGCTCTGTACAAATGATTTAATCAAAGAAACTACATATCAATGATAATTCAATCACTAAAAGATCTTATCACAAGATTATCTTAAACCAACACGGATCCACCCAACGACTTATCTTTAAGGACCGTTGTAGCTTTATGGTATGCAGCTGCAACAATCAAATGCTTTTGTAGAACTTTTTTAACTGAAGATCATAAGAGTCAATTCAGCTGACCAAACAACACTGTCCTAACCAACACTGCAGTGAAGCTCAGAAAAAACAAGGTGTCAGATTTTGCCTCGTGAATTTCCTCAGTGCAAAAAGACAATTGTGTGAAGTTCCCCTTATTAAAAATGCTGAAGGAAGTGGACAAGGGTAATTCCTGAACTTTGTACTATTATAAACATAATTTGCTGCCAAGCCAACTAGCATGATGAGCCTGCTGATCAAGCCGAATCACATGGGTGGTTACCACTGGAAGTATAACTAACATATAGACATTTGTCGACCGGTTATTTTGTCAGTGGGGGAAAATGCTTAAGAGTTTTAGATTTGTATGTTCTCCACTCAACCAAATTAAAAGACGCAAATCACATGCAGACACCTCCAGAGGTTTTGCAATAACGAGAGCTACATTCTGCCTACCTATGTGTGAATTATTCATTAACACTTGAGCGAGCCAACAAACAGAGGAGATTGCACAATGAAACCATGTGCAGAAACATTCTCAAGATTAAACATAACGCAAAATACTGCAGACGCTGGAAATCTGAAACAAAAACAGAAGTGGCTGGGAACACTCAGCAGGTCAGGAAGCATCTATTGAGAGAGGAAAGTGAGTTAATGTTTCACGTTGATGACCTTTCGTCTTATTGAAATGCAAAATGAAATATTAACTCACTCTCCTCTCTCTATGGATGCTGAATGTTCCCATTGACTCCTGTTTTTATTTCAGATTTCCAGCACTTGCAGTATTTTGCCTTTTGTTTATGGTAATTTCTGTATGGGTTCAACTTCCAGATGTATGCGGATGACACATAAAGTCTACTTCACCTCAACCAGCTGATGTTCTCTCAGCTTGTCTAGCAGACATCAGGCTCTGGACAAGCGTAAACGTTCTGCGGCTAAATATGGACTCGTTGGCTCCTGTCTACATCTTCTGTACTGTGATTCTGACCTCCTCAACCTATCCTTCAGACTCACCAAACCAGTGCACAATCTATACATTAGGTTCGACTCACAGCTGTCCTTTGTACCCCACATCCAGGCCCTCATCAGGACCGCCTTTCTCCATCTCCACCACATTGCCCGACTCAGTCCGTACTTTAACCCCAACATAACTGGAACCTTCATCCATGCGTTCACCAACTCCTGACTTAAGGCAATTGGCTGCCGTGTTTCACCCACAAAATATACAGTCAATTCGCTTTATACTATACTCTGAAGTGCTTTGACATGTCTAGAAGACGTGATAAGGCGCTGTATCAAATGCAAGGATTATTATATTTATTGTTATTCAAATGCTCTCCTCGACAGCTTTCCCAGCTCCACTATCCACAAAATTCAGTTAATCCAAAACTCCGGAGCCCGCATACTCCCCCGCACTAAATTCCGTACCCCCATCACACCAGTTCTAGACATTCTCCACTGCCTCCCTATCACCGAACCGATCGATTAAGATCTTCACAATTTTCTTCAAATTCCTTCATGCTCTGTCACCTGTCTACCTCTCTGACCTGCTTCCTCCCCAACCCGCTACCTGTTGCCTCTGCTCGACTGGCTCCGGCCTCCTACTTATCCAACAAAACAAAACAATAAAATTGGTCACTTCAACTACGACTGTTTGTGTGATGCTCCTGTGCGCAATTGGCTGCCGTGTTTCACCCACAAATTTACAGTCAATTCACTTTACAGTATATTGTGTGAAGTGCTTCGAGACATCTAGAAGATGTGAAAAGCACTATATGAAATGCAAGGATTATTATTATTACCTGTTAGGCAAATATTGTAGCTGTTTGCACTAGCAAAGTCCTGCAAACAGTCATGAGTTGAATGGCCAGCCAATCTTGGATGTTGGCGAATACACATGGAAAAACAACCTCTTTGAACAGTATCCAACACACCATAGAAAATACAGTCAGCACTGTGTGTGTGCCAGCTCTGTGAGAGAGCTCTCTATTCCCTCTCTCCCCCACTGCTTTCTACATAGTTTAAAATAGTTTCCTTTTAAAAGCTGCAATAGATTGCACTTCAATCGCTGTGGTTTTGTATGTGAACATTTCTTTCAAACTCTCGCCTTGTGTTTTCCGTCCTGTGACAACAAACAATGCAGAAAAACATTTCTGCAGTAAATGCAGCTTCTAAAAAAAACTAAACCATAAACAAGCTCAAATAATTCACTAGTATCAGAGCCAAAAAGGAAACAGCACAGAGGTCAAATTTCAACATTTTAAAATATCCCTTTGAGGAAAATTGTGAACACATTAAAAACTATTGAATGATAGGAATGAGGGCAGCAGCATTCTAGTAAACGTGAAACATCAAGAAACATTGTACTGTAATGATTGGGGGGAACACAGTGAGAGGGTGAAAGCACTAGGTGCTGTTGTAGCAATAACAGCCGCTCAAGAAGAGGATGAGCAGGTGAAAACTTGGCACACGCAGAGCGACACAAATACTCTAAAAGCAGCATTTGAATCCCCGCCTCTGTATACCTAGCAATAAGCAGGAACCCGGTTGTTAGTTGTTTGGGGGAATCGCTTTCCAAGGGTCACAGCTATGTTAGTAAAAAGTACAAGAGGCATTGACTCGCCTGTTTGACAAAAAATTAGTCTGGCAAATGCATCACAAGTTGCAACCTACAGCAGTGAACAATTCAGAAGCTTCCAAAACAAATCCAAATGTTCTCTCACTTTTGAACAAAGTCAAAGTGGGCAGAGTTACACCTCATATCAGATGAGGTTTGATAGTTCCTCTTAGTACTGATCAAATAATAATAATAATCCTTGCATTTGATATAGCGCTTTTCACGTCAGGAGGACGTCCCAAAGCGCTTCACAGAACACACTGTAAAGTGAATTGACTGTATATTTGTGGGTGAACGCGGCAGCCAATTGCGCATAGCAATGTCCCACAAACAGTCGGAGATTGAAAATGACCAATTTATTATTGTTTTGGGTTTTGGAGGGATTATTGTTAGGCTCTGTGTGGAGTAAGGAAACTTGCCCAAAGTTTCGCCCTCTGCCTGGAATTGAACTCAGGTCTCTCCTGACGCTCTCCTTGTGACTATCTTGTAACTAGTGGGCCAATAGTCACTGACTCCCCTTCCAGTGGAAAAAGCTTCTCCTTATTTTCCCTGTGAAAACCCTCATCATTTTCTACACCTCTATTGGGTTCCCGCAACATTCTCTGCTCCAATGGAAATAGATCCAACTTCTCCAACCTCATAACTAAAGGCCCTCATCTCTCGTATTACAGTAGACTCCTGATAACTCGTCACTCCAAGGGAAAAGTTTATATATTGCCTTTAAGTACCTATAGGGATTTCTAGAATGTGGCTTATTGCATGTTAAGCGGAGTGACAATTGAAGCGTGTGGGAAGTAGCCGGGATATTGACAGCTTGGCTAGTGAGGTGGTTGTGACCAGTTAAGGCCGTGTCTTGTTATCAGGAGTTAACTGTAGTTACAAAATGCACACGTGACTGCCGTACCACCAACTCAGTAATGATAAAGTTTGCCTACAAAATATACAATCACTACACTTTGAATTAACTCCTGTGAAGTCTTCGCGATGTCCTCCTGATGTGAAAGTCGCCATTTCAAATGCATCGATGATTTATTATTATTATTCATAAAAGAGAATCTTGTAACCAACAGTGGAAAGAAACCATTAAGAGCTCAAAGAACTTTCTGGGATGATTTTAAAAATTGAACGCTTTGGATTTATAAAATGTTGACATAAAAGACAAAAAGAAACCTAAAAGGACACTGCAGTACCAGCACTTACCCACAGAGGGCGCGTCTGAGCGCAATATAATGTAATAGTGCATCAGCGCCACCGTGTGGTATTGCAATGATAGTGCAACTAGTAAAAGGTCCAAGTGGCTGCAGTAGCACCAAATCGCCCGCAGACGGCGCCACTGAGCTGTAATAATAATCCTTGCATTTTGATATAACGCTTTTCACATCGGGAGAACGTCCCAAAGCGCTTCAAAGAACACACTGTAAAGTGAATTGACTGTATATTTGTGGGCGAACGCGGCAGCCAATGGCGCACAGCAATGTCCCACAAACAGTTGTAGATTGAAAATGACCAATTTATTATTGTTTTGGTTTTGGAGGGATTATTATTAGGCTCTGTGTGGAGTAAGGAAACTTGCCCAAGGTTTCGCCCTCTGCCTGGAATTGAACTCAGGTCTCTCACTTGCAAAGCGAGTGCTCTAACCACTGAGCTACAGGACTCCACCATGGACAAGTGAAACCATCCCAGTTAATCCATTGCTCACAAGCCAAGCATCTAAAAGATGAAACCTCACCGGGACACTAACAGCCTCTTCGCTGGTGATGGCCATCTTGAAGCTAAGATAAGAAAGTTGGTAAAAGGATCAGGGAGATGCTTGGGCAAGAAATTCTCTGTGATCAGAAATTCGACTGCCCGCAATCTCACCAGCACTCAACTACGTCCTTCCATCTCACCAGTTCTAACCAAGGCTCCACTGGCTCCCTATCGCCAAATGGATCGATTTCAAGATTCTCACATTCGTCTTCATGCCCTCCCACCTCCCTGCCTCTATGATCTGTTCACTCAGCAACCCTCTGCCTCCTCTTGACTGGCTCCGGTCTCCTGCATATCCCTCGTGCCCTCTGCTCCACCATCAGTGGCCACGCTTTCAGCCGCTACACCCCAAAACTCTGGAACGCTCTTCCTCTATCCCTCCTTGCTCCTTCCTTCCCCATCTCCAGGTCACACCTGAAGACCTTCCTCTTCAACCGTGCCAACGGTCACCTCCTATGGAGTAAGGAAACTTGCCTAACATTTTGCCCTGCCCAGGAGTCCAACCCAGGTCCTCTCGCTTGCGAGGCAAGTGCTCTAACCAATACGCCACAACACGGCCCTTCTGTCGAGTGTTTAAAGAGAAATCAAATATTCAGTGTTTTTTTAATGATCTCCCTCTGACTGCAGGCCTCGATTCTATAGAAGCATTTGTCGCTTTATAAAAACGGAATTGAACAAACACTGATTAATTTTTTACACCACTGTTTCCTTCCCTGTCTCCGGCCAGAGGGTAGGATTGCCAGTCGCTCTCCTCTGCCCAGAAACCCAGTGGCTTTGAGTGCCCCCCGGTCAGGTAATCATTTTGTATAATGCGACACATGCAAGAAATGAAGTTTCCGATTATCTCATCAACAAATAACCCTCAAATTTGGTGCAGTGACATCTCAAAATGTTTCACAAGGCGGTTACTGTTGAGCGCTGTGACTGGATTTATAAGTGAATACGATAATCAACAATGTCGCATAAGAACATAAGAGTTTACTAGACGAAAAACCAATGTCCATCCAGTTCACTTTCCATCATCCTGCATTTACACAGCATCCCCCCACGCAAGGCAGCGTCCCAGAGCGCTTGATAATGGGGGAGCACGATGCAGAGCTGGGGGAGGGGAGAGGTGACCGTAAGCACGGTCGAAGAGGAAGGTGTTCAGGTGCGATCTGAAGATGGGGAAGGAGGGGGAGAGGTGGAGGGATTGAGGGAGAGTGGCAGAGTTTCAGAGCGAACCCACAATCTTCTGAGTCAGGGGCAAGAGTGTTAATGAGTTGTGGGCCGGTGCTGTTCGGAGGCAGGTGTGTGGATGCGCTTTGTACCATGGGCCAGCAATAGTCAGATCTTTCATAAGGATTGGATGGAAACATCTGCCAATGCCCTCGAAGGGTTAATTAACAAGTGTTGTTGAGTTGGTCTCCGCTCCTGGGTAGGAGAAAGGCAACGATCACAAAGAAAGGGGGGAATCGGGAGCAGAATCTATATATAGTAAATGACACTATACATAGCAATATAATAATAATCCTTGCTCCTTGCATTTGGTAGAATGCCTTATCATGTCTTCGAGATGCCTCAGAGCGCTTCACAGGAATTAAAGTGAATTAACTGTATATTGTGCGGGAAACACGGCAGCAAATTGTGCACAGCGATGCACATTTTAAATCGGGTTTGCCCCATTTATCATGTTCCCCCCCCCCCCCCCCAACCCCCTGTTTTGCCTCATCTGGTTTAGGGAGTTTGGATCAATTAAGCAGCTTCGACTGATTGTGCCTATTCCCTCATCACTGATCAAAATGGAAATTATGTCTTTCTGAGTACTTTACAACGGCTGCTTTGTGCAATGAGAGAACACGATTACATCGAGGCTGGATATTGTCACAACTGCAGTCTACTTGCATAAGTACCAGTGATAAATAGATAGATATATATTCATATGATCGCTCTTGTATCTAAATAAAAGTGCCAATGCTGTGGGAGAGCAGTGCTAAACGTGGAGACATGGAGTCATGCAGTATAGTGGTTAGAGCACTCGCCTCACAAGCGAGAGAACCCAGGTTCGATTCCCGGGCTGGGCAAAACCTTAGACGTTTCTTTACTCCACACGCCTCTGTTTATTGAGCAGTAAGCAGGAACCCGGTTGTCAGTTGATTGATGGATCGCTTTATCCCTTTGATAAAAATTTCTTAAAAAAATAATAATTTGGTCACTCAATCCATGACTGTTTGTGGGGACACTGCTGAGCGAAATCGGCTGCCACGTTTTGCCCATAAAACAGTCAATTCACTTTACAGTATATCCTGTGAAGCGCTTTGACACGTTTTGAATGCTTCTGATTTCTTACACTTTGTATTCCCACACACAAACCTCAGAGCAGCTAATATTGCTACCCGTTAACCACACTTTTGGTCATCTTTCGCCATCCCATCTCCTGACCCTCTTCAGCTCGCTTTTCCCCTCTCAAGCTGGGTACCCAGCTAACACGTAAAGCCATTTGAGACATCGCTCCCGACATGAACAGTGCTATATAAATGTAAATTGTAACCGATAAATGCTTAGAACACCAGTATTTTTTTGATTGGATCTGCCTCCAAACAAACAGTCATTACACTTAACAGCAATTATCTGTGAAGACATTGACATTATAGGCATGGTATTTTTTGCAAAATTATTTATTATTATCATAATTATTAATAGGAATAATTATAACTTCTCAGGCATGGCGAGAGTTCAATAAAGCCATGGAAGTGCAATCTTCTATTAAGAGTTGACGTAAAACTGATCTTTCAGAAATGGTTAATATGTGCGCTGGAGTTTGGAGAATGTTTCTCAATGTAGAGATAAGGCTTCAAATTTTCAGCTGATATCAAACTGGGAACAGTGAAAGATGGTGAAAACTGTGGAGTCCTGTAGCTCAGTGGTTAGAGCACTCGCTTTGCAAGTGAGAGACCTGAGTTCAATTCCAGGCAGAGGGCGAAACCTTGGGCAAGTTTCCTTACTCCACACAGAGCCTAATAATAATCCCTCCAAAGCCAAAAACAATAATAAATTGGTCATTTTCAATCTACAACTGTCTGTGGGACATTGCTGTGCGCAATTGGCTGCCGCGTTCGCCCACAAATTACAGTCAATTCACTTTACAGTGTGTTCTGTGAAGCGCTTTGGGACGTCCTCCCGACGTGAAAAGCGCTATATCAAATGCAAGGATTATTATTATTATTATTAAAATCTGAAATACAGGAAAATATGGAAAAGAAGTACGTGGACAGAGAGGAGGCAGATGCAGTTTAATAAGGGAAACTGGTAATCCTTGCATTTAATACAGCACCTTATCACAGCTTCGAGACTGATCAGTCAAAGTGCTTCACAGAATATACTGTACAGTGAATTGACTATTTTGTGGGTGAAACATGGAAGCTAATTGTGCACAGCAGTATCCCACAAACGGTCGTGGATTGAATTACCAAATTATTATTCTTTTTATTGAAGGGATTATTACCCACAGGAAAGTGATCCACCAATTGACTAACAACTGGGTTCCTACTTACTACTGGATAAACAGGGGTGTGTGGAGTAAGGAAACTTACCTAAGGTTTCACCCTGCCCGGGAATCGAACCCAGGTCCTCTCACTTACGAGGTGAGTGCCTGAACCACTAAGCTACAGGGATCCCCTAGTTAAGTGGCACTTTGTTTGGTCAGTCAAGGCGGGGGACAAACTCAAAGCCACATTTTGTGTCAATGCAAAGTACCACACATCAGACCCCCCACCCCAACACTAACCTCACATGCCACATCTGAAAGATTAGCCGCCGGCTACAACATCTGTGTCCTCGTGTTTGAGTCTAACAGCGTCCTCACATCCTGGACTGATCGGCTGAGAATGAGAGAGAGAGACGCTTTTGTAACAGAAAGGGGGCAACGTGCATCGGAGAAACATCAGGCTTTGTGTACAGATGACAGATTAACATCAATTAATTGGATCGGTTTTAGGGCCCACAGTGACTGACACCCACAATGTAAGGCTTCAAATAACCTTACAATCAGAATCAGGACAAGGGAATTCCCCCCTCCTCCCCATCAATAAACTCAATCCCATTGGCAACCAAACCTTCTCAATAATAATAATAATAATAATAATAATCCTTGCATTTGATATAGCGCTTTTCACGTCAGGAGGACGTCCCAAAGCGCTTCACAGAACACATTGTAAAGTGAATTGACTGTATATTTGTGGGCGAACGCGGCAGCCAATTGCGCACAGCAATGTCCCACAAACAGTCGTAGATTGAAAATGAACAATTTATTATTAGTTGTTTTTTGGAGGATTATTATTAGGCTCTGTGTGGAGTAAGGAAACTTGCCCAAGGTTTCGCCCTGACTGGAATTGAACTCAGGTCTCTCACTTACAAAGCGAGTGCTCTAACCACTGAGCTACAGGACTCCGCATTAACAATAGGCAGTTCTGTACCAGAGCTCACAGCCCAGGGATCATCAAACCGAGGCAACAACAACAATTTACATTTGTATCGCGTCCCTCACGCAGGGTAGCGTCCCAGAGCACTTGACTAGTGATGAGCCATATTGTGGCTTGGAATCAACGCATCAGACTAGCGTGGAATTGGACAAAGCAACAATCACACATCAGATTGGACAGCAATATAATAATAACAATCCTTGCATATGATATAGCCCCTCAGCACATTGTTGAGATGTATCAAAGCTCTTCACAGTTCATATTGTAAAGTGGAGTGACTGTATATTTGCTCCTCCTCCAATCGCTGAGACATCAATAGCAAAGGAGCAAAGCTCATAATGGAATCATTACCCACAACACCCGTCTTGTTTCGCTTGCTGTAAACATTGAACACGGAGAACAAAGAGGCTTAACATCTGCTGTAACTGCTTCAACCCCGATCACAGATGCCACTGACACCTCCAACGTTTGCTTCATCCTGGGATGGGCACGTGTGAGTTAGCAGCTTTTATTAGGTTCCCACGAGACAGCTGCCAAAACAAGCCTTACTGAAAGCAGCTCAACCACTGCCAGCCGGGCAACTGGCTAAACCAGCACAATGCTGGTCTGAAATTGCCATCAAAATGCCATTCCCTGCCTTGCCTGCCCCCACCATCGCCAGTCGGGCTTCACCCTCCCTGCCACCACCGTTTGGAACTCCGTTCCACAGTCCCTTTGCCCCGCCCCCTTCCAAGACCCATCTAAGACTTTCCTCTTCGATCGAGCTTCTGGTCAGCCTCCCACCCCTACCCTTCCTGCCCTCCACTCCTCCTGATCTCAACCCCCAAACTCGGGTCCAAATCCTTGACTGTCCAACGCCTTGGGACGTCCTCCTGACGCGAAGGGCGCTGTGTAAATGTAATATTTTGTAATTGTTATTGAAATTAATGGTAACACTTCAAGTGTTCCTATGAGCAAGCCGAGACACCGAGAGAGAGAGAGAGAGAAACTTTCTTTTGGGTTAGAGTCATGGGATCTTTAACGTCCATGGTCAGAGCATGGGATCAGACAGGAGGCTGGGTTCATTCACCTCCTTTCATATTTAAACTTGTAAAGCGGGGAGAGAAAGGGAGCGAGAGAGAGAGAGATGCCAGATCTATCAGCTGGAGCAACATCACTGAAAATATCACAGAGAGACACACAGAGAGAGAAAAAAAAACACACATCAAAACCCTCATAAAATCAACTCCGGAAGAGATAGCTTTTCCTCTGTATAATCTGTTATCATTTAGTCACCGCACTGGAGCTCTCTGCCTGTGTCTGTCTATCTGCTGCTCTCTTCTTAAAACATATGTAGGCGCTTTGCATATTTGGGCCACATGGTGTCACTAAATCTCTCCCATTATCTCGGTGGTTTACCCATCCTATGTAACAGCTCACACTTAAGATAATCTGTCACGTACTAAGACGTCTCAAAATATTTTACAAAGACAGCAGAGTTTCCTAGGCAGGAAGAAGGGGTGGAGGAGGGAGAGGGGAAAGAGTTTGAAGATATTGACTAAGGCACAAAGGAAATCCGTTTAAGAGTCTTTTGAATGCAGGGGAAGAACATATTTTTTCCACAATCAGACCATCTCATAGCACTTTAATTAGTGTCAAGTGTCGTGACTATTTTTTCTGTAGGCAAATGTTACAGTTACAGGTGATGGAAAAGACCCAAAGGTTGTTTAAATAAGGATCTAGTGTTAATTCGCAGAACTAGATTGCAATTGCCAGAGGTTAGTTCCACCCACAAAATACACTGTTGATTCCCTCAAAAAAATTGCTTACTATATCCTGGACTGTTTGTGGGACACTGATGTGTGCAATTGGCTGCTGCATTTCACCCACAAAATACAGTCACTATAATTTACAGTATCCTGTGAAGTGCTTTGAGATGACTCAATGACATGATAATGCGCTGTATCAAATGCGAGGATTAGTATAATTATTATTAATATTATTAAGAAGTGCCCTTGAACAGTTGTAAGAGTAGTGAAAGTAACTAAGAAACAATAAGATTGTGTCTGTGTCCCTCACCCATGATCATGCCTTAAGGGGGCAGTAAAAACAATAATAGTAATGTGACCATCAAACTCTCTTTGGAGGTCACAAACAAAATGAGGGATGGGAATGGAGTTAATATTCTTGTTTGTCATGTCTGTGCTAAGATTGCACTGAATAGCAATTCTTATCAGTGGGGTCTTAAACCTCTTTGACCCAAGAAACATCAACGCTGTCTGGATGGACTCATTTATTTGGCCCAGCCGGGTGTCTGACACATAACAGAAACCCATCACTGTGCTTAAGAGTAACCAAACCAAGCTGAGAATTCCATGCATCCCACCTACACATGGAAATCCCAGAGATAGATTGTTGGAATGAAATGCTCACTCTCTCTCTTTCTCCCTGGAGGGAGGCATCCTGCTTACCTAATTCCGGAAAGGCGCAGCTTGGTAAGAGTCGAGGCTTGGGGGGAGCCCAGAGTGTGTGTTGGGGTAACTGCTGGATCTAGCCAGCTAAAACCACATAGCCTGCCATTGATATCACTGTCTGGCAAGCTTTCCTGCTGCTTGTCCAGCTAGGACCACCCTCCCCATTAGGGATTTGGCTTGCAGGATTAACAGGAGCTGAGTGGGAGGATTCCCACAATGATATTGACAGTAATTAGCTGGACTCTATACTCAACTGGCCTCAAATTCACTGCTTTTCAAACAATTTTATTTGCAACTCAATTCTAACATTAGTTCAGATAATCTTCACCCATGGTCTGTGCGAGAAAAATTAAAGTAGAATAGATGAAAGCCGAAGAGTAGATATTCTCACTAGATCCTCAACTTGGAGCACAATTTCCAGGAAATACGGAAGACAGTTAAATTTTTAAAAATCACCCAGACAGCTACAAGCTGTGATTTCAGTGCGGTCTTTGGAATATCTGTCGCAAAACTGAGTACGCTGTAAGGATATGCATTCCGCAAGTAGTTTCCCTCGAGTTTAAGATCGAACAAGAATAATTTTCATACAATATGATAAAATACCAGCTAAATCCTGAGGCAATTCAGGAAAATGATCCGCGACTGAGTTTGTCACTCGTGTTTGTTTCAGGCTCGAGCTATTTTGGGGATTGGGTGGTGGAATAGATAAGTACATCGACCTTCACCTCTGGCTTCTCTGTGTGACTGAGAGGAAGAAAGTCTCATGTCCTTCTAATAAGGCTGTAAGGGAACTATGCAAATTGCCATTGAGTAGTTCTTATGCCAGGTTCTAATGGGCACAAGCTCCCAATACAAACTGCTCATAATGAGATAGAAACAGACACGAAAATACAATCGCACCCGGATAGGGTTGGCAATATCGACAGCCTTACATTGTTGGAGGTAATTTCTAACCCCCACCCAGTTTGCAGCTGTAGCCAAGAATTACAGGGACTTTGTTTGGAACATAGGAACAGGAGGAGGCCATTCAGCCTCTTGAGCCTGCTAGGTCATGGCTGATCTGTACTTCAACTCCAACGAGCTGCCTTTGCCCCATATCCCTTGATACCCTGACCTCAGCCTTTGAAAATTTGAATGGATCCAGGATCCACAGCCTTTTGGGGGAGGGCAGAAGTGAGAGTTTTAGATTTCCAGTCCCCTTTGTGTGGAAAAAAATATATCCCGTGAAGCCCTTTGAGACGTCTCAACCATGTGATAAGGCGCTAAAATCAAATGCAAGAATTATTATTATATATCATACAGGGATTCCCATGCGTTGTGAGATTGAATTCAAATTCTAAACATGAGGGAATGTATTTATCTACTTTGAGGCATCAATTCATCCCAATAAAACCAGTTGCCCAACAAATGAACAGAACGATGCAGCTTGACTTGCAGAACTGATTATCTGCAATTTTTATATACTTAGTGAGCATCTATACATCAGAGCATAGCCACTGAGAGACAACTAATTTACTGCGACGCATTTTTAATATTTATAATAACAGGAGAGTCTGTGACACTTTAAATGTGACTTTTCCACCAGTTAGATAGTAGTTAGTGAATAATGAGCTGTTAAGCTGACCCATTTTAGACTAACAATTAACAAATGAACGTTTTTCAAGGGCGATAATAGAACCAAAATGACTTATATTATGCTTAAAAGAACAGGCTCGCCCACAAATGGATGGAAGGAAATATTGGCTTTTAACTAAGCACTTAGTCGGGGAATTAAGTTAAGTGGAATCGGCCCCAGTGAAAGGGAAACAGAACAGGGAGTTTTAAAAAAAAAGTCAAAAAAAAAATCCATATCTGGAGTATTTGATAAACTGTTCCGTTCACAATTAACTTTGAAACATGATGGAAAGATTACATCTTGCTATTTTAAGTGACCCAAAAATGTTCTTTTAAGGTTCCAAGGGAGGATAAACTTCCACATGTTCTGTGCTTTTTATATATATTTAAAAAAAACACACGCAATTCCGTACGAGTGCTGAATTTCTGCGTGTTTTTTTCCCCAATGTGGTTTATTTTAATCACATAACCTATCCATTAACCATCAAAAACTTATTACAAAGTGAAAATGTTCCTTTTTATCTTTTTTTAAAATCCAAACCAAAACCAGTGCAAAAAAAACATATGTCCCACATCTGCCTTTTGTACCATCCGTTTCAGTTGAGTTTTATTAATCTGTCACAGTCCCCCAAGACGTCAGCAATAAACTGGCTTTGATATCACAGTTCAATTATATTTTTTTTTGCAAAATTAACTAAGATAGCAGTGCTTACAATTACTCTCTCATCCCAGCGTTCACAAAAAGCAGAGGCAGCAGATGTTCACATCAATGTAAACCGGAACTAAAATTATCAATGAAACACTTTTCCATTTGCTTGATTTTTTTGGCTGGAACAGTATATCAGATGTGTCAGAAATTTCATCTTGATATCATACGATTTTAATTTGCTCCAAATTAACGTTTAAAAAAACGAGAGAATATTTTATTCATCACTTTTCCTTTCCTCAGTGATATGCTTGTATGTCCTCTTCCCATCCGTGAGGATACACAAATAATAATACTAATAAAAAATAATGTAATAATATTCCTTGCATTTGATATAACATTGTTGAGATATCTCAAAGCTCTTCACAGAATATATTGTAAAGGACTCGTGTGGAGTCCTGTAGCTCAGTGGTTAGAGCACTCGCTTTGCAAGTGAGAGACCTGAGTTCAATTCCAGGCAGAGGGCGAAACCTTGGGCAAGTTTCCTTACTCCACACAGAGCCTAATAATAATCCCTCCAAAACCAAACACAATAATAAATTGGTCATTTTCAATCTACGACTGTTTGTGGGACATTGCTGTGTGCAATTGGCTGCCGCGTTCGCCCACAAATATACAGTCAATTCACTTTACAGTGTGTTCTGTGAAGTGCTTTGGGACGTCCTCCCGACGTGAAAAGCGCTATATCAAATGCAAGGATTATTATTATTAAAGTGGAGTGACTGTGTATTTGGCGGGTGAAAGGCCAAATTGCATGCAGCAGTGTCCCACAAACAGCAACAACTAGCATTTATAAAGTGCTTCTCACACAGTGTAGTGTCCCAGAGCGCTTGACTGTGTCAGAGCAGGACTTCCGAGCGGGGGGGGGGGAGGGTGACCTTAGGCATGGTCGAAGAGGGAGATTTTCAGGCACGACCTAAAGATGGGGAAGGAAAAGGTAGAGCGGAGGGAGAGATAGAGGAAGAGTGTTCCAGGGTTTCAGGGCATATTGGCTGAAAGCTCGGCCACCGATGTGGCACGTAGGGCACAAGTGACATGCAGGAGAATGGAGCCAGTCGAGCGGAGGCAGTGGGTTGAAGAATAAGCAGGTCAGAGAGGTAGAGAGCTTCCATGGTAGTTACTTTACCGCCTGCTTTCACAATACCAGAGGCCACTGTGATGTTTAAGCGCTCACACTGCTGTGAGCGCAACTAATAGAAAACAGCATCACTGGCGGCCAATAGTAAACGTTCTCAGCTGTTGACTGAAGTTGCTGTTTCCTCTAAGGTGTAGCACTCTCCCAACCATCCCCCCACCCAACCGCCCCCCCTCCACCCAGCACAGCTAAAGTTTAAACCTCAACTCAATAGAGACGGACTCGGCAGACATATTTGGGGTCGACTGTACAATGCTCCGAGCGCCAAGACACTGTGTTTATTGGATTACATTAGAGCATTTCCCGTTTTGACAGTGTATTCTGTGAAGGGCTTCGAGATGTTAAAATATCACTTGATATAGCCCCGAGGCTTTGGAACTCTCTCTCAATCCCTCCTCTTTGCCACCCCCTCCTTCGAATCATGATCGAAGACCGTGCTTACGGTCACCTCCTACTCCCTCCGCCCGGCTCAGCGTCAGACTCCGTTACTATTAAGTACTCCGAGGAAAGGAAGGAATGGATGGAAGCATTGGGAGGAAGTCAGGTGCTTTTCCCCAAGGGAGCAACAATCTTAAGACGAGTCATCCTAAACTGCTTGTGCACATCAGTTCTCTCCGGAGGTTTATATCAACACTGGCCTAGACCTTACAATAGCCTTGTTACTTCCCCCACCCACCCCCAACGCTTGTTAAGGCACAGAATGACACGTGTTGCAATGGGAAAACTTTTAAAAGGATTAATAATTCAGGAGGGGAAGAGAACCAGAGAATTTTATTTTCAACAGGAACCAAGATTTCAAACCGTACATACGTATGTCCAGGCTAGTGAGATCACAACAGCAGGTGTTGCATTTCTGTGTCACTGTTTAATATACACACAAAAAAACAGGTTGTTGAACAGTGAGAAACAGTAGCTGAAAGATTCAAGACCAGTTTTCCAATAGGTGGTGCTATGTACCTGCATTTATTTGTGAGATTGTGCTATTTCACCTCATTTTTTTCCACAGTTTGGTCAGCAACCCTGTGTTTGTTGCCAAGGGCACACACTCACACTCTCACTCACACACACATAATGCACTTGTTGGCTGCGGTGATGGAAACCAAGTTGAAGCTTTTTGCTACACTGGTTTGTGATCCAGGCTGAAGCAACTTTGGACATCAACACCCAAAGCAAATGAATAATAATAATATTTGCATTTGATATAGCACTTTATCAGTCGTTGAGACGTCTCAAACCATTTCACAATAGACTGTAAAGAAAATTGGGCAGTCCTCCCCATGTGAAAGGCGCTATACAAATGTAATTTTGTATTGGCTGTATATTTTGTGGATGAAATGCGGCAGCCAATTGCGCACAGAAGTGTTCCACAACAGTTGTGGATTGAGTGACCAAATTATGATTATCTATATTTGAAGGGATTATCACCCCCAGAAAAGCAATCTACTCATCGACTAACAATCCGGTTTCTACTTACCGCTAGCTAAACAGAGGCGTGTGGAGCGGGGAAACTTGCCTAAGGTTTAGCCCTGCCCGGGAATCGAACTCTGGTCCTCTTGCTTGCGAGGCGAGTGCGCTAATCACTACACTACAGGGGTCCAAATTCACGGGTCTGCAAAGCAGAAGAGCAGTGATTTATAACAGCTGTCGATTGACGTACAAGGTAAAGAATACCAATGGAGATATGTGGGTTTATTACAGATGTTTGATCCCTTGCTATCATCCTGACCCTATATTCACCAGAAGGTTTAAAGTGAGCAATTGTGTTGCTGTCTGTTTGGTAACAAAACAATCTACACTATTGTGTTGGTTTTGCATTAAAATGTTCACTGTTTTATGGGTGTCAGAACTGCACACGTCACATTCCCTTAGACTGAGCACAGATGAAGTATTCGGGAGTGGGGGTGGGGGGGGGGTTGGAAAACACACTGCCACTAGGATTATTTGAGTTCTGGAAAATACAGAGCAGAGATTTAAATGCTTCAGTTTCAAAGGGAACATACACGGGGATCAGACTCCAAAACAACTGTGTGGAAACACTAGGTGATCACGGGCATGGTCGAAGAGGAATGTCTTCAGGCGCTACCTGAAGATGGGGAAGGAGGGGGCAAGGTGGAGGGATAGAGAAAGAGTGTTCTATAGTTGTGCAGCAAAGGTATAGTACAGTATACAACAAAAATATTCTTTCAGATTAGATGAGGAAAGACAATTTTCAGTAAGTTTTGACTTGATCAAGGGAATCACGGCAATGGTTTATTTAGCATCAACCTTTTCTTTCGGAGACAAAAACAATGGATTACCGCAGTTATCATTGTCTGCCATTTTAGAGAAAGAGAGAGGGAGAAGGAGAGTAAATGCACTATCATCAGTATAATATTCTTCTTAATCTATTGTTATGGTTGGAATGTATTAGCGAGCACTGAAGAACATAAATTGTGCTGTCAATTATTCAGTTAATATTCCCACATGTAGTTTTATTTTGAAACCTCCAGTTATAGCAATATCTCCAAAACAAGGCAATTGGGTTTTGGCTCCCCAACTTTTTCAATATTAGGTTTGATGCTGTGGGATATTCACTACAGCTCACGTCTCATTATAGTGTGAAAAATGCTTAGCTCGAAAGGACTGGGTTGTAATGAGGATGGGCTGCATATTTATATTTTAAACAATACAAATAATCATGAAACTTTTTGGGAGGCAAAATCTACAGAGAAGGTTAATTTCACTAGGATGTGAATCTTTTTTCCTTTTTGAATACACCTGAAAACATTTTTTNCGTTAAAATTCAATTGTCTCATTCAAAAATAATGAATCCCACTATCATTATCCTTTTATTAATATCTAGCAGTCAAATTAGTGATGCTCTGTGGAGATAAAGTGTGGTGGAGAGGGGTGGGGAGAGGAACGGGAGTGGGTTTAATGATTGCAGTGTTGAAATATAATTTACTATGTATCTAAAATTTATTGCGGTTACTTGCAAGAGCACAATAAATGTTGGTTAAGTTTGGGTTCAAGTTTACTCAATTCATAACTCGGGTGCATGCTGACAATGGTATTTATTAATAATAATTATAATCTTTGCATTTGATATAGCGCCTTATCATGTCGGTGAGATGCCTCAAAGTGCTTCACAGAATATATTGTAAAGTGCCCTTTGTTTAATTCAAGGGCACTGTGCATTAGTTGGGGTTGATGGTGGCATATAGAGCGAGACTGACTGCAATCATTACTGCATCAGTAATCTACAATAACTAGCAGAATAACTCTGGGTGCAGTTATTTATAGCAATGGAAACGTCAAACGGCAGTGTGCAACTTCAACCCATGATATTGGGTATCCTTTGATAACCTGGAGACATAAGAAGTAGATCAGAAGCTTGTCTTACCTCAGGGTTAAACCACTTCTGATGCTACAATACTGGCATGAACCACAGACCTATAACAACAACAAGATTCCATTTATAAAGCGCCTTTCACGTCAGGAGGACGTCCCAAGGCGCTGTACAGTTGGGTCATGACCCGAGCAGGGGGGAAATGGTCAGGGTGAGGGGAGGGAAGTGAGGGAGCGAGGAGGGGGGAAATGGTCAGGGTGAGGGGAGGGAAGGGAGGCAGCGAGGAGGGGGAAGAGAGTCGAGAGAGGAGCTGAAGGCTCGGTCAAAGAGGAAGGTTTTGAGACCGGCCTTGAAGGAGGAGAGGGAGGAAGCGGCGAAGGCACTGGGGGATAGAGTTCCAGAGCCTCGGGGCTGAGAGGCTGAAGGCCCGACCACAGATGGTAGGGCGATTGGGGCGGGGGACGTGGAGCAGACCGGAGCCGGAGGAACGGAGGGTACGGGCAGGTAGGTAGGGTGATAGTAGGTTGGAGAGGTAGGAGGGAGCAAGGCCGTGAATGGCCTTGTAGGTGAGGATGAGGATCTTGAAATCAATCCTCTGGGGGATGGGGGCCAGTGGAGGCGAGCGAGGGTGGGAGTGATGTGAGAAAGACCATGCTCATGATGTACTTTGCCATTTTCACTCAGGTGAAATTTACACTGGAATACTGGAGTCAATACTAAAGTTTCTTCACCCCCAAAAAAAAACAACATAAGGTTGAGTGTGGCTTGTTCTCAAGTGTTGATTTTAGACGTTCAATCTCTGCTGAATAGGAAGGGAACATCTGCGGTGGAGGGGGAGACAGATGAAATTGACCCCCAGACCATCAGTTTGATCACCACTATCCCTCCACTTCAATCTCTTCACCTCCAAAGATCTCTCCCAAGTCAGGGACCCTCAAGCATTGCTGAATGCCAACCATATTGGCAAAACCACATGAAGATTGTGGGCAAAGTTCTGCAGTCCTCACAAGCAAATGCACTTCTCAAACCAAAGTTAATAATTCAAGCTTCCACGAACATTTCCTCCATCTCATGTCTACAGTCGACCTCACATGCATCCCTCAGGACCATTTGCCACCAGAATGAATAGGTCACTCACCTTGACAATACTTTCTTGACATCTGTCACCTTCCACAGTTGAGAGTAAAGTGTTCTCCCAGTGGCAAATAAAATATCTCTAAGTTCAGAGTGGGGATAAACTTTAACGTGGATTGTCAGACCCTTCTTACTAATCTAATTTTCTTTCTACAGCAGAGTTAGATAGTTTTCTTTGAGGGAATAAAATTATGGGATATAGCACATAAGTAGTTTGGGACATATATGCACCTGGAAGGTGAACTAGATGAACCTTATTTTTTTTGGCCTAGCATTTCTTATGTTCTTAACACCAAATCCCAACATGTGCTTTTTTTCTCTCTCTTCTCCCCACACACCTGCATTATACTAGTTTTTTCCTTCAAATACTAATTGAACTCATTAGGAGTCTTTTAACTTGCAACACAATATGGCCTATCTTTCATTGATACCAAGGATAGCACTTGCTTGTGTCCACTCACAACGCTTTAAAAGCCTTGCCTCACGTTTCACTAAATTACTTCAAAATGTCCTCATTTATGCCATTAGCTTCATTGTGATGACAGCTGTGTATAATTGACCCCCAAATGTCACCATCACTGGGAGAGCAGGACTGCGTCACACCAAAGTTATTAGACGTAGAGGCTCAATAAACACACATTTTGCACGTCTGGCATGAATTCAGGAGGAATATTGAATCCACATTGCCAGAAATCAATCATACCTTGCCTGTCCATGTAAAGGTCATGTTAGCATTAACCTCTTTCGCCTCAGTTTCATTTGAGATGCCAGAAAGCGACTTAGCTGCCATTACCCAGACATCTTTGTCATATTGTGTGTCTCAGGTGACAGATGCCCTTGTCAAGTGCACAAACCCTGATTCACGGATCAGCACAGTAGGAACAACAGAGAAACTCACGCCTTCACCTAAAATGGTAGATTTTCCAAATGTCCTGACTCCTCACTCAGTTGCCGGGGTGTCTGACACGTGCGGAAACCCATTGCCGTGCTTAAGAGTCTCCAGACCAGGCATGAGAAGTCCATCTATTCCACCTACACGTGGAGATTCCCACGATAGATTGTTGGAACGAAATGCACACTCTCTCTCTCCCTGGAGGGACGCTTCCTGCCTAAATCCCAAAAGTATTAGGAAATTCCTTACCTGATTCCTGAAAGTATTAGGCGCAGGTTGGCAAGAGCCAAGGCTTGGGGGGGACACCAGAGTGTGCCTTGGGGGAAACTGCTGGACTCATACATAACCTGTCCATTTTGAGAATATCTGTAAGGCAAATAGTGCCAGTGCATAAATACACTGTGTATCATTTCAATCCTCCACCACATTTCATACCTGGGGGGATTTTCCTTCCTGGGCTAAGTTGCTGAGGTATTCCTAGCATGATAACAACAACAACAACAACTTGCATTCATATAGTACCCTTCCTGTGGGATAGTGACTTCATGATAGTCAGTTCTGGTGGCTTGAGCAATGAAGCACCATCTACTTCTTACTGTGGTTCATGCTATCCGCTTCCATGCCATATTATAGTGGGAGCCTTTGAGTGAGTGAGGGAGGGAGGGAGGAACCAAGTGGATCTTTCAGCAGATCTCCTTCCACATTGTGTCACCTTCTTCCTGGAACTATCTGAGGAAAATTGTCAGCTCTGCTGGCCGTCAATCAGAGAAATTAAGAGATCTGCATTGTAATATTCTTCTTGTATGCATATGATGCAAACTTCTTATGGATATTATTATCAGCAATGATGACTTGTGCATCGGTTCCTCTCACAAGTGACTGATCTTTTTATGTATTCCTCTATAGGAAGGCTCTTCAACTGTGGAGAGGCCAAATAGGAAGCCTGAATCTGTGCTCACCTGACACCCTCTCGCTTGTGCACTCACTTGCTGCTCATAGAGCAAGGATGTCGCTTGAATCTCACTAGCCTGCATTATCTCCACACCCCTTCAAGACCTCTCTCTTCCATATGACTGTTCACTTTCCCCTTGAAAGCTACAATGGACTCTGCCTCCACCACCGTGATCAACAGGGCGTTCAACATCCCAATTACTCTCTGAGTCCAAATCCCTGACTCTCCAGCACCTTGGGGAAGTCCTCTCGACGTGAAAGATGCAATACAAATGTAATTTGTTGTTGTTGTTAGGTGAAAAAATTCCTTCTGAATTCTCCTTTCGCTCTTTTTGTAGCTATCCTATTGCGACGGCCCCTGGTACCTGACTCTCCTATAACTTCTCTCTCTATTTACCCTAACAAAACCCCTCACCATCTTGTACACCTCCATCAGTTCATGTATTTGGTGGGACCTTGCTGTGTGCATTTGCTATGAACACAATTGGTACATACCTCCCGATGTGAAAGGCGCTATACAAATGTAATTTGCTCTTGTTGTTTGAAAAGAGTTACTTCAAAACGCTCTTACGTATGATGAAATGGAAAATAATTCAAATTTCTTTCTTTTGTGCCATTGAGAAATATATTTACATCGCTATTTGGAAAGCTTCCCTCAATGTTATGTGCTGGTCACTAAGTGACTCTTGACTTTATTACAGAAACAGCTGACATTTACAGAACACCTTTTCACGTAAAAGAACTGTCTCGAGGCTCTTTACACAAAGAGATTAATTAGAAATTAAGTGAATGTTGTTAAGGAGGCAGCTAATCTGTAACAGCAACATCCCATAAAACAGCAGAGAGAGTGAGGAGCCAAATCATTGGTTAGAGCACTCTTCGATTCCCGGGGCGAAACCTTAGGAAGTTTTCTTACTCAACACGCCTCTGTTTACCTTGCAGTAAGTAGGAACTGGTTGTTAGTTGATTGGCGGGGGTAATAATAATAATAATAATCCTTGCATTTGATATAGCGCTTTATCAGGTTTCGAGATGTCTCAAAGCGCTTCACAGAATACACTGTAAAGTGAATTGAATGTATATTTTGTGGGCGAAACGCGGCAGCCAATCACCCACGGCAGCGTCTCACAAACAGTCATGGATTCAGTGACCAAATTATTATTATTTATTTGTTTTTTTTGAAGGGCTTATTACCAGCCGGGAAAAACAATGTGCTAATCGACTAACAACCGATTTAATGGTGAGCAGAGGTAGCTCTGTTCAGCAATAAAAGTTGGGTTAGAGGGTCCGGTGGGACTTGGGTTGGAAACTGCCAAAATTCAGAGAGCCAAACTCCTCACAGCAGGCTGTCAATCGCCTGATAATAGGCGATGTCAAATGTTAACAATTAGATCTTAATCAAAGACAGCCTCGCTCCTCCGCTCTTTCATCCCCCCCACCCTATGCTTCCCAGACGTGCAAACAATAAGGCCAAAAAAAATGCTCCTCTGCAGATACAAACATACAACTCTGCCAATTGAGAGAGAGAAACGGGAAAGGATTGCCGAGACCGAATGAGCCATATTTCATTCTGGTTCTGTCAAAGCGTCCAAGTTGAATATTTGTGTGACTGGAGACAGAAGCTTGTTGTGGAAGCGGGGAGGTGGAAGGGGGAGGGAAGGAGGGGAAGGTGGAGAAATTTTTTTTTAGTTGACCAGGTGTCTGACAAATGCGGAAGCCCATGTCCATGCTTGAGGGTCTCCAAATCAAACTGAGAATTCTGTGCATCCCACCTACACCTGGAAATTCCAGTGATAGATGGCGAATGTGGAAATGAATTATGAGGTGGCAAATGCAATGCGTGATGTGATGATTAGCATACTGACTAAACATGGGGTCAAACCAGTTGATATCTATCAGCCCTCGACAACCCTGAGCATGAGGGGAACATTGGCCAGGACACTAGGCAGAGCCCTCATCCATTGTTAAAACGGTTCCATGGGATTTTTGTTAATGAGGTGGGAATTACCCTGCTCTTAATTAGCGACCAATGAAAGTAATTACCAATTTACTGGTTCACTCACAATCCATTTGATTAGTTATTAATTACATAACAAGAGCACTAATAATAATAATCATAACAATACTTGCATTAGATATAGCGCCTTATCAAAGCGTACACTGCATATTTTGTGGGCGAAACGTAATTCCCTCTTTACACTGGGTTAGAACAACACACATATCAAACCCTCAGTAGAACAGGCAGACTGGACCTCAGAGTAATGTCTCATTCAAAGGATAAAATATTGAGTACGTATTGAAGCCTTCAATGGCCTGCGTAAAGCTACGAGTCCAATTTCTCACAGTCTTATATAGGTTGGGCAGCGGATGAGCAGTGATATAACAGAGTGATATTTGACCGTTCTCTAATGGTTAAATGGATGGGTTGGTGACCAACCCCTACTGACTTAATGGAACAGCTCACAATCAATTCCTAGTAATGGAAAAATAAAATAAAGCTTGCATTTGATGTAGGTCTTATCATGTCGAAATGTCTCAAAGCACTTCACAGAGTTTTCTATAGAATGTGGTCACTGTGTATTCGTCGGCAAAATGTTATAAGGGACAAGGGTTATGGAGTTAATGCCTGGTGGGGTAGCCATCCATAATTATACTAATAATTCTTACATTTGATACAGCGCCTTATGACGTTGTGGAGACGTCTCAAAGCACTTCACAGAATATACTGTAGAGAGAATTGACTGTGTATTTTGTGGGTGAAATGTGGCAGCCAATTGCACACAGCAGCCATGGATTGAGTGACTAAATTGTTATTTCATTTTTTTTAGGGTATTATTACCCCCGGAAAAGCGATCTGCGATTGACTAACAACCGGGTTCCTAATTATTGCTAGGTAAACAGAGAGGGGTGTAGAGTAAGGTTTCGCCCTGCCTGGGAATTGAACCTGGGTCTTCTTGATTGTGAGGCGAACGCTCTAACCACTACGCTACAGGGACTCGATAGGAAATTCCAGTGATCTGGAAGAAGAGTTTCACGCTCAGAGATTAAAACCAAAGAGTAGAACTTGGCATTGAAATTGAGAGGTTCTTATATAATAAAAAAATCTTATCCCAAAAGGCTGTGGATGCTGGGTCCATTTGAATTCTCAAGACTGAGGTAGATAGATATTTGTTAGGTCAAAGTATAATAATAATAATCCTTGCATTTGATATAGCGCTTTTCACGTCTTCGAGACGTCTCAAAGTGCTTCACATACACTGTAAAGTGAATTGATGGCGTATTTGTAGGCGAAACGCGGCAGTCAATTGCGCACAGCAGAGTCCCACAAACAGTCGTGGATTGAATTGAACAATTTATTATTGTTTTCTTTCTTGAGGGATTATTATCAGTCATGTGGAGTAAGGAAACTTGCCCAAGGTTTCGACCTGCCATGAATTGAACCCAGGTCTCTCACTTGCGAGGCGCGTGCTCTAACCACTGAGCTACAAGACTCCATCAAAGGGATCTGGGGCAAAGGTGAGCAATTGCAGTTGAGGTTCAGATCAGTCATGATCTAATAGAATGGTGGAACGGGCTCGAGGTGCTGAATTACTCACTCCTGTTCCTATGTTCCTATATGACATCTGAAACTCAAACGTTCCAATACATGAAGGAACTGCTGACAACTTTGGGAAGCCTTGCCTATCATGAATCTCATTCAGTAAAGCATTTCTCCCAAGTGGCTGATTAGCCTGGCAGCCTGCAGGCATGTGAAGACAGGCAGAAAAGATGAAGTATTCATGTGGTAAAATATTTTAATTAAAAAGATTATGACGGGACGGTAATAAATCAATTTGCTGATTGTAAAGAAAAACTGTAAAACATTTTGCATGGCTTGAAAGTGATGGTTTTGCTGGCTGATTTGGCAGTTAGAGAAAACCAGCTGAAATCACGGAGCTGGGAGCTGGTGGGATGCCATGTTGGCATGCCTTTGATTGAGGATCTGGGTTAATATCTAACCTAGCAGGTTCAGCCTCCTCCATGCGATACCCACTTGTCCTCTGAAACGAAGATACTGCATCTGTCTTACTGCTAGGTAAGTAAACGTAAGGAAACTTACCTAAGGTTTTGCCCCACCCGGGAATCAAACCCGGATCCTCTTGCTTGCGAGGCGAGTGCTCTAATCACTTTGCTACAGGACTCAAAAGGCTACTCGGCACACTCCAAATGAATGATGTTATAAAGCAAATCCCCATCTAAACTAACTAGCTAACTAACTAAATAACTTGGTCCTACTCAATCCATGACTGTTTATGGGGATGCTGCTGTGTGCAATTGCCTGCCGCGTTTCGCCTACAAAATACCCAGTCACTTCACTTTACCGTATATCTTGCGAAGCTCTTTGAGATGTTTCAATGATGTGATAAGGCATTATATCAAATGCAAGGATTATTATTATTAATATTATTATTATTATCCTTCACCTGGCTGCCTCATCTGTTTCCCAACATAAACTCACCTCTAGTGTAGGAGACATCACCATCAGCGGAAATGCTCACCCGGTCTGGTAGGACAGGATGGAAGCTCTCATCTGATAATCCTCCAAATCACAATTTAGGAGAAACAATCACACAATACAGTCTAAAGTACAGCTTAAGTATAACGTTTGGCTCGTTTTCAAATGTACAACTGGGTGTTGTTTATGTGTATGCGTGTGTGGTCAATCCACATCAGAAGTGAGAGGGAGGTTTGGAGATTGAGGAAGGAAATTAGGTTCAAACAGAGTACTCATCACATATCCAGGCAATTAGAGTTGTTTTTTTTATCTTCATGGGCACTATTTTCAAATCAAACGGAATACAGTACAAGTCTCTGTTGTATTCCTAGGCTTCATAAGTACAGAGAGGGCAAAGAAATATCATAATATAATAATCCTTGCATTTGTTAAAGCGCCTTAACAAGTCGTTGAGATGCCATAAACCACTACACTGTGGGATTCCACATAATAACTCTTATCGGGTCTGTAGCTGGCTTTGTGGTCTTAAACTGGATGATTGACCTATACGTTTTGCAGAAGAGTCTTTATCTCGGTCTTAAGTGGGGAGCCGCCTTTTGCCCCACACCAAAAAACAATGGTTTCCAAAGATAGACTGAAGTTAAGATTTTTCACCCCAAATTCGGTATTGTTTTAAAATTTTTGACAGGAGTCTTTCAGGCTGAGAATGTGAGAATTTTTAGGATCTTAGTAATAAACCCAACTACTTATCTCTGCAGAGTGGAACTCAAAGTGTCAATTGTCTTTAAAAAAAAATTAAAAATAATAATTTGGTCACTCAGTCCATGACTGTTTGTGGGACGCTGCTGTGCACAATTGGCTGCCACATTTCACCCACAAACTACACATTCAATTCACTTTACAGTGTATCCTGTGAAGCGCTTTGAGACATCTCGAAGACATGATAAGGCGCAATATCAAATACAAGGATTATTATCATTATTACTATTATCACTTCCAAATTAAGACTGAATGTCAGACACTTCAGAACCTTTCTCATGATCCTAAATTTAAGGACGATGCTCTTAAGCCCGAGAACACGAGCAATTTCATGGCCAGCGTGCCTCAGGGCCCCTTTGCAGCCCGATCGATCTGAACTGACTGTGAAGTTAGGTGTAATACAAATGCCCCATAAAACTGAGTTATAGTTGAGTCTCGTTAACTTCATTGAGTGTTCTTCCAGCGTTTGGTAAGTGTTAATTTCTCCTCAGCTCAGCCTTTAATGAACACCGGTCAACCAAACGCCGCGTGCTTCGAGACAGAGATAGCAATCTCTCGCATTGTCGTCTGTAAGCTGTCCTTGTTCGTGCCCTTGTCTGCATATCATCAGAGAGGGGGAGAAAAAGCAGTATTCATTAAGCAAATAAAAGCTGCCGCACTGTCAAGAATTTCTTGCCTGCAAGCAAGAAAATTCTGTTGCCACACGTTCCCGGCATAAGGTCACTTGGTGCTTACAGAGCAATGTTTTTTTTGTGTTACCGAGGATGCTGACAGATCACGGCCATCACCATTGTTCAACGAATATGCTTTTAGGCTGAGCCCCCATCCCCAACCCTTCAAAAACTGTTTTGTTAGCAAAGAGTCCCTTCCTCTGTTTGTCCTTGTAGCTGGAATCGTATAATGAACTGCCACAACAACAACAACTTGCATTTATATAGCACCCGTCGCCTGGGGCAGTGTCTCAGAGCGCTTAACAGTGGCAGATCCCCGACCCCGAGATTTGGGGGGATGGAGGGGGGTTGACCGTAAGCACGGACTGAACTGGTCTATAACATATTAATCCTAGCATTTGATCTCGTGCCTCATCACGTCGAAAAGGTCTCAAAGCGCTTTTCAGAGTTTTTACGGTAAAGTGTAGTGACTGACTGTGTTTTTTGGCTTGCGATCCCCGAACGATTCATTCGATAGTCACGGTGACGAGTAATGTTGATAGACTCTCCGTAAAGCGTGGTTGTAATTTGGCACGCCCTGGTTATGAAAAAGGCTTATTTATTCGGAGCTTGCAAAGTTGCTGATTCTTTTCTATGAAGCATAGACTGAGAGAATGGCTCCTAAATGCTTGGTGACTGAGCTTCCAATGGATACGTAGGAACCTGGTTGTTAGTTCATTGGCGGATCGATTTCCGGGGATAATAATCCCTCCGAAAAAATTAATAAATAATTTGGTCTCTGACTCCATGACTGTTTGTGGGACGCTGCTGTGCGTAATTGGCTGCTGCGTTTCACCCACAAAATACACAGTCAATCCACTTTACAGTACATTCTGCAAAGCGCTTTGAGACGTCTCAACGACGTGATAAGGTGCTGTATCGGATGCAAGGATTATTATTATTATATCTGGAGACGTGGTTGCAGTAACCATTTTTTTTGCTGGAAATTAATTGTATCTGTTTGGCTCAGTTTCTAGCACTCTCGCCTCTAAGGCCAGAAGGTTGTACGTTAAAGCTCCAGGGCTTGAGCTCATAATTCAGACTGACACTTCAGGGCAGCACTGAGGAAGCGCTGTATTGTTGGAAGTGGTGTCCTGCAGTGTAGTGGTTAGAGCACTCGAAAGATGGTCTTTCCACACTTCAGGCCTTTCTCATGTTAAGTGATTGAATGAAGTAGATATAATCTGAGGAACAGAGGTGAGGTGCTGTGCAGTGCAATGGTAGCTTTCAGCTCCTGTAGAATAAACTGCTGGAAGTAATCATGTTGTTTGTACAAATGCCAACACATAGTTAACATTTTCAGTTCACTTTGCCCAAGAGTTATGCAAAACAGACGCTACTTTATGCGTTTCAGATGTCCAACAACATACTTATCCATAGTCTTTTCTATGGAGATATCACACTGGGAAGCACTGTACTGTAATAGGATTTATTACAATAAGTCAAGAACGAGGGCCTGAGTTATGGTTACCGAAGGTGAATGGCCAACAATTATTGCTTCACATCTGGCGTAAACATGGGTAAGACCTCTAGAGTCAGGCACTGGAAGCAGCTTGGCACAGTGGATAATAATGATAATAATCCTTGCATTTGATACAGTTGTGGATTGAAGTGATCAATTCATTATTATTATTTTTTTGAAGGAATTATTACCCCTGGAAAAGCGATCCGTCAATCGACTAACAACCGGGTTCCTATTTACTACTGGGTAAACAGAGGTGTTTGGAGTAAGGAAACTTACCTAACGTTTCGCCCTGCCTGGGAATTGAACCCAAATCCTCTCGCTGGCGCGGCAAGTGGTCTGACCACTGAGCTACAGGAGTCCACAAAGCATTCTCACTGCTGGGTTAGAGAGTTCTGGGTTCAAGATTTGTGTCAGGAGTTGAAGACATACGCTAGGCTGATCTCCCAGTGTATTAGTGGTGGGAATGCCTCATTATCTTAGATGTTGGCTTTCAGATGAGGCTAAAAAATCTGAGGGCCCTTTGCTTGTTTCAACATTGGATTTTACAGCTAATATTCTCTCTCTGGGGAGTTTTCCTTCATTGGTTGATGTTCTGGCCAACAATCCTTCATAATAATTGGTCAATCACCCCAAGACTACCTAGCAGGACTTCGCTGGGACAATTGAGTGTCATGTTTGCTTGAATACAGTCACTCCACTTGACATTAATTACCTTTGAGACTTCCCGACGTGACAACGCACTGTGAAAAATGCCACTCGTTTCTTGCTGTTCATTTCGTCATTACTCACCACATGAAGTCTATTAGTTCTTTGCAACGCATTGAAAAATGTTGCTTGGGAGTGTCCATGAGCTGCCATTTTTAAGTCCCTTTAATTTATCACGTTTGACAATTCTTGGAGGAGGGCCAAAAGCAATGATATAATCAGTAACAGTGCTTTAGAATGATAGCGCACCCATTCTTTTCTGAAAACTGGGAATAAAATATTGAATCAATTGGATATTTAAAGGGGAGATGCAATGACTCTGGGGAAGTAAGAATATCATCATAATAATAATAATTCTTGCATTTGATATAGTGCCTTATCATGTTATTGAGACGCTCCCAGCACATCACAGAATATGCTGTAAAGTGATTTGACTGTATATTTTGTGGGCACAACATAGCAGCCAATTGCGCACAGCAGTGTCCCAATACCAGTCATGGATTCAATGACCAAATTATTATTATTTTTTAATGAATTAATTTTTTATGAAGGGATTATTACCCACAGAAAGCGATGCACCAATCAACTAACAACCATGTTCCTACTTACTGCTAGGTAAATAGAGGCATGCGGAGTAAGGAGACTTGCTTAAGGTTTCATCCCACTTGGAAATCGAACCCGGGTCCTCTCGCTCGTGAGGCGAGCGCTCTAACTAACATGCTACAGGTTTCCAGTATTGAATTGATTGGATATTTAAAGGAGAGATGCAATAAGTGTATTAGTGAAAATGGAAGATCATAAGATCATAAGACGTAGGAGCAGGAGTAGGCCATTCGGCCCCTCGAGCCTGCCCCGCCATTTAATAAGATCATGGCTGATCTTCTAATTTAATTCCATTTATCCGCCCTATTCCCATATCCCTTAATCCCTCTATCCTTTAGAAATCTATCAACCTCAGTCTTGAATATGTTCAAGGACTGAGCATCCACAGCCTTCTGGGGAAGAGAATTCCACAAATGCACTACCCTCTGAGTGAAAAAATGTTTCCTCTACTCGGTTTGAAAAGGTTGACCCTTAATCTTGAGACTATGACCCCTAGTTTTAGATTCTCCAACCAGGGGAAACAGTCTCACGGCATCTACCCTGTCAAGACCCTTAAGAATCTTATAAGTTTCTAAGATCACCTCTAATTATTCTATATTCTAGAGAACATAGGCCTAGTTTACTCAACCTATCCTCATAGGTTAACCCCCTCATCCCAGGAACCAACCAAGTGAATCTACGTTGCACCCCCTCTAAGGCAAGTATATTCTTTCTTAAATAAGGAGAGACCAAAACTGCACACAATATTCTAGGGAAGTAGGATTGAAAGATCTGCCATATTATAATTATAATGATAATAATATGGCAGAACAGCACAATAGGTTGAAAGGCTTCCTCTTGTTCCTATACTATCAATATCAATCATAAGCACATGAACATGAAGTCATGATTAGTTATTCCACATAGCAGCCATATGAAGACATGCCAAGATTGTCAGGGTGGGGAATATGGGCTGTATTTATTAATTGAGCAGGTCTGCCCGGATTCTTGTTCCAATAAATACAGAAAGCTCCATCAATTTGCCGGGTTTTCACTCTTTATGCACGCCCACATTATCAGATTTGTTCCACCATGGTTAATTACCTATATGTGTGACATATCTGTGGTACTAAACTACCCGTTCCAAAATGTCACTTTGCAAGGAAAACCTGAAGTGTAGCATTTTCAAGGCTCTGTTTGACTTTCAGTTAGAGCTTACCATTTGTTAAAAATTCTCGTTTGATTTAATCTTCTGTCTCGTATTTCTTTCAGTTGAGCTTCGTAACATAAGTTTCCCGAACCGTCTATTAAGATTTAAGTTTCCAAATATCTTATCCCCAGCGAGTCGAGGAGTTGTGTAATGCTGGGTGAGAAATGTCTTTGCTTAGTATATGGTGGGGTCTTTATTGAAAGATACGCAAACCTTTACTAGACCAGATGAGCCATTTGTTATCTTGACTTAATTGGTAGCACTTTAATCTCTGGGTTTGGAAGATCCTGGGTTCAAGCCCCAAGTCAAGGCTTGAGCTCACAGTCCATGCTGACATTCAAGTCTATTACTGGGGGAGACTGCATTGTTCTGTCTTTTGGATAGCATGAAAAACTAAGACTCCTGCCTGTCTTATTTTCAGGTTGATGTAGTATTTGTGGGCACTATTGGAAAAAAAATAAGAAGAGAATTTCTCCTGTTCTCTCCTGACAAACAATAATTGTTTGTTAATTCACTTTGGGCTGTTTGTTGAATTAGTGTCCAGAAATACAGACACTGCACGTGATTACAATTTACTGTGAAGCGTTTTGAGATATTTCAGCGCTAAAGATATTAGAAGAATGCAAGTTAATTCATAACAATACAATAGAATTTCATATTTTGGCCTTTAATTTTTTAACTACAAATAATAATAATAATCCTTATGTTTGATAAAGCGCCTTATTACATCTTCGAGACGTCTTAAAGCGCTTCACAGAATACACTGTAAAGTGAATTGACTGTATATTTTGTCAGTGAATTAAGCAGTTTCTACAAATCTGGACCGCAGTGTAATAATGGAAGCTCAGTTTTTTGCCTTGTAATATTATGATTTAGAAAAAAATCCAAATGCATTCACTGCTGGATTGCTGCATGATGTTGAACATGACTGTATAATTTGCCTGCAATTATTGATAATCATATAGTCTTGGTGAAAAGACTTTCATTTACAGCAAAGTGGGATTTTTGCCTGAAACCAAAACCAGGAACGATTGAATACTGGTTTGTTCTTCTTCCATCTCTAATCTTGTCAGAAATATTGGGTGCGGCTGATTTATGAACAGCTTAGATAAGACCCAAAACGAACTCAAACATTTGCTCAGAACAATTTCAAATCCAACAATAAGATCGTAAACCTAACCACAGGTATTGGACACGATCTGTTCAGGTAAATATTAAAGATCCCACGGTTCTATTCTAAAGGAGAAAGGAGTTTCTCTCGGTGTCCCGGCCTTCAGATAAATTTGTATTCAGTGTCCATCAGCCTGCCTGAAATTGGGGGAGACCTGATGACCAGGAGTTGGCCTCTTGTTTATAATAATAATAATAATCCTTGCATTTGATATAGCGCTTTTCACGTCGGGAGGACGTCCCAAAGCGCTTCACAGAATATACTGTGAAGTGAATTGACTGTATATTTGTGGGCGAACGCGGCAGCCAATTGCGCACAGCAGTGTCCCACAAACAGTCGCAGATTGAAAATGACCAATTTATTATTGTTTTGTTTTTTCGGAGGGATTATTATTAGGCTCTGTGTGGAGTAAGGAAACTTGCCCAAGGTTTCGCCCTCTGCCTGGAATTGAACTCAGGTCTCTCACTTGCAAAGCGAGTGCTCTAACCACTGAGCTACAGGACTCACTCAGTTTAGCATATGTGTGAGGTGAACCTGGCTTTTGTGCCTCATTCTAGTGTCTTATGGCTCTCAACCTCCAGGTAATAATGGGGGGCCCTTAAGCAATACCAACTAACACTGTTTGTGTCAGATTATTTTAAAAAGTTGTGGACACCTCTGTACAAATTCCTTGAACTATTGTATTGTCCTTGGTGACACAGTGGGATCCTTATCACAGTGGGCAATGATCCCAAGCAAAAGCCAGGTGCTTTCTGGCAGGGAAGAGCAGTAAAAACATAAGCATCTCTCACAAGCACCTTCAACAACAACTTGCATTCATATAGTGCCACGCATGCAGGATAACATCCCAGAGCGTCGAGTGGGCGGGTAGGGGGGAGGTGATGGTAAGCACAATCAAAGAGGAAGCTCTTCACGTGCGACCTGAAAGTGGGGAAGGAGGAGGTAAGGTGGAGGGATTGAGGTAGAGTGTTCCAGAGTTTCGGGGTGAGGTAGCTGAAAGTGAGGCCACCAAGGGTGGAACGGAGGGCTCGAGGGACATGCAGAAGGCTGGAGCCAGTCGAACAGAGGCAGCGGGTTGGGGAGTAAGCAGGTCGGAGAGGTAGGGAGGTGTCAAGACCTGAAGGGATTTGAAGGCGTGAGGATAGCTGTCACCTTCCTATTGGCAAGGCTTCAGAACACACCCATCTTCCAATCATGTGCGGTATTGCACAGCACCTGAAGAAAGTGAAAGGAAAGCAACCCCCACCCTGTGATTGCCCCACAGTCTAACTAAATAAGAAGCTTCTGTCTTCATTATGCAAATTCCTCAATTCAGTGAAACAGTTTGGGTAGAAAATTGTAATTATCTGTCTGCATTTTTAATGAAGCAATAATGAACGAGATGGCGGTGCCTTTGGTTTGGTCTTTGGAGAATCAGAGATCGTTTAAACACAAAGCAAAGCTGAGCACTGCATCAGACAGACCCTGGTACTCTACAACTGGTAAAATATAATAATAATAATAATCCTTGCTATTATGAAATAGCTATTTGAAATAGCGCCTTATCATGTCGTCTTAAAGCGTTTCACAGAATACACTGTAAAGTGGATTGACTGCGTATTTTGTGGGGGAAACACGGCAGCCAATTGCACACAACAGTGTCCCACACACAGGCGTGGATTAAGTGACCAATTATTTATTTATTGGGAGGGATTATTATCGCCAGAAAGCGATCCGCCAATCGACTAACAACCGGGTTCCTCCTTCCTGCTGGGTAAACAGAGGCGTGCGGAGGAACCACTACGCTACGGGACTCCAACTGCGACTTTGTGTCAGCCAGCGATGGAATAGTCCATGACGGAGTAGATAAGCCTCTCCCCGCTGAACAAAGTGTGTGTGGAAGTGGTCGGATCTGACCAAAACCGAAGACAAAGAGGGGAAATCATAAAAAGAAACGAAAATTGAAAAAATCAAAATGTGCGCACCCCATTCTGCTAACGTTCTGAAAATCCTCCCCCAACGCCCCCACCACCACCCGCCACCCCCCACTTTATAATAGGTGGTGAAGCCGTCAAGAATTTAACTGCAATTGAGTTTTTAATAAACTGTAAAAATTAGATGCTTAATAAGCATTCGATTATTATTTTTTTCATTACTGAAGTAATTGCCAGGAGTTCTGGGATTTAGTGTGTGCAGTTTCCTGTTCATCGTCCATATGCTTGCGAGAGGCACCTAGTGAGGCATTGTAAGTCTTTGGGGGGGGAGGAGGGTGGGAGGGGTTGATTTTAGAAGCTAGGGGCTGAGTTTTATTGAGTAATTATATTGAGTAAGAAGACTTTCTAATCAAATATAGAGATAGATGCGTGGAATTCTCAGCTTGGTTTCGATACTCTTAAGCATGGTGATGGGTTTCCGCATGTGTCAGACACACACCCGGCTGACCAAAAAAAACTATCAGAGCCTTACTGACAATAAAATTCGCCACAAAATACACTGTCACTACACTTTACAGTATATTCCGTGAAGCGCTTTGAGATGTCTCAACGGCTTGATGAGGCGCTTTATCAGATGCAAGGATTATTGTAACAATCATAACCTAAGGGCCTAAAAAACTCCAGCATTCGATGGGTTAAACAAATAAGAGATTTTTATGAAAAAAAAGTGAAATATACTGGTAACTGGGGATAGTCAAGCAGGAGAGAAAACATGTTTTTTTTTTACTGGCTGCTTTGTAAATTTGAAGTTTCGTGCAAAAAATTTTTCAGGATTTTTAACATCAGATTGATAGCACATATAATTATTAACTTTAAACCAAAATTATTTTTGACACGACTCACGCAGTAAATTAGAGGATTTCAGGGACAGAGAAATCAACCGGAGAAGGTCAATCGGGTAAAGGCCACACAACAGAGTGTAATTAATTTGAATGTAACATGTGATCACTTGAAAACACGACAAATCATTTAGGGTTTAGGATAAAAGATGCTCACTCAGTTAAAAATGACAGGAACGCCCTGTCTCCTGACCGGATCCGTCAATTGTGTTTTTCTTTGTAATATTCTGTGAGCGAATGTAAATTGACTGGAACATTAGCTTGTTCAATGTTTCCCTTTCACCTTGGAATCCTGGCTTTAAAGCCAGGTGAACGATATGTCTCTCACTACCTCTCTCTTTCTCTCTCTCTCTTGCTCTGATGATTACATTTGGACAAATTTAATCTTAATCCCACTTAGCATATAAAAGGTGTGTAGAATGTGGAGTCCTGTAGTGCAGTGGTTAGAGGACTCGCCTCGCAAACAAGAGGATTTGGGTTCGATTCCCCGGGCGGAGTGAAACCTTAGGCAAGTTTCCTCACTCCACACACCTCTGTTTACCTAGCAGTAAGACAGATGTGATAGTCCCTTAAAAAAGGTGCTAAAAAAAATAATAAATTGGTCACTCAATCCACGACTGTTTGTGGGACACTGCTGTGCGCAATTGACTGTTGCGCTTCACCCACAAAATTCACAGTCAATTGGCTTCACAGTATATTCTGTGAAGCACTTTGATACGTCTCGCGGATGCAATATCAAATGCAAGCATTATTATTATTGTCTCTTTCTCTATTGCTCTGATGATTACATTTGGACAAATCCAGTCGCAGTTAGCGTATAAAATCTTCCCTTCTGAAACACCAAGTCTTTGAAATACAAATTAGATATGAGTTTAAAATCAAAAGCCAAACCATTTTGATAAGGACCCTGCTGTATTGTTGGTGAGTAAACATATCCACAGTTATTCCACAACAGAAGTCCGTCTTAGAATGTAATTAAAATACGTGACTTTCGAAAAAATCCTTGTGGCTTTATCCTTGAGAACACGGTCTTAACATTTAAGAAGATTGAAGGATTTGGGGAAAATTGGCTGCCGCGTTTCGCCCACAAAATATGCAGTCGATTCGATATAAAGTATGTTATGTGAAGCGCTGTGAGACGCCTTGAAGACATGATGAGGCGCTACATCAAATGCAACGGTTAATATTATTATTATTATTATTATTATTATGTTTGTCTTTTGGAGGGTTTCTTTTAAATAGCTAGTGTCTCAGGTGATGCTGGTTACAGTAATATCAACCCTTGCACAAGCCAGTAGTTACAGATTACAGCCCTAACATTTGTTGATGCTGTGGTCTGCCAGCCAAGTAAGTGATGGGTTTTGTCAGCTCTCAGCTAAGCCGCTGAGTGGGACGACTTGTGGAAGTGGAGCATCTTGCCGTGGGAGAGGAAATCCCGGGGGTGACTGATAATGAGCACCAAACTGCATTAGTATCAAAGTCATCAAAGTCATCAAGGCTCCCCAAGCCACTCATGAATCCAGGCAGAGGACTATACACGGAAGACAAGATTGTCGTTTGAGGGAACAAAACAAGAGGGCAAATCAAGAGTAATAATAATAATCCTAGCATTTGATATAGCCTTATATCCCGTCTTCGAGATGTCTCAAAGAGCTTCACAGAATATACTGTAAAATAGATTCACTTTTGTGAGCGAAATGCGGCAGAAACAGTCCCAGAAACAGTCAGGAATTGAGTGACTAAGGTTGGAGGCTAGAGGAGAGAGCATTCATCTATCTAACCCAGCGAACTGGGTCTGTTGATAAACCAGACTGATAGCAATTACATTCTAAGTCTTAAGGCAGAATTTTTTTTTATTCCCAATTTAAAACATTTCCTTTTGAGATTTCACCATTAAAAAAACACACCAGTAGTGTGTGTCACCAGTAATTTTAGTGATAGTTTTTGAGGGACGAGGAGAAGAACGAAGGTTTGCTTTCTACGCCAAATAAACATACTGCACTTCATGTCTGGAATTGGCAAGCCTGATAGTTTGGTTCCAGGTTGTTAGCCGAATGGCGAATCGCTTTCTGGAGGTAATAATCCCATAAAAAAAAATTCAAGCATTGTTACATTATTATCACATGTTGTTCTATTGTCTTTGGTAGCATAGTTTTCTACAACTTGGAGATCTTTTGCCAGTGACACGTTTATGAATCAATTT
This sequence comes from Callorhinchus milii, assembly GCF_018977255.1. Lineage (NCBI taxonomy): Eukaryota > Metazoa > Chordata > Chondrichthyes > Chimaeriformes > Callorhinchidae > Callorhinchus > Callorhinchus milii. The sequence goes on along the minus strand of NW_024704765.1, from coordinate 10,173,955 downwards.
GTCCTTGTGCCACGTATGATTAGTACCTTATTGCGCTTGTTAATCTGGGATCACCTCTTTGATCTGAAAATGGTTTCTGATCTGCTACGGTCAGGCCGTTTCAGTCCCTCAGAAACAAACACCTCACACGTCACTGTTTTTGTGCAAAATAAGTACAGTAATACACGTGTTAATCTGATTCATGTAAATCATACAATCCCCTAAATCGCACGCCTACCCAAGTCCCGCTCAGGAGTTTATATTCTATGCAAGTTTGACATAGCTCATATTTTGCATAAATCATATTAAATGTATGGTCCCAACTGATGCCATTTATGTGAGATTTACTGGATGCAAACAGTATCAAGATCCCTTCACTCCAATACCAACAACATCAACAAACAATAAGTTACATTTGTATGGTGCCTTTCACGTCAGGAGGACGTCCCAAGGCTTTGATTTATCATCTGTTTACTGGAATTACTATCCTTACATCAACGTTTTGTGCACCACCTTCAGCAAGTCTCAATTCCTAAATTCTAATTAGATCATGAAACCTCCTCACGGTAACTATCCTTCCCTTCCATCTGAACAACCCTGTAATTAACTACTTTGTAGGCTTCAATTCTTTCCACTTGAGGGAAGCACAGAGATCAGACATATGGCTTGAAATGGCGTTCATATCTCTATTGGCACCCGTGGGTTGGGATTACAAAGGAGTCCTCTCCTGCTTATTAACTGTTCTCTGAAATAATAGCACCATTTCTTCACCCTCTTCATTCTAATTCAACTCTTGTCCCGTCTGCCCCTTGAATGGATTCATTATTTACCTGGATGTCTGGTTGCAGTAATCAACTAATAGTTCCCAGAGCCTCCGGTAATTCAAAGGTTAATGCTGCAAGTCCATAGAATTCTACAGGCCTATAATAATAATTATAATCCTTGCATTTGATTTAGCGCCTTATATCTTTGAGATGTCTCATAGAATATTCTGTCAAGTGAGTTGACTGTATATATTTTGGGCACAGCAGCATCTCACAAACAATCGTGGATTGAGTTACCAAATTATTATTAATTTTTTTTAAGCATTCTGCACCCAAGTTGCTACTTCCTGCTTGGTAAACAGGGGAGTGTGGAGTAAGGAAACTTGCCTAACATTTCGCTCAGCCCAGGAATCGAACCCGGGTCCTCTCGCTTGCGAGGCGAGTGCTCTAACCACTAAGCTATAGGACTCCACAAGTACTGTTGTGAGGTTTAATCTGAAGTGTTCTGGAAGAGAATTCACTTCACTCCACATACTCCAGAGGCCTGATTCTCATCAGTATGGGAGCAGACTGCAGTCCGTGTATCTCATTCAGTTTTAATAGAATACATCAACTTAAGGCAGCTGTGTACTGATTAGAATTAGACCCTTTGAATGACAGCCTTGCAATGTAATTATATTTAAGGCCACAAATAAAGGGTCTAATTTGTTGCAGTTAAACAGGCCCCCAATTGAGATTAAACACACTCATTATACTTCGCACGTGGGATTTGATAAGTGTGGCTTGTAAGTCTCGCTTCAGATTAATTTTTAACATAAAGATAACACCTCAATGATGTATGCTGCTCTCAGCTCTGCCATAATGTAAGCTGTGCACCTCTGTAATGTGCGTTTATGATGCAAATAGTACTTAAAGTGTCTCATTGCAATGCCATTGCATGTGGTGCAAAATGCCATTGTTATTCTGTAAGGCAATTGCACACAGCAGTGTCCCACAAACAGTCGTGGATTGAGTGACCACATTATTATTATTTTTTTGAAGGGATTATTACCCCCGGAAAAGTGATCCGCCAATCAACTAACAACCGGGTTCCGACTTACTGCTAAGCAAACAGAGGCATGTGGAGTAAGGAAACTTGCCCAAAATCTCGCCCTGCTGGGAATCAAACCCAGTTCCTCTCGCTTGCGAGGTAAAAATAATTCCCTCAGTTGCCCATTACTGTGCCCTAACCACAGGGACCAAGTGAGATAATAGCAGATAAAATCTGCCGTAAAAGTTAGTCACTACCGAAAAAGCCACTGGGAGTCTGAAGATTCATTTGAATTGGATACGAGTGCTTGTTCAAACACTTATACAGGGTCTATTAAAAAAAAATCAATAGACATTTTTAAAACTATGATATCAGAAGTAAGTAGAGACTTCTGGAAAGGAACGACCTCCTTCAATGGGAAAAAAAATACAACACAGGAATTCGACAGCTCCATTGTGGTAAAACCACATGTGATACATTAGAATCTTAGAGAGCTGAAGCCTGCAACCTCACGTATATATTCCGCCTTAAAAACATTGTCTTAAGATTGAAGAACATTTCAATAACTTTTCAATTCAGTCCTGGTTTGGAAGATGCTTTTATGTGGTTCTGCTTGCGATCCGGCTTCCAGACTTAATAACATTCCTTGCATTTAATACAGCGTTTCATTGAGACATCTCAAAGCGCTTCAAAGAATACATTGTAAAGTGTAGTGACTGTGTATTTTGGGGGTGAAACGCGGCAGCCAATTGAGCACAGCTGTATTCCACAAACAGTCGTTGATTTAATGTGAAGAAATGGAACTTAGAGCTTCAGGGATGAAACTAGGAAAGATTAGAGGTTCTCTCTCTGCCTTTAGCACAATCCCCACTAAAACTCAATGAAGCACTTTCTTCAAGTAAACAAGTCAAGCACTTTCTTTTATACACTCGCCATATAAAAAGAATTCCTCATAAGCCGACTCTGGAGTACTATTTTATCCCACTCCTGGGGACGATCTCCGTAACTCACTCACGTCCTTGTTATATAGGGGTTAGCTCTTTCTAATGAAGGCAAAACCTTATTCTCAGGGAACCCAGAGATTGTGGGAGGTGGTTTTCTAGTCAATGGTAAATTTATGGACTTTGGTGGAAGAGAACATTGTATTCTTTGGCTGGTCTGTAAATTCACCTTGATCTGAGAATCAGCCCCCAAGGAGTCTTTAGTGGTACATAATATGCTTGAAAGATAGAGAAAGTTAGCCTAATGTTTTCAGATACATCAAGGCAGCAAGACAAGAGGACAATTTAAGATAGACACCAAGAGAGGAGTCCTGCATTGGTTAGAGCACTTGTCTCGCAAGCGAGAGGACTCAAGTTCAATTCCCGGTGGGGCGAAACCTTAGGCATATTTCCTTACTCCACACTGTTTACCTGACAGTATGTAGGACACGGTTGTTAGTCGATTAGTCACTCCATCCACGACTGTTTGTGGGACGCTACTGTGCGTAATTGGCAGCCGCGTTTCACTCACAAAATACACAGTTAATTCACTTGGTATTATATTCTTGAAGCGCTTTGAGACGTCTGAACGACATGATAAGGCAGTGTATCAAATGCAAGGATTATTATGATTATTATTATGATTATTATTATTAGTCATGATCGACAGTCTGCAAACTGACCGCCTGTACGATCACTGCAATGATATCACCGCTGAACCTGCGGGCTGATCGCAGTGGGTGAGGTGCCATGACGTAATGATTGACAGGCTAAATCCCGCCAAGCGGCGCAGAAATCCAGAAAACCATCGCTTTCAATTCAATTCATCCGACTTTCCATTTTATTATCGCAAAAACAGAATGGATTTAAAATCACAATTTTCGCAGGGGCTGAGCTATTTATTTTGTTGAGTAGTATTGATCTGGGCAAAAATAATTGCAAGGAAATAATGGCTTCAAATCAACGAAAATGTCAAGCCTGCGATGTTTAATTGTAACAATTCTATTTAGTTAAGTGATAACCTAACATAAAAACATACGAGGGGAGTGGGGGGAGGGAGGTAGAAGGGGGGGAATATGGTCTTCAATTGAATGAACCCCCCAAAAAACTTTTGCCCTTGCACTTAGAGAAATTGAGCAACGCTGTGTTGTACAGATTTGACCCCTGTCAAGTCGAAAAACAATCCATTTATCTAGTGGTCTGTAGTTTGCTACTGGCCTTGTCCGTGCAATAATTCCCATCGATTTTTTTTNCACAGAGCCTTTTACAAATATTGCTTTAAATATTGATTAATTTATCAGACCAGAGCTGCTATTGTTCGTGGTCTTTGTATCAACTGTTATGGATAGAGAGATAGAACCGAGTGCAGACAACTGACCGTTTGATTACAGGGATTCATGAATTAGGAATCCACCTGGCGGAAAACACTGCTAAGACCTGTTCCAGACACACTGTCTGCCTTAACCACAGAAGACGAGTAACACGACCCGTAATCTTATTGTAGCGGAGAATTCTAAGCTGTGCGTTTAGATCATGAGAGCCAACAAAGCCTATACTTATACAATAACCACCTGCATTGTTGGTTCCCGTTTCCCCACCTCCTCCCACTTCCGTTCCCCCTCCACCCCATTTCCCCCTCCCACCACGTTCCCCCCCCCCCATCCCCCCACCCCCGGTTGCTGAACTCTTCCAACTTTCAAAATCTCGAGCATTACCCATTTTACACCCAGCAGGAAATCATGTAATAATAATCCTTGCATTTGATATAGTGCCTCATCACGTCGTCAAACCTATTCTGTGAAGCATATTTTCTCACTATAATTCACCTGTGAAGTGTGTGTTTCAACATAAAAATCAAAGGCCTTCTCTAGAGCAATTTCCTTCATTGCTCCAGGACATTGGTAGCTCTTCCAGGAATGTTGAGCCGAATGGCCTCTTTCTGTGCTGTAAGATTCTATGGTTGGCTGATCAAAACATGGGCTATCTGGTAAACAATGGGATGTGAAGTTCTGGATGAATTCAGGTAACAAAGAAGAGCAAAGTGAGGATCCAGCTCTGGCCTTTACATGGACAGATAACGTAGCTATTAAGATCCCATTGAGGGTATGGCAAAAGTTCAGAAAGTTACTTACCCCTACCCAACTCCCCAGAGGAATTGGGTTAATAACAAGCAGAACAAAAGGGTACAGGTTCAGGGTAACAAAGGGCAATTTCAGGACAGACACCAAGTATTTCTTCACACCAGGGAAATCAATGACAGTTTACTAGGAAAGGTGGTGGAATAGCAATCCTTGCATTTGATATTGGGCCTTTCTTGAAGCCAGGAAGCTGGACTCAATTAAGAAATAGTCAAGGATGTCCATAACTCGTAAGGAAACATGCAAACTGTTGGAGACAGCAAGGTTCCACGGGCAGTCTATGTTAAGTTTTTTGTTCACTGAGAAGCCAATAACAAGCAATAGAATAGAATGATGTGGGAGACAGGAATCCAATGCCTCTTTCCAGCTTCATAAATATTGTCAGTGCCACTGGTCTCGTGGTAGGGCTCAGGGTGGTGGTGGGGGGGGGGGGGAGTCAGCAAGAGGTTCAGCACCTTGGGATGTCCTCCTAACATGAAAGGAGCTATATAAATGCAATTTGTTGTTGTTGTTGTTCTGCATCCAACACATCTAGCGACCACTCAATGTGGTGAACAGCAATTCCACTTTGACTAGACTTTAGACTTTGACTAAACCCATGTCGGGTTCAGACCAAATAAACAACAACAAGTTGCATTTATATAGTGCCCTTCAGGTGGGGTAGCGTCCTGGAGCGCTTGACAGTGGCAGAGTCTGACCTCGAGCCAGGGGGAGAGGGAGGAGGGAGTTGACCGTAAGCACGATCAAAACGGAGGGTCTTTATTTGAAATTGGGGAGGGAAGGGGGCGAGGTGGAGGGAGAGAGTGGCTGAAGGCACTAAGCCCTGAGAAAGTTTTACACCTCGACATTTATGCAAGATTTAAATCTTGTATCCATGTAATGTAAAATGTTACATCACTTAAAAAACTATAAATCTCAACGATGTAATCTAATCTCTTTCTTACCTTTGAGAGACAAGCTTGGCCTAACCGCTGACACCAGCCTTTTAAATACTGAACAGGTGCCACAATTAAATTCGCCAATGTACCAATTTGAAAACGAGGATTCTGATGTCAGTGATCTGCTGGGCATAGCTTCCTTTCGTTATTTTAAGCACCACTGAAGTCACCTAAAAAAAGTCATAAAGTCGCAAACAACGGCAACAATTTACATTTATCTTGTGCCTTTCATGTCAAAGAACATCTCAAAGTGTTTACTTAGCAATAAGTGGGAACCCGGTTGTTATTTGATTGGTGGATCGCTTTCCGGGGATAATAATCCCTCCCCAAATAATAATAATAATTATATTTGGGTTACTCAATCCACAACTGTTTGTGGGGAAACTGCTGTGTGCAGTTGCTTACCACATTTCGCCCACAAAATATACAGTCAATTCACTTTACAATATATTCTGTAAAGGGCTTTGAGACGTCTCGAAGACGTGATAAGGCATTATATCAAATGCAAGGATTATTATTACTATTATTATTATTAACTCCTGCACCGTGATTTCCCAAGTCCCCCATTTCACTCTTAGGCAAATACAACAGATACAAAGCCCATTCTTAATTTTTTTATATGATTTATAAAATATCTCTGCGACGCTTTTTTGTTTGTCCTGTAAGCACTTTTGCGGAGAAAGCACAACTGTAGTTGGGATGGCGCTCACCCTCCTATAAGCTAATGGAAGTCGACACATTGTTGTGATATCATTACTACATTATATTTCCAATTTTAAGCAAAAAAAATACAGTACTTAGAAAGTCGAAATTCATAAATAAATTCATGTCAAACTGCACTTAATATTGATTTTGTTAGTGTTCAGATTCAATAATACGCCACTGGATGCATGAATATTTAAATATAATCTTCTTTTCTGCATCTACTAATGGCTTCTGCTCTTCTACACTCAATTTAAACACAATTTAAAAACTGTAATGTATTGAAAATACTGGGATTTAACAATAAATCATTTGTACAATACTTGAAGCCTTTTATAAGATAGCTCAATACTGGGGCCCATGGGACATTAACAATCAGATTCATGTCTTTTTGAACCTCTCAATTATCCATATACCATCATTTTGCTCTCAAGTTTTCGGGCTTCCATATTTCTGCTGGACTATGGGAAACTTGTCATTGAAGATATGCAGAACAGATTAAAGTTCATTAACTATATATTTTTTTGAAACCTGTGTTATATACAATTTACATTTACATTCATGGCATTTATGGGCATTCTGTGAAGCAATTTGGGACGTCTCAATGACGCTATATCAAATGCAAGGATTATTATTATTGTATTGCATTGAGTTATATTTTGTTAAAATATTTAGTTATTATTGTATGAAAGAAACATGAGCTTGTCACATCTATGATAGACTTGGACTGTTACATTTTCTCTGACATTTACTGAAGTTTAAACCTCTCCAATTCCCTGTATTATGTTCTCTCAAATGACCATCTACTTCACTGCTAAGTAGGGTCTAGATTTACTCTATTAACGAAACGTTTCAGAGAATCCAAGATTTGTCAAATTCTTAAACACAGTCTTTAATTTTCAAGACAGATTGCCATAAGTTTCTTTTAAGAGCTACAGAAATTGGGCATCAAAGTTTAAACTGAAATTAACAATTTTGTCCAATTCTGCCTGCTCTTTAGTGCTGTGTTAACAGAGTAAATCTAGACCTGGGTGGAAATTGACCCCATACATTTCCACATAATGAGAACTAGGAAAGAGAAGGGAGTTTCTCTTTCCGGTTAACAATCCCCAAATAAATTCAGGCATTCACTTACGTATTGGCTGTTTTGGGTCATTGCTGAAGGTAATTGGCTGTCCATTGAAAGGTCTCAAAGCACTTGTAACAGTCATTGCAATTCGTAGCAATTCACGTGAAGAGCTTTGAGTCATCTCGATGATGTTGTAAAGCGCTGTGAATCGCTAGGAGGGAGTTCAACGCAGAATTCAATTGAGATTGTCAGACATTCAAAGGATTCACTTTAATTTGTTTGGGATCTGTTTTTTTCGCCCACTCACCGACTGCTGGTACCTCTCTCTCTGTGCGTAGTTTGTGTTTGACAACAGAAGGATTAGTGACTGTATCATAATCACTCTGAGAGGTAGCAAATGCTGATCAAAAAATTAATAATTGGGAAATAAAGGGGCTCGTATCAATGTATAAATACCACTCAGCATTCAACTGGAGATTGTTCTTTGACAAACTTTTCCCGGGCAGGGCGAAACCTTAGGCAAGTTTCCTTACTCCACACACGCCTCTGCTTACCTTGCAGCAAATAGGAACCTGGTTGTTAATCGATTGGCAGATCACGTTTTCCGGGGGTAATAATCCTTTAAAAAAAGAAAAAAATAATAATAATTTGGTCACTCAACCCATGACTGTTTGTGGGACACTGCTGTGCACAAGTGGCATTTTTTGTGCATTTGTGAAAATGTCTGAAATTGAAACAAATCTGATTTTGCTTGTGCATAAGAAAAATTAATGGGGACCATTTTAATCATTCCCTTCAAAGGATTCTGTGTTTTACTGATGTGAGTGACAAAACAGGTTCAAAGAAGGAAATATTATTATAGCACAATATTAAACATTATTTTCACAGCTTCTAGGGTAAATAATTACTGCGTTATAAAAACAACTGCACTGTGAGGTAAGAAGGATTTTTTAATCAGGAAAGAACCAAAGAACTTGCAGGTTAATACCTCAAAAAGGTATTGCATCATAAATAATTGTATACTGTAGTGACTGTTTATAGAGGGATTTAATGAGTTTACTTTAACCTGAGGAGAGATATTATAGGGCAGAGGGAGCAGGAGAAGCCTTACATTGAGTCATTTCATACCCAATGTGAAGCAACTCAATTGGAACAATGATATGTAACACGAACAGAAATGCAAGTTTTTATCGTGGTTCATCTTTGGGGGAAGAGGGTACAGACCGAAGAATAACAACAACAACAAGATTCCATTTATAGAGCGCCTTTCACGTCAGGAGGACGTCCCAAGGAGCTGTACAGTTGGGTCAGGACCCGAGCAGGGGGGAAATGGTCAGGGTGAGGGGAGGGAAGGGAGGGAGCGAGGAGGGGGAAATGGTCAGGGTGAGGGGAGGGAAGGGAGGGAGCGAGGAGGGTGTAGAGAGTCGAGAGGGGAGCTGAAGGCACGGTCAAAGAGAAAGGTCTTGAGACCGGCCTTGAAGGAGGAAAGGGAGGAGGCGGCGAAGGCACTGGGGGATAGAGTTCCAGAGCCTCGGGGCTGAGAGGCTGAAGGCCCGGCCACCGATGGTAGGGCAGTTGGGGCGGGGGATGTGGAGCAGACCGGAGCCAGAGGAACGGAGGGTACGGGCAGGTAGGTAGGGGGATAGTAGGTCGGAGAGGTAGGAGGGAGCAAGGCCGTGAATGGCCTTGTAGGTGAGGATGAGGATCTTGAAATCGATCCTCTGGGGAATGGGGAGCCAGTGGAGGCGAGCGAGGGTGGGAGTGATGTGGGCGCGGTGTCTGGTGCGGGACATTACACGAGCTGCAGAGTTCTGAATGACCTGCAGTGTGGAGGGAGGGCCGGGAAGGCCGGCGAGGAGAGAGTTCCCATAGTCCAGCCTTGAGGTGATAAAGGCGTGGACCAGAGTTTCAGCCGCGTGAGGGGTGAGGTAGTGCCATAGTCTGGTGACATTCCGGAGGTGATGGAAGGCGGTGCCAGTTGTGATGCGGATATGAGGGAGAAAGGACAGCTCAGGGCCGAACAGAACCCCGAGGTTGCTGACTGGCTTTGAGAGGTGGAGAGTGCAGCCTTGGATGCTGATGCTGTCAGCGCCTGAGGTGCGGAGGCGCTGACGTGAGCCAATCAGGAGGGCCTCAGTTTGGCGCACGTTGAGCTGAAGAAAGTTGTCTCTCGTCCAGGACTCGATGTCGGACAGGCAGCTGTCAGGACATCGGGGTCGTGGAGTTGAGGGTAGAGGAGGAAAGGTAGAGTTGGGTGTCATCCGCATACATGTGGAAGTTAACCCCATGTCTGTGGATGATGTCACCACAGGGGGAGCATATAGAGGGTGAAGAGGAGGGGACCGAGGACAGAGCCCTGAGGGACACCGCACGAGACAGTGCGGGGGGTGGAGGAAAAACCATTCGTGGAAACAAAGTGAAGACGGCGGGAGAGGTACGACCTAAACCACTCAAGGACAGGGCCTTGAAGGTTGAGGTGGGAGGATAGCATGGTCGACCGTATCGAATGCTGCCAATAGGTCGAGGAGGCAGAGGGAGTCCTGGTCACAGATGGTCAGGATGTCACTGGTGACCTTGACAGTTTCTGTGCTATGGGCAGCACAGAAACCCGACTGAAGGGGTTCAAATAATGAATGGGTAGAGAGGAAAGAGCGCAGCTGGGAGGCGACAACTCGTTCCAGGACCTTGGACAGGAAGGGGAGGTTGGAGATGGGCCGGTAGCTTGATAGCTGCGACACATCAAGGGAGGGTTTTTTCAAGGTGGGAGTGATGGTGGCAGTTTTTAAGGGAATGGGAACAGAGCCAGAGGAGAGGGACAGGTTGACGATGTCTGTGATATGTGGGGCAAGGAGGTGGAGCTGGGAGATAAGGAATGGATAGGTGAAATGAAAACAAAGGGAGAAAAAATCAATTGTACTAAACAAGTGAGACAAAAAGAATGAGTACTTAACAACAACAACAACTTGCATTTATATAGCACTCCTCACGCAGTGTAGCGTCCCAGAGCGCTTGATTTAGGGCACGGAGACAGGGGAAATGTTTGTGGACATTTCTGCATTCCATGTTGAGAGGGCTATGAACCGTCATGGACTTGGCGTAAGACCACGCAAGTGGAATGGGATTAGTTGAAATTGTTTTCTCTCTACGGTGCGTTTGTGGCTGTTATCTGACATTGAGAGAATAATAATAATAGGAATAATCCTTGCATTTGATATAATGCCTTATCATATCGTTGAGACATCTCAAAGTGCTTCATAGAATATACTGCAAAGTGGATTGTCTGTATTTTTTGGAATGGGGTTTAAAACTTGGGGATGGCAAACTGTAAGACCATCGCGGCGGTCGTTCTGTACGTCCGACCTTCGGTCTGACATTTTTTGTGCTTTGTCTCAGCGGAAGAAACAGCACGGAACCAAAATGTGATCAGCATTTCCTGTTTGAGAATGATCCAATGTCATATTGTAAAATGCCTGCATCAAAAAAAAGGTTTGTCTATCCAATGAAGGGCGGTTATATTGGCCTCAGTAAAAAAAACTTTGACTCTCATACCAGCTTTTTACATCAGCCTTCAGATTTAATCAGTGGGAATTGAGGGCACAAGGGGAAGTCAGGTGACTTAAGAACTGTTGTAATATCAAAATATCAGTTGCTTAACTCACTTTGCACCCACTTTTTTGGGTGTGTTAGTTATTTCAGGTAATCTAAAGGCAATTTAATGAGGTTTAATCTCTCCTGCAACTGATGGCAGCAGAGCAAGAGAGAAACTGATAAACCGTGACTCAGAACTGAAGAATTATTAACCCTTTTTCAGCCTGGGAGAAATGAGCACAAAACAAATATCCAAATACTTGTGGCATTTCAGTCACATCGGGAGGACGTCCCAAAGCGTTTCATGGCATAGACTGTTACTGTAAAGTGCAGTGATTGTGTGTGTTTCCAGCTGATCCTGCAATGAAACATAGTGAGAAACATGGATTTCCTCGCTGTCTTAGCCTGAAGTTAAGATGCTACAAAATTTGGGTAAACTTCTTAAATTTCAATCTTATTCTGGTTTTATGCAATTCGAGGAATTTCATTCCCCAGGTTTGCCTGTGATGGACTTGGGAAGCATCCTTAGCGCTTTCGAGAAATTAGCCTGTCTGTAAACTCTCTAATAAGGCGACACATCCCTTTAACACAATCGGAAGATTTATACAGTACTACCAGACAGTGATCTGTTTCCATCAACGCACTTGTCAAAGTGACTGCTTTCCTACGCTACACCTTTTGTGAATGAAAGAATAAATCTGTTAGCGTGCTCGGGTGGTAGCGGAGTGGGCAGGAGGAGGCTTGGGGGGGGGTGGGGGGTAGAAAGGAAGAATAATTTATAATTCATTGCAAAGCACTCGACTGATATTTGATGGATATGATGACACAAGGGAAATTTCAATTGGGTTTGCATGATTTACACAAATGGCTGATACCATCTCCTATAAGGGGCACTGCTGACAGTTACCTTATACTTAGGAGGGATTCTGTTAGTGGCAAGTTTGGACGTTCAACGTGAAACAAACAAACAGATTCCTTTGAAAGAAACTTAAAAAAAAGACCTAAAAGAGTTTTACACAATTTTTTAAAAAAAAGACTCAATATTTGTTAATCCAACATATTTGCTTCCAAATTGAAGTGAGCCTATTTGTGACACAACAGAACACGACAGATGGCAGCGTGCGTGTGTGAATCACTGTTAAAAATAGCAACATTTTTCGGTGGCAAATCTTTGCAGATATTTTTGTAGTTTAAAAAAAAACTGTTCAATCTTTATTATCAAAGCTTTTCTGGGCATCAGTAACTCATTGTCACAGGTGAGATAGCAAAGTATCCGAGGGGGATCCCTGGAGTGTTTGGCGTTTTTAAATTAATAATAGAATGATGTGTGGAAATGCCAAATACGAAGTGATAACTTACACCTATATATTGTTTTTATTTCCCACTTATGTGAATTATGCCAGTGTGAGGCCAGCGACATCAGTGTTCGCTCCAATAGAATAAAAAGCGTTCATAACCTCAGTGTGGATTTAGGTTCACCTCCCGGTGGAGACAATCACACAAACACAGGAACAGAAGACATTTTCCAAGCGAGGAGTTCAGATGTTCCGCATCTGATCCTCTCAGGAGATCACACCGACAATTTCTCTGAGACCTTTTTTTTTAAAAAAAATCTAGACTTTTTTTTTCGAGGGAGAGGTTTTCACTCCTAACAGCTTTGCTGTATCTCGCCTACACGCAGTGTTGGCCTGGCTCAGTCGGCTGCACTCTCACCTTGGAGTCAGATGGCTCCGAGCTCAAGCCCTCCACATTGGGACTTTGAACTCTCATAATCTAGGGCTGACACTCAGTGCAGGACGGAATAGGTGTGTGTGTGTGTGTGTGCTGCGCTGCCATGTTAAAGATTCCTTGGGAGCCATTTGATAAGGGAAAGGAGTCCCGCTCAGATAAAATTAGTCTTCACTTTGCTTCGCTTCATGGCTGTTTGCTGGATTCTGCTGTACCCCAATTTGCTGCTGTGTTTGCCTACAAAATACACTGTCACTATATTTTACAGTAAATCCTGTGAAAAGCTTTGAAGAAACCTCGGGATGTGAAAGGCACAACACCAAATGCAAGAATTTGTCTTCTTCCTGTAATAATACTCCTTGTATTTGATACAGTGCCTTATCACATCGTTGAGTCATCTCAAAGAGCCTCACAGAATATACTGTAAAGTGAATTGACTGTGTATTTTGTGGGCAAAATGCAGCAGCCAATTGCACACAGCAGTGTCCCACAAACAGTGAGTGACCACATTTTTGGGGAGTGATTATTATCCCCAGAAAGTGATTCACCAATCGAATGACAAGCGGATTCCTACTTCCTGCTAGGTAAACAGAGGCGTGTGGATGAAGGACACTTGCCTAAGGTTTTGGCCTACCCGGGAATCGAACCTGTGTCCTCCCGCTTGCGAGGTGAGTGTTCTAACCACTATACAACAGAACCCCACAAGCAGGATTGCCTCATAGTATTCAGATTACTAATTTCCTTTTTCTACCTCAGGTACACAGGGCTAACAGCAGCCAATTATACGTCCCGCCCTTTGCTGTCCAGACTTGTTGAGATCAGGAATGACCAGGCAATTTGCGGTATTTCTTAAAAGGATTCCTTATGAAAGAACCTAAGCTATGCGGATGAGGATTCCTTCCGGTAACCGGGTGCGTGTCACTCTGTCTTGTGGATTGTTGTGCCAAGACGCAATCTACTTCGGGAAAGGCCGATGGGAAGCCTGATGGAATTCCTTATCAAGGAATGCTGCTGAGAAACACTGCAGGCTGGTGGAGGGGAGGTGCCGGGTGGAGGAGGAGAAGATGGTTATAGGATAAACTGGAGGGAGGAGGGCCGAGTCGTTGATCTGCTTCTCTATCTAACAGTGGCTAATTATAGCACAGCACTGGCAGAAAACGAGGGCTGGTTGTTGTCCTAACATTTCACCAAGGGACTTGTGACTGCAAAAGTGTTGAAATATCTGTGTGTGCACATGTTCAATGGGTTTTGTGGGGAGTTCACGGCCGGGCCACTAGGCGGACTAACCAACCACATTTATAGTTCGGAAACCAACCCATCAATGCTGAGATCCGATGGCTTTGAGAAGAAGATGGCGGCAGCTGAGGGAATGAGTCATTCTGAGTAAAATTATGTATTGATCATGGAAATGTGGAGAGAGAGAGAGGGAAGAAACCTGGGGAAAAGGCAGAGGCAAAAATCAGGGCTTTTTTCCAGGAATTCCATCACTACCATGGAGTCCTGTGGCTTAGTGGTTAGAGCACTCGCCTCGCAAGCAAGAGAACCTGGGTTCGATTCCCGGGCAGGGCGAAATGTTAGGCAAGTTTCCTTACTCCACACGCCTCTGTTTACCTAGCAGTAAGTAGGAACCCAGTTGTTAGTCGATTGGTAGATCGCTTTTCTGGGGGTAATAATCTCTTTAAAAAATAATAATAATGTGGTCACGCAATCCACTGATTGTGAGACGCTGCTGTGCACGATTGGCTGCCAAGTTTCGCCCACAATATAGAATCAGTTCACATTACAATATATTCAGCGAAGGGCTTTGCGACGTCTCGAAGACGTGATAAGGCACTATATCAAATGCAAGGATTATTATTAGAATCACTACCTTGATGACAATGATCTTTTTTATTCCTGATAATACTGGTTACTGTAATCTTAGAACACAATGGCTGGCTATAATGCCACTCCCTCCTCCCCTATAGAACACTGTGTTGTCACATTCAGAGACCATTAAAACACAGAAAAAGCAGAAAAAAAATCTCATGACATTTCTGTTAATAAAATATAGCGATTGCCCTCCCTCATCATTTTCTTCAAATCTCATTCTTGCTAAATAAGTAATAAAATTTTGAAGCCACTGAATAAAATATACAGTTATTCTATATATAAAGGACAACACTAGGAAACCTTTGTTTTTTAAAAAAAACATGAAATCTTTCTTTAACTTCTTTACGTTCAGAGGTTGTAAGATCTGCTGGCAAGGAGAGAAAGTGATGCCAACCAGTGTTCAAACACTATGTGGCCAGGCTGAGAAAGTCTCAAGAGTTGCTTAATTAGCTTCCAGCCTCAATTAGGTGGTTTAATTGCTGTTTTCAAGAGTTTCGGAAACTAGTACCTCATTCAATACTCTCGTGTTAGCCGAAAATTGTTAACTGCTTGAAGCTTCCGAAACTCTGATCCCAGTTTGCCCTCGATTGCCAGTAAATATTTCCGACAAAAGGGGAAAGTATGTAAACATTTGACAAGAAATGTTTCCATCAGTAAAGTCAAGGACTACAGCACTTGAAATATTTCATTATCATTAGCTCCCTGAGGTATTTCGTATAATTCATGATAAAGTGTAAATTGAGCTCAAACACCTGCTTCTTTGGTTCTTGCGGCTCTTGGTCACACTCCTACTCCCACCCTCCCCACCCCTCTTGATCCCAACCCCCAGCTCGGGTCCAAATCCCTGACTGCTCAGCGCCTTGGGACATCATCCTGACGTGAAAAGCTAAGTTCAAATGTAATTTGTTGTTGTTATGGTGTGTTGGTATCTAGTTCCCTAAATTATCAGATCAAAGTTCCTCGTTTGCAACGATGGGTGACACTGGATTTATTGGGGTGGGTGGTGGTGGGGGGGAGGGGTTGAAGCAGCTCGATGCTGTGATAGGAGGACGGGGAGCCACTCAATCCACGACTGTTTGTGGGACGCTGCTGTGCGCAATTGGCTGCCGCTTTTCACCCATAAAATACACAGTCGATCCACTTTACAGTAGATTGTGAAGCGCTTTGAGACATCTCAACGGCATAAGGCGCTACGTCAAATGCAAGGATTATTATTATTATTATTATTTTGTAGATGGACATGTGGATGTTGGACAGCAAGTACCTGCTGAACACAAGCGTTCCTCTCACCATCTTAACACTGCCTAAGACACAGCTCACACACTCACAAAGCCAGGCAGTGCAGGAAGTGGGATAGAAAGCTGTGTAGTCCTCAAGGGGGTTGGAATATTGCCATAAACAACAAAAAGAAGATGAAGTGATTTACGCACTAACTCTGAGAGTGTACTGTATCCTTGAACAGATTTTTAATATTTTATGATACATAACGTTTAGTTTAATTTACAGTTTGGAAGCTCTCCTTACATGGCTTTATGATCAAGAGTTCTTGTGATTCTTCATCAATGATCATTCATAAACTTGTCATGTTTAACCAAGGTCCCGGCCGCCTGTTCGGGTGGACGTTAAATATCTCACTGTGCTAGAGAAGAGAGTTTCTCTCTCCCGGTGTCCTGCCCACCAATTCCCCAGGTACAACTCATCACTCACTCATTTCAAGGCTGTTTGTGGGACATTGCTGCGTGCAAATGTGGTTGCCTACAAAACACACAGTCGCTATACTTTATAGATATCGCTTTGAGATGTCCTCCCTGTGTGAAAGGCGCTGTGCCAAATGTAAGGATTAAACGTATTATTACATATAATTTGCACATATGAGAGTAACGTGTCACAAAGAGACAATGGGCTGATGTTATGGGGGCAGATACATTTCCTTAACTCAGAATGATTAAAATAAGGGAAGAAACTATAAGATTAAAGTTAAAATTCTAAGAGGGCAGAGAGAGAAGAGGGAAAGCGATCCTCCAATCGACTAGCAACCAGGTTCTTCCTTACGACTAGATAAACAGAGGCGTGTTGAGTAAGGAAACTTGCATAAGGTTTCGTTCCACCCGGGAATCAAACCTGGGTTCTTTTGCTTGCGAGGCGAGCACACTAACCACTAGGCTACAGGCCTCTGTGAGCTTAAACCCAAGAACCTTCTGACCTGGAGGCAAAAAAGGCTACCAACTGAGCCAAACTGACACCAGAAAGCGAAAACAGTAACAATGATAAAAGTGCACATCTTTGGTTGGTTTAAATGATGTTCCCATTACTTCAGGATCCTTTGCCCTTGATTGTCAGAGGAGATTTGCAACTATCCTGCTCAGAGGCATGTATTTCATCAACCATGGTCTCATTGGAATAATTATATATTTTTGGGGATTTTTCGAGACTATCAAAAAAATGTGGTTCAATTACGGTCAGATTCTTATTGCGATAATTACTGATTATGGCCTCAGAAATTCCTTATTCGCACCATTTTATTTGCAGCGCTTCCCGCCTGTTATTCTTTAACCTCTGCTGAAAAGTTTTCCTTAGAAAAAGCTGAAGGGATTCTTTCCTTCTCTCCCCTCCCTCTTGCCTCTCCTCCCTCCCTCTTCACCATCCTCCCTCTCCCCTCTCCACCATCCTCCCTCTCCCTCTCCCCCCTTCCCTCTCCTCCTCTCTCCTCAACCCCCCTCTTCTCCTACCCTCTCCCCCCTCCCTCTCCCATTCCTCCCTCTCTCTCCTTCCCTCCTCTCCTCCCCTCTCTCTCTCCTCTCCTCCCCCCTCCTCTCCTCACCCTCCCCACCTTCCTCTACCACCCTCCTCCCCCTCTCCTGCTTCTGCCCCTCTCTCCTCCCCCCAGCCCCCGGGGGTTGAGAAAAATTGGGCAAACGACACGTCTGCTATTTTTCCTAGCCACAAGCAGTTTAAAGACAGACCGTGCTGGACTGACTGATGAAGCAGTTACCTCCGATTTTCTGTGATGGATATTTTATTTTCTCTCCCAACGTTTTTCTTAAGTAGAGTAAAATTTATTCCGGGGAAACTAAACTCCAGGGGAGGAGAAAAAATAACTTCTTTCTTCCCCTTCTAAGCATATGTGTCACTGTACACTGCACTTTTTTATTTTTAATGTTGGGAGAAACAACATAATAACAATAATAATCATCTACATTTGATGTAGTGCCTTATCAGTTACATAGGAACAAAGGAACAGGAGGAGGCCATTCAGCCCCTAGAGCCTGTTCTGCCTTTCTATTAGATCATGGCTGATCTGTACCTCAACTCCAATTACCCGCCCTTGCCCCATATCCCTTGATACCCTGACCTAACAAATATCTATCCACCTCAGTCTTGAAAATGTAAATGGATCCAGCATACACAGCCTTCTGGGGGAGAAACAGAGTTCCAGATTTCCATTTCCTTTTTCATGAAAAAATGCTTCCTGATTTCATTCATAAATAGGCCCAGTTCAAATTTTAAGATTAAGCTCCTTATTGTTCGTTGAGACGTCTAAAAGCGCTTCACAGAATATTCTGCAAAGTTAATTGACTGTGTATTTTGTGTATCTTGAAAAGATTTTTAAACCATCGATTGTTGTCAAGGTAGCCTCCGTCTTATACCCTAAATTTGCAACAAAGAATACCGACTACTAACTTTTCGTTCACAAAATACACAGTCACCACACTTTACAGTATATTCTGTGAAGCGCTCTGAGATGCTTCCTTGCGTGGAGGGTATAAATAAGTGCAAGTTGTTGTTGCTGTTGTTGTTGAAGTGATTTGAGATGTCTCGAAGACGTGATAAGGCGCTATATCAAATGCAAGGTTTATCATTATTATTACTTCTGCACAGCATTTCTTGCAGCCTGGTAAAGGAGTGAGTCTGCACTGTTCCCAACAATGAGAATAATTATCCTGCTATCGAGAGGTTACTCTGTGCTTCACTGAATTCTTTGTCATTCACCTTTCCTACCTTGCAATAAGAAAATCGTATCCGTGTGTGAAAACAAATTAGCTGCAAGGGAAACTGATTCTGTTCTACCTGCATTAAGTGAATACATTTTCCAGACATATCACAAATTCAGGTTTCAATTTTCTCAGGCAGAAACTTTCCTGCCTCTACTGTGAGCATCTATTCATTTCTTTGTTGTTGCCAGGAAGTCTATTAACGAGTGTAGAAGCTCAATCATATGCAAACAGCGCTTTGAGACGTCTCAATGATATGATAAGGTGTGATATCAAATGCAAGGATTATTATTAATATTATTATTATTATGAACAGTTCTGGGATTTCCACCGATGGCGCCTGTGGCATGTGTTTGGTGTATATGTGTGTATGTGCCCCCTCTCTCTCTCTCTCTTGTCTCACCCACAAAACACCACTGCCAGAGAAAACAATCTTTCTGTCTGTCTCTCACTGAATGTGCCGCAGGCTAAAGCAACCTGCCAGTTTGCCAGCTTGTCTCGCTGTCTCTCTGTCTCTCTCTCTCTCTTTCGCTCTCTCGCACACTCTCTCATAAGAAGCTGCTGCCTAAAATTTTATATCTCATTTTTTTCTCTCTCATCGTCTTGCACAAAATGCTGTGGCCTGAAATGTCAGATAGTGTGGGATAAGCGGCTTCCACATTTAAGACATTTCCAAAATTTCCGAACAATCTTTTATATCAATGCAACAGACCTTAAGACAAAAAATTTGAGACATGGTTAGGTGGGGGGGGGGGGGGGGGAGGTGGGTGCTTTTGATATAACACTTTATCATGTCGTCGAGATGTCTCTAAGCGCTGCACAAGATAAACTGTAAAGTGGAGTGACTGTGGACTTTTTCAGGAGACAGGAAAGGGGGATATTCATCCCTAGTTGGTTAATCGACCAAAGTTGGGGGGGGGAATACGGACTTATAACAACAACAACTTGCCCATCATGCAGGGTAGCTTCCCCAAAATGCACACTGCCAATAATTGGTAAAAATCACTGAGAAGCTTAGAATAACCAGAAAAGTATATGAATCGTGTGAGCTTTAAAGAGATAGCCTCGCTATCTAAACATCGCACCATTTTTTCCTTATATTTTTGTTGAGTCAGGAATGCCTGGCTGCCAAACTCAGCCCTTGATGATGTTGCATCTTTATGATCAATTTTTTTTTTGCTCATACTTTGTTTTTGACCTCGGGGAAAAAAAAGCGCACTGTACGTCTGTCCTGTCAGACCTCGTCAAGGAAGCAAACTACTCTGTGTGCCACAATGGTTTATTTGCTGTATACTCGCTTATCAAAAATTCACAGCAAAGTGCCCACAGGTTGCAGGGGTAAAGTTTTCCGATGACAAGTGATATCTTCGTCTTACCCTGACCTTGAAGTGGAAAATCCTGCGATTCTCCCATTAAGACCTATTGTGTTTTTCATTACACCACCCACCACCACCCCAATCATCCTCAGCTCTCCCCCTCCGCGCCCCCCCCCCACCCAACTCAGGCACAGTCAACTTTGGGAACATGTCCCCCCGACATGAAAGGTGTTGCTTCAACGTAAAATATTGTGTTGTATTGTTAGTTATGTTTTGGTGACCGGGAAAGGTTGCACATTATAGTGTACGGGTGTGTAAGCAACAACAACAACTTGCTTTTATATAGCACCTCTCACACAGGGTAGCGTTCCAGAACATTTCTAAGCTTTACTTGGGTTTAAACCAGGTGGAATCTAAACTATGTGATTTGGGGTGACATGCAACAAAGTTCTATTTTCGAGGGTCCTTCTCCTCGCACAAACACCTTAAAGTGCTTCACAAAGATGTTAGTGATAATAATAATCCTTGCATTTGATAAAATACATTATGTCTCAATGCACTTCACAGAATATATTCTAAAGTGAATTGACTGTGTATTTGTGGGTGAAACGTGGCAACCAAATGATTCTCAGATTGGGTAAAGTTAAGGATAAAAGGCAATACAAACAGAAGTTGCTGAGAACACGCAGCAGGTCAGGCAGCATCTATGGAGAGAGGAAAATGAGTTCTGTCACAAAGTTCTGACAAAAGGTCATCGACCTGAAACATTAACTAATTTACCTCTCTCCATTGATGCTTCCTGACCTGCTGCGTGTTCCCAGTGACTTCTGTTTTTATTTAAGATATTAAGGATGTTCAACAACAGAAAGGTTGGAAAGGCAATTGTTCAAGGTGCAGATAAACTACTACACAACAGCAATCACTAAATATCATGGATACATTAACAGAAAGGAACAATAAAAGATACAGATGCCCATCAAAGATCACCTTCCACCAACAACTACAAGATTATTCATCCAAACATCTCTTCCCAGTGTCGCGCACTCACTCAGTGTGTTTCTAAGGGGAAGCAAAAAANCAATTCTTCTGCCGCCCCCCC
The DNA here is from genome assembly GCF_018977255.1 of Callorhinchus milii. Taxonomy (NCBI): domain Eukaryota; kingdom Metazoa; phylum Chordata; class Chondrichthyes; order Chimaeriformes; family Callorhinchidae; genus Callorhinchus; species Callorhinchus milii. Next base: position 10,152,760 of record NW_024704765.1, on the reverse strand, counting down.
CACCCCCCCAACACACGCACATACACGGCCACACACACAGAAAAGTCATTGCCAATTTGGGTTGGGAAAAGATTCACCAGAAAATTCCTTCCCCACTCCCAAAGGATGTCATCCAAGCTCCAGGAAACAGAGGGAGCGTTGCTCAACACGTCTCAAAGTTACCACAAAGCATCTTTTGGCACAATAACGCACTCTGTTGCTTCATCATTGCAGCACATTTTGGTTTAGGCGTACATATTTCTAAAAAAAACATTTCTATAGTTTTACCAACTATCTGTTAGAGCTGTAGAAATACACGTCTATGGAGATTTCTTCATTTATCTATTCTACATTCTGTGTTGAAATCTTCCTGCAGCTACCTACACTGAAGCTTCAATTACACCTGGTTTAGTATTTTGGTAGAAACCCATTTATCTGCCTTGCTCACTCTGATTGACCACAGCTGCCACGTCAGATATACATTATAATTGGAATAAGATTCAGACATTAGACGCCCATATAGCTTTGTCAACCCACCGTGATTTAAGATGTAAATGGCCAATTAGGTAATATGGACATTGCTGACAATCATTGACCTGAAAGATTTTGTTAGGTGGGAGTAAACTGTCAACTGTAGTGTTAATTTCATCATTGCAATGGAATCAACAGAATTTGTTTCACATGAATTTACATGTTAAGTGGCAAACAATTTTATATAACCTTTATCGGGTACATTTAATTGTTTGTTTATCAAGATTTCTTGGCAGAAAGATGTGGTATTTATCAGTGTACCAATTTATTTTTGCTACTTTTGCAGTCTTTTCTCATCTAGGTGCCTGGCTCATTTCCATTGTCTTTCTGTCTGTGCTCCTTCTTAACTGCCTGTTTGTTTGCCTTTCTTTGAGCCCTCTCTTTCATTCTTTCTTTCTCTCTCTCTCTCTCTCTCTCCTAGTTTGTGTCTGTCTCGGCTTGCTTTTCTTTGTCTCATCCACTTTTTCATTGAACACACCAAAGGCTAATTTGCCACAACTTGTGAAATTTCCGAGAAGAGGAAATTTCATCTGAAGGGAAATAATTGAAGTATTTCTGCAACAATAGGGTTTTTGAACATTTCTGGAAATAATGGGGGTCTAACATGCAACAAATCTCTAACAGGATTCCTCAAGAAGGACACCAGATATTACGTAATGCTAATTTATGGGAACTCCTCTCAGAATTATAATAATAATAATAATCCTTGCATTTAATATATGCCTTATCACGTCTCAGAATTCCTGGAGCCCAGCGCAATGTCCTTCCAGTTAGGAGAGGGAGCCCCTAATTAGGGTATCGCTTAATTAAGGAATCCTGTTAGAAATGAACGCACATTAAACCCCAATGCATTGTTACATCCTTATGTAAAATCACCAGAAAGTTATGGATGAAGAAGCCATGATGACAACTTACCAGAACTTACAGTAAACCTCACACAAGTCACATCAGTTGGGACCATACATTTAATATGACTTTTGCAATGTATGAGTTATGTTAAACTTGCATAGAATAGAATATAAACTCACGAATGAGACTTGGGCTACAAAAAGCCATGTTCGCCTACAAAATACAGTCACTACACTTTACAGTACATTATCCCTTGAAGTGCTTTGAGACGTCCTCCTGACGTGAAAGTCTCTACATTAAATGCAAGTATTATTAGGATTGTTATTACTAAGGCAGGCTACTTACTCACTACAGCACACATGTGAAATTGCTGTGTTTGCTGGGCTCCTGGTAACAGCAACAACTTACATTTATGTAGCGCCTCTCACGCAGGGTGGAGTCCCAGAGTTCTTTAGCCTGTAACCTAACAGGATCACACGGCATATCCAATTTTATTGACGACTGCAACGGAGAGGATTGCCATTTCGTTACAATAGTCAATAGAGACAGAAAGACGGAGCCTTAACTTAGCTTTTCTAAGCTCTAGTGATGGGCCATTATTGCATTACTGAGTTGCCACAGACCTACTGTACTTCCAGGTCCTGGAAGCAGCTCTCATTGCAGACTGCTCATGTCCTTTAATTAAGAAATCCTATTTAGAGACATCGCAAATTAAACTCCGGTGTAGGCTTCCCTGGAACAGCCAACCCAAATGATCATTTCATTTCCCTCTTTGCAACACATGTCACCATTCCACCCACGAAACACACAGTCAATTTACTTTACAGTATATTCTGTGAAGCTCTTTGAGACATCGAGACGATGTGATAAGGCACCATATCAAATGCAAGGATGATTATTATAATATTCAGGGGCTACGTAAGTATGGAGTGTGTTCTTGGAAACCAAAAAGAACAATATTGATACGCTGCTCATAAATTGCTAATTTGCAAAAATAATTGTCACTCACTAACGCATGTCACAATGTAACAAAAAGGACTTTTATAACAGAATGGAATCTTTTAAAATGGTTGTTTCCTGTCCAAAATACCACAGGATGTATAGTATTACTTATCCAAATCCAAAAAGTGCTTCCATTCAAATCTACTAAAATTAAATGGACTAATTTTGAGTCAATCTGGAGGCCAGAATGGGGTTTAAAGCAGATCTCTCTGAAAACTGTATGCTAAGGGAGTTTTATGCAGTGAGTAAGTGACTCGGAAGTGGTTTTTTCATTGGAGTTCTACACTTGGATCATGTATGTGTTTAAGTGGAGTCAAATGTACGTTTATACTGTAATCTGCTTTTTACCTAGCTTTATTGGAACCAGAGGACCGGTGGAGAACGTAATGCAGAAAACGTCTGTGTAATCGAGACTAAAAAATAGTTAAAGCTTCAGTATTCCATTTCCATTGATTAACTTGTCAATTCCAGGTCAATTTTGTATGTTCACAATCATCCAGTGATCTCTGGGCACTCAAATTGATTTTGAAAAGCGACCACCAGTAAATAATTTACGATAATAAAATTTAAAAGGAAAATGATTGGGATGGAATTATTGCAGAAAGTTCAAGTAAGGGACAATATGCTTTTATTTTTCTGTAGGAAAAAAAATACTGAATATTGTTCAATGAAAACACCAAAGAAAAAGGGAAACTGGATTTTAATTGTACGATACGGCAGAAAAAACATCCAGGTAGACAACCGAATCATCTCAAAAACGAAGAAGAAACATGTATGACTGCGTAGGGCATTGAGAAAAAATATTTCAACTTTCTGCTGCTAACTTATAAGGATCCCACGATTACAAATGCAATAAGATTCTGGAAAGCACTGCCTGAAAGGGTGGTGGAAGCAGATTTGATAGGTACTTGAACAGGAACAATGTGTAGGGCTAAGGGGCTATAGTGGGGGAGTGGGACTAGTTGGTAGCTCTTTCAAAGACCTGGCATAGGCACGATGGCCCAAATGGCCTCCTTCTGTGCTGTAAGATTCTATGATTCTAAGGATGGTCATTCTTAGAGAAACCAAATGCATTTGATTACAAATGTAAGTTTTGAAATAGCTCATGGTCTTAAGTTTATGATCATGGCCATAAAGTTCAGGATCTTACAGACATTCATAAAAATTCTTGAATTCCATCTTAATTTTGAAGCTAGTTTTCTGATCGGATCTTAATGAAAACCGGCTTCTAAATTCAGACTGGGAATGAAGAAGTTTCCAAAATTTTACAAGATCTTAAATTTGAAGACAATAATAATAATCCTTGCATTTGAAATCGCGTCGATGAGACGCCTCAAAGCGCTACACAGAATATACTGTAAAGTGAATTGACTGGGTATTTTGTGGGCGAAATCCTAACCCAAAGACCATGCAAAATTTCAAGGCATCTGGTGTTTCTCCCCTGGTACTTGATGTTAAGTCTAACCTGGATTGATGACCTGAGGCTTTCATCTCTTTCTCTGTCAGGTGCAAGAATGTTACCGGACATAAGTTTGTGAAGCTTGAATCAAATTCCAGTTGGAAGGGCTCCACAAAGCAACAGTACCTACAATTTAGCAAGTGTTGCCATTACATAGCCAACTTTACTTCCTCAGACTGGTTGGTGAAAGCCTAAACATTCATCCCAGTGGGGTAAGTATTGAGTGCTCTTCTGAGGTTGGGGGTTAAATTGGGTCAATGTTACACCCAACATAGAGAGCCCTTAATGTAGACATTGGGAGCAATGAAACACTGATTCAATCTTTTTGTTACTTATATCTTCACAATGGAAAAGATGACTCGTTTTCAAGCCCACTTGCTCAGGAGTGACTGATTTTACAGGAACACCCCAACATTAAAGCATATCTATCTTTAGTTGCTCCCTCCCAGTCCTTGTGGTTTTATAATGGAAACCATAAACATGTTTAACTTTAAAGCAATAAAACCTGGCTCTTTAGCAGCGAGAGAGAAAAAAAAGCTCTTCTGTATTAAATCGTAAACCCGCTTTCTACATGTTGAGTGCTTTCTCATTCCAGCAAAAGGCTCAAGGGACAAATATTTGATGTGTGACCTAAAAGACAATCAGGATCATGGGAAGGATACAGGATGTTTTTCAGTAATATACAGGAATATTCCTTATACAGAATTGGAGCTGATTTAGAACTAATAACAGGGCTGCACATTAGCTGGGCAATTCCAATGATACCATAAAAGTAAACACGAGTGATTTATGGATATGATTGAAAACCAATATTAAATTGCAACTTTTACTCCGCTCCTCCACCATCCAGCTGTTTCTTTACAATGAAGAGGAGTCCTGTAGCGTATTGGTTAGAGCGCTCGCCTCGCAAGCGAGAAGATCTGGGTTTGATCCCGTGCATAAATTCCTGGGTATAAAGAGCAAGGGAGAGAGCTCAACAGGTGAAGTGGTGGCATTGGCATACATTTAGACAGGTATTGTTAGAATGACGTAGATTGGAATATATTTACAGCGGCTGTTGACTTTGATATCGTACACATCACGATGAAAACAAGTGAATCTGCTTCCAGGTCTGTTATTCTCTTATATGGTGGTCACGGACAGAAACAGTATCGATTGACAAATGAGACTTTTATCTCTTGTTTCTGAAGGTGCCTTCATTCATTTTTCCAACATCATCCAAAAGGAACGGATCCCTGAAGGGAAATAAGTTGCACCTTTGGTGCAAAAGATGAGCTGATTGTAAGGAAGGAAAGTGCCGTAACTAGGTCATAGAAGACAACAACAACTTATATTTGTACAGCGACCTTCACGTCGGGAGGATATTCCAATGCGTTTGACAGTCAGAGATTTAGACCCGAGCTGGGGGTTGAGATCAGGACGGATGGAGGGCAGGGAGCGTTGGGGCAGGAGGGTGACCGAAGGAGGGTCTTGAGACACGTCTTGAAGGAGGCAAGGGAGGGAGGACATCAAAAGAAATAGAAAAGGAAGAAACAAAAGGAGGAGGAGAGGTGAATGCACCAACGATGCTCACAAGCTTGGCGAGTTGCTTCATTTTTTCAGCTTAACAAAGATGGAAAGTAAGTTGCCTCGGGCTGGATGGAGAGTGGAATCCTGCCCTGGCAGATGTGCAACTGACCCAACATGTGGCATATGCACCCTGTGCATGCACCATTTGAGAATGAGACATGCACTCACCATACAGTGCACAGACACCTCCAAACTGTACCAGTCACCGGCAATATGCTTTGTTACCTTCTGTCTGATGCCCGCTACAAAGAACGCATTTTTCTTTCTGCCCATTTCACTTTCAGCAGAGGAACTCAGGAACCCTTGCCCTCAAACTAGATAGAATGATAGAATCTTACAGCACAGAAGGAGGGCATTCGGCCTATCGTGTCTGTGCCAGGTCTTTGAAAGAGCTACCAACTAGTCCCATTCCCCCGGTCTTACCCCATAGCCCTGCAAATTTTCCTTTTTAAGTACTTGTCTAATTCCCTTTTAAAAGCTATAATTGAATCTGCTTCCACCACCTTTTCAGGCAGTGCATTCCAGACCGTAACTCTCCGGGTAAAAAAATTATTCTCCTCGTCTCCCCTATGCGTCTTTTGCCAATTATCTTAAATATGTGTCATCTGGTCACCAAACAACCCGCCAGAGGAAACAGTTTCTCCATATCTAGTCTATCAAAACCCCTCATTGATTTAGATGGAGTGGCATTGTTTTGCCAGGTGGTTTCACGGATTCCATCAAGGAATACGGCAAATTTGTCTCCAAAAATCATTCAATTTTTTGCCCTCAAAATTTCCATGGCCAAGAGGAAACAAATATTGTTTGGTAATTCCATCCCCATCCCATTTGCGCACAAAATACACAATCAATCCACTTTACAGTATATCTCGTAAAGCTCTTTCAGACATCTGAATGATGTGATAAAGTCCTATATCAAATACAAGCATTTTTTTATTACCACTTTTTAACGTGGGTAAAACTATGGTGGACAGTTTGCATGTACTGTACTTAACTAAACAGAGATAGCACTATAGAATGTGCTGTAAATGCTATTCAAAAACATTTGTGTTTGTGCAGTAATAATAATCACTCCACTCCCCCCACCCTCACACACACAATTTAATTCACTCACAAAAGTATTCATTTCAGGAATTTGCTTTGGTGGAGTTAACTACATCAAAAATAACCCAAAGCCCAATTTTGAAGCATTCTTTCTCTGTCTCGGCCTGTCCTCTTGTAAACAAACTCGAAGTCAACTTCTATACACGTTATATCCTATCATCCTTCCCCTCTCTTCCCCTCCCCTTTCCCCTCCCCTTCTCTAATAGGATTTGTTTTTTGGGGGGAGCATTTTCTATCAAAACCAACATTGAATAATTGTTGGATGATTTGATGAATAGAGTCACAATTTGTATTGCCTCCACTAATTCTACTTCAAACCCTGGTATTATGTCTGCATCGTGCCAAGACATGAGTGAGTTGAATGCTCGCAGAGACTGCTATTTTGTGGCACATTCTGGGAACCACGTCGGGTGGGAAAATCATACCGAAAATATTTTGTTTCAACAATCACACTATTTAAAAATCCGCACACTGACAGCTCATTTATGATGATTTTTTTTGAAACAGCATGCAGCCAGCCCACAGTCATAATAATAATAATCCTTGCATTTGATGTCTTCGAGACGTCTCAAAGCGCTTCACAGGATATACTGTAAAGTGTAGTGACTATATTTTGTGGGAGAAACGTCCACAGACCTAGAATCTAATCTAGAAATTAGGTTTTGTGATTTTCTCCACAGGCTGCATTACTGGTTTGGATTAATTTTTAACTCTGTTGGTATTAGAGATATTGGGCTGATGCTCCAATGCAGTGTCAGGGGAGTGGGGGCAGCAGGGTGGGATGGGGGTGGTGGGGGTAAGAGTGTGGCATTATCGTAGCCGCCATGCTTTGAATAGAACATTAAATTGAGGTCCAGTCTGCCCTCAGACATTAAATAGGCATTAGGTTAACCAGGCTTTAGGGTAACAGGCGGAGATGTTTTGAACGATCCTGGAGGTTGATCCTATTGGGGATAGTGGATGGGGCGCGGGGGGGGGGGGGGGGTGGGGGTGGGGGGAGAAGGGAATTTCCCCTGTCCCGGTGTCCTGGCCAATAAATGAAATTGGTCACTCACTCCATGGCTGTTTGTGGGATGTTGCTGTGCACACTGGCTGCTGCATTTCACTCACAAAATGCACAGTCACTCCACTTTACAGTACATCCTGTGAAGCACTTTGAGACGCCTCGACAATATCATAAGGCGCTATATCAAATGCAAGGATTATTATTATTATAATTATTATCTATAGACTTTGATTCACACACCAGGTACACACTGCTTCACATACTGATGAACAGTCAGACCCATTAAGTCTTCACATATTTTTATTAATATTTCATGCGGTTTTATCATATGTAATGCAACATACATGGTGGTATAGCCTCGGGCTATCACTGAGTGTTTCACTCTAGGCCCTCTCCCAATGTGTCAGTTATAATTCAGGTCAAAATCAGATATTATAAATATTGCATGTGGGTCAGCAAAGCCTTACATTCTTTAATTTGTCACGGTTTAAACTTGCCGTGGACCAGTTCTGTGACAGACACTGGCAAGCTCTGCGGTTTTAGCTGGTTAGACTCCAGCAGTTACCCCACAACGCACACTCTGGGCTCCTCCCCACCAAGCCTGGCTCTTGCCAACCTGCACCTAGTACTTTTCGGAATTAGGTAAGCAAGGATGCATCCCTCCAGCGAGCGAGCGAGCGAGAGAGAAAGAGAGAACGCATTCCATTCCAACAATCTATCTCTGGGATTTCCACGTGTGGGTGGGATGCCTGGAATTCTCAGCTTAGTTTGGAGACTCTTAAGCACAGTGATGGGTTTCCGCATGTGTCAGACACCTAGCTTTAAATGACAAGGTTAATGCCATGAAACATTTCAGTCCTCTGATGCCCACAGAGTTTTAACTGAAAGACATCATGGAACCATCAATTGTCTGCAGGAGCAAAATCCTCCCCCCCACCCCCTCCCCCCCACCGCTCAGACTTTGGCACGTGATTAGACCCCGAGCTTTCAGTGTTAATCCCTGTAGCTGCTGACAACATATGTGCAGCTTTACGGCAAAAGAAAAAGTACTTGCAAAAAAAAATATAGAAAAAAGTTTTCCAAATGAAGCCTGAATTGAAGAACCTTCTCCAAAATTCAACACAAACTTTATATTTTGAGGCAATGGTCATAAGGCTGAGGCTAGGAGATGTTTCAGAGATCTGGTGTGTGTGTGTGTGTGTGTAAGGTATCCGGTTAACTCAGCTGAAGATGTCACTGATAAATTGACAAGCTGTCCTGGTCTATATTTAACTCCTTGGAGTTGCTGTAATGCTCAGCAGGAGTAGATTCCATGGTTGTCTTTGGAAATTGTACAGTGAACTCTGTGTAATGCTGCGTTGCCTCACAACTGGATATTTTCAGAAGAAACACCACAGATGGAAAGGCTGACCTGTTAGACGTTGAAGTTTAGGTGAATAATAATCCTATAATAAACCTTGCATTTGATACAGCGCCTTATCACGTCTTCGAGACGTCTAAATCACTTCACAGAATATACGGTGAAGTGAATTACTGTATATTTTGTGGGTGAAACGCGGCAGCCAATTGCGCACAGCAGTGTCCCGCAAACAGTCGTGGATTGAGTGACAAAATTGTTATTTTTTTTGGAAGGGAAAAGCGATCTGCCAATCAACTAACAATCAGCGTCCTACTTACTGCTAAGTAAACAGAGGCGTGTGGAGTAAGGAAACTTGGCTAAGTTTCGCTCAGCCCGGCCGGGAATCAAACCCGGGTCTCTCGCCTGCAAGGCAAGTGCTCTAACCTCTAAGCTACGGGCTCCAGTTAAAGGGGGAACTGCTTTTAGAAGGGCCCCAATTCTCTTCTCTTGCCCTAGGGTTAGACCCTGTCTTAAATAAAAATAATTCTTGCATTTGATAAACAGTAAAACTCGCACAAGTCTGATCACATAATCAATCACCTAAATCATACATCTGCCCGAGTCCCTTTGAACTTCCTACAGCTTATGAAAGGTTAACGTAACTCATACTTTACATAAGTCATATTAAGTCCATGGTCCAAACTGATCCGACTTATGTGAGTTTTACTGTAGCACCTTATCACGTCATTGAAACGTCTCAAAGTCCTTCACAGGATTTACTGAAACGTGTTTGCCTATGAAATGCTCTGTCCAGCGCCTTGGGACGGCCTCCCGACATGAAAGGCGCTATACAAATGTAATCTTGTTGTTGTTGTTGTTATTGATAGGCAAATGCAGCAGCCAATTTGCATACAGCAAAGTCCCACGAACAGCCATGAAGTGAATGACCAATTTTTAAAAAAATCTCTGGCCAATTATTGGCCAGGAGAAATTCCCTTCTCGTTTCATTCTTTAACGTTCACCTGAACAGGCAGCTAGGACCTCGGTATAACAACAATATACCTTAGAAAGATTGGAGCAGTAGGAAGCTATTTAGCTCATTGCGTTTGCTCTTTCATTTCTTTGGCCACTAAAGACATGTCAGGAAGCACCAAGCCAATTTCAGGCCTGAAGTAGATATCTTCAGTTATTAGCTAAGTGACTTTCTCCTGTTGCAATCTTACTTATGCACACATCTCTCCTTGGGCAAGAGAATAGGGGCCAGAGCAAGGACTCATTTTGTGGCAACTGATACAGTTCACACAATTTGGTCACTCAATCCACGACTTATTGTGGGACGCTGCTGTGCGCAATTGGCTGCTGCGTTTCGCCCACAAAATTCACTTGACAGTATATCCTGTGAAGCGCTTTCAGATGTTTCAAAGACGTGATAAGGCGCTATATCAAATGCAAGGATTATTATTATGATTAGAGTTCTTTGAGAAGTTATTGAAAAAGCTCCAGCATCACAGTACGCTTTCATGTTCATCTTTACTGAGACGTATGATACGATTTGAGGCTGTTGCAATAATTGCTCACATCTCCCCTCCTCTTAAGGCGTCTTTGATACATTCACTGCACGGTCCACAGTCTGAATCCACTCTGCTCAACTGTTATAATCACACCATCTGGTATCTTTCTGGAACCAGGGAGTTCAATGGAAATGCAACACAGTCTTTAGGAGAGAATAACTCCTAAATAATGTGTGTTCTTAGCTACCTTAAGCAAAATGTACGTATGTTTGTTTCGGAATGGGAAACCAAGACAAACTCAATGCATGCTCTCGGCGATCAACTTGAAAAATAATAGCAGCTTTGTTTAAATTGGCATAAAACGCCAGAGAGAGAGAGAAAATAGCAGGTGCAGACTGGGGCAGCTGCAAGCACCTGTTCCTGAGTCAAAGCAAACAGATATTGAACAAACGTGGAGCCAGAATCCTGTAGGAGTTCTGCATTGTGACCCATCTGCTAGATCCAACACATTGTACATTAGGTTGAATGCTCCCAGCTCAAATCGTACACGTTTCCTAGCTTCTTTACACCAAAAAAGGAGCTGACACAAATATCCCCTGCTTTATGTTTTTCACTCTTGACTATAATAATAATCATAATAATCTTTGCATTTGAGACAGTGCCTTATCACGTCATCGAGACATCTCAAAGTGCTTCACAGAATATACTGTTTTCCACTCTTGACTATAATAATAATCCTTGTATTTGATATAGTCCTGTAGCATATTGGTTAGAGCACTTGCCTTGCAAGCGAGAGGACCCGGGTTCAATTCCCGAGGTAGGGCAAACCTTACCAAGTTTCCCTAAACTGCTCGCCTCTGTTTATCTAGCAGCAAGTAGGATCATGGTTGTTAGTTGATTGGCAGATCACTTTCGGGGGTAGCAATCCCTTCAAATTTGTTTTAAAGAATTGATCACTCAATCCATGACTGTTTGTAGGACGTTGCTGTGTGCAATTGGCTGCTGTGTTTCGCCCGCAAAATATATAGTCAATTCACTTTACAGTATATTCTGTGAAGCGCTTTGAGACATCTCAAAGGCATGATATGGCGCTATACCAAAGTGCAAGGATTAATATTGTTATTATTATTATTAAGTGGTGTGGCAGCCAAAAGCATCAATGATCTGGTTTGTAATCGAATAAGCCTCAATATTGTTTTCTTGTTAATTTTCCTTATGTTCTTCTCCTCCAACTCTAGGAGGACGCAACCTCTCCTATTGCTCACTTGTGCAAAGTCAGGAAGTTTCCTTCTCTTCCCCCACGTGAAATTCGGATGCCATATGCACCAAAATATACAACACAGAGCTGCATGTTCTTGTGGTACAGAAGTCATGGCAATATGTGTTGGACTAAATGGCTTCCTTCTGTGCTGTTAGATTCAATGATTCTATGATTTTCTTGCAATGTGAAAAGGCGGCTTATTCAACTCACAGCCCTGGCTACATTTTGTTGCAACCAGCAGGTCACAAGAAGCTTGATTCACTCAACTTTTATAATGACAATTGCATTATGTTAAGTAGATCTGATTTTCATATTAAGGCTTAAGTAGGTCAACAAATATTTCTCCTTTAGGAAATACTCCAAATGCATCCGACATTAATTTTTAAACAAAACATATCGCCGAACACTTATGTCAAAATACAAATCTTCGCTGATGACCTTGCGTTTTCGCGAGGTGAACAGCCTTCTCTAGATTTACTGAGTATATCTAATTTGCTGATATCACTTTAAAGCATTAGGTTAAAATGGCAGATAAATGGATTTGGGTTATTATTTCCAGCAGAGTAAAATGGACTAAGAAAACCACATTGAGAGGGCAAACTATGTTATGATTGATAGGTGTCTAAAGGCTAACAGCAACAAGGTCATTGAATGTATCGTGAGTAACAATATACACAGCGCACAGTAAGTTCTTCCAGAGAAAGGCATTGTTCCTGAGCAGGGCGAAACCTTAGGCAAGTTTCCTTACTCCACACGCCTCTGCTGGCAGTAAGTAGAAACCTGGTTGTTAGTCGATTGGGAGAGCATTTATTTTATTCTTTACAAATGTAAAGAAAATGCCAACATTTATCCCCAACCCACATTCTGGGGTCCCCCAAAGCCTTGGGTTTTGTCAACCTGCTTATAATACTTGAATATATATATATATATATATATATATATATTTATATATAGCTCAGTGGTTAGAGCATTTGCCTCGCAAGCAAGAGACCTGGCTTCGATTCCCAGCAGGACGAAACCTTGAGTAAGTTTTCTTATTCCACACTGGTAAGAATCCCTCAAGAAAAAAAAGAAATGATTTGGTCACTCAATCCACGACTGTTTGTGGGAAGCTGCTGCTGCGTTTCGCCCACAAAATATACGGTCAATTCACTTTACAGTGTATTCTGTGAAGCACTTTGAGACGTCTAGAAGACATGATAAGTCGCTATATCAAATGTAAGCATTATTATTATATATACTGTATATTGTGCCGTACACTAATAGAGAGAATATGAGCATGCGCACCCCACAATGAATCCTGCAGAATATACTTGCTTATGGAAATTCTAAACAGTAATCTGTGATCCTATTGCCTCTGGTTCCAGTAATAGTTTCAGCAATAGGTTTCAGCAATAGGATTACTGATCATCATTGAGCAACTAGTGTGAGATTTCGGTGCAATCCTTTTTTTATTCCTTTGGTCCAGGATTCAATATCTGGCTGTCTGTATCCCGGTCTTCCTCCTTCCAATCTTTTTCAAATAGCTTCCTTCTGGAAATGGCTGGGCTGACTATTTCTATGGTCGCCCGACTCCACTAGTTACGGTTTACTAAACATAAGGAATGAGCTTGAGTTTGGATCCACCTCCTAGTGGCTATGTATGTTTCCACAACAGAACACTGAACTAACTGCCCATAGCTACGCATTAATTGGCACCAAACTGGCAGTTCCCACTCTGAGATGCCACAAGGGAGACAGACTGGTGTGGTCACATTGGTGTAGCAAGGCTGCTTTTCTGAGATGTGGAATGAAGGCACATTGAGTAGGCAGATAATAATATAATAATAATCCTTGCATTTGATATACCACCTTATCACATCTTTGAGACGCCTCAAAGGGCTTCACAGAATATACTATAAAGGGAATTGACTGTATTTTGTGGGCAAAACGTGGCAGCCATTTGTGCACAGCAACGTTCCACAAACAGATTAGAGAGAGCTTCACCCGACATGTTACAACAGCGAATACTGGATGTTGATTCTGATGGAATTTTTTCTTTTAGAAAATATTCAATTTCCCAGGGGGCTTCTATAATAAAAACCTTCTTTAAAAAAACAAACTGCGACCATGTTGGTTTTATTACTGAGTATAATATTAACTGGAGTCCTGTAGCTCAGTGGTTAGAGCACTCGTTTTGCAAGTGAGAGGCCTGAGTTCAATTCCAGGCAGAGGGCGAAACCTTGGGCAAGTTTCCTTACTCCACACAGAGCCTAATAATAATCCCTCCAAAAAACCAAAAACAATAATTAAATTGGTCATTTTCAATCTACGACTGTTTGTGGGACATTGCTGTGCGCAATTGGCTGCCGCGTTCGCCCACAAATATACAGTCAATTCACTTTACAGTGTGTTCTGTGAAGCGCTTTGGGACGTCCTCCCGACGTGAAAAGCGCTATATCAAATGCAAGGATTATTATTATTATTATAACTGCCTGTGTCAAGTCAGTTAGGCATGAATCCCTTGCTTGTCTAACACTATACTAAGCTCAAAAAACAGTCAATTAATTTGTAATTAATTATAATTCAGAAATGGCAAATAGCAAGATTACAATAATAATAATCCTTGCATTTGATACATCGCCTTATCACGTCTTTGAGACGTTTCAAAGTGCCTCACAGAATATACTGTAAACTGAATTGACTGTATATTTTGTAGGCAAAACCTCTTACAACAACAAATTACATTTACACAGCCCCTTTCATGTCAGGAGGATGTCCCAAGGCGCTGGACGGTCAAGGATTTGTACCCGAGCTGAGAGTTGGAATCAGGAAGGGGTGAAGGACAAGGAGGATAGGGGTAGGAGTAAGGACGAATTTACTGACAAAATTCCAAACAGGTCACCTGTTGGTACATTGTTTCACTGGTCTGAGATCAGCCGTAAACTTGTTAAGAGTTTACATTTGAATATGAAATTCATCAAGGTGGTCAGTTTACTAGCAAGAGTTTTGTAAAAATTTATGATAGAGGATGGGGGCTGGGGTGAACAGAAAAAGATTCAAATTAACTCTAATGAAAATTGCAAGCAATTGAAAGACAAGATCCCAGCCTTGGTTTGGATGAAGATTGGTTTGGATTATTATTATGTTCTTCAGCCTATTTGCTCTTATCATGCCTCATCCTTCCAGAATAACCCATGAATGTCCTCCCATCACAGCATCAAGCTGTTTTTTTAAGGTGGATCTCAAGGCTATGACCTACAACCCTAACATTAAGCTAAACTGTCAAGTCCTGTGGCCTATTGGTTAACGCTCTCGCCCTGCAAACGAGAGGATCCGGGTTCAATTCCCAGCCAGTCAGAGCGAAACCTTAGGCAGGTTTTCTTACTCCACATGCTTCTGTTCACCTCACAGTAAGTAGGCACCCGGTTGCTAGTGTGGAGTAAGAAAACTTACCTAAGGTTCAGCCCCGCCCGGTAATCGAACCCTGGTCCTCTTGCCTACGAGGCGAGCCCGGTAAACATGTTTCAACAACAACTTTTTTAAAAAGAAATCAAAAACCTATTGCTCCTGCTTTTAAAAAAATCAGGATTTCTTTCCATGCGATTTCTAACACCAATAGAACTGTGACCACAAGATATTTTACAGGCCCTTTAGTGCGTTCTACAACTGCACTCGAAATCTGCAAATCTCAGTATAATCAATAGGGATGCATTCTGTAATGGGGCCAACATCCATATTTTTCAGCATGTGACTAGTCTCTATGGTAGATTTCCCTTAAGTGTAGACATGATAACTGCATAATTCCATTAAGTAGATAAAATTTCACAAACCACAAGTGTTTCCACCCACACTCCAGGGTTCTTCACAGTCCGGTTAGACTTGCCTTGCTCCAAATGATATCTTTTTTTACCAGCAAGTCGGAGAATGCAGTATATGACTTCGCACAAGCTTTACATAACTGCTCTACACAGAGCAGGTGATTCACTGATAAGTAGTCAGTGGCTCTGACTCTCTGCTGAATGATGATACACACCTGAACAGGCAGGTGGGACCTAGCTTTATCGTGTACAGTCCCATAACATAGTGGTTAGTGCGCTCGCCTCACAAGCGAGAGGACCCGGGTTTGTTTCCCAGGCAGGGCGGAACCTTTGGCAAGTTTCCTTACACCACACATCTGTTTACCAAACAGTAAGTAAGAACCTGGTTACATACCTGGGGGTAATAGTCCCTTTCCCCCCAAAAAAATGGTTACTCAATCCACGACTGTTTGTGGGACACTGCTGTGCACAATTGGCTGCCATTTTTCGCTCACAAAATACCCAGTCAATTCACTGTACAATAAGCTGCTTCCAATTGTTGGTGAGTCCATAACCCAGGAGCATAACAACATGGGAGCATTTCCAACACAACAACAACAACAAATTACATTTACACACTGCCTTTCACGTCTAGAGGACATCTCAAGGCACTGGACAGTCAGGGACTTGGACCCAAGCAGGGCGTTGTGATCAGGAGGTGCAGAGGGCATGGAGGATAAGGGTAGGAGGGTGACGAAAGACTCAGTCGAGGAGGAAGTTTCTCTTTATTCAGAGGATAATGAATGATTGGAACAGGTTTGCCAGGAAGTGTGTTGGATCTTGATGGTGTGTTGGAGGTTGGTGGAGGGGGGAGGGTAGAATGGGTGTTTTGAAAGGATGAGATCAGATGGGCTGAAGGGCCTTCTTCATCCAAACCTGTTCTTGTGAGGTTTGTGCTACTGTGAATGACCCGAAGCTTTGCACACGACGAAATACCATGGGTACTGTACTTCTCGTGCCGTTAAAAAGTTGTTTTGCAATTTGCATGGAGAGCAAATCTATGTTAAAGAATATTTAAATTTTCAACGATTTCTGCCAGTGTAACGTGAAATATTTAAAGACAGTAATAATGAATGAACACATTGGAAATGTCTCTTCGCTTTGCATTTTCTTCAGAAGCAACTGTTTCTGCCTGTAATAGCACAAGCCGACTGCTTTAAAAACATCACTCTTCACGATGAGAATTTTTTTTGAAAGGCAAAAAAAATTAGTAGTGGATACTGGAGTGGAACTGAAAGTTCAATCCACGACTGCTTGTGGGACACTGCTGTGCGCAATTGGCTGCTGCATTTCGCCCACAAAATACACCCTAAATTCACTTTACAGTCTATTCTGCGAAGCGCTTTGAGATGTCTCGACAACAAATGCAATTATTATCATAATTACTATTAAGAATCCCAGTTCCTTCATTGCCTACAACCCGTTGACTTCTAATGAAATGCCAGCGCTCTGCAGATTGGTGCAGTCACGCATTGCTTAAATGTGCAAGTGGCGTAATTTGCTCTTTATGTCAAAACTTTCAGCCTGAATCCCTGCACCTGAAAACATAGAGATGCTAATGTGATCAGACCGTCCTATTTCTGTGTTTTTACCGTCCTATCCATCCAGCCTCCTGCCCACATTGCTCCTGGAGCTTACACTACCTTCCCTGAGGTAGTTTCTGCTTGTTCTTCTCTGGCCTCTGTCACGTTCCTCTCCATCTCTGCTCTCCAAAGTCTTTGCTTAATACTTCTCGTTCCATTAAAAAGTTGTATATTTACGACTTTTAACTCACATTTATACAGTGCCCTTAATGCTACCCCACATTAAGGGCACTGTATAAATACAAGTTGTTGTTGCTGCTACCCATCTCAAACCCACAAGTCTTTAGATCGTGGAGTCCTGTAGCTCAGTAGTTAGAGCACTCGCTTTGCAAGTGAGAGACCTGAGTTCAATTCCAGGCAGAGGGTGAAACCTTGGGCAAGTTTCCTTACCCCACACAGAGCCTAATAATAATCCCTCCAAAACCAAAAACAATAATAAATTGGTCATTTTCAATCTCTGACTGTTTGTGGGACATTGCTGTGCGCAATTGGCTGCCGCGTTCGCCCACAAATATACAGTCAATTCACTTTACAGTGTGTTCTGTGAAGCGCTTTGGGACGTCCTCCCGACGTGAAAAGCGCTATATCAAATGCAAGGATTATTATTATTATCGAGTCCTCTTGAAAATCCTGTGGAGCTTGTGTAGGGTTTGAGTCACTCAAACGCACAAAAGAAACCTTAGGCAAGTTTCCTTACTCCACATGCCTCTGTTTACGGTAAGCAGGAACCCGGTTGTTAGTGGATCGGTGGATCACTTTCTGGGGTTAACAATCCCTCCAGAGAAAAAAGAGGTCACTCAATCCACGGCTGTTCATGGGACACTGCTGTGGGCAATTGGCTGCTGCATTTCGCCCACAAAATACACAGTCAATCCACTTTACAATATATTCTGTGAAGCGCTTTGAGACGCCTCGACAACGTGATAAAGCGCGATATCAAATGATTATTATTATTATTATTTCTGTCCTCAAGCTATTTGTCTCAGTCCGGCTTGAAAATTGATAGCTTAAGCATCAACACTAGGAGTCCATCTCCAGTCTAGACTCATCAGATCTCCAACAATTCAGACATTGAATGATATAAGGCCCCGCATTGGAAAACGTTTGTGAGTTAAATCAGCTCAGAGCAATGCTACACATGTGTAAACTTTCGGTTCTTGATCTCCACTGAGTTGTGCAGCTTCAGAGGCTGGCCTGGATCATAGCGATGATGTTTCGGAATAAAAGATTGCATCGCTCACCTCCCACTGTCCACAATTAAAACCTGTCCATCTTCAGACTCCCCCCTACCTTAGATAGAATTAAAAATGGCAGATGGAGTGGTGGCCAGCGATTAGCTGCACAGTCTGATCACAAAGCGTTTGGTGCTGTGTTGGTGACAGGAACAATGCCGGGATAATACGAAGGGGAAACGTATTCCCTTATCTGTGTGTGTACAAGTAGGCCACTGCAACTGGTTACAGCAGTTAGTGTACGTGTGGGTGACTGGCCGATTGAAGGTGCGACAACGCTCCAAGGGAGCTTTGCTTGTAAAACAAAACCATCCTTCGCCTTGTGCTAAGGGACTTGTTTGTATGTCACCAAGGGTAGACGAGAGCGATTGTGTTGAGCAGCTGAAAAAAGTGCAGGATAAATTCAGTGTCTCTTTGGGGGAAATTGTGGCTGATGACAGCAACAAGCTTGAGACAGACAACTTCAATAGAAGATTTCAATACTCTCTACTGTAAGTTAAAGTAAATCCACTCTAATGCATCCTCTGGCTTTGATTTGTTTCTCCAACCTCTTTTCAATTAATTATTATGTTTTATTTAACAAGGATGGAGTCCTGTAGTTTAGTATTTAAGCTTAGAGCACTCGCCTTGCAAGCGAGAGGACCTGGGTTTGATTCCCTGGCAGGGTGAAACGTTGGGCAGATTTCCTTACTCCACACACCTCTGTTTACCTAGTAGTGAGTAGTAACCTGGTTATTAGTCAATTGCTTTTATTACCCCTCGCTTTTCCAGGGGTAATAATCCCTTTAAAGTAATAATAACAATAATAATTTGGTCAGTCAATCCACGGCTGTTTGTGGGACACTGCTGTGCGCAATTGGCTGCCGCGTTTTGCCCACAAAAGCACTTTGAGACATCACGAAGACATAATAAAGGCGCTTTATCAACTGCAAGAATTATTATTATTATTTTTATTCCTTGCAAAAGGGTTCTGTACTGAAACCTATGATGAGCCCGTCAACCTCACTCTCTCTCTCTCTCTCTCTCTCTCTTTCTCTCTCTTTATTTGTAATTATTATATTATCGGGCAGAAGAGAGGCTTATCAAGGCGAGGAACCCTGGTCCTGGGCAGTCTGATAACCACAACAATGTGTTCTGATAACCTCCGTGTCACAATCGATCCAAGCTAATCCTGCAGTGAGGCTGCTGCATGTTAATGAGGACCTCACAGACAGCAGTGAGGGGAAAACACATCCGTTTTACTTAATATTCTTCTTCCAAAGTTAAGATGAACGAGCACGAGTTCTAACACACATCACCCTGGTGATGATGCCGGGGCGGCACACCAGCTTTACAAACCAGAGCCCCCCCCAAATTCTCAGTCTTACAACAACAACAACAACAGATTGCATTTGTCAAGGATGTCCTGAGGCGCTGAGCCTTGGGCTTAACAACATTGTCGTAACATGTTAGAACTTACTTTGCTCTCCTGTGTACCTGTGCGATGGCACTGCTCTCCTGTGTACCTGTGTGATGTCACTGCTCTCCTGTGTACCTGTGTGATGTCACTGCTCTCCTGTGTACCTGTGTGATGTCACTGCTCTCCTGTGTACCTGTGTGAAGTCACTGCTCTCCTGTGTACCTGTGTGATGTCACTGCTCTCCTGTGTACCTGTGTGATGTCACTGCTCTCCTGTGTACCTGTGTGATGTCACTGCTCTCCTGTGTACCTGTGTGATGTCACTGCTCTTGTGTGTACCTGTGTGATGTCACTGCTCTCCTGTGTACCTGTGTGATGTCACTGCTCTCCCTGTGTACCTGTGTGATGTCACTGCTCTTGTGTGTACCTGTGTGATGTCACTGCTCTCCTGTGTACCTGTGTGAAGTCACTGCTCTCCTGTGTACCTGTGCGATGGCACTGCTCTCCTGTGTACCTGTGTGAAGTCACTGCTCTCCTGTGTACCTGTGTGATGTCACTGCTCTCCTGTGTACCTGTGCGATGGCACTGCTCTCCTGTGTACCTGTGTGATGTCACTGCTCTCCTGTGTACCTGTGTGATGTCACTGCTCTCCCTGTGTACCTGTGTGATGTCACTGCTCTTGTGTGGACCTGTATAATGTCACTGCTCTCCTGTGTAGCTATGTGATGTCACTGCTCTTGTGTGGACCTGTATGATGTCACTGCTCTCCTGTGTACCTGTGTGATGTCACTGCTCTCTTGTGTACCTCTCTATCCTCACCCTTTGGAACGCCATTCCACAGTCCCTTCACCTCGCTGCCTCCCTCGGCTCCTTCAAGGCTTGTCTCAAGATCTTCTTCTTCAACTTTGCCTTTGTTCACCCTCCTCCTACCATACACTCCCAGCCCTTGAACTGCCCCCTGATGCCAACATCCAGTTTGGGTACAAATCCAACACTGTCCAGCGTCTTGAGACGTCTTCCCAACATGAAAGGTACTATACAAATATAAGTTGTTGTTGTTGTCGTGTGATATCACTGCTTTCCTGTGTACCTGTGTGATGTCATCTCACTCCTGTGTACCTCAGCTCCTTGTGCAATATTTAATGACCAGGGTTAGGGCGAGCACTGAGCTCTCGTCCCTTCCATAGCCTCAGCTCTGCACTGCCTTCATCAAGATCCACGGTGAACTCAACAAGGTCATAAAAATAAAAACGAATGATATAGATATATAATGGGCACAATGGCTCCATTAAGTATAATGGAACCATCGTCTCCATTATATATGTCATACCTCAGAACTTGTGTTGACCATTGAAGTTTTCATACGAAATCGGTGAATAATGTGCCTTACAACCAGAGCTCAAACATCATGATGTGAATTAACATAAGGAGTGAGAGAGATTGCCGATAGTCATTTATGGAGTCCTGTAGCTTGGTGGTTAGAGCACTCACTTCGCAAGTGAGAGGACCTGGGCACGTAGGGCAAGTTTCCTTACTCCACACACCTCTGTTTACCGAGCAGTAAGTAGGAACCCGGTTGTTAGTCGAATGGCGGATCGCTTTCCGGGGGTAAAAATCCCTTCAATTATAATTTGGTCACTCAATCCACGAGTGTTTGTGGGACACTACTGAGTTTTATTCTTACGAAACATAGGGAATTTGATACGTCTGCACAAAAAGTTGGAGTTCTTTTTCTAATACTCTGAAAATACAAAGAAAATTCTGTCAACACCTTTCATAGAAAAGATGAGGTGTGGCTGTTATTCTACTGTTTCGGTAGTTGGGGGGGGGGGGGGGGGAGTGAGGGGTGGTGGTGGAGGGAGGAGCCCGGCATACAAATCTTCTTAAATTCTTGAGATCAAGTGAGTGGTTTTCCAGGATTTCTCCACGTACAAGCATCCACCTCAGGCGTGTTGCCTGTCAGGATCATATGAGTCAGGATGCATGGTATGCACATAGTCATTATACAAGAAATATCATTAACATTTGGATTGTGTTTATATGTGGCTCAGATTCCCCCGGTCATAGAGTGCCAGCAATGGAGCCAAGGTTTCAGTCTAGCTCTCTGTCCTCTGGGCCATACCATCTCAACCTTTCAGTTCTCACCTTTGGAACTCCATCCCACAGTCCTTGCGCCTCCCTCCCTCCCTTGCCTCTTTCAAGGCCCGTCTCAAGACCCTCCTCTTCGACTGCACTTTCGGTCACCCTCCTACCCTCCCTGCCATCCACCCCTCCTGATCCCAACCCCCAACTCAGGCCGAAACCCCCGACTGTCCAGTGTTTTGGGACACCCTCTCAAGGTGAAAGGCGATGTACAAATGTAATTTGTTATTGTTGTTGTTGTTGGGTCGGAGGAAGGTGGGTTCAGTGTTTTTATCGGGAATGTGAGCTCAAAGTGTAATTATTGGGGGAGCAGTGCTGTCCTTTGGAAGGAATGTTGCATTTGATAGCATTTGATAGTTCCTAATGTCAAAGGAGTTGATTTACAGATCAGCCAAGATCTAATAGCATGGCGGAACAGGCCCAAGGGGCTGAATGGCCTACTCCTGTTCCTATTCCTAAAGTAGCCCCAAATGCTTCATGGGTAATAGGCGTAAAATGCAGTGACTGTTCTTATAGGCAAACCAACATCCAAATTGTGGTCAAACAATCATGAGATGAAATCCATCCTTCAGATGAGACGTTAAACAAAGGTCCTAGCTGCCTGTTCAGGTGGATGTTAAGGATGTTAAAGGATTATCATTGGTATATTTTCATGAAATATTTTTACACAATCACTTTTCTGCTGACAAAAGTGTGTCACCAAGGAGAGAGCCGGCTTGCGTAAGAAACACGTTCAGAATATGTGGCAGGATCGTGCTATGTGGAGTCATTAGGGGTATTAATGTTCGATTACCATACAATGGGCACCAGGACTTTAAAAGTCAATTGCTCTGTCAAAGAGCCGGCACAGACTCGATGGGCCGAATGGCCTCCTTCTGTGCCATAACATTCTATGATTCTATGATTCTATGAGGACTTGCCACTATTTATTGTTAAATTTTCCAGCAAGAATAAGTTTAAGTATCCAATATCTGTTAGACATAATTATGAAAATTGATCAGCTTAATATCAGGAAATGATCCACTTAGCCTTTGTTAGCCAGTCAGACTTTTATTTCCACTGCCGGTAACTGAGAGAGAGAGAGAGAGAGAGAGAGAGAGAGAGAGAAAGAAAGGTGTGCAAAACATCATTAAGGTACAGGACACCTTTTAATAATGAGGGTCCAACATTAAGGGTGTTTGCGTTTAATTAACGCTCAAGATCTAAGACATATTTCGCTGTTCACTTAACACCAGTGAACTTCTCAAGGTCAATGACCTCCTTCCTGGCTGTTTTAGGACTGTGTTGCACACAAAATGATTGCCGCGTTTGCTGGCTGGCAAGAAAAAGCAGTCACTGCACGTGACAGGGATCGGCGTGAGACGCTGTGAGAGCATTTTCGAGGTTAAGGGCCCCATAAAAATGCAAGTTGTTTCTCTCAACCACCTCTGAAGAGGAAAGAGATTACCCTTGGATGAACCTAAACAAGTCTAAGGAACACATCGACTCCAGGGGTCAGGAGACTGTCTCTCAACTACACTCTGTGAGACAGCACAAGGCAGGGCGAGAGAGACCCAAGGCCTCAGGGCATCAACAATGAAATTGATGCATAGCAGACTGGGTTCAACCATCTGTACAGGGAGAGTGTACCTTTATACTGTATTGCAGTGGGCAATGGCGTTGGGTGGCAGGGGAGAGAAGAGATAGACAGAGTAGACTGAGCCAACCAGTGCATCATTCTGTTTCACTGCTCTATCCTCCTCTGTGCAGCTTACCAATGACTCCTTGCCATACCTACTTTGGAAACACTAAAAACCATGAACGGCCATTGGTTTTGTTAATCTCCTCTTCTTTGGACCTCTCTCCCCCAATCCCTATGCCTTGCCCCCACCCCATCCCCCACCCCCACTCGCTTCCCCTCTGAAGACCTTCCTCTTTGACCGTCACCTCCTCACTCCCCCAAGCTCAGCATCAGGCTCCGCCACTATTAAGAACTCCATCCGAGACACGGCCCCATGTGAAGAGCGCTATGTAAATGCCAGCTGTTGTTGTTTTAGCACTGACCATGCCTGGTTTAGTTGCCCCTTCATGTTACCATGAGTTAGAGAGCAAATAGTGCCTTTAGTACTATTATGCGCTCAGGAGGCCAGGCTGTGTGTGTTCAGGTCAATAGCACTTGTTTCGATAGGAAAAGTACCAATAAACACGGTTTTCAATTTCATAACATTCTTCCTGCGGCTATTTTGGAGAGATGAGACAGTATTTGATCCACTGACCACAGGCCATGTAACACATGGTTTAAAAATACCACATGATAACCCTGATTGTTTCTGCCTCTGGGAAGCATGCTTCGATAACACATCCAGACTCCAGGGATGCCACAAAGGATAACCCACATACAGACAAGCACAGGTCCTATACTGGATGTGAAACTGTGGAGTCCTGGAGCTTAGAGCACTCTCCTCACAAGCGAGAGAACCTGGGTTCGATTCCCGGCTGAGGCTGGGCGAAACATTAGGCAAGTTTCCTTACTCCACACGCCTCTGTGTATCCAGCAGGCAAGAGGAACCCGGTTGTTAGTCGATTGGCGACACGGTTTTCCAGAGTTAATAATCCCTTAAAAAAAAGTGGTCACTCATTCCACAACTGTTTGTGGGGACGCTGCTCTCCGCAATTGGCTGCCACGTTTTGCTCACAAAATATACAGTCAATTTGCTTTACAGTGCATTCTGTGAAGAGCTTTGAGACGTCTCAAAGACATGATCAGGTGCTGTATCAAATACAAGGATTATTATTATTATTATTAATATCGTCACTGACGATAGATATAACACTCTCCTGTCAAGCAATGCTTCACATTTAGGGGGAACCCATCATAAGACCCTCCCCCTCTTCCTTAGTGCAATTATGGTCATCATCAGCCGTCACTAACATTGGTTCCTGCCCACTGTGATCAAGTCCTGTGTGCAGGAAGCACTGCTGATGTCACTTTGCCACGGAAGTGACACGCAGGAAGTGACATCGGTGGCGACCTGACAAACCGGAGGTCAGCCATTTTTAGTGCTTTGCTTCTCACACAGTTTCTGAGCTATTTGACCCAGAGAGCGGTGTTAGGAACACGGTTCCCCTGTAGCAAGCAGCTTGCAATTCAATCCTGACTCTACTGTGCTGCTGCCAGACCTTATCGTCATTCCAAGTCAGTGGGACAAGAGGGCACATCAGGGGTGTGAAGGGCAAGTTTCGGGCAGGTACTTGGAAACATTCATTTACAAGGCGGGCAATCAGCATCTGGCACAGGAGGTCAGGAGGAGCACCAATGAAGTGGCCTCACATCACTCTGACTCCTCACTTTGTACGTTAAAATCTGTCCTTTGGATGAGACTTTATACCGAGCTGCCCTTCTGACTGTTCAGGTGGACATCGAAGATCCCCTCAGCGCTATTTGAAAGAGAAGGTAGTTTCTCTTTCCCCGTGTCCTGGCCAACAATCGCCCAAAATAAGAAAATAAATTGATCGCTCACTTCATGGCTGTTTGTGAGGACGTTGCTGTGCGCAATTGGCTGCCGCGTTTCACCCACAAAATACACAGTCAATCCACTTTACAATATATCCCATCGTCGAGATCTCTCAAAGCGCTTCACAGAATATATTGTAAAGTGACTCGACTGTGTATTTTTTAGGTAACTACACAGTCACTCAAATCATTCACTGAAGGTTCTTTTTAAAATCATTCAGAAATCCATCTTAATGGATGACATCACTCCAATGTGCGCAGCAAATGTTACCCTCGCTATATTTTATAAGACCCGGTGGAACCCCTTGCCACTGAGCAATGTGCTGCTGGTTGATAGTTACAGTCAGTGTCAGCAGGGGGCGCTTTGGGAATAGTTTAATCACAGAGCATTCAGGATTTCATTCAGATGTTAACACCAAGGCTGTGTCAAGTACAACACATCAAAATATGTTGACAATACCACACGCTAACAAGATGACTTAAATAAACAAACTGATATTTAATGCAACCGAGGAGGATATTTTTGCACATCTCCACTCAACGTTTTCTGCCATTCAATCCCCCCTCCCACTCCTCCGCATTTTTTTTAAGAAAATTAAAAATATTGATTTATATAAAAAACAATACACTTTGATAACCATTAAAAAGATGCAAAACACACTTTTGAATGATCAGAGGAAGAAAAAAGTTATGATTTGTATTTTGAAGTAGCAGCACACACATCAATTCTGCGATGGAAAAACTAGTTGCATTAAAATAAAAATACTGTTAACCTGGTTTTACGAGCATAGCAATCATAATCCTTGCATTTGATATAGCACCTTATCACTTCTTTGAGATGTCTCAAAGTGCTTCACGGGATATGCATACTGTAAAGTGAATTGACTGTATATTTTGTGGGTGATATGATCTTTATTGGTGAACCTTGTCAATGGAGTCTTTTTTTCTTTTCCTGTTTCAGCATGAATCGCAGGTGCCTTTGGTTTCTTTTCAATATAATTGTGACTGCCTTGTGTACATCAAACATGCTGTGGGTGTGGTGCAGCAAACAACTGCTGTGTTCGGGGTTAACAGTGTGTGCTAGGCTTAGAATTGCCAGCAAATCACACACACATACACACACACCACACGCATACACACACAAATTAAAACATCCATCCATTTGAATTTAGGGAAGTAAAAATAACTTTTTTTTCAATTAAAAGACTAAAAGAAAACAAATTTTGGAATAAAAATACTGTTACTGTGTGAGGATGGCTGTTTGCTATGTTTTTTTTCTCTTCTCCAAGCCTGTGTGTGTGTGTCTGTTTTTCAGGGTCAGAATATTTCTCGGATTACTCTCCTTTCATTTCTAGGACACATTGACGCCCTGCTTAATGAACGTCAATATTGTTTTTAATGACAAAAGAATGGAAGGTTTCACTGGGACGCCAGACAGATTCAATCCATATTGTCACTGTCCCTCACCAATGGGTAGCACGAGAGAGAAAGCAGGTTGGGTGGGAGAAGGAAGAATTAGAAACGAAGCTGAAACCTGATATAAATATATAAAAAAAACACAATAATAAACGAAAGAAGAGGTAAATAGTATTTTTTCTGGAGTGTCTTTTTTAAAAAAAATTAGCCAAAAGATCCAGAATCCCCCCCCCACCCCAAAAAAGAAAAATAAGAAAGAAATTTATTTTACGTTGTGGCAACCAAATTTGGTTGTCGTTTAGTCATAAAGGTTTGAAACAGCAATATCATCATTATCATTTTATTTTGCCCACAAAATATACAAGCAATTCACTTTACAGTATATTCTGTGAAGTGCTTTGAGACAGCTAAACAAAGTGATCAGGCGCTATATCAAATGCAAGGATTATTATTATTATTATCATCATCATCTCATTTGCATTTTTTAAAAAAATTAATCAAATGTTGTCATACTTTCACCGAATAATGATTATTGTTTTGGGGTCTAGGGCAGATGGATAAAAAATTAAGCGAGAAATATCAAGGGTGAAATTGCAATTTGATAATTATTAAGCCTTGCATTTGATATAAAGCTTTATCACATCTTCGAGATGTCTCAAAATGCTTCATAGAATTTGCTTGGGAAACTGTCTCGATGTAACGTGAGAGACTCTGTTTCTCATTGATGGGGGGTATTTTGGGATTAAATATTTTTGGGGTTTGACCCCTTCACCCCCATTTTAAGTGAATAAACAATTAAAAGAAAGCATTCTCAGCAATTTCATGCCACTTTGCATCGGATCTCTAAGGCTGTCAATTGTCACAGAAAAAAAAATCCCTTTTCTCTTTCCAAGGCCAAATCACAAACTCTCTTAAATCCGGACTTACACTGAGATGGGTTGGTGTGTGTGATTACACACACACACCACACACTCACCCCCACATACGCGCACACACACTCACACACTCAAACGCTTTCCTACAATCACCACAAAGCCAGAATTGCAAACGGCATCATCGATTGACTATATATATTTTTTATATAGAATTGTTTTTGGATAACAGGGCATGTTTGCAATAAAATCAAATTAAATTAAATAAAATATGCAAGGGTTTGTTATTGTCCTCATCTCATAAGTATGCATAATTTAACCCAGAATTACATGTCAGTGAGATATCACCATTAGCTTTGCAAAGCAACACATCACAGCACATTGCAGCGCAGGTAAAGACTTAGTTCTGATTCCTAAAAAAACGCACTTATATTTGCACCTCCAAATTAACCCTCCCAGCAATCAAAGGGTTAAGTTTGTCCAACTGAGTCCAGCAATGTTTAGCTGCCAGTTGTCTCCTACTTTCAAGAATTATTTCTGCTCCCAGGAGTCTAATAAATGCAATCAATATGAGTATTGCACACAAGGCCTTGGGATATTATATTAATGTGTTGTGCAGTGACATTTCTTTAGCCGGAATTATGAACAAATTATAGGGAAAGGACCAAATTGGTATTTATCAGTTCTGCCTTTTCTATTTTTTTTAATAAACGAATTCATAAAACATTGAATTAATATTGTGGGAGCGGAATCAGTTTGAGACGATATATAATCTAGCACCATAGTGTTGGGGGTAGGTAGGTAAGTAGAGGAACAATAAAATTAGTTGCAATTAGATCATTTCAAGCCAACATATTTTGTAAATGAAAGAGGTGGTAATTAAAGAGTATTGGGTAGTTACTTATTCTCTCTCACTATGTACACATATATACTGTATATATACACACACACACATATAATAATCATTGCATTTGATATAGCGTCTTAACACGTTTTTGAGACGTCCTAAAGCGCTTCACAGAATATACTCTAAAGTGAATTGACTGTATACTTTGTGAGCGAAACTCGACAGCCAATTGCGCATAACAACGTCCCACAGACAGTCATGGATTGAAGTGGCCAATTTATTCTTTTCTTGTTTTTTGAAGGAATTATTACCCAAGTAAAATAAATCTGCAAATCGACTAACAGAGGTGTGTGGAGTAAGGAAACTTGCCCAACATTTCGCACCTGCTTGGGAATCAAACCCAAGTCTCTCGCTTGCGAGAAGAGTTCTCTAACCACTGAGCTACAGGACTCCTCATACACACAATATATATATATATATACACACTTTCTCACACACACACACATATCTATTTGTTGTCTTTTTTGTAGAAGAGAACTGGCATTTGCCTAGACATCTTCCTTTGCGGATGTATCCAAAAAACCAACAGGAAACGAAAAAAAATTGATTTTCCGACCCGCACTTGAACTCTCCTGAAAGAGAATTTTCAATAGGTACAACGACCTTTATTTCCTCCTTCTCTCCCTCCCACCCTCCCTCTCTCCGTCCCCTGTGAACTCCTGTGAATTGCTGAAATCAGAGACATTGATGTTACCAGAACCAGTCTGTAAATAGCATTCAGGGTCCAAAGAAATACTACGGTCCGCATCAAAATTATATAAAAAAACGTGAAATAAATTTGCAAATAAAAGCCAGGTTTGTTACAGTTAGCTGCTGAAACCTATCTGTGATTGTGTGCAAAAAACAGAAAAAAATATCCATTGCACTTTATAATAATCCTTGCATTTGATATAGTGCCTTATCACGTCGTTGAGACGTCTCAAAGCGCTTCACAGGATATACTGCAAAGTGAATTGACTGTATATATTTTGTGGGTGAAACTTGAAAAATAATCTACAAAATACAATGCATAAGATATATTTAGAAGCATTAATTTATTTTGTGGCAAGGGGTTTAGTTAGGGTATTGATCAATAAAGAGGATTGTTTGTGGAGATTGCCCCCACCACTCCTCACAGTGAAGGAGATTGCAAGCCTGATTCACTTATTGTCCAATTCATCAGGAAATATACCAACAGATGTGTATACATGATTTGATATTAAAAGGAAATGAATTTGGAGAGACTTTTGTTTAAGTTAAGTTACGCAGTTGATGTCTGATCAAGTCTTAAAGAATCCTCCCCTCTCCCCCCCCCAAGCACACACACACACACACAGGTTTGAAGTCACCCTGTGAACTTGTCCCATCTCCCTCTGATATCAATCACTATTAGATTAAAGGTTACATAAGCAGTCACAGGTCACAGACATAGCCAGAATGTTACTGACTCACCAGCTGAAGATAAGGGGGAACAGATTAAAAAAAAAACTTCTGAAAGTTAAAATACACTTTTAAACTGCGCGACACCTACTTTCCAAAGACTTTGCTGGTGTGTCAAGTTGTCAATATTTGGAGAATAAAGGAGTCTATTATACGTGAGCTGGCAGTGCTGTAGTTTGCCTTTAATGAGGGAACTGTGCACTGTTTTATGTTGTATTTTCTTTTAAAAATTAAGATAGATTTTGCATAAGTAAAATCCGGTGCGGATTTAAAACCAGGGGAGACATTTCTAATAAGGAATGACAGAGATTTTAATAAAATTCTCAAAATACCTGAATAAATAGGGCAGCATAATTTGATGTTTGTGTGTGTGCATATTTGTGTGTGTGTGTGTGGGGTGGGGGTAGAGGGCTCAAGAAACTCAGAATAATATAACACACCCAACAAAACTCTTCTCCCCCACACACAAATAAAATAAAATTGCAAATTTAGAAACTGCTTCCCTCCCCATATCCAATAATGACTTGTACTTAAAAGCAAAAATCACCTATTACCTCATTAGACCTGTTACTGCAAAAAGCTTGCAAGTTATCAATCTAATAAATGCAACATGCAAATAGCATGCAAACAATAAACTAGTGAAGCAACCCATTGTTCTACAATCTACACAAATAGCCTAGCTCCTAAAAAAATCTGGAATACAAATACTATACAGTTTGGGGGGGGGGGGGAGAGAGAGTATGTGTGGGTAGGGAGTGGGAGAGGGGAAGAGAGAGAAAATGCAAATGTATTTGCAAAATACATCTTTCAGTTTGTGTCTTTTTGGTGGGGGGAGGGAACAGGGTGAGAAAGGAGAAAAAAAGCGAATTAAATCATTTGACCCCCTTTGATCAGGTTAAATTTGATCACAGATCCATCCACGTGATTGTGTAATTAGGAATATTGTAGAGACCTTGGTTCAAGGTCACCTTTGCTCAAGTCACCAGTTAGTTATATATATATATATATATACGCATACTTCCTGCCCTCAGTCGATAGCAGAAATTGCTCTCTCAACTTTGGAAATGAAAAGCTTCGCAATGCAACAACTTGACGTGTTCACGCTGTCAATTTCAAGTTTATTACAACCCCTGTCATATGCTTTTGGACGTTAGAAAATGCGTTGTCTAATTTTAAACGCAGATGTCTTGAAAGAGACGCACACTGCCAAGAAAGTGCTTGGCTTGGCTTGGCTGTAAAATGTTTTTTTGGGGGGAGAGAGATAGAGAGAGAGATAGTGTATTATTTATTTACAGTTGAAGAGGAATTTTCCTGAGAGAAAAAAAGTGTCAGATCAACAGGGCAGTGGAGACTCAAATTGTCCATTTCTGTAGGAGAGGTTCATCTGACACGCCAATAGCTGGCTTGGTGCGACCACCTGTCCCACCATCAGTCAAAAAGTTAACAGCGTGAATATGTTGCCTTTCAGCCAAAAAAAACACGAGCACACATTCAAAAACGGCTCTGAACCTGCTCAGAGGTTCATGATAGGAGCAATTTTGTTTCGCCCACAAAATACACATGCAATCCACTTTACGTTATATTGTCTGAAGCGGGTCCCAATGACACGATAAGGCGCTTTATCAAATGCGAAAGGATTATTAATATTATTATTAATTTTAAAAATCAGTCATTAAACTAAAGCTTCCATGATAATTGCACTCTAGCACAACTCCACCTCTCCTGGTAGATCTCCCCACTATGGGAAGAGTTCATCCCATATAACGTTCGTTTAATTATAAACTTCATCCTTTTAAGGATGTTTTCCTCCCCAAGAGTCTGCTTTTTAAAGAGACAGCAGCCAAGCCACCAACCAGCCAAATGACATAAGCCAGCAAAAACTCTCTCTCTCTCTCCCTCTCTCTCTCTCCCACTTACCTTAACCTTGTCACAAGGGTTTAGAAAAAAATATTGGACACATTGTCTAAACAAGAGAGAGGTGGTGGAAAGGTTTTTGCAGTTGAGAGCAAAAAAAAACCCCACACACACAATTTTTAACATTTCCATAAAAGTGATGCAAAAATCAATGCGTGACCTTCAGACACATGCGTCTGGATTGGACTATTACATTTTTTAAAGGCACTACTGTATTTCGAGAGGGTCTGGATTTTAATGCGGTGATTTGGAAAAGCTCAGGAATGATTCAACGGGTCTTTAAAAGTACTAAACAAATAAGCATTTTCTGTCCGCCCCCTCTTAGTCGCATTCTCTCTCTCTCTCTCTCTCTCCCTCTCTCTCTCTTCCTCTCTCTCTGGACGTCAGCATTTTGAAGCCCCTGAAGGAACCCCTGCCTGAAAGTTTATAAATAAGCCCTTCGATCAAGTTCCGTAACAGGTGTGACCTCCCTCTCGTCCTAAAACTGCACGGTTTAAAGCAGCTTCAGATAAATATCTCCAGGCTTGACATATGCACTAAGCACACAAACATTTGGTGAAAATGCCACATAAATACATACATATATACATATAGGACTCACTGCACTGCACTACAGAGGCAAAGTGTTCCTTTTTCCCCACTATGTATTGTATTGTCTTCACCAGTGAATTGCCTCCAGTAGCATTTCCATGGCTTTTTAAAAGATAATTGAGATCACTTTTCTCTTTAAGGTCAATTCTTTTTTGGGTGCGACAATTAATTGTGTCTCTATATCGTGTGAGTAGTGTGAGTGAGTGAGTGAGTGTGTGTGTGGGGCGGGTGGGGAGAAATTCCAGGGAGAAGGGCCAAGGCTTATAGTAAATAGTCACTGTAAAACCTTTTTGGAGCAGCACTGAGACCCGACTCTCCAGAATTCTTTTCAAAACCTTTCCTTTTTTGGTGGGATGGGAACAGGAGATTCCCTCCGCCCTCACTTCATTGTGCTTGTTACTGGTTCCTTCTAAGACCACTTTCCTTTTAAGAATTTTAGTCAGGATGAATTGATCTGGTCATAGTTGGATATTGACTCCTCTGCACTGTGAACACAGTGTGAACACGTGCACACACCTCTTAAGGTATTCTGTGTGAGTGTAATGTAATGCTGAAATACTGGATACATTAGTTTTACCTACACCCTGGCTCTCATTTGGTCTGTTTTTAGCAGAGGGTATAGAAGAACCCAAGTCCTGAAATTTTAACCTGTCTTAGCTTTAAAGACCATTTTGTCTAAACATTTAAGGTCGCACAGATAATGATAATATAAAAATATAATAATCCTTGCATTTGATACAGTGCCTTATCATGTGGTTGAAACATCTCAAAGCCCTTCACACAATATACCGTAAAGTGAATTGACTGTATATTTTGTGGGCGAAACGAGGCAGCCAATTGGGAACAGCAGCACCCCACAAACAGTCGTGGATTGAAGTGACCAAATTATTTTTTATTACCTCCAGAAAGCATGCCATGCAATAACATGCAACCTGACTCATATGATCCTGATAGGCAACACGCCTGAGGTGGATGCTTGTACATGGAAAAATCCTGGAAAACCACTCACTTGATCTCAAGAATTTAAGAAGATTTATTACTTGAAAGTAATAAATATGCTGGGCTCCTCCTTCCGCCCTCTACTCTGCCACCCCACTACTGATTCAATAGAATAACAGCCGCACCTCATCTTTTCTATGAAGGGTGTGGACAGAGTTTTCTCTGTATTTTCATAGTATTAGAAAAAGAACTCCAATTTTGTGCAAACGTGTCAGATTCCATATGTTTCGTAAGAATAAAATTTTTACCTTGTGGCCTTTTAAGATTTTAAAGGGGTGTGGATATCTGGAACTTTCTCCCCCAAAAGGTTATGGATGCTGGATCCATTCAAATTTTCAAGAGAGGTGGATAGATTTTTGTTAGGTCAGGTTATCGAGGTACTTGGGGCAACTGTGCATCTTATGGGCGAAATGTGGCAGCCAATTGTGCGCAGTAGTGTCCCGCAAACACTCGTGGACTGAGTGACCAAATTATAATTGAAAGGATTATTACCCCTGGAAAGCGATCCGCCATTCGACTAACAACCGGGTTCCTACTTACTGCTCGGTAAACAGAGGTGTGTGGAGTAAGGAAACTTGCCTAATGTTTCGCCCATGCAATACACACTCAGTTCACTTCACAGTATATTCTGTGAAGCACTTTGAGATGTCTTGAAGACGTGATAAGTGGCTATATCAAATGCAAACATTATTATTAATATAAAAATCCAAATTGTCCATTTTCGCAGGGAATGAGATCCAATGTTCTTAACGGTATCCCACGTTGATCTGCTTGCATGGAGGGAGCCACTATTAGTTTTTTATTCCACTTTGCAGCAAAACACAGTAATTTAATCTAATAACAGTATTTTATGAATCTTTTCATTGCGGGTAAAAAGATACTCGCTGTCTTCGCTGCAGAATGCACATTCTAATATTTCAGTATTAATTCCTGTCCAGTCAATTTCCTGAAAAGTGAGTAAATTTGATAGTAAGCAGGTTACATCATCACATGGAGAGGAGCACCTCTGTGACGCCCGTCTATTAATAATAATAACAATAATAATCCTTGCGTTTGACATAGAGACTTATCACGTCTTCGAGACTTCTCAACGCACTTCACAGAATATACCATAAAGTGAATTGACTGTATCTTTTGTGGCTGAAACACGGTAGCCAACTGCGCACAGCAGCGTCCCACAAACAGTCATGGATTGAGTGAGCAAACGATTGTTATTTTTTTGAAGGGATTATTACCCCCAGAAAAAGAATCTGTCAGTCAACTAACAACTAGGTTCCTTCTTGCTGCTAAGTAAGCAGAGGCATGTGGAGTAAGGAAACTTGACTTATATTTCGTCCTGCCCGGGAATCGAACCCAGGTCCTCTCGCTTGTGAGGCGAGCGTTCTAACCAATACACTACAGGACTCCAGAAAATTCTGTACAGAAAATATACTGTCAATTCACTCTACACTATATTCTGTGAAGCGCGTTGAGAAGTCTCAAAGACGTGATAAGGCAGCTATATGAAATGCAAGGATTATTATATTATTTTTATTATTGTAAAAGCTCTCCGTGCCTATGCAGTGTACATCAACTAGAAAAGGTACTTCCGAAAGTCAGTATTTGTGAAACGCAGACAGGTGAAACAAAAGAGATTGGGCTTTCCAGCGATTACTCAGCTTTTTCTATTCAACAGTGTCAAAAGCTAATAAATATTTCAAATCGACGTGTATCAATGCTGCTTCTGTCCTACTTGACGTCTGTTCTCTCAGCTTTCAGTTGAGGACAGGTGTGGATGGTGAAAAGGGGATTTCATTTCGAACCAGCTTTTCCTCCACTTTAATAATAATAGTAATAATCCTTGCATTTGATATAGCGCTTTTCACGTCGGGAGGATGTCCCAAAAAATCTAAGATTTTGATTATCTATATATATATACACCAGCCTGACCCTCCCCCTTGACAATCCTTTAAAATCTCCCCCCACTCCCCACAACACACTGACAATAATTGATTTCGAACCAAAAACCTCACTCGCACAGCAAAACAAGATGAAAATAAAGTGGTTTGGCTCTCTGTCTCCTGATGATGCAAAACAAATGTGATAAAATTGTGATCGTAGGGTTACTTCATCTAAAACCGTGAATGATGTCGCAGAATAATATGTAGATACAGTTAGAAACACACACATGCACACAAATATACACAAACACACGCGCGCACACACGTACATAAATACACACATGTAAACACACATGCACAAACACACACACAGACACACACGCACAAACAAACACACACACACACACACTGAAGAGCTTTGCTCCTAAGACTTCTCTGAGTTCACTTGAGGGCAGATGACCATTATTTTACTGCGTTTCTTTTTTCATATTGCTGCAAAGACAGCAAACAGATTAACTGTCATTCTAATGCTACTAAAACAGTAATGCCAGGCAAAGCTTATTAATCAACAGGAAATAGCCCTGCTGAATCAACAGTGTGTGTGTAATACACTCAATGTCATTGGAAAGGGTTGAGTTGATTTGAAAAAATTAAAGAACTGATTAAAGGAAAACATCGCTCAATTCGCTTGTTTGAAGAGCAGTGATTTTCACAGTAAAGCAACCAACAACAACAAATTACATTTACGCAGCGCCTTTCACATCAGGCGGACATCCCAAGGCACTGGACAGTAGAGGATTTGCACCCCAGCTGGGGATTGGGATAAGGGGGTGTGGAGGGCAGGGAGGGTAGGGGTAGGAGGGTGACCGAAAGTGTGATCGAAGAAGAGGGTCTTGAGACTTCCAACTATTGCCATGGCTGTGATCAGCTCAGACTGGGAATTGAACCCCTGATGTCCATGACTATTCAGGCTGTGATAAGTTGGGTAGCTGGTGATTTACCAATTTTATCCACTCATGTGTCAGCCTGGATCAGTTGGTAGCTATCTTGCCTCGGAGTCAGAAGGTTGTGGGTTCAATTGCTAACGTTGGGACTTGGAACTCGCACAATCCGGATTGTCACTCCAGTACAGTGTTGGGGGAGCACTGCATTGTCGGAGGTGCTGTCATTCGGTTGAGATGTTAAACCGAGATCCCGTCCGCCTGTTCAGGTGGAAGTTAAAGATCCCATGGCACTGCTCAATAAGTGAAGACAGCACAATTAAATCATAAGACAGCCACACGTTTCTTTACCAACAGGATAATTCTTAATTCGGGAGAGGAACTCCTTCTGGCAACTGGAGCTGGATCGACAAGTCCATGACTCCGAATCAAGGGAGCTGTGATGGAGAATGAGTTGGAAATGTTTTCCCACGAGTTGCATCTCATAATTAAAAAATACGATGAAATATATCAAAATCTATTTTTAATTGGAGTCCTGTAGCTCAGTGGTTAGCATACTCACCTCACAAGCGAAAGGACCCAGGTTCGATTCCCGGGTGGGGCAAAATGTTAGGCAAGATTCCTTACCCCACATGCCTTTGTTTACCTAGCAGTAAGTAGGAACCCGGTTGTTAGTCGATTGGCAGATCGCTTTTCCGTGAGTTATAATCCCTTCAAAAAATATTAATAATAAATTGGTCACTCAATCCACGACTTTTTTGTGGGACACTGCTGTGTGCAATTGCCTTCCGCGTTTCGCCCACAAAATATACATTCAATTCACTTTACAGTATTCTGTGTAGTGTTTTGAGACGTCTCAAAGACGTGATAAGGTTCTATATAAAATGCAAGGATTATTATTATTATTATCATTAATTTGATTTTCCCCCAACCCTCCTCCCACACCCCAGCCGCCAGCCTGGACCAATGTAGCGTTGAAGTTCCTGTTGAACAATGTGAATCTTTCTGTTGTGGCTCTATGGAGCTGTGGTCACATTAAGACTGAGCATTACAAGCAATATGGTTCAAGCAGGTTTATCGGCAGCATAATGTTAATGAAAGCTTTAAAAAGGACATAATGGGTATAATGACATTTTAAGGCCTTCAGCAGTCAAGCGGTTAACCATCTTTCTAAAGACACAGTTGTTGCATCTATTGCGTTCTGTCATCACCGTGATTCCCATTAGCATTGCACATTAGCTCTCTGACTGCTGGCCTTATCGGAATTACAGTTCTTTATCCTCAGAACGTTCCCTTTCCATTGTTTTCATCTTGGTTTCCTTGAGGATATTTCTATTAGACAATGTTTGTTTGAGGCTTTGATCTGCATGTTCCTCGTCAGTGGAATCATACAGTTATTTATTCAGAACAATAGCTTATTGTTATGTGATACGTGTAAAACCATGTCAACAAACACTGAGGGGGTTACACAAACCCTTAAGCCACCAGGCCTGAAATTCCATCTGTTCTTAGACTTAAGGGTTGCCTTAGACTTAATAATAATAATAATAATCCTCGTATTTGATATAGCACCTTATCACGTGCTAAAGACATCTCAAAGCGCTTCACGGGATCTGCTGACTATTTTTGTAGGTAAACATAGCAACCAATTTGCGCACAGCAATATCCCACAAACAGCTATGAAGTGAGTGACCAATTTGATCTGGGGCATTGTTGGCCAGGACCTAAACTTAGACTCAGTCTTAATATCATGTCCCTCATGCTCTCCATTCCACCATCAGTAGCCGTGCTTTCAGTCACTACGCCCTGAACACTCTCCCTGTATCCCTCTGCCTTGTCCCCTCCTTCTCCATTTTCAGGTCTGACCTGAAGACCTTCCTCTTCGACCGTGCCTAAGGTCACCTCCCCCCTCCCCCATTCCCTCGTGGGATCTTTTAATGTCCCACTGAACAGGCACAGACAGGATTTTGGTTTAACGTCACATCTGAAGGATGTCCATCTCTTTTATTTTAACTTGAGTTGGAATCTGTTCTCTGTTAGTCAATTGGTGGATCGCATTTCCGGGGGTAATAAATAATCTAATCAAAAAAAATAAGAATAATAATTTGGTCACTCAATCCACATCTGTTCATGGGACATTGCTGTGTGCATTTGGCTGCTGCGTTTTGTCCTCAAAATATACAGTCAATTCACTTTACAGTATATTCTGTGAAGGGTTTTGAGATGTTTCAAAGACGTGTTAAGGTACTGTATCAAAGACAAGGATTATTATTATTATTATTATCATTTTTGCGAAAGTCACACATCATGTCATGTCAGAGTTTGATAGCTTCCATTTGGGATATTCCCACCCAAGGAGAGAGAGATGGGCGAAAAAATTCTAGTTTGATTTATTAAAACCTTCTAGGAAAGAGGCTTTCTGGTTGCGCCGAAAGACACCAGACTCATCAATGTTAATAACCGCTTGAAATAACTGCTTTGTGACACTAAAATACCTAATTCCCATTGGAAACAGATATTAGCTACATAATGCACACAAAGCTGTCTATAAAGCACTAAAGTAAGTCATGAAAATACCTGTATTATTACAGTACCTAGAATGTGAGGTGACTCCTTCAAGTCGTGTATCAGAACTGCCTCAAATACCCATTGCACTGCCTCAAACCACCTCAACCTGCTAACTGTTTCTCCCTCTTCCCCCTCTCTCTCTCTCTCTCTCTCTCTCTCTGCTCACCCTGAGCATTATCAAGATTTTAAAATATGTGTATTTTATGTAAAATGACATCTGTGGGTAGCAGTGAAGCCTATAATCCAATTTATAATATCATCCGAACCCCTGATTGGATTAGACATGCATAATTCCCTCCCACATGTCAACGCTGCCTTCAGATGCAGATTGCCTCTCTTGTAATTGATTTCGTTAAAGTGTTTTGTTCCAGACCCCTTCACTGGCTCTGTTGCAAACGGACCTCATGACTGTCCTCTGAGCCAAACGCACCAACCAGGGTCCCAGGCTTAAGTACTCCAGGGCCCTATATAAATGCAAGTTGTTGTAGCCTTGATCACTGCTCCATGCAATGAAATATTTACATGTGGATTAACTCAGTTCATATGATAGACCCCAACATTTGCAGATGGTTTGCCCATCTCCGTGATACACCCCATTTCTCCCAACAATAATAATAATAATAATCCTTGCATTTGATTTTGCGCCTTATCACTTCGTTGGGGCCCCCTCAAAGCGCTTCACAGAATATACAATCAGTTCACTTTACACTGTATCCCGTGAAGAGCTTTGAGACGTCTTGAAGACCTGATAAGGCGCTGTATCAAATGCAAAGATTATTATCATTATTATTATTATTATTGTTGTTGGCTGGGTCCACATGGGAGAGAAAGAGAAATTCCCATCATCAAAATATTAAGCAAATAGTGCACGGCAGCTCCCTTCATTGTAAGATGAGTAGAAAATAAAGTTGTTTAAATAAACCTACATAGATCCGATGTGATGACAAATAGCCCACAGAATATTTAAGGCTGTAATTCAAACCTAGAGTTTTTGAAATTCATGAATTATTCAATTGAATTACAGCCTTGTCTCTGACTGTCAGCTTCCTCTTGTGCACATAGAATGCCTCTAATATCTGGTTCCTAGCCCTATTTCATTGTTATTATTTCATCTGCTCAGTGGAAAATGTTATCAAATATGCGGCAACCATTGACTTCGCCGATTGACATTAGCAAATTTGTGCTTGTGGTCTGATGTCACCCCTACTGCGGATTGAAATACACGGGATGTGCAATTGAATTATCAGAAGGTACTTTTATTTCGCCAGGCATTTAAAGGGATAAGTTTAACGACTCTGTTAATGATTATTGCACCGCCCGCTTACTGCAGAAATATGCAATCCCCAGATTTTGTGTTTTAGATTTCCCAACTGTTATGTGGATTAAACTTGCCTTTGGTCAACAAAAATAATTCAGTCACTCAATCCACAGCTGTTTGTGGGAACACTGCTGTGCGCAATTGGCTGCTGCGTTTCACCCACAAAATATACAGTCGATTCACTTTACACTATATATTCTGTGAAGCGCTTTGAGACGTCTCAAAGACATGATAAGGCGCAATATTAAATTCAAGGATTATTATTATTATCTTTATCATATTCCGAAACGAACTATTTTTTCCCTGCTCGGTGATCCCCATTGTCTTTGTGAAGTTCTTTAAGATGTTTTCCTCAGTCAAAGGTACTTTAGAGATGTTTAGAGAAGTTATTGTTGTTATTGGGTGAGCCTATATTTTATTCAGTAGATGATATGTTCCTCACCAGAAAGCTCAGACCTAG
The DNA here is from genome assembly GCF_018977255.1 of Callorhinchus milii. Lineage (NCBI taxonomy): Eukaryota > Metazoa > Chordata > Chondrichthyes > Chimaeriformes > Callorhinchidae > Callorhinchus > Callorhinchus milii. The sequence goes on along the minus strand of NW_024704765.1, from coordinate 10,112,178 downwards.
ACTAGTCTATGAGTCCTTACGTGAGTCTATCCTTTGGTCTTTTAAATGTTTCTCACTTTCCTTTTCTTTGCCTCCTTCAAGGCCCGTCTCAAGACCCTCCTCTTCAACGGCAATTTTGGTCATCCTCCTACCCCCAGCCTCCCTGCCCCCTCCACCCCTCCTGACCCCAACCCCCAGCTTTTGTGCAAATCCCTGACTGTTCAGACGTCCTCCTGACGTAAGAGGCGCCACATAAATATAATTTGTTACCCTACCTTTCAGTAGTGTCACCTTATTTTAGCTACTCAAGTCACTGTACACAATTTTACAATGATAAAAGGGTAATGGGGATGGGGGGAGTATATAACTTCAGTAAATGAACAAGAGCCAATATGAAGCACTCTATAAATGGAATCTTGTTGTTGTTGTTGTTTGCGACACTACCCCTTGTGAAGGGGACTATATAAGTGCAAGTTGTTGTTGTTGTGTAGGGCTTTTGTGGAGTCCTGTAGCTCAGTGGTTAGAGCACTCGCTTTGCAAGTGAGAGACCTGAGTTCAATTCCAGGCAGAGGGCGAAACCTTGGGCAAGTTTCCTTACTCCACACAGAGCCTAATAATAATCCTCCAAAACCAAAAACAATAATAAATTGGTCAATTTCAATCTACGACTGTTTGTGGGACATTGCTGTGCGCAATTGGCTGCCGCGTTCGCCCACAAATATACAGTCAATTCACTTTACAGTGTGTTCTGTGAAGCGCTTTGGGATGTCCTCCTGACGTGGATTATTATTATTATTATTACCCTTGCTATAATTCTATTTTTCTTTATTTCACCTAGAAACTCACAGCATGACACGACTCTCTAGTGATAAAGTTCTGCCCCTGATCTTGCCGAAACAATTAATGAATGCTATCAGGTTTGCTTTGAACCTTGTGTTTTTTACTGTCCAGATAAGACAATAAAAAACAAATTTGTGCCAGTGACAAACTGGCTTGAGTTTTCTGTGTATTAAATAGTTGTTTAAATAGTACAGAGCCTTGGGACGTCCTCCCGACATGAAAGGCGCTATACAAATCATAGAATCATAGAATTATACAATCCAGCGGGAGGCCATGCTGCCTATCCTATCTGTGTGTTGGCTCTTTGAAAGCAGCTATCCAAATCAATCCCACTCACCCGCGCTCTCCCCATAGCCCTGCAAACTTGTCCTCCCCAAATAATTATCCACTTGTCCCTTATCACATCGGCTTCAACCACCCTTTCAGGCAATGAATTCCAGGTTACAACAAATGTAACTTGTTGTTGTTCAGAGTTTGGGGTTTTATGTAGAATGGCTTCCCTATTTATTTTACAAACGAAAAACAGTTACCACACAAGTTGTTAATCACTGTGAGGAGTTTTGAGACAAATGCCGTGAAAAATTTAAATTCTGTCTTCTCAAGCCTGTTAACCTTTTTGGAGTGAAACCCCGAAACAGAAACACTGTGAAGCACTGTTAAGTTATCTCAAATATATCACAGGTGGCCAAACACCTTAATGACACCTAATGCCATGTATTGCAAGTTGCCATGTGAACGCACAAATATGAAACTATATTTATCCATATCAAATAGCTCTCACATTTATAGCGCGTAAAGCTGATAAAAAAATTGGAACTACACCTAATAAAATAAATCTACACAAGGTACAAACTACTTCTTTTTTTTAATTGATTTGAAAGTCTTCTTTGGAGTATTTGAAGGTCATAACACACAAGGTTATCTCACATAACTTTTACTTTGCTGGCTGCTAAATGCATTGGCATCTACATTCCCCACTTTTGAAGTGTTTCTTATTATAGCCCTTTAAAAGATGTCAAATATTGCCTGTTTGCAGCCTTTTAAAGACATACGTCCCATTGTCTGGAGAGCGTCTTTGGGGCACGAGGGTGACTTAAAAAACAGACGAGTTTCCTTAATCTTCCCTGAACCCTGTCACTTCGAGAGTTGGTAAACTGTGAAATGAACTTTAATGGCAATAGATTGTGTTACCAGGAAATGTCCTTTGCTGGTTTAACCCAGGCTGTCTGCTGATTTGTGTCTATTATTACTAACCTCTGAGAGACCACGAACAGGATCATTTCTGCTGCGTGTAAAATTGGCTCAGTCGCTTGTGTTCCTGCCTCTGAATCATAGAATCATAGAATCTTACAGCACAGAAGGAGGCCATTCGGCCCATTGTGCCTGTGCCGGCTCTTTGAAAGAGCTGCCAACTAGTCCTGCGCCCCCATTCTTACCCGCTACCCTTGTAATTTTTTCCTTTTAAAGTACCTATCCAATTCCCTTTTGAAAGCTACTATAGAATCTGCTTCTACCACCTTTTCAGATAGTGCGTTCCAGACCGTAACGACTCTAACTCATCAAAAGATTGTATATTTAGGCCTCTGTTAGTACTTGAGCTCCTAGACTAGGCTACACACCAGTGCAGCACTGGGGTGGGAGGGGGAGGGATGTATTGAAGGGTCAGAGGTGTTGTGCTTCAGATGAGAACGCTGAACCTGAAAAGCCTAATAATCCCACAGTCACTACACTTTACAATAAATTCTAGGAAATGCTTTGAGACATCGTCCTGGCATGAAAGGCACAATATTAAGTATAAAGATATTCCTTATTATCATTATTATTATTATTTCCTTACGGAAAACAGCGGAGATAATTGGACAGTCAGGTTCAATCCAGAAGCCAAATGGGGAACGGAAATGCAATACTGATGCGATGGGGGTGGGGTTAGGGGAACAACCATTCAACTCTCCTTCTCACCACAATGAGCACTGGGAAAAAAGAATTGTTTGGTTGGCTTTTTATTTGTGGAGCCTATTGCAAAATATGCCTTATTATTCAAATATTTGATGCAAAGTCATGAACATCCTTTGTATCTGACAACAGCAAAGTGTATTATTTTGAGATTTGTATGCAAAATAGACGATGCCTTTCTTTTCAGTGCCCCACAGTACACAATCGGGACAAAATGTCACAGCACTGGATAATCAGGAACTGAAACTGAGCTAAAAATGTACAAGGGTGAAGTTGGGATTTCCCATTGGAGCGAGGGTCCTCAGCATTGGAAATATTTTCCAATGAGAACAAGCAAAAACACTCAAACATGAGCTTCTGATTTTAATTCAAATTTGATCAAGTTTCTCCTAATCGAGGAAAAAATAATTCCTGTTTTATATAGTTTTTGATATTTAACAAAAAATATTGTTTTAAACCATAAAATGCCTGACTTCCAGGTCATAAGGTCTCCACAGACATCATTTCCTGTGTGCATCTGCAGTGGGCAGGAAGTGCCCTTCCATTGCAACTTCGAGACTTTGACCTCTTGTGGTGGGACTCCTGACCACACTGAGCCACTTGCTGGAGTCTAACTGGTCAAAACACAATTAGGATCCTGAAAAACTCAACAAAGGTCATCTCTTCGCCAAAGTAAAGCTTAATAATAATAATAATCCTTGCATTTGATGTAGTGCCTTATTACGTCTTCGAGACGTCTCAAAGCACTTCACAGAATTGACTGTACATGTTGTTGGCAGCCAATTGCACACAGCGATGTCCCACAAACAATGGTGTATTGAGTGACCAAATTCATTGGTTTCAGGGGAGGTCAGAGTATGGTTCTGCAGTCTGTCTTTTTAATCAAATGTCCAATTCCAATTTGGTTGCTCCTCATTGTACCTCCTCTATAATCAGTAAATGGACAATGATGTGCCAATCTTTTGCACAGCCCCATGTTTGCAGTCTTTGACTTTTGCTCTGCCTCTCTGGCTATGCAACCCTAAAGCCCTCTCTGCTTGGCTTGCTGCTATTGTCCACTGTGCAAAGGCCATTAACTGATCCATGTCATGACTTTGAACAAATAACCCAAGCTGACACTCCAATGCATTGCCTGGATGTGCTGCATTGTTGGAGGTGCCGTCCTTTGGACGAGATCTTAAAGCAGAGTCCTATCTGCCTGTTCAGATGGATGTTAAAGATCTCAGGACACTATTTAAAAATGAAGGGAGTTTCACCCAGTGTCCTGGCCAATAACTCACCTTGATAAAATTGCTCATTCGCTTGCTTCATGACTGTTTTTTGGGATATTGCTGCGTGCAAGTTGGCTGTCGATTCACCTACAAAATACAGTCGCTACACTTTATGGGCAAAATCCTGTGAATTGTTTGAGATGATGTGAAAGGCACGAGGACAAATGTAAGGATTATTATTGTTGCGCGTAGATCCTTCATTGAATGAAGTTGCTAAATGCCAAAATCTTAATATTTACATATTTCATTTTGTTTGGATATTAGTCTTCAAGAATGGCTCACTCATTAGCTCTGCTTGTGGCACCTGTAACTCATTTGCATAATGTTAGTTGCACTAATTAGCGTGAGTGGCCTGGGTGACCATGTCAGTGCTTCAGTCAATTAGAGCGTCGGACGTTTCCTGAGGGGGAAGAGAGGGGAGAGGGGGAGAGAAGGGAAGAGGGGGAGAAGGGGGCAGTGGGGGGAAGAGAGTTATGCTGTAATATATGACTTGTTTTTTTATAAACACCTCCACGCAGCAGAGAAAAATTTTCATTTTAACTCCTTCCCACATAACCAGGAAGACAACAACAACAACTTGCACTTAATTGTGCCCCTCACACACTGTCAAGGTCCCAGAGTCCTTGACAGTGGCACAGCCGGGGGGGGACGTGACCATAGGGTCACGGTCGAAGTGGAAGGTCTTCTGGAGTGACCTGAAGATGGGCAAAGGAAGGGGCGAGGCCTGATTTTGCAGGTCAGGAAGCCACAGGAAGCCACTCAGGTGACTTTGAGTTGAGCGAAGACATCACACTCGAGCCATCGATATTTTTTCATCATCTCTTGCTTCCTGAAGAGTGTTGCAATTTGACTATAAGAATGCTGCCACTTTAATGCTGAGCGGCAACAACCTGTTGGGGAGGACAAGTTTGCAGAGCTATGGGGAGAGCGCGGGAGAGTGGGATTGATTTGGATAGCTCTTTTCATAGAGCCGGCACAGACACAATGGGCCGTATGGCCTCCTTTTGTGCTGTATAATTCTATGATTCTATGAACCTGTGATACACAGGCACCCATGCACGCGCACACCTGGAAGAGTCGCATTTGCTGACTTGCGAGATGAAAATAATTATATCAGCTTTGGGTCCGTCCATTATAAAGTTGGACAGCCAGTGTCTCTGTAAATGCACTTCGAGGAATCTTCAAAGCTTACAGCACACAAAAACTTTAAGTGTAATATTGAAATTGTACTGATTTTACAAGGCTGGTCGAGAAACAAATTAATGTGAGCTATTTGGAACGCAGTCAGACTCCTCATTTATCTTGAGGAACTACAAGCTTCAGATTGTGTTTTCAATTCGTTCAGATGTAAGTACTCATAGAGAATGGTTTAGTTCCCGTGTTCAACCGTCATAGATTTTTTTTGTCTTATTAGCATTTGGTGACAAAAAGGCAGGTTTGCAGCTCCATAGAATTCCCGAGAAACACTCAGTTAGAAACGCTAAGTAATTCATTCTTAGGTCATGCCAGTTGTTAGGCGATTGGTGGATGTTTTTTCTGGAGGTAATAAACCCGGAAAAAATAATAATAGTAATAATTTGGTCACTCAATCCACGACTGTTTGTGGGACACTGCTGTGCGTAATTGACTGCCGAGTTTCGCCCACAAAACGCACAGTCAATTCACTTTACAATATATCCTGTGAAGCGCTTTGAGATATCTCAATAATCTGATAAAGTGCAAGGATTAAATGATAGGATTACTAATAGCCTTATTATTATTGTGTGACTGAGTACGTTTTGTGTCTGTCTTATGTGGCACGATTTCCCCTATTCGCCTTTCCCAAACTGGTATTACACTGTAGGGTTTGCAATCAATGACTCCTTCTCAATCAGTGGGTTAATGGGTGCATGAGATAAGGTGACAGATAAAATAGGAGTAACAGCCAGCACAGAACAGAGACTGGGAATCCTGCTCGTAGGAATGTCAAACAGACAGCCTCCCCACTGTGACCCAGTTGACAGACGCTGACACTTTTTGATGGGTTGCACACATAGAGAAGGGAGATACCTCAAAGTAATTGAGTGCCTGTAGGAGCCTTCACAAGATGTTGCTGCGAAGTGTAGTGACGGTGTGTTTGTTGGCCGATGAGGCAACCAATTTGCGAACATCAGCCTTGCGACAGTATCACCTTTTCTCTGTGATATGGTAAGGTAAGCTTTATTGTATTTGCTTACCTTTACCTGGAAACATCAATCATGTTGGGCATGAGTAACCTGGCGGAGGATACAGTATTCCAGCGGTACTTACAACCCCTGGAGAGAGACAGCGTGAGACATGGAGAGAGACAGAGAGAGAGGGAGAGAGAGAGAGACACACACACACAGACAGAGAGAGTGACACACAGAGAGAGACACACACAGAGAGACGCACACAGAGAGATAGTGGTGAAGGGGAGGGGTGGAATTTAGTGAAGCAACTTGGACACATGGTAATGCGACAACACTGGCAAACTCCAGTTGTAACATCCTTTTGCTCGTCCTCACCCACGCATCATATCCTTTTGTTCTATTTTGCATGGTGTAATTCAAAACCATGGTCCACAATTGCTCTCGTGCAAACATTAGGGAAATTAAATTTAGGCTTCAGTTCCAATTAATACTATGAGACCTGACGCATAGTTTTAAACATGTAAATGGAGTCTTGGTGAGCTGTGGGACACTACCCAGCATGAGAGGTGCTACACAAGTGCAAGTTTTTATTTAAGTTATTATATCATCTTGCAAACCTTACTGGTTGATCAGGTACATTATTATCATTGACTTTTGCCAACCTGTGCCTAATATTCTCTGGAATTAGCAGGATGCGTCCCTCCAGAAAGAGAGAGAGAGAGCGCATTCCATTCCAACAGTCTATCTCTGGGATTTCCATGTGTAGGTGGGATGCCTGGAATTCTCAGCTTAGTTTGGATACTCTTAAGCACTGTGATGGGTTTCTACATGTGTCAGACACACAAACACATTGGAGTCAGACACAGTGGATGGCATCAGTGTAGTTCAGTTTAAAAACTAATTCTATAAACTGCAGTGTCTGAAAGAACTAAAGAGATACCTGCCCCATTTTCTTGGACAATGTTAGCTATAGACACACTCCTGAGCAAGTGATTGCTAGGAGATGCCCTTCACCTGAACCTGACAGTCTTTCCCTGCTCTCCCCTCTACCTGTTTGCTGTGAACAGGCAAACCCACAGCAGTGAGGACAGGTGGAACGACAGTCGGTGGTTAAAGCACTTGACTTGCAAGAAAAGAGGACCCAGGTTCGATTCCTGGGCAGGGCAAAACCTTAGGTAAGTTTCCTTACTCTACACTCCTCTGTTCACCTAGCAGGAAATAGGAACCCGGTTGTTAGTCGATTGGCGGATCGCTTTTCCGGGGGTAATAATCTCTTCAAAAAAGCAATAATAATTTGGTCACTCAATTCATGACTGTTTGTGGGACACTGTTGTGTGTGATTGGCTGCTGTTTTTCGCTCGCAAAACGTACAGTCAATTCACTTTCCTGGAAGTCCAACACTTCACCAATAATTCTGCCTTCCTCGGAAAATAAATACTTATTGCATATTTTTTGATGTTCCCATCCAGCACTATTTTTAAGCTGAAAAACTGAAAATGGCAACATTATTTCAGTGAGCGAGTGGTAAATATATGGAACAGGCTCCCTAGAGAGACAGACGGTGGAAGCAGAAAGTGTTGATTCTTTCAAAAGCAAATTAGAATAGATTTATTTTAGGAAATAATATTGCGGGATACAGTTTGGGACATGACATGTGTCTGCGACTGCCAGAATGATGGAAGGCAAACTGTAGAAACAGGACCAACAAGGTTAAAAAAAAACTGGAGAGAAGATGAGGTAAATTAAGGCAAAGCGCGTGTCAAGGAATCGTGCACCCCCCTTCTTGTTAAAATATATATATTGATGTTTTTTATGCCTTGGGTTTTCACAATACAATATAGATTGGTGCTGTGAGTTCGGATGTCAACCTTAACACTTGCAATAGCTGCATTCCAATCTGGCCCAGACAGATAGGAGAAAGATTTTGTCTCTCTCTGATGGATCCTAAATAATAAGATCTTGTGCAAGGTTGGAACCTGGCCCAGCAGAGTATAACCCGATCGTAAGTCCGAGCTTACCCTAGCCAAAGGATTTACACTGAATCTTACAGTACAGTACAGAAGGAGGCCATTTGCCCATCATGCCTGTGCCGGCTCTTTGAAAGAGCTACCCAACAAGTCCAGCTCCCGCAGGCCCTGAAAATTTTTCCTCTTCAAGTACCTATCCAATTCCCTATTGAAAGCTACTATAGAATCTGTTTCCACCACCCATTCAGGCAGTGCATTCCAGACCGTAACAACTCTCTGGGTAAAAAAAATGTCTCCTTGTCTTCCCTCTGGTTCTTTTGCAAATTATCTTAAATCTGTGTCCTCTGGTTACCGATCAGTGGAAACAGTTTCTCCATTGGGATCATCAGTCCAGATGTGACGCACTTAAATAGCAGATACTATATGATTGAAACCAGGTCTAAACTGTTTTGCAGCTAAGCACTTCATTTTCACTGTTTAATGACTGTTTAAAATCATAACAGTTCAGTAAATGTAACACAAACTTGAATAATGTATGTTATTTCATTGCCATGCTTTGTAAGAACTGTTTCTGGCATCATCGAGCAGTTTAATTTTAAATAAGGTCAGAAATATATATTTTTTTATAAATTCAGAGAATGGAAAGGAATGGCTGCATTTACTTTATTGAAAGTCAGTAAATTTACTTAACAATTGACCCTCCAAAATAATTTTGGTCTCTCAATCCACGACTGTTTGTGGGACATTGCTGTGAGCAATTGGCTGCCAGGTTTTGCCCACAAATACACAGTCAATCCACTTTACGATATATTCTGTGAAGCGCTTTGAAAAGTCGCAACAACATGATGAGGAGCTATATTGAATGCAAGGATTATTATATGTCAAATGCAGGGAATTATTAAGGATTATTATATTCAAGCAAGCTTGCCACATATTTATTTATATGTGGCGAGCTTGCTTGAATCATCAATTTGAATGATTCAAGCAAGCTTGCCACATATAAATACATATATGGCAAGTTTGCTTGAATTAATTTGAACGAGAATCATCATAAGAGGAAGAGATGCTTTAATAATTCCCCTGCTTTTACATAGGAGCATAGGAATTGCTAGACGAAAAAAGACCATGGTCCATCTAGTTCGCCTTCTACCATCCTGGTGTTTGCCTACTACAATGGAGAAGTTGATAGGAATTAATTGTGTGTGGATTCGTCTACAACGCAGTGGGAAGCTTTGGGAACCTTAGATCCAAAGTTGCCTGGTTCTTCCAAGCCCTACACTTACAAGATGTCCTGTCTCAAATTACCCATTACTGTAACCCAAAATATTACTTTCTAAAGGAAATCGGTCTATTTGTACTTGACACCATTTATGCACGCAGAATGCAAAGCAAGTAAGTATCTGCTATATTTGAACTCCTGTACAATTGGATGGAAACCAGGTTAAGTGCAACTAACTCCAACAACATCAGCAAATTTAAGGTGATTTACATTTCTAGCTCCATGACTCTTTGGCAGTGCAAATATTAAAAACAAAAATGTAAATAGATTTTCATAAAGTGGCTTTTCTATTAAGTAAATGTATGGAACAACTCTCATTTGTTTCTCATCCCAGTGTTTGCTGACTGAACGACCGCACCCCTTTTCACTGACAAGTTTCAGTAGAATCGCAATGTTAAATCTTACTGATATCCTCAGAGGATCATAGAATATTACAGCACAGCTATATTACAGCCATTCGGCCCATTGTGCCTGTGCCTGCTCTTTGGAAGAGCTACCAACTAGTTCCACTTCCGCTCTCTTTCCCCACATCCTCAACTATTTGTATTCCAAATGAGCCAAAGAGGTGAAAATTCACACAAATCTTTTGAGTCTTATTTTTATTCAGAGCACTGGGTTTGTCAATTCACGTAGAAGCAGAAAAGTACTCTTAAACCCTGCTGATAATCCACTTTACCAGTTATAGAACCTTTGGAATAACAGAAATTCACCAACTAAGTTTTTAATGAAATGTATAATAATCATAATAATCCTTGCATTTGATATAGCGCTTTATCACATTGTTGCGACGTCTCAAAGCGCTTCACAGAATATACTGTGAATTATATTCTGAATACTGTAAAGTCAATTGACTGTGTATTTGTGGTTTCTTCTGTAATTGTGGGACATTTCCATTTGCCAGTACCTTGTGGTGTCTCTTTAAGTGTTTGACAATTTAATCCTGAATTCTGAAAAGTTTTGGGCTTATGCACTGTCACTCAATACAACCTGAGTTGCCTAGTTGAAGTCCTTACAGACATAAACATCATCCTTCAGTCTACAGAGTGTTCACAAAGTCCTGTTACCCACCCTCACTACCTCCTAATTTTTTCTTACAATGAATTTATATTTTCTGTTGCAGTTGAGTCAAGTGTAATAATGTTTGACACCTGTCACTTCCTGGTTGCCTACTCGATCCATTTTACAAAAGATGTGGCACCGATCATGGCAACGGATCATTTTCGTCCATGAGTGTGTACTCTCACACTCACACGCACGCTCACACCCATCATCTGGATGTCTACATACAGTTAAACGCATGTACTGAATACAATTAAGTACTTCTAAATACAGTTATCATCATTCTTCCACATATTTCAGTTGTTGGTCAGTGCATTGTGTGTGTAAAAAAAAAGGGATAACAGGACTTTGTGAACAACCTGTGGGACTTTAAAAAGACCCAAGAGCTGAAAGTAGAGCCCTCAAATCAACCGATGTTGATTCACAATATTAAACATTACCATCTCGCCTCACCGTCAATTATAAATATGGTTAGAGTTGCACAGTGTAACAGAAGTACTCAGCCTGCAATCTTGTGTAAATGTGCTTACATTATACGTCATTCTTATACCACACTGTAAACAGGGGCGAATAGACACATAATAGGAAATAACAAACATATATTCAAGCCCTGTACCGTAGTGCTTAGAGCAGTTGCCTCGCAAGCGAGAGGATCTGGGTTCAATTCCTGGGTGGGGCAAAACTATAGGCAGGTTTCCTTATTCCACACGCCTCTGTTTACCTAGCAGTAAGCAGGAAATCGGTTGTTAGATGATTGCCGGATCGCTTCTTCGGGTGTAATAATCTCCTAAAAAAAANTCATAATAATAATAATTTGGTCACTCAATCCATGACTGTTTGTGGGACTCTGCTGCGCACAATTGGCTGCCGCATTTCTTCCACAAACTATACAATTTTACTTTACAGTATATTCTGTGAAGCACTTTGAGACGTCTCAACGACGTGATATCAAATGCAAGAATTATTATTATATATTCAAGCCTTAGATATTGAACTCCTGGATTAGTGCAGTGAATGCCACAGTGCTTTGCTGGATCAGAACGTGCATTGGAGGCCTATGATAATTTATGATAGTGGCTGAACAGGAAGTTGCACTCGCTGTAATTCATTGTGTTCTGTTTTTTTTAATGCTTTTTCTTATCACTGAAGGAATCCAACAGTATTCTGGGGGCCAGATTGAGGAAGTTAATCAGCCACTCTTTTTTCATCCTAGTTGTTTGTGGGACACTGCTGCGTGCAAATGAGCTTCTGAGATCTCTTACGAAATACACAGTCACTACACTTCACTGTAAACTCCTGTGAAACACTTTGAGACGCCCTCCGCACATGAAAGGCCAAATACCAAGTGCAAAGATGATTCCGATTCTTATTACCTTTGCTGTCGGACAGAGGGCAATGTGCAAGGAGACTGGCTACCCAGAGGAACGGTGGCAGATGGTGTATGCGTGTGTGTGCGTGTGCAGACACAAAAATAAAAAGCTAATAAAGTGGCATTAAAAAGTTAATGAAAAAAAACTACACTCTCGACTTCCTCACCGATCAGAAAAAAGTTCCTCTTTTCGGCTTGCACTTTTCAGTCTGTTTGATTCGTGACTCATTGCTGCCTTTATTATAACTCTATAACTCTCGCCTCTGAATCAGAAAGTTGTGGGTTCAAGCTCCACTTGGGGCTTAGAATCATATAGTCTATGCTGACGGTCCAATGCAGCGCTGGGGTGGGGGGCTGTTGAATTTTCGGAGGTGCCCTACAGATTTAAATGTTAAACAAAGGTCCCGTATACCTGTTCAGATGGACGTTAAGTCTCATTTCTGACCAGAGTTCACTACGTGTGCGTATATTTGTGGGTATGTATATATGTATGTGTGTACATTAGTGTATATGTGTGTATAAGTATGTTTGTATATATATGAGTATATATATGTGTGTATATGTGTGTTTATATGTGTATATGTACGTGTGTATATATGCGTGTGTATGTGTATATGTATGTGTGTATATGTGTGTGTGTACGTGTGTGTATATGTGTATATGTGCGCTTGTATATATGTGTGTGTATATGTATATATATACGTATGTATGTATATACGTATTTGTGTATATATGTGTGTGTATACATATGTGTGTGTATATGTCTCTGTGTACATATATGTGTGTGGGTATGTATATATGTGTGTGTGTATGTATGTGTGTATATGTGTGTGTACATATATATGTGAGTGTGTGTATGTATATGTGTGTATGTGTGTGTGTGTGTGTGTGTGTATATATATATGTGTATGTGTGTGTATATATGTGTGTGTGTGGGTGTGTGTATGTATATGTGTGTATATATGTGTGTGTGTGTGTATATGTGTGGGTGTGTGTGTATGTATATGTGTGTGTGTGTGTATATATGTGTGAATGGGCGGCCCTGGGGGCGGGGCTGAGTCCGAGGGCCGCGTCAGCGACCACGCCCCCCCCGGGCTGCCGCCCACAACACGCCCCGCCCCCCGTGTGTTATCACCGTGGCGACGCGCGGCAGCCAATGGGCTGCGCCCGTGCCGGCTCGGCTCCGCCCAGCGTTCCGGCGGCGCTGGTGGTGAAGGGGAGGAGTGAGAGGGCGGGGCGGGGGCGGGGGGCGGGGGGAGGGGCGGGGCGCGGTGGGGGCGGTTGCCATGGTGAGGATCCAGGCCGGGCTTTGCGGGCGGCCCGCGGGGAGTTGGAGAAATGGACAAAATTCAATAATACACAGAAAAAAAAAACACCCATCGGAGCGAGTTCAGTGCGCTCTCCCCGCGCGCGCGCGCGTGTGTGTGTGTGTGTGTGTGTGTGTGTGTGTGCGCGCGCCCTCCCCCCAAAAACACAGCCCAAACCATCCTAACACACATTACCAAAGTCACCCAAACCAGTCCCAACTGCAGGTAAGATTTGACAGCTTTTTTTTCTCTCTTCTTCTTCTTCTTCTTTCTTTCTCTCTCTCTCTCTCTCTTTCTTTTACCTCAGAATATTTTCTCCCTCTTTCTCTCTCTCCTCTCCTCTTCTCTCTCCTTCCTTCCCTTCTTCCTCACTCTCTCTCTCCTCTCTCTTTTACCTCAGGATATTTGCTCCCTCTTTCTCTCTTCTTCTTCTTCTCCTCCTCTCTTATCTTCTCTCTCTCCTTCCTCCCCTCTCCCCCCCTCCCTCTCTTCTCTTTCTCTCTTTTACCTCAGAATATTTTCTCCCTCTTCCTCTCTTCTTATTTCTCTCCTCCCTTCCTTCCTTCCTTCCCTCTCTCTATTTCTCTCTCTCTCTCCCACTTACCTCAGAATATTTTCTCTCTCTCTCTCTCTCTCTCCCCCTCTACCCTCCTCCCAACCAACACCTTTCCTAAATCCCCCCCCCCCCCCTCAAAAAAAATTAGCCCAACCATCCTAACACGCGCAATTCGAAAGTCAACGAAACCAGCCCCAAACTGCAGGTAGGATTTGACAGCTTCTCTCTCTCTCTCTCTCTCTCTCTCCTCTTCTCTCTCTCCTTCCTTTCCTCTCCTCTCTCTCACTCTCAATATTCTCTCTCTCTCTCCACACCCCCTCCCTCCACACACACACACACACACACACACACACCCACCCTTTCCTAAAAAAAATAGCCCAACCATCCTAACACGCACATTTCGAAAGTCACCGAAACCAGCTCAACTGCAGGTAGGATTTCACAGCTTTTTCTCTCTCTTCTTATTTCTCTCTCTCCTCTCTCTCTCTCTCTCTCTCTTTCCCTCTCTCAAGATTTGCGTGCCCCCCCCCAACCCTCCTCGCCCACCTTCCATCTCCCCCCCCCAAAAAAAACATCTCATGCCCCCCCCCCCCCCACCCCTCTCTGATTCAAAAAATATATGTCCCCCCCTCTTCTTCCAACACACATTCACACTCACCTCTCTCTCTCTCTCTCTCTCTCACTCTCTCCCTTCAAGCCTTGTCAACGGGTTAGAGAGGGCGAAATGTGTATTTTTTTTATCCCCCCCCCCCCACCTCTCTCTCTCTCCTCTCCCCCTCTCTCCCCCCCCACCTCTCTCTCTCTCTCCTCTCCCCCTCTCTCCCCCCCTCACCTCTCTCTCTCTCTCTCCCCCTCTCTCCCCCCCTCACCTCTCTCTCTCTCTCTCTCTCCTCTCCCACCCCCCTCTCTCTCTCCCCCTCTCTCTCTCTCCTGTCGGGGTTGTGTTGAGTTTAATGTCATCCCAGTGCTGTGAGTGTGTGTGTTTTGTACATGATACGTGTATCTATTTGTTCGCGATCAATGAATTGGGTTAAGTTTAAAACCCTGTGTGTGGTTTTTATATTTCGTAAGATATTGTTATATCTGATATTCCTTCACCTCTCTCTGTCTCTCCCTCCCTCTCTGTCTGTCTCTCTCTCTCTCTCTATTTCTGTCTCTCTCTCTATCTCTGTTCTCCAAAAATAACTAACTGTGAAAAGTATAGTTTGGGATATTGTAACAGAAAAGGACATGTATCACTGACAAATTATTTCCTCGGTTGGTCTGACTTCATGATTTTGGTTTTGTATCTTCCTATATATCTGTGCACTGTATATCTCTATACGTGTGATATGCACATCTCTCTCTCTATGTACGTAGGATTATTTGGACGATTCAGTTAGGTTTTTAGTTGAGTTTAATACGATCTGGTCTTTTTTTTAACGTCTTTTCATTTCTAAGCGATTAGTGGCTTTTTTTATTCTATATATAAAAAAACACGATAAGAGTGATACAGACACAACAGAGTGAGTGATCTCTCTCTCTCTGTTTCTCTTATCCCCTTTGGTCTGAGTGAGTTTAGTATGCTCTCGGCTTTAATGTATGTTAATCTACAGAATCCTTCCCCCCTTTAATGTTATACGTAATCAACTCACAGAGAGAGCGAGAGAGTTTTATTAAGACTACCTTCACAAGGGTACGGATTTAGAACGGAAAAAATGACTTTTTTAGACAAAAATTGGGGTGAGTTTAAATTCTGATTTGGGTCTATTTTTATCAGCAGTGATAATATGTGTTTAACGTATAGCCCTCGTTGTGCGTGTGCGCGTATATGTATGGAAAGAAGGGTGTTCTTTGGTAATTGGGAGAAACAAATAGCATTTATATATATATATATATATATATATAGGATCGTGTGAGTGTGAGAGGAGAGAGAGGCAGATAGATAGAGAGAGAAACATCGCTCTATGGATAAGTTTGGTGAGAGAAAGCGTGGGAGGGATGTGTAGCAAGGACTGTAAAAAAGATTCAGGGACATTATGGAGCTAAATAAAAGAGAGAGAGAAAGGGAATAGGAGGGTAACAGTCCTTCCCAACCACTTCCCCTATCAGACAGTGCCGAGCAAGTGTCAACCGTGTGTGTAATGACTGTATTTGTAGTGTTGGACAGGGATCGGAGTCAGTGTGACATTAACACGAGCCAATATCTTTATTCTGCGCTTAAATCTCACTTTGATACAAACTTTCTGACCAAGAGATTCCTCACCAGCCTTCGCTGTCAAACCCCAGTTATCCCTGGAGTTGAGTTGAAACAATTATTTGTGTTTTCGTGTACTCTTAAAGAAGGAGCGAGAGAGAGAGAGAGAGAGAGAGTGTGTGTGTGGGGGGGGGGGGGGGGGGGGAGAGGAGAGAAAACGAGGTTATTTTTATACAATGGCATTTTTAGAATGTGCATCGTGATTCGTACTTTGCGTCAGTCAGTTGGTGAGAAAGGATTTGGAGAGAGATAGCAAAAATATTCGTAAAAAATGGGCACATTTGCAAGTAACACCCCCTCGATCCCTCTCTCTCTCTCACACACACAGAGACACAGAGTGAGAGAGAGAAAGATATATTTTACTTTGCTACCATTATAACAGGTGTCGAAATGATCAATCAATCAGTCTATCAATCAGCCGTGTGTGTGTGTGTCTGTGGGGGGGGGGGGGGAGATACTTTTTCAGGCTTTAGACGAATTAAGTACACAATGTGTTACAGAGACACAGAGAGTGAAATTACTGACACCCTCTCTCCCTAACTCTCCCCCTCTTTCTCTTTTCTCCTCTCTCTTTCCTCTTCTCTCTCCCCCTCTCTCTTTCCCCCCTTTCCCACACTCTTCCCTAATCCACTCTCACTCTTGTCTCCCCCTCTCTCACTCCCTCTTTCCTCCCTCTCTCACGCTCTCTCACTCTTTCTCCCTTTCTCTCTTTCCTCTCACCCTCCCCCCCTCTCTCTCTCTCTCCCTTCCCTGCATTAATCAGATCAGCGAATCTTTTATCAACATCCCCTTTTTTTCCTTGTTCTGCGCGTGTGTGTATGTGTTTTATTTGTTATTTTAAAAAGTGGAGTTTTTCCACTGGTGTCCACTTAAAAGCAAAAGGCCAGTTAGTTAGTGAGTGAGTTATTACTTTACTCCCTGAGCTGTTGGGAAACCCGATGTGTTTTTGTTATAAACTTGTCCTTTTGCTAAATAGGGAAAGTGAGTTTGGGAAATCGACATTTCAGCTGTAAAGAAAAGTTAAAGTTAAAGCTTCCCATCGCTGGAAATGGACATTGTTTATAATAATAATCCTTGTCTTTGATATAGCACCTTATCACGTCTTCGAGACGTCTCAAAGCGCTTCACAGAATATACTTTAAAGTGAATTGACTGTATATTTTGTAGGCGACACGAACCACGAACAATTTAAGTTATGAACAACTTAGTGATTAACTTACACCCTCTCCTCTCCTAACCCCCCCCCCCACCTCTCTCTCTCTCCTCCCTCCCTTTTCCTTTCCTTCCCCCTCGATGCCTTGTTTCATTTATCATTTTTAATTCTGCTGATGAGAATCTCCTCACGTTTCCATGGCTACATAAAACTGATCGAATTTAGAATGCCAAATTTCATGATGAGCTTTTAAAAACACATCCAGCATTCAGAAAAGAGAGAGAGAGAGTGCTGCGTATTCATTCTCCTTCTATCTGGCTGCATTACTTAATTATTATGTTGTTTTTGCTACCAAATATGTCATATCCATGGTGACCAGGGGAGGTTTATTGTCTTTTCGAAGCAATAACTCACATAAGTAATTAATGACCTTTTTTTTCTCTCTCTCTTTGAGCACAGTCAATGTCATCTTTAGTGTTTTATTTGGTGTCATAATTTAAAACAATGTGCAAATATTAGCTTGATTACTGGAGATGCATTGTGCAAAAGAAAGGTGTGTGTGTGTAAGTTTGTGTGTGTTTATGTTTGTGTGTTGGTGTGGGGGGGGGGTGGGGAAGAAATAATTTTCCAGGGAAAAAAATACACAACTTAAAACTAAAGCCAGATCAATGTACTGTACTTTCTGGTGTTTTGGCAATTGGTATTTTGTTTGTTGGTGTTAAATTTAGGATCAGATTTCAATATGAGCCGATTTTTTAAAATATAAATATATGTTAAAAAANTACAATAAATAATAATAAAATAATAATCCTTTTGATACAGCGTTTTCCATGTCTTTTAGACATCTCAAAGCGCTTCACAGACTAGACTGTAAAGTGCATTGACTGTATATTTGTAGGTTAAACCCGGCAGCCAATTGCGCACAGCAGTGTCCCACAAACAGTTGTGGATTGAAGTGACCAATTTATTATTGTTTTTTTTTCTTGAGGGATTATTATCAGGCGTGTGGAGTGTGGAAACTTGCCCAAGGTTTCACTCTGCCGGGAATCAAACCCAGGTCTCTCACTTGTGAGGCGAGTGCTCTAACCACTGAACTACCGGACTTCACTAACTATATATCTTATTTTCATTGCAAGCAAAAAAAAACTACCTCCTTTCCTAAAACCAATTGTAAAATGTGGAACGCTAGTCAGTGCACAGAGTCTGGATTGTAAACAGTAAAAAGTGTGTAAATGTTAGCGAGATTGACTGAATACATTTGAACTGAACAGGGATTTTAGAGTTAAAATGTATCTGTTCAATAAAGAGCAGTAATCACGCAAAATATATTTTGGAACCGTGCATTGTGTTTACTTAGATGACGTTTTGAATCATAGTTCAATTTAGGTCCGTCCGTCTGTGCTGTTCTGGAGGAGATAAATTAATTTGTTTCGCCCACAAAATACACAGTCAATTCACTTTACAGTATACAGTATTGTGTGAAGCGCTTTGAGATGTCTTAATGACGTGATAAAGCGCTATATCAAATGCAAGAATTATTATTATCCTTAATAATCAATGTTATCTCGGATATCAATGTTCAATCACCAATTGGAAGTCAGCAATTAAGCGGTTAAATTGTTTAAGGTGCACAGAAATCAAACAGCATCATTCGAATAACCCAAAGTGTACCATAGCCCATCTTCTGTCTCCTCCCCCACCCCCCCACCACACACCCCCTTTTCAAAGCTGTTCCGTTCAGCCACAAAGTACACAGTCACTACACCACACTATAAGTGCCGTGAAGCGCTTCGAGACGTCCACCCAACTAGAAAGGCGTTGCCCCTTTCTAAGACGCGAGGATTATTCACTGGCATTTTGTCTCCTCATTTTTTCTGGAGTGATATTGATAAGCGGCGGATTGTTTCGCAGTTTGAATTTATGCAATTATTCAGTTCAATCATTTGCACATTGTATTGATTATATGATAGGCTGATTTCCTGTCCTCGTCTCCTTTGAAATCAGCTGGTGCTTCGAAAAAAAAAGGGCTTATCAATCCTTGAACTTCTGAAGCTGATTTTAAATCGGCAGCCACCAGTCTATTGAAAGGAGGAAAGAGAGAGGTTTTTACTCAGGTGCAACCTTCATCGGAATTGTATTTTAAATAGAAAAAAAAACGTTGTCTCCTTAAAGCGTTTTTTTGCTCCACGGCCTGATGGTTACGGTTCACGTATTCCAACGTAATTTGTGCATTTGTCAGTTTAATAATAATTTGGTCACTCGATCCACAACTGTTTGTGGGACACTGCTGTGAGCAAGTGGCTGCCGCGTTTCGCCCACAAAATAGACACAGTCAATTCACTTGACAGAATATCCTGTGAAGTGCTTTGAGAGGTCTCAAAGACATGATAAGGCGCTATAGCAAAAAGCAAGGATTATTATTTATTATTATTTTATTCCATGTGAGGTTGAGGAGATTTTATTATCCGACTGGCGTGGCATGACGTGGAATGGGGTTCCACAAATGGTCAGAGACATTTAATCTGCTGCCTGCAGAAAAAGTCACGTTTGTAGCCGCTTTAGACCCCTTATTGTCCTTGATCAATGTTGTCATCTTTCCCCAGCATAAGTGTGTCCTATATGCCTTTGAAAAAAAGAGAGAGAAGCAAGCATGCAAGCACTGGGAACGAGATGCTTTGCCCCTTCCGAGCTAATTATCATTCTTAATAAGTATTAAGGGAATGAGACAGCATTGCCAGTATTACAGGGTAATCCTACTGCGACTCAAGGTGAAAGGATCTTTGGAACGCTGGCTTCGACAGAGGAGACAATGCTTGATTTCAGGAGGAGACTGAAAGCTGGTCCCTGTGTGGTGAGCAGGGATGGGTGGGTGGCGGGGATGACTCGGGCTGATTGGCGGCTGTCAATCAATTCATTGCATCTCCCAGAGAGCAGGGTCAAAACTTTAACAGTCCCATTTACTTAAACCTGTCTGAGCTGTCTTAGAAATAAAAGGGCAGACCATATTTAATAATAATAATCCTTGCCTATGATATAGCGCCTTATCATGTCATCGAAACATCTCAAAGCGCTTTGCAGAACTTATCGTAAAGTGGAGTGAGTGTGCATTTTCTGGACGAAACGTGACAGGTGACCCCAGTACTTTGTAAAGGAAATGACAGCAGGTGAAAGCATCATCACCATGCTCACTGATGCACTTGTGGTTAGACAGCAGAATACTCAAGTGTGTTGTTCTCTCCTTTATAATAATGGTAATATTCTTGCATTTGATATAGCGCCTTATCAGAATATACTGTAAAGTGAATTGACTGTAATTTGTGGGTGAAGCGCAGCAGCCAATTGCGCAGCAGTGTCCCACAAACAGTCGTGGATTGAGTGAACAAATAATAATTATAATAATAATCCTTGCATTTGATATAGCGCTTTATACAGGATACATTGTAAAGTGCAGCAACTGTGTATTTGGTGGACAAAATGCTAACAGGAAACTCTCCAGAGTGTTGTGATGTAAAACCAGTGTCTCTGGCCCTTTAATTGGACTTTAACGAAAAGCATTGACTCCAGTTCCTCCTCGGGAAGCCCTGGCAGCGAGGCTATTTTGAGGAAGTTTCCCCGGGTCAGACAGTGTGAAGCCAGGCTCCCAGGTCCAGGTGGCAGAGAGGGAGTGATGAGCTTGCAACAGGGAGTCTCGGAACTCAGCGGTAGATTCGAGTTCAGCTGAATCATTAGCCTGGCCTGTAAGCTAGCCTTTCAACACACTGTCACTGAGCAAAGCCACACACATCGTGCCTGATGCACTGATCACTTCTTTTCACATTAATAATAATAATAATAATCCCTGCATTTGATATAGTGTCTTATCACGTCATTGAGACGTTTCAAAGTGCTTCACAGAATACACTGAAAAGTGAATTGACTGTGTATTTTGTGAGCAAGACAAGGTTTTACTGTGAAAGGCAGCCATGCAATGCAGTGTGTTATATGTAAATACCGTCACATGGTGAGGTAAATAGGTTAACAAGGCTGCTATTTTTTCTCTAGAAGGTTCTGGTTTTATCACTTTTGTTATATTTATTCTAGGGATGTGAGTGTTACATTAGGGAGCCTTCTGCCTTAAAACGTAACTTCACTCTGCAAAAAAACTCTTTTAAAATGTTTTCAGTCTCGACTTTTTTTCAAGAAATTGTAAGAAACAAAAATCGTCAAATCTTCAATCTGAATTTCAAGAATTCTCCCCCCAATTCTTCATATCGTAGTCTTATATCTTAGCGGGGAAATGTCCTGCAGGCTAAGACTAGTTGGAATTTCAGGCCACATGCTGCGCAGATGTCAGTTCAATGGGTCAGTGGGCCCTCCACCCCTCTTGACCCTCTTGACTGTCCAGGGTTCGGGGTTGTCTCTCCGACGTGAAGGGCGCTATACAAGTGTAATTTTTTGCTGTTGTTGTTACTTCCTTTGGGGGTGACAATCCCAGTTAGAGATTGCTGCTAGAGATCTGTCAAAGACCCTCTTCTTCGACTGCGCCTTTGGTCACCCTCCTACCCTCACCCTCCCTGCCCTTCTGATACCAACCCCAACTCGGGTGTAAACCTTTGACTGACAGCGCCTTGGGATCGCTTCCCGACGTGAAAGGCGCTGTGTAAATGTAATTTGTTGTTGTTGTGGTTGGACTTGTGAGGGAGTTCAGTCACTTGGGCTGCTTTTCCACTCCACACACAGAGCAACACGGAGACATGTGTGGAATCTGGAGTCTATTTGTGAGAAAGAACTATATTATAGTAGGTCGGTTGCATGTGAAACAAAGTATACGTTCATGTGGCTAACATATAACACAGGTTGACAGATTCCCCCCTCAGGGTCAATGTTATTCTGTATTTGAGGCTTTGAGACTGGGTTTCTCTCCCTCGTACATTAATCCTATGTTCTATATCTTTAGTAAATGTATTATTTAACTCTACAGAAAGTTATAAATTGACTGGTAATGTGGTTGAACGAGCAGCAGCTGGTTGTCTGATTCCCAGCAGTTGCTCACATCTCTTTTCAGCGCCGTGACATTTATTAAATCTAAAGAAAATGAAAAATACGGCGGTTTAAACCAGGCTATGTCTGGTCTCTCTAGGGTTCCTCCCCACCTCCACCCCCCCATTATCCATTATTTTCTGGAGGTTATTGCTTCACTTCGAAAGACAAATCCTGCATACACAGGATTTCTGTGGAGTCCTGTGGTTTAATGGTTAGAGCAGGCACCTCGCAAGCGAGAGGTCCTGCCTTAGATTCCCGGGCAGGGAGAAATGTTAGGCACGTTTCCTTACCTCACATGCCTATGTTTACCTATCAGTAAGTAGGAACCTGGTTGATAGTTGATTGGTGGATCCCTTTTCCGAGGGTAATAATCCCTTCAACGAAAGTATATATAATATATATCATCACTCAATCCACGACTGTTTGTGGGACACTTCTGTGCGTAATTGGCTGCTGTGTTTTGCCCACAAAATATACAGTCAATTCACTTTACAGTATCTTCTGTGAAGAGCTTTGAAGCATTGAGATGTCTTGAAGATGTGAGAAAGCAAGGATTATTATTATTATTAAACCCATTTTTAGGTGGTCAAACTCCAGCAGTTATCCACCCAATGCACACTCTAGAGTTCCCTAAACCTTGGCTCTTGCCAACCTGCACCTAATACTTTTCGGAATTAGATAAGCAGGATGCCTCCCTCCAGGGAGAGAGAGCATTCCAACAATCTATCCCTGGGATTTCCATGTGTAAATGGGACACATGGAATTCTCAGTTTGGTTTGGATATTGTTAAGCACGGTGATGGGTTTCCACGTGTGTCAGACACCCGTCTAACCCCAAAAAATCTGGCCAGTGCACATGCACTGAGTATAGAGTCAATTCAATTTACAGAACAGTATATTCCGTGACGTTTCACCGATGTGATAAGGTGCTATATCGAATGCAAGGATTATTATAAGTGTGCAGGCGCGATTGTGCCTTGAGTGTGTATGCATGTATGCGTGCGTGTGAATAAGTGTACCCCCGCACGCGGGCGTGACTTTGTCTAAGTGTTTATGCGTGCCAGTAGGCACGTTTGTGTACTTGCGTGCGAGGAAGGGAGTGGCGGTGGGCTGGTGGATTTTGGCAGGAGCCAGTGGTTGAAACCAACTGGTGTACAGTGTAATTGAATCAGAGTGTGTTAAATCACACAGTTGTGTCATCTCACATCAAAATATAAAATCCTGTGACATGTGGCATTAGGAATGGGCTTCCCAGCCGTACAGACTTTTAAATTCAGGGAACAAATCTGTTGACTGAAACCAGACGCTCTATCTTGCTGGCCCGCTAGCAAAGGCTGTAAGCGCAATGTACAATCATTTTTGTCGGATCAACACAGTGCTTTCACCATCTAAAATGGTCTTTGCTTTGCCAACAAACCTGTGTTACTTACATTTATTAAGTTGGTTCAATATAATTAATTGTGTACAGTACAGGGCTTGGAGGGACCCTATATCTGGATGTATTGAACGCTGTGTCTAGGTTGAGAGTAGAAATTCTTTAAGAAGATTTTACATCACTTTTTATTATATTTTTGTCACATTGACCTCCCATCAACTACCGAGACCTCCCATCACTTGGAGAGACGCACAGATATTCCTGTAAACATACACACACATGGACACCATACTCAAAAGTATGGACCCGCACACGCATGCACACTCACACACCCACACACAAATACACATGGAGAACCCCCACCCCCCCCCCTCCCGCACACACACACATATGCACATATGGAGACACACATACATAGATTAATACACATATACATACACATGTACATGAAGACACACACCAGTGAAGTCAAACCAATCCTCAGTGTACAGAAATAATTTTATTCCTTTTTAATAAATGTATAACTTTTGGTAAACGGCAGACTTCATTTATAACCATCATAAAACACGCATTATTATCAACAGGACTTTGAGATCTCAAATCCCTTCTATTTTCCCCTCCTTTATTACGCTCTCCATTGTACTAATATGGTCAAACCGGAGTCTTTTACCGCCTATCAAAAGTCCATTGTACACATTTCTAAGCCTATTCACAACACTCAAGGCCTTTCAGGAAACATTTTCTCACAAATACTAATTGAAGTATCATGAAAATCAGCTATCATCCTTATTTCAGCCCTTATAAAAAAAACTCCAATTGAATTTGCAAAGAAATTTGAATCCCACATGTTCAGAGGTTTTTTTATATAATTTGTTAGACATTGTTTGGGCATTTAGTTCAGTTACAGGGTCGGGGTAAGAGGTGGGTGGGGGGTGGCAGGTAAAAGAGTGATCCTTAAAGAGACATCCCAGGTGAAGAATCAGCCAAACTTCACTGTGGAACAGGAACCCATTGTAGCAGATCATTTTATATATATATATACATATATATCCTTCCACTTGATCCTTCCATTGTGGAGTCCTGTAGCTCAGTGGTTAGAGCACTCGCTTTGCAAGCGAGAGACCTGAGTTCAATTCCAGGCAGAGGGCGAAACCTTGGGCAAGTTTCCTTACTCCACACAGAGCCTAATAATAATCCTCCAAAACCAAAAACAATAATAAAAATTGGTCATTTTCAATCTACGACTGTTTGTGGGACATTGCTGTCGCAATTGGCTGCCGCGTTCGCCCACAAATATACAGTCAATTCACTTTCCAGTGTGTTCTGTGAAGCGCTTTGGGACGTCCTCCCGACGTGAAAAGCGCTATATCAAATGCAAGGATTATTATTATTATTATTATTATTGATATAGTGCCTTATCATGTCTTTGAGACGTCTCAAAGCGCTTCACAGAATAAAGTGAATTGACTGTGTATTTTGTGGGTGAAATGCGGCAGCCAATTACGCACAGCAGTGTCCCACAAACAGTCGTGGATTGAGTGACCAAATTTTTTTTTTGTGAGCGATTATTACCTTCAGAAAGCGATCTGCCAATCGACTAACACTGGGTTCCTACTTACTGCTAGGTAAACACAGGTGTGTGGACTAAGGTGTGTGGACTAAGGAAACCTGTCCGGGAATTGAACCCTGGTTCTCTCGCTTGCGAGGGGAACGCGCTAACCACTACCCTACAGTACTCCACAGAACTGATTATTATTTGATCAAACTGCTATATCTCATAGGGTTTGGCTCCTTCCCCCTACTTCCCCAACTCCAAACAACGCAGGCTAAAATTTCAATTTAAAATTTCAGCAAACAGACACAGGCGAACCTTCACAGCTTTCTTTTCAGAGTTAAATTCATGGCACCCTGTGGCAATTTTTGCAAGAGGGCAGAATACTCGTGCCCCATCCCCTAGCGCAGAGCATGGCAAATGGGCCAGCGCTTTCCATTTCTCTCTCAGTGGGGGTGATGATTATTTGGTAATCTTAACTCAGCAAAGCGTTTCAGATTAAACTGTGAATTTAACTTTTAACATAATCAGATATTTCATTGCTTTGAGTTAATGAATCTCCTTGCAACTGTGCCAACAACCCAGCCCCCCGACCAACCTGAAGATATCTGGAGTCCTGTTGCATAGTGGTTAGAGGACTCGCCTCACAAGCAAGAGGACCTGGGTTTGATTCCCGTATAGGACGAACCGTTGGGCAAGTTTTGTTAGTCCACACTCTTCTGCTAGTAGGAAGTAGGAACCGAGTTAGTAGTCGATTGGTGGCTTTTCCAGGGGTAATAATCCCTTCAGAATAAATAAATAATAATAATAATTTGGTCACTTAACCCACGATTGTTTGTGGGACACTGCTGTGCGCAATTGGATGCTGCGTTTCACCCACAAAATATAGTTAATTCGCTCTACAGTATATTCTGTGAAGCGCTTTGAGAAACCGTACAGACTAGAGACTGATAATAATCCCTCCATTCACTGATTTTTGCTGTTAAGTGAATTGCTGTGTATGTCAGGTGAGTATCTGACTCAGTTGTGGTGTCCTTCTTTCCCCACCACCGTCGCAGGCTGATCACTTTCCCCATTCACTGTCAAGGCTCACAGGCAAAGAATGACCACTTTGAGGTCTGCAGTATATCTGTGGAGCCCTGAAGTGTAGTGGTTAGCACGCTCGCCTTGCAAGCGAGAGGACCGGGGTTTGATTCCCCAGTGAATCGGCAACACCTTGCATTTGACATCGTGCCTTATCACCTCATTGAGTCATCTCAAAGCGCTTCACAGAATATACTGTGAAGTGGAGTGACTATATTTTCCATATTGCTCATTGGTTTCACTTCATGGGTTTGTAGTGACTCGTGATCTGTGATCTGCAGTTTTATAATAATAATAATAAAAATCCTTGCATTTGATATAGTGCTGTATCACGTCTTCGCAACATCTCAAAGCGCTTCACAGAATATACTGTAAAGTGAATTTATTGTATTTTGTGGACGAAACGCAGCAGCCAGTTGCGCACAGTAATGTTCCACAAACCATCGTGGATTGTATCAGCACTTAATGTAAAGGATGTCCTTTCACTAATGCGGAGACACATGTATTCTGAGGCTCAGTTTGGTACACTAACGAAATGTGAAGTGTAGGTAATATAGTGTTACAACAATTATTCAGCAAGCTTGTCATGTTAACATTGTATTACTCACAGAAACAACCTCTGAAGCTTATGGAATATGTTGGGTATAAAGGGCATCGCCCTTCGTTTAGCCAGCTCCTATTAAGTGAATTCAGGCTGACATTTTGGTAGGCAAGATTTTCCTTCACTAAACTGCGCAATTAATTATATCTGTCTCTGCAGAGCGTCGATCAGATCTGAATGTTGCTGAAGTTTCATTGGGCAAACGAGATTTGTGTGTGTGTGTGTTGTGTATGTGTGTGTGCTGTTTAAAACTACAGTAAATCTTACGTAAGTCACATCAATAGAGACCATACATTTAAGCGCTTTGAGACGTCTCAAAGACATGATAAGGCGCTATATCAAATGCAAGGATTATTACTATTATTAGGACTTATGCAAAGTATGAGCTATGTCAAACTTGCATAGAATATAAATTCCTGAATGGGGCAGGTGTACAATTTAGGGGATTACACGATTTATACAGATGATCTTGTGAACCATGGTTCAATTCTTCAAATAAAGGCTGGATTTAAGAATAGCGGGGAGAAGGGGAGGATAGTGCTATCCAGAGACAGAGGCATTCCTTACAGGAAAGGGAAGGAATGTCATCAAGTGAATTGTTAGCGAATACCTCAAAGTAGCTGGTTTTCAGGCATTTAAAGAGACCTCTTTGTTGTGCTTGTTACACAGTCACTATACTTTACAACATATTCTGTGAAGCACTTTGAGGCATCTCAATGACATGCTAAGGCGCTGTGTAAATGCAAGGATTATTATTATGATTATTATTTTGTCTGGGGGGAAGGTGTGGAAGAGGTAAGGAGTTTGGGGCAAAATATATTTAACAAATGGAAATTTAATCTCTTATGTTTGAGTTTGTATCCAATTTTATTTTGAATGAGCGACAGTCTTGGTGGTTGATGGAGGTGACAGGTGAGAAGAAAGAACAAATTATTTAGCCCATGCAAGCCAAATGCACACACGTTTATTGTAAGAATGTGCACTTTGATTCCAGTGTAAAAGTCTGTAAAATACTGTATCAAAATCAGCTTTATATCACTTCAGTAATAGCCCTGTCAGGAGTGATAGAATCAAGACCAGCTGAACTTTAAGCCTGTGTAAAGGGGAGGAAAAAAGCAGTGTGTGATGTGCTAAACATCATCTGCAAAAATCACCACAAGTCACAGAGAAGTGTCTCAGATCCTAGAACTGATCAGCAGCAGTGAGCAAACAATTTCAGGGAGAACGAGGGCGAAGTTTTGACTTCTAGACACTTAAACGTAAGCTTGTCCTTAGGGTGAGATGTTAAATTGAGATCCCATCTGCCTGTTCAGGTGGACGTTAAAAATATTGGAAAAGAGAAGGGAGTTTCTCTCTCCCAATGTCCTAGCCAACAATCCCCTAGATAAATTTAGTTATTCACTTCATGTCCACTTGTAGGACCAATGCTGAGTGCAAATTGGCTGCCACGTACACCTACAAAGTGACTCCACAATAAATCCCATGCAGAGCTTTCATTTGTCCCCCTGATGTGAAAGGCACTGTATCAAATTGTTAGGATCTGGATCGCACTGCCTGGAAAGGTGGTGGAAGCAGATTCAATAATAACTTCCAAAAAGGAATTGGATAGGTACTTGAAAAGTAAACATTTGCAAGGCTAGGAGGTAAGAGCAGGGGAGTGGGACAAGTTGTTAGCTCTTTCAAAGAGCCAGCTCAGGCACGATGGGCTGAATGGCCTCCTTCTGTGCTGTATGATTCTCTGTATCAAAAGCATTTATTTATTCAGCGCACCAATTCACTGCAGGGCTGGAATAGGTGGTTGTGGGCTGGGTAAGTATATCAGCCTTTACACTAGTTATTATCAACCTTACATAATGTGTTATAAAGGTGCAGTACAGCCAGACCCACCAATAATAATCAGTGAAAGTACTGTGGATTCGGAGCAATTTTGTGATAATGGAATGTGTCACCACATCCCATTTCACTCCTTATATCGCTGGTAATGGTGTAGTTGGCTTTTTAATAAGGCCAACTATAGGCCAACTATAGGCAACCATTTTATCCCTCCTGTCTGACTGCATAGAGTCACAACTATTACTTAAAAAAGAGGTTAGAGAAAAAAAATCTTAATACAGATAGGGGGTTGAAATGTGCAATTCATGGGAGGAAAATGTTAGTGGAAGGTTGATGGGCCCAATGCCCTGTTGTGCTGTAACATTAGAGTGAATCATCAGTGAGAATACGATTTCACCCTTGATATTCCTGAAAATATAAGGGCATTAGGTCGTTGCATGGTAAAATACTGTGTAAGCCTCTGCTGGTCTTTATTGGCTTTCCATTGCTTTTGTTATTGCATAACCATCCTTTCACACCTATACCTTATTTTAGTGCAAAGTGCACAGTAAACAATGGAATTCATATTTGCCCAAATCCACCTGTAACCTGTCCCAATAGGAAAGCTTGCCAGACAGTAATATCAATGGCAAGCTAAGTAGTTTTAGCTGGTTCGACTCCAGCAGTTACCCCAATGCACCCTAACTCTGGGGTCCCCAAACCTTGGCTCTTGTCAACTTGAGTCTAATACTTTCCGAAATTAGGTAAACAGGATGCATCTCTCCAGGGAGAGAGTACGTATTCCATTTTCAACAACCTATCTCTGGAATTTCCATGTGTAGGTGGGATGCATGAATTCTCAGTTTGGTTTGGATACTCATAAGTACGGTGATGGGTTTGCGCATGTGTCAGACACCCGGCTGACCAAACAAAAATCAGTCCTAATGGAATCCAAGTGTCCTGATGTAGGAATATTCAAGGAGGCCATTAGCCTTTCAAACCCACTTTATTAGATCGCAGCAGATATTTTAATCCCACTACCCTTTCCCCTGATCCTTTAATACCCTTACTTTCCAAGTACAGGGCAACCTTGTTATATAACCTTGTTATCCGGGTCCATTAATCTCAGCAGCTCCATTAAAACAGAATGCGCAAAAATGGAAGTTCCTCATGATGTCACTTCCTGCCCATTGCAGGCATGTATTTGCAAAGTGACATCAGCAGCTTCCTGCCATCAGAAGGTGATCTTGGTGGGGGTTGGGGGGCTAGGGGAGGTGTGACCCGACAACCCAGAAATTGGCCATTGCTGGACTTCCCCAGAAGGAACTCCCCTCTCTTTTCCAATAGTCCCATGGGATCTTTAACGGCCACCTGAACAGACAGATGGGACCTCAGTTTAAGCCAGGAGGGTACCACATTGGTCCACACAAGAGATCCTCTTTATATGTGAACCCGCACCTACAGCGAGGTGCTTCATAACAGAGTTGCCCTGTATCTACCAGTCTCCCTGTTAAGTAAGCATCTCAATTGATCTCGCTTCCATGACCTCGTGGGACATTGCAGTGTGTGTTCCCGCAACCCCTCCAGCTGCACTTGGTCAAAGCCTAGCCAGCCAAGGGCAGGGTGAGGTTTGACTGACAGACAAGTCCCAGGAACCTCGACCAACAACTGCTGTTGCAGGGGTCAAGTAATGAAGTGCTCTATCCAACGTAGCAGGGCACACTACCCCAAGAGCACCAAACACAGTGTACCCAGCCAGCTGTTTAAGTGGAATAGACTGTATTTCCTGTTCAGTATCTCAGAGCAAGCAAAGCATGTCACCACTGAACCCAAGCTTTAATTACACTTAGGAGCCAGGACCCAATGCCGATTGAGAGAGAGAAAAAAAAGTTGTGTTTATTTTGTTTTACTGCCTAGGGTTCAACCATTTCTTTGAGCTTCCTTAATAATATTTGAATATTCGATTTTAATTACAGAGCGGAATAATGTCTCATTTCGGTCCTTTTTAATAAATGAAGTCGAGAATTTCTAATGAAATAAACGACTTAGAAAATCAATTAGTTTCGGGCTGTGTGGTACGACACTGTTAACTCTGTGAATGCTGGCCAGATTTCTGCTTCTCAGTGTGTGCGTGTTGGGGCATTCCACAGACAGACATAGTTTGTTCCTATCGACCTGGAGCAACAACAACAATACCAGAAATTACATTTGTATAGCACCTTTCACGTCAGGAGGACGTCCTAAGGACAGTCAGGGATTTGCACCGAGCAGGGGGGTTTGGGATCAAGATGAGTGGAAGGTAGGGGTAGGAGGGTGACCAAACGCACGACTGAAGAGGGGAGTCTTGAGACGGGCCTTGTGAATCAAGGAAGGGAGGTATGTGAAGGGACTGTAGGATGGAGTTCCAAATATGCACTCACTTGATAACTGTACAGTACCTCGAAAAAAGTGGAAAATGCTAATTTCTTTTTATTTATTGCACAAACAAAATTGCCACTCTGAGTCCCAGTGGATTAAAGTTATGGGTCATAAATATCTGAACGTCCCTATAGAGTGTGTTTTACTTTTCCACCATATACAGTCTTACATGGAAACACGTTTGCTACTTATAATTAATATAGCCAGCCTGAAGTTGAATTGTAATACCACTTCGTGATTTCAATTTATTGGGGGAAAAAAGACTTAGAAAAAGGAGTGAAAGTCTAAATTAATTTTTAACCCAGCTTTACGATTAATTTATAATACTTCACCCACATATCGCTAACTGATCTGTTTAATTTTTGCGTTCAGGCCCATTTATGAATCATTCCCAATATTTACTTAGCAACAGATCAGCCTCTCCACCCTCTGCTATTGTTTATTGTAAAAGTTAAAGATTTTTGTCAGTCGGGGAATATTTAATTTTCACCGTTGGGTAGGTTTGTACGAATTCATGACCCTATTTATCAAGGGAGGGGTGGAGGCCTGATGACACCTGCGTAAAAGTAAATTGACTGTCTACAAGTTGGCTTCATAAGTTTGATAGCAAGAGAGACGGACCCTGAATGCAACATTCAAGATCAGCCTCTTAACAAAAATAATAATCCTTATCACATCTTCAAAAAGTTTCAAAGTGGTTCACAGAATATACTGTAAAGTGAATTGACTGTATATTTTGTGGGCAAAACGCGGCAGCCAATGGCGCACAGCAATGTCCCACAAACGGTCATGAATTGAGTGACCGAATTATTGTTTTATATGAAGAGATTATTACCCCTGGAAAAGCGATCCACCAATCGACTAACAACCGGGTGCTACTTACTGCTAGGTAAACAGAGATGTTTGGAGTAAGGAAACTTGCCCAACCTTTCGCCCTGCCCAGGAATTGAACCCAAGTCCTCTGTCTTGCGAGGCGAGTGCTCTAACCACTGAGCTACAGGACTCCTGTTCACACCAGCCCCTTAACATCCCTTTTCCTTCACCCCAACCCTCACCCCGAAAGTGATACCCAGTAGTTCCCACCCAAGACCCTAGATGGAGCACTCTAGGATTAAACTATCAAGTCAGTTCCTGAGAATGGGAAATAAGAGGCTGGACTGACATGGGCATTCTTGCCCGAGTGGGAAGGCCCATTCACTGTGTTGGCAGAGGCAATGGAAACCATCAGCTTGATTGGGGACTGACAGATTGTACAAACACGCGGGTGGGAGGGAGAAGACCCCAATGGAAAGTAGGTAAAAACTGGAAAGTTGCAATGGAAAGAATTGATTCCCGGCTATTCTAAAATATTTCTTCAACCATGACTTCAGACAACATCTCTAAATCCGTCATTCCACAAAATACACGGACAGTTCACTTGACAGTATATTCGGTGATGCTCTTTAAGATGTCTCAACAATGTGATAAAGCGCTATATCAAATGCAAGAATTATTATTATAATTAATGCAGCAGTGTATGTCTATCTGCAGATACTTGTGAACATAGTACATGCTCAGAATGTGTGTCTCAGACTCCGCCACTGTCAAGCGCTCTGAGACGCTACCCCACGTGAAGGGCACTATATGAATGCAAGTTGTTGTGGTGGTGGTTGTGCCATACATATGACACGCACTGAGAATTGCCATGGAAGTAACACCCGTGAAACATACACCAAATTATATGCAAATCCAGACTCAGCCATGTTTATCGCTGTGTGATATAAATAAACGTTGCCATGTCCGAAGTTGTTCCTGATGAGGCTTTGCCAGTCATTGTTATATGCGGCTGCTTATAAACAGCCTTTTGTCTTTACCCGAGCCATTGTGTAATAACAGGTTCCTTTTCTAATAAAATCTCAGTGAGTCCTGTAAGTGCTCTCATCCCGTGGAAAGTGCACCTTTCAATAATTGAGGGCAGATTGCTGGATCGCTTCACGGAGTCAATGAGTCATTCCCTTCCCTCCGGAAGGATGGTGTGCAGACATTGGGAGATAGTCATCTGGCACTGTTCCCACCTCCCCTCAAAAGAGCTACTATCACCCCCACCTTGAAAAACTTTTCCTTGACCCATCACAGATATCCAGCTACCGGCCCATCTCCCACCTCCCTTTTCTGGCTAAGGTCCTTGAGAGAGCAGTCGCCTCCCAGCTTCACTCTTTCCTCTCCTCCCACTCCCTCCATGAGCCCCTCCAATCGGGTTTCCGTGCTGCCCACAGCACAGAAATTACTCTGGTCAAGGTCACAAATGACATCCTGACCATGTGTGACCAGGCCTCCCTCTGCCTCCTCGTCCTCCTCGACCTCTCCACCGCTTTTGTTACTGTGGACCACTCACTCCTCCACCACCGCCTCTCCTTCCACCTCAACCTTCAAGGTTCTGTCCTTGACTGGTTCAGGTCCTACCTTTCACACCGCCTCCACTTCATCCCTCAAGCAGCTTCTCCTCCAGCCCCTGTACCATCTCGTGTGGCATTCCTCAGGACTGTGTCCTCAGTCCTCTCCTTTTCACCCTCTACATGCTCCCCTTGGTGACATCATCCGAAGACATTGGGGTAAATTTCCACGTGTATGTGGATGACACCCAATCTATATCTCTGCCTCCACCTTCAACTCCAGGACTACTGGCGTCCTGACCAACTGCCTGTCTGACATCAAGTCCTGGACGAGGGACAACTTTCTCCAACTCAACATCAGCAAGAGTGAGGCCCTCCTGATTGGCTCGCGCCAGCGCCTCCACACCTCGGGCGCTGGCAGCATAAGCCTCCATGGCTGCACACTCAATCTCACTAAGCCAGTCAGGAACGTGGGTGTCTTAATAATAATAATAATAATAATAATAATAATAATCCTTGCATTTGATATAGCGCTTTTCACGTCGGGAGGACGTCCCAAAGCGCTTCACAGAACACACTGTAAAGTGAATTGACTGTATATTTGTGGGCGAACGCGGCAGCCAATTGCGCACAGCAATGTCCCACAAACAGTCGTAGATTGAAAATGACCAATTTATTATTGTTTTTGTTTTTTGGAGGGATTATTATTAGGCGTGTGGAGTAAGGAAACTTGCCCAAGGTTTCGCCCTGCCTGGAATTGAACTCAGGTCTCTCGCTTGCAAAGCGAGTGCTCTAACCACTGAGCTACAGGACTCCAAGTCTTGTTTGACCCTGAACTGTCCTTTCTCCGCCATGTCCGTTCCATGACTAGAAGATGTGAAAAGCGCTATATTAAATATATACATTTCTTCAATCGTGCCTTCAGTCGCCCTTCCACCTCTCTGCTTTCCCTCACCCCTACACCACCCCTCCCGCATGCTCGAGTCCTGACCCCTGACTGTCCATCCTGGGACATCCTCAAATGTTATGTTGTTGTTGTTGATAGTGAGGGAAATGGGGGGGTATGGGGAGGGGGTGAAGAGAGTCTATTTAGCAAGAAGGTTCACTGAGCAGATATTATTAATAATAATATTTTTATTAATAATAATATTGCTCATTTGTACAGCGACTTCTGCGTAACACTAAACAGCTCAGAAACTTCACAAAATGTAATGATTGGCGTAAGTGAAAGTGATCTCTGTTACCTGAAAGTGAATGTTACGCTGTAGAGTCCGTAGCTCAGTGATTAGAGCACTCGCCTCGCAAGCGAGAGAGGACCCGGGTTCGATTCTAGGTGGGGCCAAATCTTAGGTAAGTTTCCTAACTCCACACGCTTCGACCCATCGAGTTTGCCCTGGACTTTGTCCCCACATGAGGCATCCACCTTCTCTCTGGCTAGTGAACAATTTTCTTCCAATTTCCTTCCAACATAAACAACAACCTACATTTACACACAGCCCCTACGCAGGTTAGTGTCCCAGATCACTTGACAGTGGCGGAGCACAATGCTGAGCTGGGGGGAGTTGACCGTAGGTACGATCGAAAAGGAAGATCTTCAGGCGCGATCTGAAGATGGGGAAGGAAGGGGCAAGGTGGAGAGGAAGAGTGTTCCAGAGTTTCGGGGCGTAGTGGCTGAAAGCGTTGCCACCAATGGTGGAACGGAGGGCACAAGGAACACGCAGGAGGTTGGAACCAGTCGTGCAGAGGGAGCTGGTAGTGGGTTGGGGACTAAGCAGGTCAGAGAGTATAGGCTTTCATAAGCTGTTCCTAATTTTTATTATTTCACTGTTATGAGAATGCAGTCAGGAAAACCTGGTATCTGGCATCTGTCTGCCCCACGTACTGTCTTATAAAAAAGATAATAGCACCCTTTACCTGGTGATAACCCACCTTTAGTCCAAATACAGCAAAATATTCAAAGAATCTCTCCACCATGATGCACAGAACTAACAAGCCGCCCAAAGGCAGAACAGTTAGAAGCAAACACACGGCACAGACGGAGGTTAGTGAGAAGAAAAAGAACTAAAAATGGGGACTGAAACTTAGCGATCGCACGTAAGGGTGGCGAATGTGACAAGACATTAGCAGAGAAAATATGTTGAGATAGCTTCCCCTGTTGACTTACACCAGCTATTTTTAAAAGGAAAAAGCCACAAATCCACTTGCTTTTCATTTGCTCATTAGTCAGGTTCCCATGTATTTTTAATGCAGTTTGCAAAACGCTGAGACTTTTACAGAATAGATCCGCAGCTGTCTGTGTCTTGTGAGCTTGTTGGTGTCCGTTTCTGACTCCAGATGCATTGGGAAGTGAGTGGGGGTAAATCTCCTGCCCCCTCTTCCTCCCTTCCACACATCGGTCTGTTATTTGTGCTCAACAAGATCACCGAGGAAGGTGCTGCCTGTCTTCTGACATTCAGTTAACAGCGATCTGGCTGTCAGCTCCACTGTCTCCATGGGGAGGCGCTCTCTCTCATTGTGTTATGAAAAGATATCAATGATATTGGCACATGAGAGCTGGGATAATACAACAACAACAACAAGATTCCATTTATTGAGCGCCTTTCAAGTCGGGAGGACGTCCCAAGGCGCTGTACAGTTGGGTCAGGATCCGAGCAGGGGGGAAATGGTCAGGGTGAGGGGAGGGAAGGGAGGGAGCGAGGAGGGGGGTAGAGAGTTGAGAGGGGAGCTGAAGGCACGGTCAAAGAGAAAGGTCTTGAGACCGGCCTTGAAGGAGGAAAGGGAGGAGGCAAGGCGAAGGCACTGGGGATGGAGTTCCAGAGCCTCGGGGCTGAGAGGCTGAAGGCCCGACCACCGATGGTA
Source organism: Callorhinchus milii (assembly GCF_018977255.1). Classification (NCBI taxonomy): domain Eukaryota; kingdom Metazoa; phylum Chordata; class Chondrichthyes; order Chimaeriformes; family Callorhinchidae; genus Callorhinchus; species Callorhinchus milii. Next base: position 10,075,966 of record NW_024704765.1, on the reverse strand, counting down.
GGGCGGTTGCGGCGGGGGATGTGGAGCAGACCGGAGCCAGAGGAACGGAGGGTACGGGCGGGTAGGTAGGGGGATAGTAGGTCAGAGAGGTAGGAGGGAGCGAGGCCGTGAATGGCCTTGTAAGTGAGGGTGAGGATCTAAGAACATAGGAACAGGAGTAGGCCATTCAGTCTCTCGAGCCTGTTCCACCATTCCATTAGATCATGGCTGATCTGTACCTCAACTCCAAATCTAATAATCCTTCCGTTTGAAACAGTGCCTTTCACATTGGGAGGACTTCTCAAAGCGTTTTGTAGGCTATACGATCAGGTGTAGTGACTGTGTATTTTGTAGGGATCACAGATACTCGAAGACAGAGGAGCGTAACAGGTTGTACGATATAACAGTGTGGTCTAATCTGTTGTATTTCTTAACAATAAACTCTTATGGGGCTGTGAGTTAAACATCTTAAAGAATTTATGCAAAACACTGCAGATAAAAATGATAGAGAAATCCATCCCCTGTGATAAAAATAATCCTGATATAACATTTGATATTAACACCTTCCCATCAAATGGTGCTTTGCAGTGTTTTCCAGTATGGCGTAGTATCTGTGTATTTTGTAGGCAACAGACAATTTGTGTACAGGAATATCCAGCAAGCAGTCATGAATTGAATGACCAATTTTATCTGGAGGATCGTCGACTAGGACACCAGGAGAAACTCCCTTCTCTGTTCAAATAGTGTCATTGAATCTTTAACGTCCACTTGAACAGGCAGACTGACTTCAATCTAATGTCTTATTCAAAGAGAAAGCACCTTGTGAACACAAAAGTCCCTAGTTGGGCTTGAACCCACGATCTTCTGACTTAAAGGCACGAGTGCTACCAACTGAGCTGGGCAGACTGACACTGGTCAGACCTCAAGAAGCTATCTTTCAGCATACACTGTATTAACTACTGCATTTCCTCCCCCTTCCAATGAGTAGAAGTGAATATGACAGCCTCCAACAACACACCAGCATTAAGATAAACCATGTAGAATGTTCCCTTTATGGTGTGCCTTTTCTAAGAGTTCCTCTTGTATCAGCACTACAGAGAGATTCTCCTGTAAGTCTAATTACACAGCTAATAAGTAAAATAATATAAATATTAACTGCAGGTGAGAGCCACGGTAGTAAATGATGGAACTGGGGGCTGCACAAGTGATTAACGGGGTGTTATATAATGCTGTAATATGAACTGCAGCACACTCCAGGTTCGATCTGAAACCCCAAAGACAGTAGTTTAAGACTTCCATTGAGATATTGCAAATAATATTTGTTTAATCCTACCATCAAACTTAATTTATTTTAGAAATGAAGGCTTTTTTTACTTCCATTTGACTTTGATTGTTGAGTGTGTTAATAGAGAATGTGCATTGTGTAATCCTGAGAGAGACTGTGTGTGTGATATCACTGATATACAGACTGTGTGTGGTGTCACAAACAGAACAAGATTCCTTTGTGTGTGTGTGTGTGTGTGTGTGTGTGGGTGGGTATGTGTAGGTGCATGTGCATGCGTTTGTGTGTGTTCATGTGTGTGTGCTTGCGTGTGTGTGCAATAATTCAGTTACTCAATCCACGACTGTTTATGGGACGCTGCTGTGCGCAATTGGCTGCCGCGTTTCGCCCACAAAATACACAATCAATTAATTTTACAGTATATTCCGTGAAGCGCTCGGTGATGCATCTCAACGATGTGATACGACGCTATATCAAATGCAAGGATTATTATTATTATTGTGGCTTTCCACAGCAGAAAAGTCTGAAGAAGTGTAATTGTGATATTTTGAGATGTATAAAGGAGGGGAAGAGCCAACTAGTAGGTAGGGTTGAAGTCTGGCACATATTGTGCTGTATTTCAGCAATTTTAGGTACTGTAGGTGTCTTCAGATTGATACCAGCCCAAACAAGCTGTTTGTTTTACACAAATTCTTGTGGCTAAATCGGGTTATGCAATTCAGGTTATTTTGTTGAAACTTGGCTGGTTTTTAGCATTGCTATGTAAGGACGGTACGTTGATCACCACTTTTCACACTATTTTGATGCCGGGCTGATAAAGCAAAGCAAACTTATCCAGCCAGTTCCACAATCCGCCAGGTCTGATGTTAATGTATTTTGTAACTGGATAAAACATGATTTCACAATCTCAGTTCCATGTCGCAGGAGAAATCAAGTCTACCTGAACAGTCACAAATCGTAAAGTACTCTTTGGATGCCTTCTGTGTTTAGACTTCCATCCACTCCCCACATCCTCCCTCTCCCTCCCCCCCACCCCCACCTCAATCACCCTCCTCCTTTCCCTTTCCATGCTCCTCTCCCATGACTGGCACATGCCATATCGACCTGTCCGTGCGCCCCGCTCAGCAGTCTCAGCCCTGCTCCATGTCCCCCGCCCACCCTGCCCCACCTTCTTCAGCCTCACTGTCCCCACCCTTTGGAACTCCATCCCACAGTCCCTTCACCTCGCTCCCTCCCTTGCCTCCTTCAAGCCACTTCTCAAGACCCTCCTCCTCGACTGTGCCTTCGGTCACCCTCGTACCCCAACTCTCCCTGCCCTCCACCCCTACTGATCCCAACCCCCAGCTCGGGTCCAAATTCCTGACTGTCCAGCATCTTGGGACGTTGTCCTGACGTGAAAGGCGCTGTGTCAATGTAATCTGTTGTTGGTATCTCTTGTCACTGTCATTTCCTGGGCCAATTACTTATACAAGTTACATCAGAGGTTTACACGTGGGGGTCAATTTTGCGCTATTACTTAACAGAATTCTTAATTAAGAAATGGATTTCTAAGGGACTTTTATCTCCTGAATGCAAAACAATGGATCGAGTTAGAACACTGTGCCAGCAAGTTGGTATCACAGGCTTAGGATTTCTTAATTAAGAAATCCGTTAAGAAATATTGCAATATGGACAGCATTCGTATTTGCTTCGATTTCCCACTGCGTCAATTTCATCTCTCATCAATTTCATGTCTGATTCAAGAAATCAGGGTCGGTAACACTGTCTTTAGAGGACTGAGGATGATGACAACAACTTGCTTATATATAGTGCCTTTCACAAATAGTAGTGTACCAGAGTGCTTAAATATTACCAGGGCTCAAGCCAACAGGAGATAGATCAGTGCAGGAAAATATAAATAGTTTTTGAATTAAAACGTCCAGAATGAAACCATTATAAAAATTGAAACCGTGGTGGGAAGCGGAAGGACGAAATGTATATTAATTCCATATATTTTTCAATTCAGACCAGAAGTAGTGCAAAGGCAATTGATACCATCTGTAATTTGAGCACCAGTGTTGATTTCAAACCAAACCATACGAAAATGCAGAAAAGCGAAGAAGGTTTCATAACCCCCCCAGACAAAGCGAAGCAAAACACGCCAATCATTTGCAATATCAGTGATTAAGCAGAGCCTTCGTAATCATACAGCACATTGCGCTAATCAGATAATACATTAAGGAGACTTAAAGACCATAACATGCAAGAGTTTTATATAAAAAGAGGAAACACAATATTAATTCGGAGCGATATGTCATGGCACGAAAATGTTTTTGCATTACATTTTTGCAACATGACTTCACGCAATGACTGCAGCAAACACACCCATTCCACAGGTACTGAATAAGGACACAAACAACAAAGTGGGGGGGTGGGGGGGTGTAGAGAAAGGGATGGCGGGGGAACAGAGAAAAAACACACACATGCTCTAAACACACGGAATTTGCTCTTTTTCTGGTACTTCTGGCTCGAGGAAGAATTATTCCGCTTAGTTGTAAAAGCGACGGAAAGAGAGTGAAAACAAAACACTTTTCAACCGTCGACTAAAGTTCACTTTTTTAAGCCACTGTAATTTCAGCTGGTTGGAAATTGTGTTATTAAAGTGCGATAGGGTGGTTTGGCAAGAGAGGTCACAGAAATGTTTTTTCTTTTGGTGGATTTGGGTGGGGGGTTGAGAATGAGGGTGGGGGTGGGGGAGGGGGACAAAACATTTGTCATTCTGATTACCAGAAACAATAACCTTATGAATCATTTTTTTTTAAAAAAAGGGTGGTTCTGAGTTGCCACGGAAACCCCCACCTTTCTCATTATCTGGAGACTGAACCAATACTTTCGTGGCCTGCTTATTAAATATTTTACAATCCCGTGTCGCAAGCAGCGTTAATTGTGGAAAAAACAAAACATGTTTACTCAACATTTTTTTGGGGAGTTGCTTTCCAGGTCTGTTCATACCCATTTTTTTAATGGCCTCCAGAGTCAAGAGATAATAATAATAATAATCCTTGCACTTGATATAGTGCCTTATCACGCCTTCGAGACGTTTCAAAGCGCTTTACAGAATATAGTGTAAAGTAAATTGACTATATATTTTGTGGACAAAAGATCCATCTTATTGATAGAGAGCTAAGAGGAGCTATTTCCTCATGAGGTGGACTTTGACTCACAAACAAGGAGAATAACTTGCAAACCGCTCAGAGTGCATTCTTTACAGTCTTTTTGCTTGTTCTAAAGAAAATAAGAAAATTCCTTTGAACCATGAACGCCAGTTTGATTTAGGAGATAAAAAGGGTTGGGTTATCAGCAGAACAGAGTTGGTGCGATCGTGATCTGATGTAATAATCTTTACGTCTTATAAAAAATTCACAAAGCCAGGGCCAGTGGAGAACATTGATAGTGAAAAAACCCAACTTATTTCCCTTGAACACCTTTCCCTGTTTAGGAGAAAAAACTTGACAATTTCTCTGTTAAGTTCTGGTTGTCATAAAATTGCTTTCCTTGATTTTTTTTATCAACAATAAAATAAATTTTCTTTTCTCCTGGATTGTTCCCAATTTCTTCCCTCAAATGGATCCCCATCTTCAGTTCACCCTTGAAGACCTTCTTCTTTGTCAGTGCTTACGGTCACCTCCCTCCGGCTCAGTGTTGTGCTCTGCCACTGTCAAACACTCCAGGTTGCTACCCTGTGTGAGGGAGCTATATAAATGCAAATTGTTGTTGCTGTAGTTGTTGTTTGAGTAAACAGAGTACCTAACCCATGGGGTGATAGCACGCGACTACCAGGATGGTAGAAGGCGAACTAAATGGACCTTGTTTTTTTTTTGTCTAGCAATTCCTATGTTCTTATGTTCCTATGGTGATTCCACTCCATATTTGTCCTACGGGTAACCTAGCAGTTGAGGTAAACACTAAAGAAAGAACTTATTTTGTATTAGAGCCATATCATTGTTGAAGAGTGCTTTGCACTGTTGAGTGTATAACGACTCTTATTTTAGGAAAGTATGGCACCGAGCAAGTTCCAAAAACTGACCTGAGGTGAACGACCAATTTATCAGAGTATTGTAGACCAAGACACCAGGAGAAACTCCTGTCTTTTTTCGAGTTGTATCGTGGCATTTTTAATGGGAACCTAAAGAAACCGGCAGAGAGGACCCCAGACAATGACATGATCCTCGCCTCATTCTGTCTCGCTCCCTCTCCCCCCTCGCTTCTCCCACACTCACACTTCCCCCCCCTCTCTCAACCATCCACTCTCTCCCTTGCTTGCCTGCCCCAGTACTGGATAGGAGTGTCAGCCTCGACTGTGAGCTCAGGTTTTGAACCCAAAACCTTCTGACCCAGAGGTGAAACTGAGCCAAACTGATACTTGACTCAAGCAGCTGTCACGTGCCAGGCTCCCTCTAAACAGCTGTCATTCCAACTAAGCCAATCAGATGTAAGTGCCATCATCCCTGGTCTTAAACCCAGAACTATGTACTTGGTACCAGCCTTTTTTTAACACTCTACCGACTTAACCATTAAGTCCCCAACAACAATAGTTTAGAATCAATCGCCTATAGTTCCTCCTAGGTCTAAGTTGTTGTGTTAGAAACCTCTATAGTAGCACACAGCAATGGAAAGACCCGAATTGTGCAGGTTTTTAATAATGATAATACTTGGGTTTTTTACAGAACCTTATCACGTCGTCATGATGTCTCAAAGCGCTTCACAGAATATACTGTAAAGTGGACTGACTGTGTATTTTGTGGGCAGAACCTGGCAGCCAATCGCACACAACAGTGTCCCAAAAACAGTTGTGGATATAGTGGATTTTTTAAGGGATGATTATCCTTCCACCTCCTTGGCATAGTGCTCCACCACTTTTTCCACCACTCTGGGATGCTACGCTACCCTGCGTGAGGGAGGCGCTGTGTAAATGCAAATTGTTGCTGTTGTTGTACATCAATGGGAATTGAAGCCTGATACTAACTCCAGAGAGCCTATGCAGAACTAACTAAATCAGAGAATTGTGTGCTGGGTGTGGTTGCTATGTATTGCACTGTCTCTATGCAAACTAATGTGATGTGGAGGTTTGTGCGTTAATCCAGGCTGATGACACTCAGCCAATGTTGTTCAATACCCAAGCCTAATTATATTACAGGAAAAATGTTCATTGCAGAAAATGCCCTAGAGGGTGATTTTGTGTGTGTGTGTATATGTATATGAGTGAGCGAGTGAGTGAGGAGTATAGGAGTAAGTGTGTGAATGAATAAGTGAATGTGTGTGTGGCATATGTGTAAATTTCTGTGTGTGTGTGCACGAGAGTAATTTTGTGTGAGTGAGCGAGTAAGTGAGTGTTTCTGAGGGAGTGAGTGTTTATAAGTGAGTGAGAGTGAGTGTTTGCGAGCGAGAGTGTGAGTGAATGTGTGAGTGAGTGTGTATTATGGGAAACACCTTTAGTGACCCCCCCATTGGGACTTGTTGCTTTATGAGAAACCAGATCCCCTGATGCTCAATATCAGCTGAACACCGAGCTGTGTAATAAGCCAGACTCATGGAGACGTCACTGTGACGTGACAAAGAATGTCAGGAATCTTCATTATAGAATTGCTGTTCGTTTTCCACCCAAATTTCTGAGAAAGCATCGTATTGCTAGGGGAAGTGGGGTGTGGGGGTGGGGGAGGGGGAAGTGGGGGAGGGAGGCGAGCAATGGGGGGAGAACGACTGACTGGAGAAGGAAGTGGGCGAGTGGAGATTTTAAGGGGAAATCCTTCATTTCATTCTTTTCTTCTAATACTTCATTGGCAAAATCCTTTCCCATCGGGGGGAAAGGAAGGTCGTGGCGGCAGTAAAATGTGGAGGGGTGAACTCACCATCTCATTCTTTGTTGGACTCAATTATTTGGATACTTCTGATCTGTTAATGGAGAGAACTCCCAACAAGACAGGTTGAGCAGCAATCAATAGGTTTGAAATTTCAGGTTTTCGTCTGTCAGTCCCCAGCTCCGGTCCAAGTCCATGACAGTCCAGCGCCTTGGGACATCTTCCCGAAATGAAAGGCGCTGTGTAAATGTAATTTGATGTTGCTGTTGCTGTTGCTGTTCTGGTCAGAATGTGCCCCGCTCTTTCAATATTCCCTACTCTCGACATTCCCCACTCTCTGCCCATGATTTGAGCTGTGGGCACACAGGAGTACGGTGACAACCTAAGTACTTTGCATCTATCATTATGTAGGATATTCCAGTAATGAATAATATCGGTTCCTATCTAAATGACTTTGGATGGGAATCAGCTGTCAAGGTCTGAAGCATCTAAATTTTCTCTAATGCAAATAATGTCGCAAAATGATTCTGGCAAACACCAGTCATAGATAACTGTGGCTCATCCATCATCATGTGTTTGATAGCATTACATTACATTACACAAACCTAACTTACCTCAAGCATTTACAGTTCTTCATTCTTCCTTGCAGAAGAATTATTTATGTGATTCACAAGGGGGAATCCCAGAGCTGTCAATCACAACACGCCAGTCACGTACCTTCACTTGTTTTTTTTTTGGTCAGCCGGGTGTCTGACATGCGCGGAAACCCATCTCCACGCTTAAGAGTCTCGAAATCAAACTGAGAATTCCAATACATCCCACTCACATGTGGAGATTCCAGAGATAGATTGTTGTAATGGAATGCGCACTCTCTCTCTCCCTGGAGGGGCGATTCTCCTTACCTAATTACCTCGGTTTAACATCTCATCTGAAGGACGGCACCTCCGACAATCCAACGCTTCCCCCAACGCCGCACTGAAGGGCAAACCTCTGTAAACTGTGTGAGCTCAAAGTGCCAGCGTGGAGGCTCGAACCCACGACCTTCTGACTTGGAGGCAAGAGCGCTACATGTCTGAGCCAGACTGACACCGCATTTCGGAATGTCAAAACGATAAAGTAATGAATACCCTGTACTGTTTTTTTTCTGACAGATGAAGAAATATTTATGAACTGTAACCTGTCTTGGATATAAGATGGAAGCCAACATTAGTTAGTGCTGAACTACCACCCAGAAGAAAGAACTGTGTCAAGCCTGGGTCAAACTGGACAAAACCAGGTAAGATTTCATAGATCAAATAACCTATTTGTGTGAGGACGACTCAAATCCTGAAGGTTGTAGAGGGGAAAATTATTCAAGGTTGTACATTTAAATCAATACCCCGCTGTAATACACAAATGAAATGAGTTAAAAATCAATAATTGGCCTTAACTCCACATAATATGCGTGGTATTTTGAAGCGCACATAAAGAAACTGTTTATTTTTCTTTCACCGTGTTTAATAGTTTTTCTCTATGTCAGAAAGAGTCAGAATTTTTGATTTGTGATTGTATACAGAAGCGAATATTGAGGTTGGGGGGAAAGGAAGAGCAAAACATATCTGGTTAGGCATCAAATTATTTATAGCGATTTCATTCAAATCAGTTGTGTTGGATCAGATCAGACCCCACTAGACCAGACCGTTTTCTGTACTGGGTAAAATTGCCAAATCTCTTTGTCTCAGTCCTTCAAAGACAGACGAACATGCTTTGAGATATATAGCTGCAAGTCCCTCAACAGGGATCAGGTACAGACAGACTGGCAACATTCCACCAACATTTTCACTTCAGCTTGTGTGAAGGTCGGTTGGCCAATGTGTCCCGATGGAGAGGGAGTGGGTGAGCGAACCTTGCCAACTGTGCCCATAGGTAGCTCGAGGGTGTTGGTGCCTAAACTCCCCTACTCTCCCCACCCCCGCCCCATCCCAACCGACATCCCACCAACTTTGGTTATTTTGCACAGTTGAATTTCCCATCTCTGCAGCAAGCAAATCAGCGGGTCTCCTGTTTGTACTGAATTCGTTGTAGAGCTTTTGAACGCTCTCCCCCATTCGCTCTGCCTTGCTCCTCCTTCTCCTCTTTTAGATCCTGACTGAAGACCTTCCCTCTTCAACCGTGCTTACCGTCACTTCCTCCCTCCCACCCATCCGGCTTGGTGTTAGGCTCCGCCACTGTTAAGCGCACTGAGATGCTGCCCCGCGTAAAGGGTGCTTTGTAAATGCAAGTTGTTGTTGAATTCCAACCCCCAGTGACATCTCCCCCACCAAATCCAGCGGGGGATGTCACTAAATCATCTCACTAATTCACTGGTTAAAAAGCAATGTATTCTTTCGATCATCAAACTTTGAACCTTGCAAGCATCCAAAAATGTTGGAGACATAAAAGGGGAATTTTCTCTTATATAAATGAAAAAGAGGGAGTGGAACATTTACTCAGCACATTCCGTTTTGCATAATATATTCAGGGCGTGGAGCAACAATCTTGTACCTCAGTCAGCATTCTCAAATTCCTTTATTTCTAAAATTTTCTATTTTTTAACAAAAAAAACTTGTTATGGGCTAGTGTGAATTTCCCCGGTTGTGACTTACGTCCGTTCAAATTCCGAATACCTTCTAACATTGCCACTTGAGAAAGGAGATGAAACAAGTGAACGGGTCACCCTGACCAGGGACTGGTTTGTGTGAATCTGCATGACTTGAGCAATTTATTTATTTTCCTGTAATATTTCGAGTGCCAAAAATACTCAGGCAACTAGAAATTCCGTCTAGTTCACTGACAAGTCGTTAAAATATACAGCTCCACCTAAACCATGATTTGTCCCTTTTTTAATCTTCACTAATGGAATTTTCAAAAGGGCGGGCAATATCTTACCGCAGCACTTTGGAAAGCCAATTCAAGTAAATAATAATAATAATCCTTGCATTTGATCTAGTGCCTTATCATGTCTTCAAGATGTCTCAAAGTGTTTCACAGAATATATTGTAAAGTGGCTTGGCAGTATGTTTTGTGGGCGAAAGGCAGCAGCCAATTAATGACATGAACACGTTGATATCTAGAAACTCCCAGGGTATAGTAACATAGAAGCTCCTTTGCTATTATATTTTCTAGATGCTTCAATGGTCAGTTATTGAATAAGGTCAGGAATTCCCTGTTCGGTAAAAGACCCTGTTTGATGCTCCTCCCTGGCCTGTTTATCACAACCCACTCTGTTCCACACAGACACAGTCTCCTCTGCATCACCCATACTTGTAACTAGGAATGAAGAGTTTGAGAATCTTTCTTACAAAACTGTAGTATTAAAGCAAAGGCACTGCTGTGTGCAATTATGTTCTGTGTTTCGCCCACAAAATACAGTCAGTTCTCTTTACAGTATGTTCTGTGAAGCGCTTTGAGACGTCTCAAAGATGTGATAAGGCGCTATATCATATGCAAGGATTATTAGGATTATTATTAAAGCAGTGCCTTTTCCTAGGTACAAAACGCCAACACGAGAGGAACACCAATACCCTTTGGGAGTTTATTTGTACAAGTCGTCCTTCGAAGAACAATTTTGTTGGCGGCACGCACGGCTAATATCGGGATAACTAAATATTCCCAGCCATTGAATAAAAAACCCTAATGACAAGTTATTCATTTAACAGGAACTGACCAGAGCAGGAAAGAAGTAAGGGAACAGTTACTGGGTCCTGACAGCTTTACAGTCCTCGAGGCAATTTGGGAACGGTTTGAATGGTTACAAATGAAAGCATGAGTGACATTAATTAAGCCAGGCAATTTAAGCTACAGTATAAACATAGCGCAGAGCTCGCTTTGAACACGTATGGCGTACCATGGACAAAAGAGATGGCATTTCTGCCAGTAGGCTCCAATATTGAATACTACAAGATTAGGCCCAAGCTTAGAAAAGGGCAAGTGGCCTATTAACCCTTTGTCACTAAGCCGTCTTGTCGGATCTTAAGTACAAGGCCTCCGTGTTCTAAATATTTTAAACCCAACACATTTTGGAAACAGTGAATACTAGAGAAAAGTTTTCTGATTTTTTTTCTCTCCCTGTCTATCCCTCTCTTTCTGGGGTGCCGTTACCTCAATTTGAAACTGTCAAAAAGAGAACTAATGCGATTTGCTGATGTTAAACTCTGTTCTCTGCTTGTAACTCAGTTTTTCTGTGGTTTCCTTACAAATAAAGGTGCAGTGGTACAAATGCATGTTTGAAAGGCTATAATTATGGATGGTGACTATTCCGTTTGGTATACAGCTGTCAAAATAATTCATTAAATATGTTTTATGTCACTGTATAACAGGGTTAAGTAAGTTAAATATTGTTTTCTATAGGTGCTTTCTGAAAGTATTCAATATTATAGCTGCGCTTTGGACACATTAGAAATTAGTAGGTGTGAAATTTCTCTATGACACAGTGTTTGTAAAGTTACGCATCCTCAAGGTAGGAGTCCTAAAGCTTGGTGGTTAGAACATTCGCCTCGCAAGCGAGAGGACATAGGTTTGATTGTGGAGCAGGACAAAACATTAGGTAAGTTTCCTTACTCCACACGTCTCTGTTTACCTAGCAGTAAGTAGGAACCCAGTTATCGGTCAATTGGCTGATTGCTTTTCCCTTCAAAAAAAATAATAATAATTTGGTCACTCAATCCACGACTATTTGTGGAACACTGCTGTGTGCAGTTGGCTGCCATGTTTTGCCCACACAATATGCAGTCAATTCACTTTACATTGTATCTTGTGAAGTGCTTTGAGACGTCTCGAAGATGTGATACGGTGCTGTATCAAATGCAAGGATTATTATTATTATAAAAGTGTGCTCATTTGAAATGGGTTAAAAATAGAAGTCGTCTGGGTTAACAGGGACTGTGGGATGGAGTTCCGAAAGGTGGGGTCAGAGAGGCTGAAGACCACACCCCTCAATGGTTGCGCTGTCAATGTAATATCTGATTGATTTTCTTTGCTGATTTCATATTTCCTGGCGTGGAACAAAAGCGCTAGGTCGAGTTGATTTTCCTACCCAGATGTTCCAGTAATGTTTAGGTTTTATTGGGGTAGTAGATTTACATAATTGCTGTAATTTCATTAAAACTGACCCATGCTGCACCTATTTATTCATTTCTGTCGAAAAAAAAGCATGAGTGTACTACACACATGGCTCTACCCATTGGCAGATTGCCACTTACCCCCAGCCACACTGCACTTAGGAATAACACTACCTGCTCATTACCCTTACACAGTCATTTGTACGGCTGAATCCCAATAAATACATAACAAGTTTGCCAAATAGCAAAACTGTGCTTGAATCAGAATTTCTACAGACAGATTATAAAACACAATGGAAAAGGATCAAATACATCTACTTGTACCTCGGGCCAGCTAATCACACAGGATGCAACTGAACCTACATTAAAGCCCCTTAATGTACAATATATGATGTTTGACACTGATTCGTTGGTGAAGTGAGGTGCTGAAAATATTCATTGTGACTAGCGTTGAGAGGCTAAAAGAGTGTGTGGGGGGGAGGGGGAGGGGGATGTGCAATGCTTGGAGCAAAAAGCATCCATGTGAATGCTATGTCTGAATTCTGGAGGTCTATGCATATGTAGGGGAAGTGAATGAAATTTGTTTGATCCATTGGAATCTATCCAAGTGGGAAAGGATGGAAAGGAGTGTCTCTGTTGGAATTGGGAGCAAATCGGATGGATTTGGGGTATTGGAATTCTACATATTGGGATTGATGTTGATAGAATTCGACGTGTGATCGAAGGTGTTCCAAAACATGGCATTTTCTCCTCTGCCAAGCAACCGATTTGAAGAACATTGTTTGACCTGCTGTAGCCTTGCGATCCAACTCTCCCAATAAGATTTTGGTAAATGGCTGTCCTTCAACCTCCAGAGTTAAGCTGACAATGGGTGTCCTGGCAACTGTGTGGAACATTGCGAAAAAAAAAGTTTGAGAAGTTTGTGTTCAGCCTAATGGGGTGGTTAGGCAAAACAGAAACATCCATGGAAACACCTCAGTATTTGTGTCAAATAATCAACATGAAGCGTCAGCCCCATTGTGTTGTTTTATTTCATGTTGTGTGTTGGAAACGCTGTTGTTTAGCTAACCCTGGCACTCCAGGGTGTGTTTTTCAGGGACATTTAGAGGGCAGCGATATCTTAACAAAGCCAACAGCACCTGACATTTGCCCCTTAGATTTCTCCCATTTATAGCCATACCTCGACACTTCGGTGCTCGAGTCCAAATCCCTGACTGTCCAACAGCTTGGGACGTCCTCCTGACTGAAAGCAATTTGTTGTTGTTGTTGGGACTTGTTGGGAACAAGAGAGGATGGATGAAAAAAGCCCCTTGACCCATTTGATCTCATCCTCCCAAAACATCCACCTTACCGTCTTTCTATCACAATATCAATCTATAATAATAATAATCCTTGCATTTGATACAGCGCCTTATCACATCATTGAGACATCTCAAAGCACTTCACAGAATATAATGTAAAGTGGATTGACTGTGTATTTTGAGGGCGAAATGCAGCCAATTGTGCACAGCACGGTCCCACAAAGTGTTGTGGATTGTTTTTTGCATGGATTATTACCCCAGGAAAGCGATCTGGCAATCAACTAACAATTGGGTTCATACTTACATCTAGGTAAACTTTATTTGACCTCAGCACTGAAGGTAAGGGTCTCAGCTCAGCGAGCCTCTCTCCATCAAGGGGGCATCCTAGCCAAGATCTGGTAAGAGTCCACCTGACTGTAGAAGTCCTATCCAGTGCCAGGACTGAAGCCATTGAGCTGCCTATCAGACCAGAGGTACCTCTAGCCTGGACGCTCAGGTCAGAGCTTGCATTTGTTTCAATCACTTTTTAAAGATCAGTTTCCTTTTTGTTTTATTAAACCCCATTGTTATTTTATTTTCCCTGTCTACAGTGTTCTGCCCCACCGCCTAACCAATGGAGCAGGCAGATGGCATGCTCCCACATTCACTGCCAATGCCACATCGAATGCCAACTAGGAAGCTTGCGATTGTTAGATGTAAAATTGTAGCTCAGTGGTTAGAGCAACCGTCTCACAAACGAGAGGACCCGTGTTCGATTCCTGGGCAGGGTGAAACCTTAGGCAAATTTCCTTACTCCACACGCCTCTGTTTACCTAGCAGTAAGTAGGAACCTGACTGTTAGTCGATTGGCATATCGCTTTCCTGGGAATAATAGTCCCTCCCCTCAAAATAATTTGTCACTCAATCCACTACTGTTTGTGGGACACTACTGTGTGAAACTGGATTCTGCATATTAGCCACAAAATACACAGTGAATTCACTTTACTGTAAATTCTGTGAAGCGCTTTGAGACCTCTCAATGACCTGATAAGGCGCCATAATCCTTGCATTTGATATAGCGCTTTTCACGTCGGGAGGACGTCCCAAAGCGCTTCACAGAACACACTGGAAAGTGAATTGACTGTATATTTGTGGGCGAATGCGGCAGCCAATTGCGCACAGCAATGTCCCACAAACAGTCGTAGATTGAAAATGACCAATTTATTATTGTTTTTGGTTTTGGAGGATTATTATTAGGCTCTGTGTGGAGTAAGGAAACTTGCCCAAGGTTTCGCCCTCTGCCTGGAATTGAACTCAGGTCTCTCGCTTGCAAAACGAGTGCTCTAACCACTGAGCTACAGGACTCATGCAAGGGTAATTATTACTATTATTATTAAAATTGCCAGTAAACTAATGATGGACTTTGAATCCTTGAACTCCAATTCTTCTGAAATATTTTACTTTTTGTATGGTTTTATGTTGAATTACACCAATAAAAATAATGATTTTAACAGTTTACGACTCTTCAACAAGAATGACTTTGGGATAAATTATGTGTGTGCATCCCAATGTAATCAGGGCTCCCATTAACGTGAAATTGTTAGCAATTTGCTTAAATGTTACCAGCCTTTTTGCTTAAAGCACAGGGCATCGTGCCCTCAATGTGCCTAATCAAACCTCAACCATTTGAGGTGGATTTACTTTGAATCCTTTTTTTGTGGGGGGGGGTTTTCCCGCCTTCCGTCTTTATCTGGTGCATCTGGTGCATGATATCATCTGAGCAACAGGCTGGAACGAGAGATTGAGCTGACAGTAACTGAATTAACATCAGGAGATATAATCATTAACCCAACCACTTCAGTGACCAGGTTAATCCAGCCCTCCTTTACTGTCAGTTTCCACACCGCCAAGTCAGCTCGCAATGATTTGGATCAAACACTTTATAAGGAGTTCTGTGAGCGAAGATCCCTGCTTTAATTGTTGGAGATGTCTGGAGTGTTGGGAGCTTGGGAGAGGAGGGGTGTAAGTTATAGAGAAGAAAAGCAATGAGCCAACAACCCAAGAGAATGTGAGGACAGAAGGAATGAAAGCAGCTTCTGAGCACTTCAGTCAAATGTTGTTTATGCTTACAGAAATCCTGTTAGAACAGTTGAGTATGGGATAAGCTACGTAGCACAAGTCTTCATATAAAAGTCTGAACTGTGCCATTATTGACTATATAACAACAAAATCCCTTCAACAATAAATAAATAAATAAAATAATTTGGTCACTCAGTCCACGACTGAGGGACACTGCTGTGCATAATTGGCTGCCACGTTTCGCTGACAAAATACAGTCAATTCACTTTAAAGTATATTCTGTGAAACGCTTTCAGATGTCTTAACAACGTGATAAGGCACTATATCAAATGCAAGGATTATTATTATTAACAACAACAGAAAATTACTTTTATGCAGCACGTTTCATGTCAGGAGGATAGGGGTGGAGAGCAGAGAAGGTAGGGGTAGGAAGGTCTTGAGACAGGCCTTGACGGAGACAAGGGAGGGAGTGGGGCGAAGGGACTGTATGATGGAGTTCTCAAAGGGTGGGAGGTACAAGGAGCAAAGCAGGTGAATGGCAGGTGAATGATTTACTTCAATCAAGACCTTGCCAGTCACTTTGCTGCATCAGAATTACAGAGAAGTGATTAACCTGATCATGAGATTAGAAATCTCACATCCAGTAAAATAACATTTATTTGAGCACACAGTGAACACACTCGCTCACTCACACCTTACAAAAATATTTTTGTTCAGCCGAGAATTAAAATTTCATACACTGAGGTGGAATCACTATAGGGAGGAAAAGGTGGCACTCAAATACTACCTTACTGAATGTCAAACCAACAGTATCTTGATATAGGGACATCATAATAATAATAATCCTCAGGAGGAACGTCTCAAAGTGCTTCACAGGATAACAACAACAACTTGCATTTATGTAGCGCCCTTCACACATGGTAGCCTCCCAGGAGTACTTTTCAGTACAGTGACTGTTTTGCAGTAGCCAATTTGCCAATAGCAATGTCCTGCAAATGGTCATGAAGTGATTGAGCGATTTTATTGGGGGATTATTATTATTATGATGGACTTGAGCTCATTAGACGAGAGGTGAAGAAAGGGTTTCAGGTGGAAGGACTTTGCACAGAGAGCAGTGGATACATGGACATCACAGGGAGTTGGAGGAGGCAGATTGTGTCAAGAAATACCAGCAGGAATTAGACATTTATTTGGCACATCCAGTTCAGGATTAGAGTACTGCAGGATTTATTATTTATTGTATTATTATTATATTTGTTTAAACTTTGGGACTATAATAACCTTTTTCTCTGTTCCCATTGCATTCCAAACCTCTGAGAATTAATAATCGTAATTATGATAATCCTTGCATTTGATATAGCGCCTTATCATGTGTTCGAGACGTCTGAAAGCACTTCACAGGATATATACAGTAAAGTGAATTGACTGTATTTTGTCAGCGAAAATAAAGTCAATTCACTTTACAGAATATTCTGTAAAGCGCTTCGAGATGCAATATTTCCATTCACTCTCCCCTCCCCCCCAAAAATAACAAGCTGCCATTATTTTTATTTAGCGTCAGGTTTTCCAAGATACAAACCGTTATCTTGTAATCAAACAGCTAGCTGGGAAACATCCAAAATGGCAGCAGTCTTGCCGATCTGTCCGCTTTTTTCCCCAAGCAGTGCTATTTGCGACATTTTCACACTGGCAACACATTTGATGTAATAATAATCCTTGCATTTGATATAGTGCCTTATCATTGATGTTCATTGAGACCTCCTCCTTCCCCATCTTCAGATTGCGCCTGAAGACCTTCCTCTTCGACCTATGGTTACCTCACCCCTCCCCTTGGCTCAGCATCGTGCTCCGCCACTATCGAGCGCCCTGGAACACTACTGTGCGTGAGGGGCTATATTATAATAATAATAATACTAATCTTGCATTTGATATAGTGCCTTATGTCTTTGGTTCATCTCAAAGCACATCACAGAATATACTGTAAAATGAATTGACTGTATATTTTGTAGGCAAGTTGTTGTTGTTGTCAATAGGTCTCAAAGCGCTTCACAGGATATACTGTAAAGCGGTGTGACCTGTGAGTTTTGTGGGCGAAACTCAAGGGATGGGAGCAATGCTGCAAAGCAAAATAAAAGCTGGCCGGCGATCACAGGGTTAACAATTATAACAACCGGTCACCTTGGATCAAACAGAAGGCAAGCCTTCCCCTCGCAGTGTATAGAGAGCGCAGAGAGCTCAAGACAGACGTCTCCTTCTACACTTCGGTAAATGTTGACCCGCTTTAACCTCTGTCCTTTGGCCCCTATCATTCATCCTCTGTGTGTTCTGCTTTTATGGGCTTTTTTACCAAATGAAATGATCTATTTTGTTTCATGTCATTAGTTCCATCTGTTCAGAAAACAACCTTGTGCATGTTTCACGTGAAAAGCCACTCCACTTGCTATAGGCTTTAGACAACAGTATAGTTGGAATCCCTCAACCATCCCCCCTCGCCTCAGGTTTTGAGCAGCTGTCAAAATATTCTCTTTTTTTCTTCCCCTTTTTTAAATACAGGTTGGTACATTTCACCTTCTGTTATTACGCGAAGCCAGATTGCAACGCTTTGAGCCGGGTCTGAGCAGGTTTACAGCTAATTAAAGATTTGACAGTCATAGCATTTTGAGATTAGATCTAATACCACAATGCTTCCTTGATTCGCCCACAAAATACACAGTCGATTCACTTTACAGTATAGCCTGTGAAGCGCTTTGAGACATCTCAAAGACGTGATAAGGCGCTATATCAAATGCATTGATTATTATTGCTATTATTATTTCCCAATCCTGCATCAAATAATAAAATAAACCTATAATAATAATCCTTGCATTTGATATAGTGCCTTATCACTTCTTCAAGATGTCTTAGAATATACTGTAAAGTGAATTGACTGTATATTTTGTGGCGAAATGCAACAGCCAATTGCACACAGCATGCCATGTAATGTTTGGCCGAAGAACCAGAGATTCGAGCTATAATAAATATACTATCTATTATTATTAAAAAAAACTCCAGACAAATTGGCTTCTGCCTCACTGGTGGGGGTATGGGTGGGGGGTTGGGGTGGGAATCGAGAGGTGATGATCGCCGAGAAAGGGGGGAGACAGGGGGGAGAGAGATTCTCCCTGTGAAGCCCGGAGTGGGAAGATTATCTCTTTAGACAGCGTGTGTGTGATTGATGAGCAGAGGAGGACAGTGAAAGGGGGCAAAAGATGAAGGATTCCACATTTATGAGGGAGAAATCATAAATCAGCACTAAACAGTGCTAACACGAGGCGGCATGGAGAAAAGTTACTGGTAGCAACTTTCTTTCAAGGAAAAGAAGTCCCACAGCATAACTTTCAACCTCATTAAAGAGATAATAATAATTGTTGCATTTGACACAAGTACAACAACAACTTGCCTTTATATAGTGCCCCTCACCTAGGGTAGGGTCCCAGACCGCTTGACAGTGGCGGAGCATGACACCGAGCTGGGGGAAGTGACCGTACATAATATTGCACCTCATCTTATCATGTTTTAGAGATGTCTCAAAGCGTTTCACAGAATATGCTGTAAAATGAATTGACTGTATATTTGTGGGCGAACGCGGCAGCCAATTGCGCACAGCAGTGTCCCACAAACAGTCGTAGATTGAAAATGGCCAATTTATTATTGTGTTTGGTTTTGGAGGGATTATTATTAGGCTCTGTGTGGAGTAAGGAAACTTGCCCGAGGTTTCGCCCTCTGCCTGGAATTGAACTCAGGTCTCTCACTTGCAAAGCGAGTGCTCTAACCACTGAGCTACAGGACTCCACATTATCACAATAGCTTCCTCAAATGTTGATGTGATGTTTGAAAATCAGATGAAATCCAATGTGAATTTTCATGTCTTCAAGGCCTTAACCTACAGTCCTTGCACTTTACAGCAAAAGCCTTTAAAGGTGTCCTCCTGACATGAAAGGCACTGTATCAACTGTAAGGATTATTATTATTATTATTTAAGGATATTTTCAGTGTTCTCCAAAGGGGAAAATCTAATAATAATTATAATAATCCTTGCATTTGAAGCAGCACCTTATCATATCGTTGAGACGTCACAAAGAGCTTCACAAGATATACAGTGGGCGAGTAACAACAATTCTATCCCTTATTGTGACGTCTCTTTAGGGGAGAGTTCAGCTATAAGAACATAAGAATTTGCTAGACGTTAGAAGATCAAGTCCATCCAGTCTGCCTTTCACCTTCCTGACAGCCTCATGCATATGTCAAGCCCCAAACTATATATTGTATATGACAATCTGAAAATAGTCTGGAAATGGAATTTCATTGAAATTGTAAATTGCACGTTTAGCTGAAGGTTTCGTCCTGTCTGTCTGACCATCTGGCTGAATGAAATACTCGCTGATTGGCGAGCTCTAATTAAAAAGGTAATGTCTAACTGGGATGGGCTGCTATTAATTCATTTCTCTTCCTTTAATTTAAAGAGACAGCGCCCCTCTCCTACAGCAAGAGCTGTCAAAAAAATTGATATGCAAAATATAGGAAACAAACAAATAGAAATCACTCTTTTGAAAACGAAAAGAGCAACTGCTTATTGGCAGTATCGCTATTGGATGTTGCTCTTAGTAAACCCAAAGTTGCTTTCTGTAAAACTCTAATAATAATATATAATAATAAGCGCTTTGCAGAATGTATTGTAAAGTGAATTAATTGACTGTCTATTTTGTGGGTGAAACGCGGCAGTCAGTTGCACACAGCATTGTTCCACAAACCATCGTGGATTGAGTGACCAAATCATTATTATTTATTTATTTATTTTGGAAGGGATTATTACCCCCGGAAAAGTGATCTGCCAATCGACTAACAACTGGGTTCTTACTTACTGCTAGTTTAACAGAGGCGTGTGGCGTAAGAAATCTTGCCTAAGGTTTCGCCCTGGCCAGGAATTGAACTCAGATCCTCTCGCTTGCAAGGCGAGCATGCTTACCACTACAGCACAGACAGACCATGCTGCTTTAAGACATGTTGGCCTTTATCCCAGTTTACACTGCCCTGAATTAAAAGGCAGATTATAAATGGTGCAAATGTACTCGCTCCGATCTCAGTAAAATAAATCCCACTTCGCAGTGGCTGCTTAAAACCTAACCACGGCCAAATCAGGTCGGTGTGACCAAGCGAGGTTGTATTTAAGTGTCGGCTGGTGTGTTCACCTAGTGGGAGGTCTCGATTTAATTGCTCTTTCCTTCCCATTATTGTTGGGTCCAGAGCTGTTTGGTCTCAGGTTTAATACTGGTTAGATGTCAAATGATTTCAACAACAACAAGTTACATTTACACAGCGCCTTTCATGTTGGGAGGACATCCCAAGGCGCTTGACAGTCAGGGATTTGGACCCGAGTTGGGGGTTGGGATCAGGAGGGGTGGAAGGCAGGGAGGGCAGAGGTAGGAGGGTGACCAAAGGCATGGTTGAAGAAGAGGGTCTTGAGATGTGCCTTGAAGGAGTTAAGGGAGGGATCAAGATGAAGGGATTGTGGGATGGAGTTTCAGAGGGTGAGGGCAATCTCATGCTATGTAGGTTGATCTTCCAGTGCAGTGCTGGGGGGGCCTTAGAGCCCTCCATTGTCAAAAGTGCCTTTCAAATGAATCGTTAAACTGAGCCTTATTTAGGTGGATATTTCAAGATCCTGAGAGGCTTGGAAAAAGAGAAGGGAGTTTCTCTCTCCCGGATTCCTGGCCAACAATCCCCCAGATCAAATTGGTCACTCACTCCATCGCTTTTGTAGGACTTTTGCTGCGCACAAATTGGCTGCCGCGTTCAGCTACAAAATACAGTCACTTTAGTCGCAGTCGCTAATGCAACTTACAGCAATTCCCTGTGAGACATTTTAATGTGATAGCAGCTATATCAAACGGAAGCATTGTGATTAAATAATAATAATACTTGCATTTGATATAGCACATTTATCACGTCATTGAGACATCTCAAAGCACTTCACAGAATATATTGTGAAGTGGATCAACTGTATTTTGTGGTCACAACGTGGAAGCGAATTGCGTGAAATTAATTAAATTAAAATTAGTAAAATAATTAAATATTTGAAAATACAGAAAATTGTTCTACTGTAATGGATGCCCAAAAGAGTTACAAGCCCAGCTTATCTCCCAAACTCTTTTTCCTACCTCCCGAGACTGCTGCTCAATAACATCATATTGTGAGTCTCCTGTGTGGGGTGTGTGGTGGACAGGGAAGGAATTGGATGCAGTCAGTATTGGGTGAAGGCTAAGCGATTGCAAACATTGGGGGGTGGATCAGGTTTGATTCAGGGCATTGTTATTGGTGTTAAGATCCAGTTAGGAGTTTTTTTGAGGGGAAAGGTGAACGTTACCGCACAGTGAAAGCTGTCTGTAAGCTTTGGGACTGGCTTCTGGGAGGCTTGATAAATAGATGATCTCCTGAATCCATTCATTTCTTTACCAGTGGGAGTCAGTCTGGTTAGATGATTACTATGGTGATGTCTCTCTGTGTGCAGGTGGTCGGTCTCTCAGTGCAGGTAATCTGTACAGGTACATTTGCCCCGGTAGTCTCTATACACATAGTATCTTATATACTGTCTGTGGAGTTTCTCTCTGTACTCTAGGCTTCCCGACACCATCCAAGTAGAAACTCGGTTGTTAGACGATTGGCGGATCGCATTTCTGGGGGTTATAATCCCTTCAGAAAAAATAAGATGAATAATTTGTTCACTCAATCCATCACTGTTTGTAGGACACTGCTGTGCGGAATTGGCTACTGCGTTTCACCCACAAAATACACAGTCGATTCACTTTACAGTATATTCTGTGATGTCTCGAAGGTGTGATAAGCACTATATCAAATGCAAGGCTAATTAGCATTATTATTATGATTATTATATCTTGCCAAAACAGTAGCCAACCTGGACAGAAAGTTGGTGAGTGTCCATCAGGAGAGGATGTGGGATAAATTCCCACTAAACATGAGGCGGTAGTTTCAAACAGAGAGGAGAGTCTCCTGTGAAAGGGATTAGGTGTGCGAAACCTTGCTGATTTTTCCCCTCTTTGAGTTCACTTCCCCTTTCCACTCCCAACCCCCAAATTCCCCAGACTGCACCTCCCGAGATGAACTGACAGAGCAAAAGCCTAGGATTGATTCCGGCACCTTCCGCGGTCTCTATAGCTCAACACGGAGTCTTTGTAAAACTGTCCTATTGATTGATTTTTTTGTTGGAAAGGTTTTTTTCGGGAGCTCGTTTTTTTTGAGGAAGCGATAACTTTAAGCGGATAATCTGACTTGGAGTCGTTCAAAAAGGCATTTAAATCGCTGGGTTAGGCGAAACAAGATTATTTATTGTTAATCAATTTCATATTTTTATATCGAGGTTGTTACCTTAACCAATTTAGCTGTCTAAGCTGATTCTTCACACTTTGGTTCAATTTTTATTGAGGAGATTTCAGCAAAGTAGAGCTTTTCAGAGCCAATCACCACAATTGTTCTCTTACACATTGATTCCTCACTAAGTGGAGGGAGCTCTCCTGTACCGCACAGAGCTTTTTTTTTATGCCCAGCGGGGTATCTGACACACATGGAAACCCATTACCGTGCTTATGAGTATCTAAACCAAGCTGAGAATTCCAGGCATCCCACCTACACGTGGACATTGCAGAGATAGATTGTTGGAACACAATGCGCACTCTCTCTCTCACAGCAGGGACACATCCTGCTTACTTAATCACGGAAAGTATTAGGTGCAGGTTGGCAAGAGCCAAGGCTTGGGGAGACCCCAATGTGTGCGTTGGGGAAACTGCTGGAATCTAACCAACTATAACAGCGTAGCTGGCCATTGATATTGCTGGCTGGCAAGCTTTCCTGCTGCTTGTCCAGCTAGGACCACTCTACCCGATAGGGCTTTGGATTGCTGGGTTAACAGGAGATGAGTGGGATGACTCCCTGCCCCCAGTACCTGGTCACACAAGGCTTTACGGCAGGCAAGATGGGAATAAAAGCCTCCCTTCAGAATGATTTCTATTGATAACATTGGTACGTTTTCAATGGGGTAGGGGTGGGGGGGAATTGAATTGATTTTTTTTAAAACTAAGGACATTTTTTAACCTAGACAATACCAGGGGGAGTGAGTGCCTGAACAGAAAAATTCCCAGTGTGCCATTGCCCCAGTGAGGAATTTCCCATTTCAGCTGCAGAATCTTGTAAATTCGGGAATGGCTTTGATTCTGGGATGCTGGGTAGGGCTCAATGGGCTCTCTCCAGTTGTGGGAGGGAAAGAGAAATGATGTGCAGTGTTGCTTCCAATGGTAAATCCTCTCTCAGCGTTACAGAAACTGTAAAACCTCCTGTGGGAACTGGGTCGCAGGAACACTATAGAGAAACCGTTTGTCTGGAGGGACCACCTGTACAGTGACAGGTGTGCAGAGGAGATCAGATAATCATATAAATAATAATAATCCTTGCGTTTGATACAGAGCTTCATCACATCGTCGAGACGTCTCAAAGGGCTTCACAGAATGTACTGTCAAGTGAATCGACTGTGTATTTTGTGGGCGAAATGCGTCAGCCAATTGCACACAGTCGTGTCCCACAAACAGTTGTGGATTGAGTGACCAAATTGTTATTATTTTTTGAGTGTGGGGAGTGTGTGTGTGTGTGTCTGTGTGTGGGTGTTGGTGGGGTGGTGGGAGAGCATATGCCTTAGAGTTTAGACTGAAAGGAGCAGGTCTTTTTTTTCTCTAAGTGAAGGCAGCAAATGACTAAAAAGTGATAGAAGCCCTTCGAAACACAAGGCAGGCAGCTGTTCAGTTCAATAACCCAAGCTGAACTCAAGTGTCAACAGGGCTGATCTAACTGAACGCACCTCCGAAAGAGAGAGGGGTAGGGGAGTTGCCAAAAATTCCAGACTCCCGCTTTGAAAAAGGAGTAATTCGGCTGGAAGGAACTGGCGGGAGGGAGGGGGGGGAATATTGTAATATTCCTTTTGGGAGAAGGTTGGGTTAGGGGGTGGGGGAGAACGTCAAAAAGAAATAGACAAAAAAAAGTGTCCTCTGGCTTTGCCTGTGAAAAAGATATCCTACAGACTGATTAGATGACACACAGCCTGTATTAAATTTTGCTAACATTTTAGCAGCAATATGCAAGATAGTTATAGAGTCCCTTGGGGCTGTTGGATTTTTTATATCCTTCACACAAGGTCAACCTCTTCCCCCCCCCCCCCCCACAACACACACACACACTCCGCTCCCAGGCTTGTTGAAAGGACCATCATTTTGGAGAGTTACTTTAGTCAAGTGCTTGTCAGCTTGTGTAATGTGTTTTGTCTCTCGGTATGATGTGTGCAGTTTTAAGTTTTAAGGTGGGGGGGGGCGAGAGGGGTGCTGAAATGGTATTAAAACACAGGAAAAAGAATCCATCTGGTGCATGCATAATTTAGATGCTTGAACTGAGTTCCTGTTGCTGTTGTTTTCTCTTCTTTCTTTCTTTCCCCCACTCCCTCCCTCCCTCCTTCTCTCTAGAGACTTGTTTTCCAAGCTCTGAGGTAAGTCATTACAAATATATTTGAGCCATTTTGGGAGCTAATTCTGTGGTGCGTTTACTTTTCATTATTGAGTACGAACAAAGCAAGCTATTGGGGCTTTCATTTTCCAACAAAACTTTGCTGGGTTTTGGATATAAATACTCCTTTTTTTTAAAAAGAGCACCTTTTTCACACGCCAGAAGGAAGCTAACCTGTTTGTTAGCTTAAACATTTTATTTATTTAACATCTAACATTTGCGCAGCATCACTTCAATATGCCTTTCTTAATTTGACTTTACAATGTATTTTATTTTAAATTTATTTGACTTTACAATACTGTATATTCCGTAAAGCACTTTGAGACGTCTCAACGACGTGATAAGGTGCTATATCAAATGCGAGGATTGATTATTTATTTATTTATTTATTTATTTTCTTTCTTTCTTTCTCATTATTCTATTCTATTTAACAATGTGCATTCCCCTCCTCTTCTTAAACCCTACTTTATAATTTCTGTACCTCTTATTCAGGATTAGGTGGCATATCCTGTGTTTATTTTGCAAGTAATCTAGTCTGCAATGTTAAAAATAAAGACATCTTTTGGGGTTTTCAATCTTTTTTCCTCCCGAAAGATAATAACTATTATCAATGCTCCTGACATTTGAAATAACAAATGTCTTTCACGTCGGGGAAGATGTCTCAAAGCGCTATGTGGGTTCTTTTTACTATAAAATGTAGTGACTGTTTTAGCAATTTTAGTAATTTTAGTAATTTATGCAGGAATTATGATTTATATTATTAAAACAATATCTGCCACTGTCAACAGTGAGCGTTCATTTGTCCCTACTGTACTCTGCCATTGTGACAGAGGAGCAATCCCTAACAGATGTCTTTAATCTGATGAAAAGAAATCTGCTGGTTTAGGGGTAATTTGGATTCAGTATGCCGAGGGTTAATTTAAAAGGCCCTTGTCTGTGAGGGTGAGTGTGTGTGAGGGTGAGTTTGTGTGAAGGTGAGTGTGTGTGAGGGTGAGTGTCTGTGGGGGTGTGGATGTGGGGGTGCGGGTGTGGGGGTGAGGGTAAAGAGCTGAGGGTGTGTGTGAGGGTGAGAGTGTATGAGGGTGAGGGGGTGTGTGTGTGATGGTGTGTGTGTGAGGGGGTGAGAGTGAAGGGGTGAGGGGGTGTGTGTGAGGGTGTATATGTGTATGAGGGTGTGTAAGGGTGTGTGTGAGGGGGTGTGTGAGAGGGTGGTGCGTGAGAGAGAGGGTGTGTGTGAGGGTGTGTGTGTGGGTGCGCAGGTGTGTGCGGGTGAGTGTGTGTGTGTGTGTGGGGGGGGTGGTGTTAATTAATTTAGGGTGATATTTTTTAATAAAATCACATAACTTGAAGGGCGGTTAAAGCCCCCCCCCCCCCCCCCCACACACAAACACACAAACAAAAACTTAACTTGGAGACTGTTAAAAGCAATGACTGAACAGCTCAGAGCAAGCGGTAAAGAAAGAATAGAGGAAAGAATAGTTCGGTAACAACAGAAGCAACTTTGAGCGGTTCATGTAAAGAGGCTATTGTGTTTGCTCAAACAGAGAGAGTGTTTGGTGGTGGACAGGGGCGAGGGGTAGTTGGGTGGGGGGTAGAGGGGGGAGTGAGATGGACAGACAGTTGTTGGCAAAGTACTCTCTCTCTATCTCTCTAACTCTGCACTAGGCTTATGTCTCTTGATTTGGGGGGAGACAGCACACTTGCGTGGAAGGACGTACTGTATAAAACTGTCATAGCGCTCAGTAAAAGAATACAGACTTTGTGAGTGCCCGTGCTTTTTTTTGTTCCAATTTATTGAACGTTGCTGAGCGCAAGCCAAAATAAAATAGAGCCCTTGAGTCCCAACCTTTCCGTCTCCCAGAGCCCCGGCCCTAATCAACCCCTATAATTTATGCAGAAATATGATTTATATTTAATTTCACTACACTTGCATTGTTAATTTGAGATGTAATTAACACGTTGGCATGGCAACAAATTTCGTGATGCCGTAAATTACTGCCGCCTTTTCATCAAAATTCAGTTACTTTGCTCCTGTGTGCAAGGTTCTGATGCAATTAGGTTGCCCTGGCAACCCAAAGTGTTCAATTTCTTTTGTATAATTGCAACGAGGCAGAAGTTTTCATATCAGAAGTCATGTTCTTGTACAAAGAACAGACATGGTCACATCCAAACAGGAATGCGGAGTCTGTTACACACACATACACACACACAAACAAACGGGGGGGATTGACACTCACTCTCTGACAAGCTGCACTTTTTTCTCTACTTTATAAAAAGGGACGTTTTCCCCTTTTGTCGCAACGCCCCATCAGGGACAGGGCTGTGTTGTCACAAAGCAGTTACAGTCACACACACTCACTCTCTCACACACACTCTCATTCTCTCTAACTTACTCACTCACTCGCTTACTCACACTAGAGAAAGTGAGGTTGTTTATTTATTTAACTATTTATTGACTCATTGAATTATTTAGGACCCCAATTTTTTTTGAGCTTTGTCAAAGCTATCCTCACGCTATCTCTTTCTCTTGCGCTCTCTCTCTCACACTCTTCCTCTTCCCCTCCCTCTCTGTCTCCTTCTTGTAGTTCTCTCTCTCTCTTCTCTCTTCTCAGCTCTCTCCTTCCCTGTCCTTCTGGCTTTCTGTCTTTCTGTCCCTCTCTCTCTCTGTCTCTCCTCATCACTCTCATAACTCTCTCTCTACATCCCTATCACTCCAAGTCTCTCTCTTTGCCACTCGCTGTCCCTCTCACACCATCTCCCTTGCTCCTTGTCTCTCTCCCTTCTCTCTCTGTATCTCTCCCACTCTGTCGCCCTCTCTCCCTCTCTGCCTCTTTCTCTCTCTCTCTCCCTCGCTCTCCTCATAGCCTTCTCCCTTTCTCTCTCCCCATGTAGCTCTCTCTCTCTCTCTCTCACACACACACACTCACACACACACACTCTGCTGATGGACGAGTTACCAAGGAACACAAAATTTTAATTAGTGTATTTTAATCATTCAGGCTTTTCTAGCTAATCCACATACCCCAGAGAATTCCCAAGATGCAGCAGAGAGCTGGTTTACCATTTATTGTTGAGTCTATTATAATTACTGTTAGCAGGTGGGGGCTGGGGAAATGTTGGCGTGTGTGTGTTTTTTGAATGTTTTTGTCTTGCCTGAAAAAACAGCAAGGTGTTATTCCGTTTAGTTCTTCCGAGGGTGACTCTTGTTCTACTTTACAAAAGAAATGTTGCCTAAAAAACTTTATCGGCCTCCCCCTCCCATTTTGATTTGAGCGACCAATACAAAACAATTATTTTCTCTGCCTACTCCACCCCCCTCCCAATATTCCTCTCCCTCTCTGATTATAACCTGTTCTTACAAACATGTCTATAAACCTTTCAACACCGATTGAGACTTGCTTCAAGGCAAGTCCTTGTGTGTGGCAGGATCTCACTCTTTTCCATCGCTTTCCTTCACAGTTTTTTAAATTTTTGAATTGATTTCTTCAAATAATTGTGCAGAGGGAATGAATAATGTTAAACCCAAACGTTGTTAAACAGGGCAGAGGTATATGGACACACTCTCTCTGTTTGTCACCTCCAGGTTTCTTTAAGTTGTGAGTTCAAGCCCCATGTTGGGACTTGATCTCATAGTCTATGGATCATGGTGTAGGCTGACACACCAGTTCACTACTGGGTGAGCACTGTATTGTTGGAGTTGATGTAAAACTGAGGTCCTATCTGTCCTCCTGTTCTTGAGCCAAGGATTAAAGGACTTCCTCCCACTGTCCTGGCCAACAGTCTTCCAGGTGAATTGGTCACTTACCTCATGGCTGTTTGTTTGTGGGACTTTGCTTTGCAAAATAACTGTCGGGTTGGCCTACAAAAACAGTAACTACACTAAACAGGCATTGATTGTAAAGCACTTTGTGGGGCTTTATTATGCCGAGACATTTCGGCATAATAAAGCCCCACACAATGAGTAAAATGCCCTCCGTCTCCCTCACAGACATTATATGCGGCCGTATAATATTGGTCACTCAGTCTGCGACTGTTTGAGGGACGCTGCTGTGTGCAATTGGCTGCCGCGTTTCGCCCACAAAATATACAGTCACTCCATTTTACAGTTTATTCTGTGAAGCTGCTTTTAGTCTCAACGACTTGATAAGGCGCCATATCAAATGCAAGGATTATTATTATATTATTATTGCCAAAGGACGTGCACCCACTTACTATGACCAGTTTTATCTCCACATCAAGGTGGCCCAAATGGGTTAGGGCTTTAGTCCATCTGCAGGCAAAACAGCTCATACAGCAAGCAATCCAAGCAGCGGTCAGTGTAACACACACATTAAACCCAATTTCATAACACTAAGAGGTGTTCGATATACAATGTGCTTAACATGGGATCCACCAGGAATCATCATTAAAATTCAAAATGTTGATTGCACTTTTTTTTGTGTGTGTGTGATTTAAATCTTTAATTTTTCCCTGAAGTATGTCAAGGGTACAACAAAGTTAATTGACACAACCTCTATATAAGAGAACACAAATCACACCAACGCAGCGATGGAAGTTCCCCTCTGTACAGTTCAGCCCTTTGAGGCCAGTTTTAGCGTCACATTTTCCGCAGCAAATTAAAAAGAAAATTACTTTTCTTCCTCCCTGCCACCCCCCCTCCGTTCTCCTCCTCTGCTCTTTATTTTAGCCGATCAAAAAACACTGTGAATTTTTCTAAAGAAAGATTCCTCCAACCCATTCCCCTCACCTATCCCCACTTCTGTAATGTATTGGGGTCCTGTAGCTCAGTGGTTAGAGTACTCGCCTCACAAGCGAAAGGACCCGGGTTCGATTCCCGGGCAGGGCAAAACCTTAGGCAAGTTTCCTTACCCCACACGCGTATCGCTTTTCCAGAGGTGATAATCCCTTTCAAAAATAATTAAAAAATAATAATTTGGTCACTCAATCCACAACTGTTTTTGAGACACTGCTGTGGCAATTGGTTGCCGTGTTTCTCCCATAAAATACAGGGTATATAATTTGAAGCGCTTTGAGCCGTCTCAACAACGTGATAAGGCGCTATATCAAATGTACTTATTATTATTGCTTAAAGGAGGTTACCAAAAGTGATGGGGAAAGGATGCGGGATATTACTGCGCTTTCATCCCTTGTTCACAATTACTTCTAAATTCTAAAAGCCAGTCTAAAAAAGAGGTGCGGGTGAGGGCCGCCTTGACGATTAAACAATGTTTTAATATATAACCCCGCCCCCATAATAATCCCCAAAAGCAACATTAAAATGGATTATTCCTAATAACAGCCTCAAAACAATCGTCTGAAATGTTTACTGAACGCTGCTTTGCATTCAATAAACATTTAGGTATTTAGATGCTTGTAACATGCTTTATAATAAATAATAGTAATAATCCTTGCATTTGATATAGCGCCTTATCACATCTTAGCGACGTCTCAAAGCGCTTCACCGAATATACTGTAAGGTGAATTGACTATATTTTGTTGGCAAAACGTGTCAGCTAGTTGCACACAGCAGTGTCCCACAAAAAGTCATGGAGTGAGTGACCAATTTTATTTGGGGATTGTTGGCCAGGACACCTTTATAGAGCTGGGACAGCAATCTCTGCAACTTTCTCATCCAATATTCAACTTCAACAAGGTCACGAGTGTGTTTACATCTCCTGAAGTGCTTACTTGTTTATTGTATTTTTTGTTGGACAATTTCTGTGCATTTTTGTCATTTGGTAAGAAGTTTTTGAACAGTGGATTGTTAGGAACAGATAGAACATTCTTCACAATAGCATACTCAATAATACATGAATCTGTTAGGAAACATCGCATTTTACACCACAAAGTGGAATTTCCCATTATAAAGTCAGGGCTATTTTTGAGGTGATAAGGCGCTATATCAAATGCAAGGATTATTATTTATTATCATTATTATTATTATCCAAACAAGGTAGACCTTCCTCCATATCCCGGCATTGCTCACACTGGGTTAGAAGCAACAGGTTGCAGTGAGAGAATCATGCAGCTATCTTGACCACAGTCTTTCTCAATGACTCGCTGCAACTGGGCCTGAAACCTCTTTAGCAGCTGCAGAGAAGTTTAGGAAAAGGTTGCTGTATTTAACTAGGTCTGAATTTTGATGGGCTTAAATTATTGCGTACGACAAGTGAGCAAAATGGGATATGATCTGTTTGAGCCTCCAGCATAAACAAGTATGAAAGAGCACCACAAATTAAAGAGACAGCATCGAACATCTAGATTTACAAACGAGTTAAAAACCGATTCCGTGAAACAATATATCTTTAATACTGATGTACACACACACTCCTCTCTAAACGTCTAGAGTGAGCGCCCACAACGTAAATTGCGGGAAGGCGCAAGGGAGCAATTTGCGACATTTCCTGACTGATTTGATGGAATAATTATCATAGAATGTATCCCTTCAAAAAAAAATTTGGTCACTTAATCCATGACTGTTCGTGTGACACTGCTGTGCGCAATTGGCTGCTGCGTATCGCCCACAAAATATACACTTTACAGTATATTCTGTGAAGGACCTTAACACGTCTCAACAACGTGATAAGGTGCTGTATCAAATGCAAGGATTATTATTATTATCATTATTAAGAAGCGTGGCGAATTTCTCTCCACAATTTTTGTTTCAACAAAAGAAGTATCATTAGAGAAAAAAAACGTGAAACAAACCTTCAATAGCTGAAATGTTAAAGTTGTCAAGGGAGGGATAGAGAGGGAGGGAGAGAGAGGAGGGAGAGAGAGAGAGGGGAGAGAGGGAGATACAAAATCAGAACTTGTATTGCTTGGAGACAGATATTCCTATATTCATTAAACAGACAACGAGGCTTTGGGGTGAACAAGAGCAGTGGAGATCATGGCAACGTATGAATGGTCTGTGTTTGGCTCTCCTCCCAGCAGGCTGGTCTTTCAGGAAACTGAGCTAAAATCTTTAAGGAAAAAGGGAGGGAAAAAAGGCCAATTAAAGTTTGTTAAAACGTTGTGGACGGAACACTCACAGTGCTATACAACTGAGAAACCACATCAAAGTATTTAACTGCTGGTCAGACCTGACGCCGCTGAGCTTAAATGGGGAAGATGATTCACTGTGGTGTGTGAGACAGAGAGAGAGAGATAGCATGCGGTCAAAAATGCCATAGTTTGTTACAGATTTGATAATCAAGGTGGGAAGAGATGCTACATTTGGCTTTAATGCCTCTTTGAAATCCTCAGAAAAGTTGAGAGCGAGGTTTGCTTTGAGGCAGATGGTGTGTCCTTTCCGTGAGTACGGAGTCTTTAGACTATAATAATCATCCTTGCATTTGACATAGCGCCTTATCACATCTATGAAACGTCTTAAAGCGCTTCACAGAATATACTGTGAATTGACTGTGTATTTTGGGAGGGGAAACGCGGCAGCCAATTGCGCATAGCAGCGTCCCCACAAACAGCCGTGGGTTGAGTTAACAAATTATTATTGTTTTATTTCATTAAATCTTTTTTTGAAAGGATTATTACCCCCGAAAAAGCGATCCGCCAATCGACTATTAACTGGGTTCCAACTTACTGCTAGGTAAACAGAGGTGTGTGTGTGGAGTAGGGAAACTTGCCTAAGGTTTGGCCCCGCCTGGCCGGGAATCGAACCCGGGTCCTCTTGTTTGTGAGGGAAGTGCTCTGACCACTACTCTACAGGACTATAGGAGTCTGTCATTAAATTCTTTCTTGTCAAGCATTTTATTTGATCACTGAATCACGGGGTTGTTTCTGTGCTCTTCCAACAAGCAAGCTGCAAAAAAAAATCTTTGTTGGGAGAAGATGATTTTCAAGTTTTCCTGAAAAATTCCACAGCTCCGTGGCTTTGGGACGGCGAGCAATCTGTAGCAAATCCCCACGAAAAAAAATTTAATTAATGGGACTTTGAAGTTTGTGAAAGGGAGATGAGAATGTAATTTTCGTGGTTCTGTGAAGTACCAGGCTATGAGGGAGTGGTTGGGAGCGAGTTATTTTGTATCTGAGTGATTGAGAGAGAGCAGATAGAGAAAGGGAGACCTGCTTATTTCCCAACCCACTAAGCCCTGCCTCCGCTCGACTGGCTTCAGCCTCCTGCTTGTCCCTCGTGCCCTCTGTTCCACCATTGGCGGCCACACTTTCAGCCACTTTGGACTGAAATTCTGGAACACTCTTCATCCCTCTGCCTCGGCCCCTTCCTTCCCCGTCTTCGGGTCGCACGTGATGACCTTCCTCTTCGACCGTGCCTACGGTCACTTCCCCCCCGGCTCAGCATCGTGCTCCGCCACTGTCAAGCGCTCTGGGATGCTATCCTGCGTGAGGGGCGCTATATAAATACAAGTTGTTGTTATTTAGGGGATTGTTGTCCAGGACACAGGAAGAGAGAAACTCCTGTCTCCTTTCGAATAGCGCCTTGGGATCTTTAACGTCCACAAGGACAGGCAAACGGGAGCTTGGTTTAACGTCTCATTGGAAGGACAGCATTTCTGACAATGCAGCACTCCCCAACCACTGTACTGAAGCATTTGCCTATTGACTATGTTACACACACGGGGGGCTAGAACCTACAAAATTTCTGACTCAGAGGCAAGACTGCTACCAACTGAACCAGGCTGACACACATTGCCTTGTGAAGAAAGCTCTCAATTCAGTGCAATCGTGCAGTGACCTCTGATCTCTCCTTGTACGGTTAATTAAGAGGAGGAAGGACTTGCTGTTAACCCAATTCCTCCTGTCTGGAATTTTCCATTGCCAGCTTCCTAATTGATGCCCCAAACAGTCAGACGCAGGCTGGGGTCTGCCACGTCCCCATCGCTAAAGATAGTGTTCGTTTTATCGCTTAGTCACAACGGGATTTCCTATTATAAACAAGTAACGAGTAGATAGCTATTTTTAGCAGTAACTGTGCAGTGAGCCATGTGCAGACTGACTCGCCCACAAGTTATACAAGTGCTAACACATCCTTACCAGAGGGATGAACGGCAATCTCTCAGCTCACTTACAGTCATGACTGAAAGGACTTTGGTGTCTTCTTGGCTCAGTTGGTAGAACTCTCCCATCTCAGGGTCACAAGTCACCAAAGACAGGACTTGAGCTCACAGTCTAGACATTAACCTGGTGGACCATCCGCCTGTCCTTCAGTCGGGCATTATAGATGGCACAACATTATTCAAAACGAGAACGGAGTTTCCCTTGGTGTCCTAGCCAAAATCTTCCAGATAATTTGGTCGTTCATTATGTTTACCTAGCAGTAAGTAGAAACCCGTTGTGATACAACATCAACAACAGCAACAAGATTACATTTGTATAACGCCTTTCACCTCAGGAGGACATGCCAAGGCGCATTACATTGATATATATCTATATATCAATTGGCGGATGCACTGACCAAGGAAAATATAATCCTTCCCTGTTACAATGACAACAACAACAAATTACACTTACACAGCGCCTTTCATGTCGGGAGGATGTCCCAAGGTCCTGGATAATCAGGGATTTGGACCCGAGCTAGGGGTTCAGGTGGGATAGAGGGCAGGAGGGTGACTGAAGGCAGGGTCCAAGAGGAGGCACTTAACATGCTTAACATGCTCTTGAAGGAGGCAAGGGAGGGGGCGAGGCAAAAGGAATGTGGGTTGGAGTTCCAACGGGTGGGGGCTAAAGGCCTTTGTTGGCCGGGCGGGCTGGGCAGGGGACGTGGAGCAGGCTGGAGCCTGCTGAGCGGAGGGACCGGACAGGTCTATATGCACCTCAGTGGATGAAAGAGACTTGGGGATTTGAAGATTTCCCCAGTCAATCATCTGACCCAGAGATTCCTTGGGACAACCCCCACCGTCAGTCACTGGAGGTTCCTGATTGACTTTGTCTATTTAACAGAGTGATAGATAGCACATGGAAGGAAACTGAGGCAACAAGGCAGTGTGCAGAATTGATTTCTAACACCATTGAAAAATGGCCAACACAGGTCAAACAAAAGGGCTCTTTATAAAGCTATTACCTCCTCTGTGCTCACCCTCTCTCCCCCACCAGACCTCCAACTGGTGCACCTGTCATGGGAGAAGGGTTGGATTTGTAAAATACAACAAAAATAGAGGCTTGCTGAATCGGCAGGGCAGTCAGAGTGCAGAGAAATAGTGTGACATCATCCTGATTTGCATGTCACCTCTCCTTATCTATCATTTGCTGATACCCAGAACTGTAATAATAATAATCCTTGCATTTTATCTTCGGGGGGGGAGAAGTTTTGCTGGTAAAACTCTGCGGTGAACTTGGGCATTACCAAGGGGAGTTAAAGAGAAGAGTTCCCTTATATACTTGCAGTTTTGCCCACAAAATATACTTTATTTCACTTTACAGTATATTCTGTGAAGGGCTTTGAGACATCTTGAAGACATGATAAGGCGCTATATCAATTGCAAGGATTATTATTATTATTATTCACAATTACATTTCAGAGAGTTCGGAAATTGGGTAAATTCCTAAACGTAACCTATTGTTTTGAAGATGCCTTTTTTCTTTGTATATTTATTCTAAGAACTTCGGGAGAAAAAAAACACCTTCAGAGTTGAGACCGAATTCAACAATTCCAGACGCCCTGAAATGCTATATTAAGATCGGCCCATCAGGAATTTCCAGTTCCTTAAACAGAATGAAATGGAAAAAAAAGGAATCTGGAACAAACTGTTAAAAATGTACTGTTGTGAATCGCTACCAGAATCTTCTATAGTGAGAGAAAATTACTGTATAATGTTCACATTCAGAATACAGGCTAAGCGACTGGCAAAGTCAGCACAAACTTATCGGCAGAAACCTCTGAAAATGGTTCGAAGAGTTTAAGCGATAGTTCCTGGATCAGGTTTTGTCTCTTTTGAAAGAACCAAACAAAAATGACTTGAAAATCTCCGGGCGGTTCCTAAGGAGATCCATGGCCCGTGATCGTTCGCAAAACTATATTTAATAGTTTAGTGGAAAAACAGGTTTGGCAATAAAAGCGTGCCTGCATTGTGTGTTTTTTTTGAAAAAGCTCCATGTTTGTGGCGTGCCATTGGGACGCAAACCCCCAAGCTGCACCCGTGTGTGCCGTGCGTGGCACTTCTGAAGGTTCCGTGGTAGAAATGGCATCTTACGCAGTGTGACATCTTCCGGACAACAAGTAGAATAAGGTCAAGAGACCCACAAATTGAACCCCAATAATAAACTTTTTATTGGTGACATAACTCTCTTTCCCACCCCCCCATTGCAATATGGTGTCATAATTGATCTAAAAACAAAATGGTCGCGGGTTCCCTTCCAGGTCATCAGGTCACTGCTCACGTCACTTCCATGTCCCCAGGACCCCATGTTGCACACACTAGTGAGGCGCATTATGATCCGGGTCGCCCTGTATACTGAATGTTTGACACATCAGAGTCTTGTTCCACAAAGATAGGAAGAGAGGAGCATAAAAAGAGTAGAACTCAATACAATGCAGAGGCTGTCACAAGCCTAAACATTCCTCACAGGCTTAACCTTAAGATTGTCGTCTTCAAATTGTGCAAAACTGTTAGAAAATGATTGAATTCCGTCTTAGTTTAGAAACCGATTCTTAAAAAGGATTAGGACTGCACTTGAGAACTGAAAAGGACTGTTTTGCCTACAAACACACAGTCACTACGCTTTACAGTAAACCCTATGAATAATAATAATAATAATACTAATCCTTGCATTTGATATAGCGCCTTATCACATCAGTGAGACATTGCAAAGCGCTTCACAGAATATACTGTAAAGTGGATTGACTGTATTTTGTGGGCGAAACAGCCAGTTGGGCGCAGCAGTGTCCTGCAAACAGTTGTGGATTGAGTGATCAATTTTTTTCTTTGGAGGGACTATTACCCCTGGAACACGATCCGCCAATTGACTAACAACCAGGTTCCTACTTACTGCAAGGTAAACAGAGGCGTGTGGAGTAAGGAAACTTACCTAACGTTTTGCCCTGCCTGGAAATCGAACCCAGGTCTTCTCGTTTGCAAGGCGAGCATTCTAACCAATACACTACAGGTAATCGCTGAGGTACACCAATTCTTATACCTCCAATATCACCCTAATCCCTTTCAATGCCGTTCAGTCTGCGGAGACCATCTCTCCGATGTAATATTTTAGCGTTATTGCTGAATTGGCACATTTCCTGTTCACTACTGAGAGACAGCACAGAGGAAGAGTGTTTCCTAGCTATGCTTATACGGTTCAGATCAGTCCTTTCGCAGTCCGGTATTTTTTTAAAAACAAAACTGCTGAATAGAGTGTGATTAAACACAAAAAAAAGTGCAAGCTTCTGGTCGCTTGTGTTTGGGCTTTACTTTATTTCTCCACAGCTTTTGTTTACATTGTCTTTCCGTTTGAAAAAACTTGGACCTGCCTATACTGTACTTCACTTCCTTGTTTTGCAAAAGCACTCATTAGTCTGTGATTTTCTGGATAATTAAAGAGACTGCAAAACATGACCAACTGCCCAATTCTCTCCGTGCTACATCCTCCTGTCATTCCTTCAGGCTTCCCCCCCACCCATGTCTGAAATTAAATGGATTTTTAAGTATTTCTGTAAGTTTTGTTTTGCGGCATTTTTTGGAGTCCTGTAGTGTATTAGTTAGAGCACTCGTTTCGTAGTAGGAGGACACGGGTTCAAGTTTGTTTTCCACCTTTAAGTGAAGAGCTATACAAATGCAAATCGTTGTTTTAAAATATATATCAATTTGTGTTTAATTTAAGCATGGGAAGGGGACTAATTAGATAGCTCTTTCAAAAAGCTGGCACAGGCACGATGGTCCGAATGGCCTCCTTCTGTGCTGTAGGATTCTATGATTATGATTCTAGTAACAATTATCGTTGCATTTGATATGGTACCTTTCACATTGGGAGGATGGCTCAAAGGTTCTACCAGGATTTGCTGTAAAGTGGAGTGACTGTATATGTGTAGGCAAATGCTAATTTGCGCACAGCAGTGTCCCACAAACAGCCATGGAGTGAGTGACCAGTTTTATCAGGGCGATTGTTGGCCAGGACACCAGGAGAGAGAAACTCCCTTCTCTTTTCGAACACACTACAAGATCTTTAATGTCCACCTGAACAAGCAGATGGGCCCTCACCTTAACGTCTTATCCAAAGAACAACACCGCTGACAATGCAGCACTCACCACACCCCCCCACATCCAGCACTGCATTGGAGCATCAGCATAGACTATGAGTTCAAGGTCACGATATGAGGTTTGAACCCATAAACTTCTAAGTCAGAGGTGAGACTGCTACTGACTGAGCCAGGCTGACATCTCGTACTGACAGGATCTCAGCAATCTCTCATCCCTAAGATTTTGGATTGGGTTAATAATAATAATAATAATCCTTGCATTTGATATAGCACTTTTCACATCTTCTGGACGTCTCAAAGCACTTCACAGAATATACTGTAAAGTAAATTGACTGCATATTTGTGGGCAAAACGCGGCAGCCAATTGTGCACAGTGGTGTCCCACAAACAGTCGTGGATTGAAAATGACCAATTTATTTTTTTTGTGTTTTGGAGGGATTATTATTAGACGTGTGGAGTAAGGAAAGTTGCCCAAGGTTTCGCCCTCTGCCTGGAATTGAACTCAGGTGTTCCGCTTGCAAGGCGAGTGCTCTAACCACTGAGCTACAGGACTCCTGTTGGGAGTCTGATGGTAAGAATTGTCTCCTAAATGGGATCAGTGTGGGGAGCCTGAACTATAACTGGTAGTTATAAATTCCAGCAAGTTTTACTGTACAGCTGAAAGCAATCTGGAATGTTCTGAGCACCAGAAAACCCTAACTAATATTGAGCAAGTTCAAAGAATCTAGAAGGATAAAAATGGCAGCACTGAACACTTTGTTTAGATGAGGCCGTAAAGTCATTCAGAGATTGAAAGAGATAGAATGAGACAGAGAGATAGGCAGATAGACAACATATCCGAGCACTTTGTCAAATGTAGTGACTTTTTCTTTTGGTCGGCTTACACGGGAGCTGTTTGTGCGTATCGAGGTCCCAGTGCAGTGTCAGATCCCATAGTCTTCTGGCCCAGGCAAGCAACAGGGACAGGCTAACGCCACATGTAGGATTACATGAATGAGTGCTCTCGTGATGAGCTGGTGCTTTCACTTGGTCTATATATAATGTGTCTCTATTATATATCAACGTTATATTATATTATATTTGTGGAGTCCCGTAGCTAGTGGTTAGCACGCTCATCTCAACTACTTGATAAGGCGCTATATCAAATGCAAGGATTATTATTATATGTTGTGTTTGAGTGGCCCAGCCCTATAGTTCTCCTGTAAGAGCCGATGTTAAGAGAGACTGGTGTCCCATAGGTTGTGTCGGTCTATCGGTTCTATCCCTGTGGAAAACCAACGCGTTGATCTGTGGCGTGATCAGCTGTTGGTACCGGGGGACATGTTACATGACGGGACCCATGTCTCACAACCTGTCATTGCTGCACATTGCAGGTAGCATTCTGCCTTTCCTGGGCAACTAATATTCATTGTGTGCGTTTGTGATCTGGTGAGAATTCTGCCCCGAGGTGATATGGAGTGACACGGAGTCACTGGGAGGACTACGTTGTATCCCCTCCCACACCACACCATGTCTCCCCCTCCTCGTCCCGGACTAGTGAAGGAGGGGAGGTAATATATAAGAGCGTCAATGCCTGGTTTGTATATAACAGCTTCCACAAAAGCAGTGTTCAAAAACGAAATGACATTTTCTCCTCGAGAAACTTATGTTGAAAGGATACATTACACTTGATGAGCAAGTGAGGCTGTCATCAAGTTTTTCAGCGCTCTGGGATGCTATCCTGCATAAGTGGCGCTACATAAATGCAAGTTATTGTTGTTGTCACCCCTCTAAACTATTCAATCAGAATTTAAACCAACGGCTGGTTGATTTTTATTTCATTCACAATACTGGCCTGAAATTCACTGGCTCATTCGCTTCAAGGCTGTTTGTGGGACAACAACAACAATAACAAAATTACACTTATAGAGTGCCTTTCACATCAGGAGGACGTCCCAAGGCGCTGGCTATGCAAAATAAACAGTCACTATACTTGACCGTAAAATCCTGTGAAGCACTTTGAGACGTTCCCCCGGGGGTATCAAATGCAAGAATTATTCCAGTATTATTATTTCAAGAGAGCTTCTGCTGCTTCAACTACTTAAGTAATAATAATAATCATAATAATAATAATTTAAAACTGCTTTCTGGATATTTAACAGAAGTGGATATTTAACCATTTAAAAGCTAAATAAAAGCTCCGTGTTAGCCCTTCTCAGTGAAAAGTCAAGACTATTTGTAATGACCTTCTCTAACCAACCAACGTGGGATTGACACCATAAGCTCATCACTTAAAACAGCAGCGATCGCTTCATTAAGCCTTTATATCGGGAGATGCCTACCGAACCCCAGTGTGTTAATTACTGTGATAATAAGGTTACTTTAAACGCTTTCTTTATTAAAGAGCTGCTTTAGTCATCTCACAGAGAAAGTCCGTTATCCCTTCACATCACAAATCCCGTCAACACAGAAAGGGAAATGAATTATTTTCACACGGCCCATCCTCTCGATACAAAAAAACCCTAGCACATCAGTCAAACAAGTTTTTCACTGGAGCAGGTCTTGTTTTGAGTGTTTTCCACACCCAAATATAGGATTATTATTATTATTTTGTGGGTGAGACACAGCAGCCAATTGCACACAGCAGAAAGGATACGTTACACTTGATAAGTAAGTAAGTGAGGCTGTGATCGATAAATATTCACAGCACACTGTAGCCCTTTACCTTAATCATGCATTGACTCCCATCTCCCCGCTCTACTTCCCCCTTCACTGCTCAGGCTCCCACTGCTTCTCTGCAAAACGTGTTTCCTACGTGAAAGGTTACGTGTGTAAGTGAATGTAAGTGGTATAGCTAATATTAATAATCCTTGCATTTGATATAGCGCTTTATCACGTTGTTGAGACGTCTCAAAGTGCTTCACAGAATATATTGTAATGTGAATTGACTATATTTTGTGGGCGAAACACGGCAGCCCAATTGTAAATAGCAGTGTCCCACAAACAGTCTTGGATTGAGTGACCAAATTTTGGGGGGTGATTATTACCCCCGAAAAGTGATCTGCCAATCAAGTAACAACCAGTGCCTACTTACCGCTAGGTAAACAGAGGTGTGCGGAGTAAGGAAACTTGCCTTAGATTTTGACCCACCCAGGAATCGAATCCGGGTTCTCTTGCTTGCGAGGTGAGTGCTCTAACCAATACACTGTGGGACACCACGTTACAAAAGTCTTTCGGCCACAATCGATTGCTATTGTTTTTATGACTTATCTGCGTCGCTCTCAGTAAGTAAGCTTTATTCTGCAGTTCTTTGATCATATGTTTCTATTTAAGACCAATTCTTGCTTTTAATTTGCAAAGTGCTTTTCATTGCCAGACATCTTGCAGAGCTTAAATTCTTGGATACGCTACTCAAGTGTTTATTTAAGAAAAAATATTCAGTGGCATTTTAATTTATTTTTGTGACAGCAGAATAAAAAGGTCAGGGATTAACAGGCTGAAAGCAAAAGTTTGTGTGCGTGGTTTTAAGCATTTTCGATGGAATCCGGTCCAGATTTTCCTTACAACATATTCGTATTATGAAAATCTCAATCTAGTAAAATACTTGTGGGCACTTTGCAACTTCATTTACAGCAATTTTTCAGGATTTTTTTCTGCTCAGCATCTCTCTTTGACTGTCTATTAATTCTGAATTATTATTAATAATATTAATATTACTAATATTATAAAGTTCACTTCACTCACTGTTTCCCCGAGAGACGATAACAAAGTCTTTGGCTTCGCTCAACTCCAGGTGCCTGTGTGTCAGCTCAGTCGGTAGCGCTCTTGCCTCTGAGTCAGAAGGTTGTGGATTCAAGCCCCCCCCACACATCAGAAATTAATATAATCGAGGCAGACACTCCAATACAGCGCTGGGGATGTGCTCCACTGTTCGAAACGCCATCCTTCAAATGAGACGATAAACCGAGGTCTTGTCTGCCTATCCAGGTGGACGTTAAAGATTCTACTCGAAAAGAATACGGAGGCTTACATTTCTATAATGCCGAAAAGTACTTTAATAATAATAATAATCCTTGCATTTGATATAGCGCTTTTCACGTCTTCTCGACATCTCAAAGCGCTTCACCTAATAGACTGTAAAGTGAATTGACTGTATATTTGTGGGCATAGTTAGTTACTTTACAGTAACTACTCTTTTTGGTATATCTTTTTCAGTGTCACCTGATGGAACAGGTGGACAGGACCTCAGTTTAACTTCTCATTCTAAACGGATGTCACCTCCATCAACATAGCTCTCAGAATGTTTAAACACACAACCTTCTGACCCAGGGCTAAGAGTCTCGTCACTGAGTCAAGTTGACTCTGAGTCAAGTTGACTCAGCAATGATGATTTGCACATGTTGCTTTTTATCATTGCTTTCAACATGACCTGTGCAACTATCAGACCACACAACAAGCTAACAGTCTCCGATTTCCGTCTCACCAAAACGATACTTTCCAGAGCTATGTCTAAGAGTCCGCCTGGCTCAGTCAGTGGGTAAAAGTCTCAACCTTCCATGTCAGAAGGTTGTGGGTTCGAGCCCCACGTCGGGACTTTGAATTCACAGTGCAGACTGATACTCCAATGCCTTAGCGTTGTGGGAGGTGGTGACCTTTGAATGAG
Source organism: Callorhinchus milii (assembly GCF_018977255.1). NCBI lineage: Eukaryota > Metazoa > Chordata > Chondrichthyes > Chimaeriformes > Callorhinchidae > Callorhinchus > Callorhinchus milii. Next base: position 10,033,048 of record NW_024704765.1, on the reverse strand, counting down.
ATGTTAAACTAAGGTGAACGCTAAAGATCCAAAGACACCTGTCCTCCCTTGAGCGCTGCACTCAACAATACCCTGAAACAAAACTACCAGCTAACATGAGCAAAGGCAGCCCATGAGGTACTGTATTCGAGCCCTACTCCCTAAGATAGAGTAAGAAACAAACCCCTCCATGCAAAAAAAATAATAGGCCAAAAAGTTCATGCTTTGGAAGAACTTATTATCGCAATTATTTATAAGAAGTCGTGCAACAGGAAATCATTAGTAAGAAAGAAAGCAATTCACTGGGCATATTTTGGTAAATCCATAATTGTGTGACAGAGATTAGTCACTTGACAGGAATTGACTGTACAAGCCCTGAACGCAATACACGAGTATCTGTCACATTACTAAGTTGGAATAGATCATTTACCACAGAGTCAGTCAGTACTGACAGTTAGTATTGCTGGTCACCACTCCCCCGGAAATCATTAGTAGAAATTCCATCTGGGTCTAGATTTGCTCATTTTACTAGACTTAACTTCAGAAATTGTCAAATTCTGAAACACCCTTTTTAATTTTGCAGCCGTCTGCGGGATTCAAACCCAGGTCCTCTCGCTTGTGAGATGAATGCTCTAACCACTATGCCAACAGGACTCGTGCCTTTTTTGCTTACAAAGCCAAAGTGGGCACGAAGCGTTAAAGAAGGGAACAAGCAAGCATCCATTGATATAACATAAAGGGAAAAAAAGAGAGGTTCTGGGTTACAGATGTTTGAACAAAGAACAAGCACAGGATGAAAGGCATATGAATGGGAAAACTAGAGTTTCCGCTATTGGGTCCAGGAAACGTTATGGTTGCCAAATCATTTAACCCTTAGGTTGCTAAGTCACTGGGAAGGACGTAAAATGAGCTTAGCAACTGTGTGCCCAGTGCTGTGGGTTAAACGTGCTTTTTATTCTGGATTCTGGATCGATGGGCTGTTAGCACTTCGACTGCAGCGTTCAAAAGTTAGAACTTGCTTATAGCTCGTTACTCACTTATCACATTGAAGAAGAAGAACAACAACAAGTTTACATTTGTATAGCGCCTTTCATGTCGGGAGGACGTCCCAAGGCGCTGAAGAACAGGACTTTACAGCAATTTTAATCGAGTACAGTGACTATGTTTTGAAATAAGCCCAGTGGTTGTTTTGCATGGAGCATCAAACTGGTTTTGAAATGAATCCCAGTGTCCTGGCCTCAACACCTTTCCAGGCAACATGTTCCAGTCATTAATTACCCTCTGAGTAAAAAAAAACTTTATGCTGCCTATCCTGAAATTGCCCCCTTCATAATTCTAAACCCATGTTGTGTTCATCTGCCTTGGTGCATCCTAAAGTATTGTTTTTTGTTTACTTTTGAATTTCCTTTCACCTAGTCGATTGGCAGATTGCTTTCCGGGGGTAATAATCCCTGCCCAAAAAAATATGGTCACTCAATTCACAACTGTTTGCGGGACGCTGCTGTGCATAATTCGCTGCCGCATTTCGCCCACAAAACAGACAGTCAATCCACTTTGCAGTATGTCCTGTGTAGCGTTTGAGACATCTCAACAACGTGATAAGGCACTATATCAGGTGAAAGGATTATTGTTGTTATTATTATATTATAATTACTTTCTCTATCCCATTTAAAATGTTATACACCTCTATGTGTTCCCCTCTGAGCTGTCTTCCCTCATTGTTTATAGCTCTCGCGATCTCTCGAGATCTTTTCTAATCTATGGATTTCGCCCTCGAGCTGATTGTGTTTCAACTGCCTCTGCAGTTACCTGGAATATAAACACATCCAAAACTGTTCACATGCAGTGTTTCTATCCTGTTAGCGTGTGACTCCCTGTTAACTGTCAACTGGAGATTCGTAGCCGCTTCTTGACTGGCAGTGCTAATACCAGGAGTTTCTGTTCCATTGTGAAAATAATGATTCATTATCATCGGAATGGAGTCCAAACAGAGAAAAGGATTAGTTCGGGTTTTACTTATAACAACCTGTTGGTTAAGAGCCTCATAGTAATTAGCGTGACGTCGCTCATCGAATAATGAGTGCACCCGAAACTCAGTACATAACCTGCTCGCTCTGTCTCTCTCTCTCTTGTAAAATGCAGAAGTTAACAATAATTTAATAATAATAATCCTTGCATTTGATATAGGGCTTTGTCACATTTCCATGACGACTCAAAGCCCTTCACAGAATATACTGTAAAGTGAATTGACTCTATATTTTGTAGGCGAAACACGGCAGCCAATTCCGCACAACAGTGTCCTACAAACAGTCGGGAATTGAGTGACCATATTATTACTTGTATTTGAAGGGATTATTGTCCCAGGAAAAGTGATCTGCAAATCGACTAACAACTGGGTTCCAACGTACTGCTAGTAAAACAGAGGCGTGTGGAGTAGGGAAAGCATCTTACAGGGATGTTTAAGAGACAGATAGTTGGTTGGGCAGTACTGTTAAGTACGATGGGTTATCCTTCCACTATATACATTTGTATTGTAATTTGTATTCTATTTGAATAGAGGCATTATAGAGTAGGGCAAAAGGGCAAGGCATTGGGATTAAAAAATGTCCTAAGGTCTAATAAACTGGTGGAACAGGCTGAATTTTTAACAGTGTTTACTGTAAACACATATTTTACAGTAATTGGCCAGGACAGTGGGAGAAACTGCTTTTTCCTGCTACATATTGTCATGAATATTGTCTTTATCATTCACCTGAACAAAGGCAGGTGGGCCCTTGGTTTAAAGTTTTATCCAAATGTCATCACCTCTTACAATTCAGGACTTCCCTTAGTACTGGGCTGAAGGGCCAGTTTAGATTATAGTAATAATGATCTTATATTTGATATAGCACCTTATCACATCTTCGAGATGTCTCAAAGCGCTTCACAGGATATACGGTAAAGTGAATTGACTGTGTATTTTGTGAGCGAAAGTTTGGGAGTACCACAATCTCCTAACCTAGAGGCAACTGAGCCAAGCTAACAACTGAGACACGAGGCAAGTCTCTGGCTGGAACCAGGCTGATCATGTATGTAACACGGTCATACATGTTTCTGGAGGTCCAAATGTCCCCCCGCCCAAGATCTGTTACTCACAGAAGATGGGCAAAGTGTATAAGCCGGTAAATGAAATAAGATTATATGTGGTGCCCAATAGTCCAATAGATTGTTACACTGGTATATTGTTATATTGGACTGCAATAGTGTGTGCGTAAATGGAGTTGAGGCAAAGAGACTCTGATGGAGTTTCAAAGGGTGGGGCAGAAAGTCTGAAGGACTGATCCCCGTGGTTGGGTGGGCAGAGTGGGGGTTGGGGGTTTGTGGAGCAGGCCGGAGCCTGCTGAGCGGAGGGAGCGGGCAGGTCTGTATGAAATCCTAGTCTAGTCTTGGGGAGGGAGCGGACAGGTAGACAGTGGATAGAATCTCTTGGACACATCAGTACTAGAAAAGGCACAAGAGAGGAAAGGGACTCGGTCACTCCTTGAGCAATCGCACGAGGCACATTCCTGGCTCGGGGCCAGACGAGCTTTGTTGAGGCCCCTGCAGCTCGCAAACAAATGTTATGTCACCGCAACAACTGTGAGTTTTGACGGGTTTTGAAGAATAGGCTACCTTTAAAGATCAATGCTTTTATTCCTTGAGTTTTATTTGAGGTTTTTATGTGCATGCAGAGTGATTTAGAGGGGCCCACAGGGGTAGGGTTGGGTAGGGGGGCAATGGGGAACTGGATCACACACATCATCAAGGGTCTGCATCAAGCATGCAGCCAGCAGATTGCTCTAGCCAGAGATACACACAGTCATACACCATGCACCTCAATCACCGACACCACACACACAAACACACATAGATCCATCCATATCCATACACACAGACATACACATACGATTAACCACCACAACAACAAATTACATTTATACAGCGCCTTTTACATCAGGAGGACGTCCCAAGGCCCTGGACCGTCAGGGATTTGGACCCGAGCAGGGGTTTGGGATCAGGAGGAGGTGGAGAGCAGGGAAGGTAGGGGTAGGAGGGTGACCGAAGGCGCAGTCATAATATATATGAATCAGACACACACACACACACACTCGCATCTGCACATCAGTCGGGCTCCTTCAATGAATCCAGATTGGCTGAGGCACTCTCTCCTCCACCAGAGCTCAGTTAAGCTCAGCAGGGTGTGAGTTTCAAGATCAGGAGGAGCGCAGACACTTCAATACAATGATAAATAAATCCAGTACAATACCACCGACATTTGCATAGGAAAGCGAGCGGCCAAGAGGGCAGGCAGCTGGTGTGCTCTGACCAGAAATTCAATTTAAATATTACAAAATAAGTATTTTCATAATGTGTGTGGGTGGATGTTTCTGCAAAGACACACTGTGTGAAATCTAATCAGGTCAGTCTTACTGTACTTGTCACTTCATCCCATCTCGTGGCATTAAAGAGCAAATGAGTGTATTCATAAGAAACTGCAGAACACAGAGTAACACAGTCATACACATAGTTCACCCCCCCATCACATACATACATACACTCACACACACACATACTCCCACATCCACTTACAGGCAAACACACTCACAGGGATTCACAAACCCACCCTCATACACAGAGATACACACATTTACATACACACAGATCCCCCCCCTACCCCCCCACCCCCCCCACACACACATACTCACAACCACACACAAACGTACATAATCACGAAAAACGCACACTCAAACACTCATGATGTTCACAGTCATAATCACAGGTGTGTGCATTTGAAGTAATAATGCCACTTCTAAGAAATATGCCTGAATTGCCCTGAGCTGAATTCTATTTTTCTAAGCTTGCCTCGCAGGAATCAATCCCCAGAGGGGTATAAACCAGAGACACTGACAAATGGGAGACTTTTAGAAGAACTGGAACTCTTAAGAAACTTGAACTTGTTGAATGGGGAGGAGAGGGTTGGGGAGAGTGTGGCGAGGTGGGGAGGGAGCAGGAAACTTTTAGACGGAACTTAATAATAAATAATAATCCTTGCATTTGATATAGGACCTTTTCACATCTTCTCGACGTCTCAAAGCCCTTCACAAAATATATTGTAAAGTGAATTGACTGTATATTTGTGGGCAAAACGTGGCAGCCAATTGTGCACAGCAATATTCGCTTTTAGGAAAGGGGAGGAGAAAAGTGCAGTGGGACCTTTCTTCTGAAGCTGGTCTGGTTATCTGTGAGTTGGAATCTATAGAGAAACTTGGGGATATAGGCTACAACCCTCTACCAATTGAGCAGGGACCAGCCTGGCAATAGTTTAGGAAGAAAGAAAATGGGGAAGAAAATTTTACAAGTATTTAAAGAAAAGGTGGAAGATGTCTGACAAAATACACCTGTTTCAAGTAATTGAGTGGATTTTGGTGAAAGTAATAATATATAATAATTCTTGCATTTGATATAGCACTTTATCACTTTGTTGAGACGTCTCAAAGCACTTCACAGGATATACTGTAAAGTGGAGTGACTGTGTAATTTTGCGGGAGAAACAAAATATAAAAGTACAGAATCCTACAATATTTCACCAAGAGTTTGAGAGATTTTGTCTCTTAAACACAACCTTGATTTTGAAGTGTGTTTTTTTTCTGCAAGTTTCTTTTCAGTGTAATAATAATTATGACCCTTGCATCTGGTGTAATGTTGGAAAGACACCTTGAAACGCTTCACAGAATTTACTGTAAAGTGCAGTGACTTTGTATTTTGTGGATGAATGTGGCAGCTAGTTTGCACATAGCAACGTCCCACAAATCACCATGAAGTGAATGACCAATTTTCACTCGGGGAGTTGGAGAGGGAGCATTGTTGGCCAGTTAAGACTGAATTCAACAATTTGCCAAATTTTGAACTCTCTGAAAAGCAACATAAATAATAATATGTAATCCTTGCATTTGGTATAGTGCCTTATCATGTCGTCAACACGTCTCAAAGCCCTTCTCTTTGAGTCAATCTTGACTCGGTTAGAATTTTCCTCCAACTCCCTCACTCACTTGTTCACATACTCCTTCCCTACTTCTCTCCCTCCCTCCCTCCCTCACACCCTCACTCACTCACACCCTCACTCACTCAATCACTCACACACACACACACACTTACACATCGGTTGTGCTCCCGCACCAAATTGGAAATGCAATCCTGGGTCTTTTAAATGTCACAATTAAAAAAAAACACAACAGTGTCAGGAAGAGGAAGGGAACAGTGATTTCAAGACAGAGAAAGTTTATTTCAAATTGACTTCAAGCCGATAAAAGGCTGTCAGGGATGAAAGCAAATGTTGCACGGGTTTGAGTTTTGACACTGAATCAAAACTGCCCTTTTGCAGCTTAAAGAGATATTGCTTCTTTAAACAGGCTTCTGTTTCTCCAGAGGAACAGGGTGATTAATGGCGTGTGACAGACCATCAAAGCGACCAGGGCATCCGCTAACAGTATTTTTTGTTTTGTTTTACTTTTACCACATGCGAATGTCACAAATAAATCCTCGCTTTAATTTGCATATTAATTGGACAAAACCGTCAACCATCTTTCATTAAATGAAATGATCCACCAATTTGGAGACATAAAAATGAATAGTTACTGAAAACTGACCGTACATATTAAACACACAGCGCGGAGATGGATTGGGGAGAGAAAAAAGGCAGGGGTGGGGTTATGGGGGGGGGAATCAAGTGTTAAAGGCACAAACAAACCTCTTTATTTCCGTCTAAATAGGATGGATTTTGAGACTAGAAAGAAGAGAAATATTCCCTTTGATACAGACCCATCCCCGTCGTAATCCTCCAAACCATTTGAAGTTCAGATGGACAGAGCCAGATGACAGTTGCGGTAATAATAAGCAGCTCTATCTGTGAGTGCAGGATTTATAGACACAACTTGCAGAGAGAGAGAAAGAGAGAGAGAAAACTCTCACTCCCTCTCTTTCCCCCAAAAGGCTGTGGATGTTGGATCCATTCAAATTTCCAAGACTGAGGGAGATAGATATTTGTTAGGTCAGGTATCAAGGGATATGGAATAAGGGCGGGTATTTGGAGTTGAGGTACAGATTAGCCATGATCTTATAGAATTGGGGAACAGGCTCGAGGGACTGAATGGCCTACTTCTGTTCCTGTGAGAAAGAGAAAGAGAGAGAATTAAAAAAACGTGCCCGTTTCATTAAGATTCAAGGCAAGGAATTGTTTCCTGACAATTCTGAAGTGCAACAAAGAAGGTCAAGGGGGGCGTCACCTTTACTCTACACAACTCTCACATGTAAATGATCTCCCATTAGCAGCTGAGCAGTGTACCACATAAGCCACTCGCTCTCTCCCCTCTGCTCCTTATTCTGTTGACGACAAACTCAACTCCTCTCTCTCCTTACCCCCGTTTTATACAATGGAGTTTTATACAACAGCATCTTTTTCCCATCGGATTTTGTCAGTTTCAGGATTTGAGATCCGCTGGCTGCTGAGAATCCTGTAAATTCTTGGTGTTGTACGGAGTCTGATCTGTGCCAGGCCTGACCTCTGCCCACTCTTCTCTGCTTTTTTTTGGTCAGCCGGGTGTCTGACACATGCAGAAACCCATCACTGTGCTTAAGAGTCTCCAAACTAAGCTGAGAATTCCATGCAGCCCACCTACACATGGAAATCCCAGAGATAGATTGTTGGAATGGAATACGCTCTCTCTCTCTCGCTCTCGCTCTCCCTGGAGGGACGCTTCCTGCTTACCTAATTCCGGAAAGTATTAGGCACAGGTTGGCAAGAAGCAAGGCTTAGGGATCCCAGAGTGTGCGTTGGGGTAACTGCTGGAGTCTAACCAGCTAAAACCCCTAGCTTGCCACCCTGCTTCAGGACAAATCGCAAACCCACCCAAATTTCTAAAATGTCCATTTTTAATTAAAACGCTATTAAATGTTTCTGAGAGGGAATAAGTATAGCGCGGAACAAATATCTGATGGTGTCCACAATAAATTATACAGAAGATCATCCATAAATAAACAGATATGCACATGAATACATTCATTAATATCATTAATTTAGCACTCGCCAAGCAGGATTCTTACCTAGACGGGAACGAACCAAGTGGATTTTGTTGGATCGTATCACGTTTTCTCAGTACCTTGTGGGATTGGTTGACAAGGGCATCAGTTAAATTGCCTTCAAAGAGGCAAATGGTTGCCAGCTCTATGACTCACACCCCCTTGCTGCAATTTTCAGTGCAGAAAGAGGTTATTTGGCCCATTGTGTGTTACTGCTACCTCTGTGATGGTGGGGAGGGGGCTGGGGTGGGTAGGCTAGAGGTGGTGTTGAAGACCTTTTTATTAAACCTATTTTCCATCTGTTTCCCAAATCCCACTAACTTTCTCCCTCCTCCTGCACTTTCAAAACCCATCACTTTATAATAATAATAATCCTTGCATTTGATATAACACCTTATCACGTCATTGAGACGTCTCAAAGCATTTCAACAGAATATACTATAAAGTGAGAGAAACTTCTTATACTTCTGCTGAGGCCAAAGCCACCCTTGCCCCAAACGTTATTGATTTTCATTTCATTCATATAAGTCGTTTTCTTCCCCCCACCAAACGGGAGGATGGACTATTTGCTGTGGATGGTGATTGAAGAGTGACAGCTGCGATCAGCCCTTTGTGTTCCTCCTCCCCGCTCTGCATCGCCTCCTGTTCTGCTCTCCCCAGTTGCTGTTTCCGTTGCTTTTTCCTGCATTTTTCTTCCCTGGAATTTCCCGCAACTGCTGCGCTTGGGGCAGCAACAGCTGGAAGAGTGGAGAAAATATGCGGAAAAATCCAGTTCTTGACAGGCTCCTTTTCACCCGCCGAACAATGGCTGCAGAGGAGGGAGTTACAAGGCTTGTGATCCACTTCCATTGGCTTCCATTGACATCACCAAACGGTCAAATCATCTCAAACCTGACCCTGGATTCCTCTTTAACTCCCTCTTTATTCTCTATAACATTGGGACTTAAAACTCATATCGTCTGAGTTGACCCTCCTATGCAGTGCGAGAGGTGCCAGCCTTCGGATGAGACGTTAAACCGAGGTCCCGTCTGCCTGTTCAGGTGGACGTTAAAGATCCCATTGCACTGCTCGAAGCGAGAAGGGAGTTTCTCTCTCCTGGTGTCCTGGCCAATAATCCACCAAATAAAATGGGTCACTTGTTTCATGGTTGTTTGTGGGACACTGCCGTGCGCAATTGGGCAGCCGTGGTTGCCCACAAAGGCAGTCACTCCACTACATAATCCTGTGAAGCGCTTTGGGATGTCCTCCTGACATGAAAGGCACTACACCAAATGCAAGTTTTTTTTGAGTTAGCTGCCGTGATATCTCTGTAATTCATGGGGTGGGGGGTGCTGAGCATGTCAAACTCCGCCACTGTTAAGCACTCCAAGACGCTGTCCAACATGAAGGGCGTTGTATAAATGCAAGTTGCTGTTGTTGCTGTAAATCTGTAGCCTTTTCCCTGAACGAGATCTCTTCAATTATCAGCAGTTTGTGGTATTGATGTTTTGCTGGGGTTTTTTTGCCAGAGAGTCTCACTGTCACTTTTTATTGGCTATTGATAACATTACACAGCCTGGAATTCTTTTAGGGTTTCAGCCGCATTCAGCTGCAAAAATAAACCGTTCCTATTGTAGAACCTGCCGTGTACTCTGTGAATGAAGTGGTCTGTGGTTGTATTGATCATTGTAACATTGCACTACCTTATAATGGTCAGCATCTCCAATCCACAGGACTATTACACAGGGAGAGACTATTTTGTACAATACTATAGTTCACATGGCTCAGTGACACCTCCGACCCTCAGCATGTATACTTTTTTCCTGATGTCCTGCTTGAAAAATGTAATAACCAGACAATTTCTTACACTAGTAAATTTAGAAACTGAGAGTGCAACAGGTACGCGACTTAACAAACTATTGTGGTATCAGCCTGGCTCAGTGGAAGCACTCCCCCCTCTAAGTCAGAAGGTTGTGGGTTCAAGTCCCACATCGGGACTTGGAATCACATAGTCTATGCTGACATGCAGTGCTGAGGGTGTGTGTGTGTGTGTTGTATTGTTGGAGGTGCTGTCCTTCAGATGAGATTAAAGCGAAATCCCCGTCTGATTGTTCAGATGGATGTTAAAGATCCCATGGCGCTATTTGAAAAGAGAAGGGAGTTTCTTTTTCCTGGTGTCGTGGTTGACAATCCCCCCAAATAAACTTGGTCACTCACTCCACGGCTCTTTGTGGGACACTGCTGTGAACAATTGGGCTGCCACATTTTGCCCACAAAATGCAGTCAATCCACTTTACAGTAAATCCTGTAAAGCGCTTTGAGCCACCTTAACAACAACAACCACAACAACAAAATTACATTTGTATAGCACCTTTCACATCAGGAGGACGTGATAAGGCGCTATATCAAATGCAAGGATTATTATTGTTATTATTATAATAATTATCATCAGCCAGGATATCCCTGCAGCGAGTGGGGCAAAAACTTAGCCCCGTGTTAAAACGAGCGCACTTTGCATGTCTCCTTTCAAAAACGAAACAAACTGAGTCACTTGTGAGCCCTGCAGCTGTGAAACACACAGCCAAGGAACCTTCCTTTGACTTGCTACCCTCAGCAGAATAAAATAACGTGATGTCAGGGGGTTGTTTATATCATCTGCTGCCGATCCACTCCCAATTTTCAAACTTTTTTTTTCTTTTGACACCGCTTCGCTGGTAATTGCCCTGCGAAAGCAGAATTTGTAGAATCCCCAGCCCAGCCAGCCCAGGCATCCAGAGAGTATTATCACACAGACTAGAAATAACTTAGAAAGCTGGCGGGACCATATTAGGTAATGAATTTCAAGCAGAAACGAGGGAACGAGAAATTTATTGACAAGACTGTGTGACTGCAGCCCTTGCTGCATCGACCACCTTCAAAACATTCCCCCTCACCCCCCCCGCCCACCACACCACCAATACCACCCTCGCCACACCACTCACCCCTTCCCCACTCTGCCCTCTGTATCAGTGCGTGGCCGTTTTTTATATTTAGCCGGGCTCAGGGAGGCTTGTGAGTGAGTGACAGCTCCCCGTTCAATTGTTAACCTTCCTCCCTGGCGGGGGCAAAGTAGGTGCAAATAAAACTCCTCTTTGTGAACAAGCGACAGAGGAATTCAATGGTTTTATCGGGACGAACAGGGTGATGCTTGATTTGGAGAGAGGCAGCGCTTCAAAATGTGCATATCGGACCGCTGAGATAATAGAGAAAAAGGGAGCAAAGCACTTGACTTAAGGGTTCATATTTTTGTGAGAAGGGGGGGAAAGCATTTAGTGAGTTACGTCGATGTGGTTTGTCCGACTCAAAGGCACGGCCAATGCAGCTGTTCACATTTGCCACTTCTGTTTGTTTTCTCAATCTTGTCATAAGACTTTATATTGCTGCAAAGGCTTTTTTTTCGGAGTCCTGACACATTTCAACACATTTCCCTTGAAGTGTGTATGTGTGTGTGTGTAGTGTTACCGCATTCAGGGTCAGTTACAGCCTCCTGCGGGAGGGATCAGTGTATTTTCCTGCAACAGTTGGTAACTTTTTATTTGGCCTCAGTCCATCACTTTTTGATCCAGTTTCCAGAAACCTTTCTCTCTCTCCCTCTCTCTCTCTCTCTCTCTCACTCACTCTCCTTCTCACTCTCACTCTCTGTCTCTCTCTCTCTGGCTCACTCACTCTCTGGCTCACTCATTCGCTCCCTCTCACTCACGCTCTCAGTCACTCAAACTCACAATCTCATTCATTCTCTTTCACTCTCTCTTGTTCATATTATTTTGCTCTTGCTGTATATCATTCTCTCTCTCTTCTCTCTCTCTCTGTCTCTGTCTCCTTTAACCCTTTGCCTTCTAAGGATTCCCCACTAAACCAGGGTTAGAGACCATCAACAACTTGCACTTTATCGCCTTATCAAGTCAATGAGATGTCTCAAAAGCGCTTCACGGAATACACTGTAAAGTGAATCGACTGTGTATTTCGTGGGCAAATCGTGAATTCCCATAGGAATTGGGACACTATCATGCGAGAGGGAGTGGGGGGGGGAGAGAAGGAGAGAGGGGGGGAAAGGGGAGTGGGAGAGAGAGGGGGAGAGATTTGCAGGAATATAGACAGAGAACACCGATAGATCTGGAGAAATGCCAGCAGTTTATTCTAGAAATCAGAGCCTAGTGAGATACTTGTATAGCAATATAAGCCACTTTTGCAACCTGTAACAGCCTCCCTCTATTGTTTTGACAGGAGGGGAAAAGCCTGAGAGAAGCTGGTGCTAATCACTGCTGTGCCAGTCTTTGCCGATCGGTAAGTTTTTTTTTCAGCTGCAATATTTCCTGTTTCAAATTCATTCTCTTTCTCTTGTCCATTGTGGCACATTCGTTCTTAATTTAGCCATTTGGGGGGGGGGGGGGGCGGATTTACGAGACTTCAGTCGTTAAGCTGTGAAGTGGTGCCTTATGGAACCTTGTTATAATAGCGCCTTAGGTCTCTGGGATAATCCACTCAATCTTATGTTCTTTCCACCCTCCCCCCCACACACACATACCACCACCACCACCCCCGACCCCCACACTTACATCCCTGCAAATCACTCTCCTTTCCCCCTCCCCCACCCCCATAATAATAATAATCCTTGCATTTGATATAGCGCTTTTCACGTCGGGAGGACGTCCCAATGCGCTTCACAGAACACACTGTAAAGTGAATTGACTGTATATTTGTGGGCGAACGCGGCAGCCAATTGCGACAGCAATGTCCCACAAACAGTCGTAGATTGAAAATGACCAATTTATTATTGGTTTTGGTTTTGGAGGGATTATTATTAGGCTCTGTGTGGAGTAAGGAAACTTGCCCAAGGTTTCATCCTCTGCCTGGAATTGAACTCAGGTCTCTCACTTGCAAAGCGAGTGCTCTAACCACTGAGCTACAGGACTCCACGTCAATGTATTGATGACAAACGACACTGTATGCATTGAATCCTTGGAGTCCATTGTCAAAACTGCTAGTAATTAAGTTCCTCGCAAGTCCTAAAACTGTCGAAAGGATCACACTGGAATGTTCCGCAATAACAGTCCATATAAACTTGCTCAGCCTCCCCTCACAGCACATTCTATGGTTTGCGGGCTCCTGGTGAGTTGAACTGAAACAATCACCAGGTTAACAGTACAGTAACCACTGGCGGGCAAATGGATACTCACAAGTTCTTTTAAAAGGTGCGACCAATTTATATACCACTGAAATATATAATGTCAGCCACTCCCAAAACGAAACGTAGGCAAAAAATTGCTAAGAAATGTCATTTTATATATCCTCAGTCATTGCTGTGGGCGTCAGGCTAAACCGGTCTTTGCACATGGTTTTGTCGGATGTTAGCTCTGCTCCCAACCAAACACGTTGTTAATATAAAACAGTCTCACAAGTTAAGACTGAGTTGAATTTCAGGCCTGGGGAGTGACAAGGCAGAGAAAGATCTCGGCAGGCTGGAGTAAGAAAAGATCAATTTAGCTGAACGAGTGAGCGAGTGAGTGTTGAAGAGATGGCTTTGATCGGTGCTGGATTAAGAGAGAGAGAGAGAGAGAGAGGGGTGTAATTCAGTTGGAAAGTTAACCCTTTAACCTTTCGGCTTGTATAAGACACCATTCGTATCCGTTCAAAATGTTCCTTAAACTGCATCGAATGGGAAGTGTGACAGTGTTGATTTTAAGTGGAGATCTGAATCACTCGAGCAAGTTTACACAAATGAACGTTCAGATGTTGGAGATCTTATTTCAAAGGTGGTTTGGGAACCAGCAACTCTCTGCCCTGAAGATAGTGTCTTTTGGTTCACAAGTTTAGACCATCTAATGGCCATTCGGGCTTTTTGCGTGATAATGTGGCATTGGTCCATTGTGGGCACTGGGCATCAATGTTTGCACTTAGTGTCACTCCTTAAGTCTGCCCTGTGTGTTACAGAGCAGGCTGGACATAGCTTGTCGAGACACCTGCAGCACCTAACCCAGAATATATTGTAAAGTGAATCGACTGTGTATTTTGTGGGCAAAACGCGGCAGCCAGTTGCGCACAGCAGCGTCCCACAATCATCGGGGATTGAGTGACTTTTTATTTAGAGATTATTACCCCTGCAAAGCGATTCGCCAATCGACTAATAACCCGGTTCCTACTTACTGTTGGGTAAACAGAGGCGTGTGGAGTGACGAAACTTGCCTAATGTTTCTCCCTGCCCAGCTGGGAATCTAACCCGGGTCCTCTCGCTAGCGAGGCGAGCGCACTAACCACTACGCTACAAGACTCCTCATGGGAAGACAAGCTCCTGTTTCAAGTTGCTTGTAGTGATATGGCAGCTTCTTAAAGGATCGGTATGATGTGCTTCTTGTTACCAGATAAAGAGTCACCACCGCTTGCCACAAATTGGGAATTCTTAATTAAGAATCCCTTTATGAAATAGCGCAAATTAGTCCCCAGAGGTTAATTTCATCACTTGCCACCCAACCAGAATATCTGAACTCTCTAACAGGAAGTTAGTAATCAGTAATTTTAGTTGAGGTACAGATCAGCCATGATCTAATAGAATGGTGGAACAGGCTCGACGTCCTGAATGGCTCACTCCTGTATTCCTGGTGCTGGATTTGTGACATACGTTTTCATTGGTTTTGTGTTCATCAGCTAATGCTTTGATCCAGCTGGACCGAGGCCAACTTTCCGAGCAATTAATGCAGCCAATTTCCTTCTCTAACGCTCTGTGTCACACCGCTAAGGGTTGTTGGGACTGACTGACAGTGAAATGGACCAATGTGGGAGTCACAACTCATAGAAACTCCAGCAGCTGAACAGCTTCCTACCATGCCCCTCGGCATTCCCATCCACCTGCCCGCCCACTTATAGGCTTCATCTCACAGCTGGGCGTGGCTTTGAGTTTACAAGGCAGGTGAGGTTCTGGTTGAGCGCACTGTGTTGAGCACTATCAGGTATTCTCTGCAGATGGCACAAGGGGAAATAGATCAGGGGTAATCATTAGCAATCACTAAATCCACTACAGCAACTTTCACGTCGGGAGGATGTCTCAAAGTGTTTTACGGGATTTACCGTGACTGTTTATTAAGCGACTAATAATAATAATAATGATAAACCAGCGTGTATTTGTAGTTCAACACAGCACTGCTCTTTCCTATTAGCAAAATGCCAAATGCCAAACCCTCCTTCTCCCATTTCCCATGCACTTCCCATAGATGCAAATTAATAATAATAATCCTTATCTCATCGTTGAGATGTCTCAGGGCCTTGGGACGTCCACCCGACATGAAAGGCGCTATACAAATGTAAGTTTGTTGTTGTTGTTGTCGTCTCAAAGCGCTTCACAGAATATATTGTGAAGTGGATTGACTGTGCGATTTGTGTTCTTACAAACAGTCGTGGATTGAGTAACCAGGTTTTTGGGGGGATTACATCTTAATAATAATAATAATCCTTGCATTTGATATAGTGCTTTTCATGTCTTGTAGACGTCTCAAAGGACTTCACACAATAGACTGTAAAGTGAATTGACCGTATATTTGTGGGCGAAATGCTTAACTCGATTCATACACTACAGTATTGATAGAGCACATGGAACAGGTTCTGTCTCTCATAGACAACCTAACCTGTATCCTTCTCAAACAAGGTGAAGTGAAGCCACTCGTGACCCGTGTTACATATTCAATCAGGGGAGCTTAACTCCAAATTGTGATCTAATTCTCACTCTTCAAAAAGCTGATGGTTTTTACCGCACATTCCCTTAATGAAGCGTCCGGAGGCAAGCCGTAAACGTCACACACTCTCTTTCACACAGGGCAGACCCCCTGTTCCATTTGGCACTTGGGAAGTTAACACAGATGTGTACACAGTACAGCCTATCGTAATGTACAACATGATACTTCCTCGCTTTAATCAGGGGGAGTGCTGCACCCTGAATCAATTAGCTTTTTATTGGGGGCAGTCTCTGGGCTGTACGCTTCCAGGCTTGTTTCTGAGCAGTTCCTAGAGAGGATTGTGTCTGAGCGAGACTGAACCAAAGTAGCACTGCCTGTGGAAACTATTGGGAGGAAAGGATTCTCCCGTTTTGATATCCTTCATAACCTCCTGGAGCCACATTGATCCAACTCCTTGCCTCAGTCATTCTGTCTTGCCCCCTCTTTGTCCAATGACTTCCCTCTTCGACCGCGCCTTCGGTCACCTCCCTGCCCCTCCCTTTCCGCTTGAGGGTCAAGCCACGTCACTGTTAAGTGCTCCGCAAGTTGTTATTGTTGAAGTCGCTCATCTCAGCATTGAACCTTAAACGTCCCACACCGTTCGAATAGAAAGCACTAAAGTATGACCTTGGGGGTACTTCATCACTTCCTGTTCATTGTGAACCTCACCTGAGGTGTTAGCCTAGCTAGGTTATTAACACTCTCGCCTCTGAGTCGGGGTGTTGTGGGTTCAAGCTCCACCTCGGGGACTTTTAGCCCAGAGCCTGACCAACAATCTCCGCATAAAATTAGTCATTCACTTGATTAGCTGTTTGTGGGGACATTGCAGTGCGCAAATTGACTGCTGCATTTGCCTACAAACACATTAAATCCTGTGAAGCATTTTGCCGACGTGACAGACTCGCTGTCACGTAAAATGCAAGAATCATTTATTATTCTAGGGATTATTTTAACATTGGTGAAATTCTAACTGGCCTCTGTGTGTTTTTTTTGACGTGCAAAATGGGATAGAAATTATACTGGGCCCCCTCGCAAATGATTAAGCTGTAAAATGTCTGTTCGTTGGGCAGAGAGGAATGGAATATCGTTATCTTTCTTAAGAGCCTAAACGTTGTGGTGTTTTGGGGTGTGGCTGCACATGGACTGAGGGCATTTACTGACTTTGTAGGAGGCTGGTAGGTCTGTGCTTCATGACGATTAATACTTGTCTGGTCGGATTAGGATTAGTTCACATATCAGCGACTCAAGTAGGTTCAACAGGCTGATAATCTAATAAACAGGGAGGAAAAAATGCTCAAAATTGGTTTACTAAAGGGAGGATTTAGCGTGTACACTGTAGACATGGGATTACTCTACACAGCCAATGTGGGACGGGAGACTGAAAAAAAAGCTGTCGAAAGCTTTATGTGGAGGAAAGCAGCAGGAAGTTTAACGCACTGTGACAAGGTCAGAGCTGACCCAGAGAAAGAAAAAAAAAGCTTTGTTACGAGGAGTGATTAAAGGGCTATTCCCAATTTTGGAACACATCAAACTGTTGTAGAACATATTCAGAGCTT
The DNA here is from genome assembly GCF_018977255.1 of Callorhinchus milii. Classification (NCBI taxonomy): domain Eukaryota; kingdom Metazoa; phylum Chordata; class Chondrichthyes; order Chimaeriformes; family Callorhinchidae; genus Callorhinchus; species Callorhinchus milii. The sequence continues at coordinate 10,015,698 of NW_024704765.1, read as the reverse complement.
AATCCTGTCACTTCAGGACATGCTTGGCAGCTTGCAGCTAGGCAGCCAGTTTGCACCACAGGACAGGACCCGAAGCACAATAGTGCAGTGGGATGCATCCTCCGAGTTAGTTGCCATATTCCTAAAGTCCTTAAGTGTAACGCTCTCTTAAAGGTGCGTTTCCCAGCATGGCTGACCCACACGCACAACGCTAGGAGTGCGAGTTATAATAATAATAATTCTTGCATTTAATATAGCGCCTTATCAGGTCGTTGAGACGTCTCAAAGCGCTCCCATTTCAGTGGACAAACGCGGCAGATAATTGCGTACTGCGGTGTCCCACAAAACAGTCGTGGATTGAGTGATTTTTTTCGCAGGGATTATTACCCCCTGAAAGCGATCCGCCAATCGGGACTAGTAGTTATTAGGAATTAAAGGCTTTCACCTGGTTTCAGTTGGCCAACCAGTGTAGTGCGTATTTAAGATGCTTATTTCAAACTATTGCCTTTGCCCACCAGCCTTGCTCACAATCGGGCTTTTAAAAAAAATTGAGTCTTAAATAATAATAACAATCCTTGCATTTGATATAGCGTTTTTCACGTCTTCTCGACGTCTTAAAGCGCTTCACAGAATATTCTGTAAAGTGAATTGACCGTATATTCGTGGGCGAAACGCGGCAGCTGATTGCACACAGCAATGTCCCACAACCAGTCGTGGATTGAAAATGACCAATTTATTATTGTTTTTGGTTTTTGGAGGGATTATTATTAGGCTCTGTGTGGAGTAAGGAAACTTGCCCAAGGTTTCCCTCTGCCTGGAATTGAACTCAGGTCTCTCGCTTGCAAAGCGAGTGGTCTAACCACTGAGCTACAGGACTCCAATGTCTCAAAGCGCTTTGCAATAATTACTGCAAGTGTAGTGACTGCTGTGTTTTGTAGCCGATTGTGCCAGCAAGCTCACACAAACAGCCATGAGGTGAACGACCATTTCAGTTGAAGGATTGTCAGGACACGGAGAGAAGAACTCCCTTCTCTTTTCAATAAGTGTAAATGAGCAGTCACCTGAGGACATGCAGACTTGAACTCAATTAAAGTCTTGACCCAACAGTGCAATGCTTCCTCCAGCAATGGAACGTCATCCTAAAATGAGCTTAAGACCCAGTTTGAGGCTCAAACCCACAATGCTCTGACCGAGAGGCGAGTGTGTTCCCAACTATATTCCTTACCGCCTCCCCACCCACACACCCCAAATTGAGGTTAATTATTACCCAAATGTGCGTCACATAATGGCCGAAAGAAATCGAGGCAAAATGAATCCCAAAACTGGGGCAATATACGGTTTGGAGGAGATTTTGAACGTGTGGCTTTCAAAATATGAGGTGAGAATGTCTCTCCGATCAGCTCCCTTTTTCATTGGGTTGCTCATCATGGCGCCACTGTAGCCTCGCAAGTGAGAGGACCCGGGTTCAATTCTCGGGCAGGGCAAAATATTAGGCAAGTTTCCTTACTCCACACGATTCTAGCAGTAAGTAGGGTCCTGGCTTTTAGTCGATTGGCGGATTGTTTTTCCGGAGGTAGTAATTTCTTTTAAAAAAAATAATAATTTGATCGCTCAATCCACGACTGTTTGTGGGACACTGCAGTGTGCAGTTGGCTGCCATGTTTCGTCCACAAAATATACAGTCAATCCACTTTACAGTATAAATAACAACAACAACTTGGATTTATATAGCGCCCTCCACACCGGACGGCGTCTCAGAGCGCTTGATAGAAATGGATCCCGGGACCGAGCCGGGGGGAGGGGGGGGAAGGTGACCAAAGGCGCGGTCGAAAAGAAAGGTCTTCAGCAGAGACCTGAAAATGGGAAGGGAGGGAGCGAGGCGAAGGGAGTGAGGATGGCAGATCCAGAGCCTCGGGGCATAGTGGCTGAAGGACAAGGAAGAGGGGACAAGGAAGAGGCCAGACCCGGAGGAACAAAGGCAATGGGTACTGTTTTGAGGAGAGAGGAGGTCAGAGAGGTCGGGGGTTGCAGAGGAGTGCAGGGATTTGAAGACAAGGGTGAGGATTTTGTAGTCGATGCTCTCTGGGCTAGGCAGCCAGTGCAGTCAGGCAAGGACTGGGGTGATCGGGTAGCGGGTGAGAACGCGGGCGGCAGAGTTTTGAATGATTTGAATTTTATGGATGGTAGTGGATGGGAGACTGGCGAGGAGGGTGTTGGAGTAGTCCAGCCGAGAGGTGACAAAGGCATGGACCGGGGTTTCAGCAGCTTTTGGTGAGAGGTATTGGCGGAGACGGGCGATGTGTCGGAGGGGTAGAAGGCGGTGCTGGTGAAGGACCGGATGTGGGGGAGGAAGGATAATTGGGGTCGAACCTGACGCCTGGGTTGCGTACGGGTTTGGAGAGTTTTAGGAGGAGGTCGGGTAGGTGGAGGAGGTGGGAGCCGAGAGATTTTAGACGTTGACGGAGCCAAAGAGTATGGGTTCCGTCTTGTCAACGTTCAGAACATCAGGGGACTGGAGGTCGCAAAGAGAGGTGGAAAAATAGAGTTGGGTGTCATCTGCATACATGTACCCCATGGAAATGTACTCCATGTCTGCGGGTGACACCCCCAAGAGGATATATTCTGTATATTCCGTGAAGCGCTTTTGAGACATCTCGAAGATGTGATATGGCATGATATCAAATGCAAGGAATATTGTTATTACTATTATTAACATGCATTACCTGAAACGAGCGAAAAGCTGCAGGTTTGTGTATGTGAAGTTTTATCCACAAAAAAATACATCATAAACGAGTAGGTAATCGAGGACCCCATTGACCACCATTTTGGGGTCACATACAGAATAAGAGCATGACTCACCTGCTTTATCATCCTTAATATCAGACATTGTTGGAGTTACAGTATTTGTTGTTATCTGACAATCCGGAAACTGTATAGATGTGGCCATTTACTACCAAAAGTGCCGGATACAGAACCACAAAGCACACAGATGGTCCCCTGATATTTAAGGGCACAAGGAAATGTTTGGCTTATGTTTTGGAGAACAGTCAGCCAAGCCCCCTTCAATAAGCTGAGCACAGTTTAGTTTAAAAGCTCGTTTGTTGCACCAGTGCAGTGCTGGGGAGGGGCCCTGTACTGTTATAAGTGCTGCCTTCAGGACGGGATATTACATTACTATAATGACAAAAATCCTTGAGTTTGATACAGCGCCTTTCACTTTGGGAAGACGTCTCACAGCGGTTCACAGTTTTGACTACCAAATGGAAGACCTTCACTCTGAATCTCAAACTTTAAGCCAGAAAACATTATCAGTATGTAAGAGCTTCCACATAGCGCAGTGTTTGAAAACTAAATTACATTTTTCCCTCAAGAACCTTAAGTTATACATACTAATCCTTGCATTTGATATAGCGCCTTATCACATTGTTGATACATCTCAAAGCGCTTCATTGAATATACTGTAAAGTGGAGTGACTGTGTATTTTGTGGGCGAAACATGGCAGCCAATTGCAAATTGCAATCCCACAATCGTGGGTTGAGTGACCACATTTTCTTTTCCCCAGGAATTATTACCCACAGAAAGCAATCCGCCAACTAACAACTGGGTTCCTACTTACTGCTACGTACACACAAAAGCGTGAGGTAAGGAAACTTGCCTAAGGTTTCGCCCCACCCAGATGGGAATTGAACCCGGGTCCTCTCACTTGCGAGGCGAGTGCTTCAACCACACGATGAGATTGGTGGGGCCTTCTTCATCCCATCCAATCTAGTGATGAGTGGACAATGTGCATGAGAGGAGTCAAAATGGAAAGGTTGTCAAGCTTCGTACGGAAATCACTAACCTGGTGCACAGACAGTTAATTACTGCACACAAAAAAANCCACCCAATTATCTCTTTCAGGGTAGCTAAAGGCCATTTTAAAATGTGTGCCTGTGACATAATGATGTTTATTGTAAATATTTTAGCAAAAGGTAGTGCTTTGTGGAGAAAGTCAGCAATCTAAGGCTGGAATAATTTATTAAGATTTGAGCTGTGGCAATTACGTGGAAAGGACCAAAAAAAAGAGAGAGAGAGAGAGAGAGAGAGAAAAATCAAACTCTCCAGAAGCTGCATACATGATTGCAATGTTGATTAAATCCCACTGGATCTAATGAGTTGATTTTCTGCTGTTAATATTGCATCTGCTGATGATGAATTCGTTAGGATAATGGAACGAAGCTAAAATATAAATGAGTCGCTGTCAAGAAGCAGATTTTTGTCATTTAGGTTCTGACATTTTTGAAGGTTTGTGACACCCTGTTTGCATGTTTCCCCTCTAACATTTTACGATCTGCTCTATACAGGACTTATTCCTGCTTTTTTTTGCATTAAAAAAAAGGGCAATGTCTAACTTACTTAGCGTTCTAACTTCATTTTAATTTCCTAGATTCCACATTACTGTTACGCATTTATGAGTGGTCACAGAACCACCACCGTAGCCCAAACCCACTGCCTTAAATAATAATCGTCGTGGCTTGACTATCGCGGAGTGGCGCTGTTCATATTTTGGGCCAAGAGGTTTTACACTGCTGAATCCATACGCTCTGCACTTTTAAAGGCTGTCTCCTCTCGGCCGTGTGAAGTACTCTTCACAGAAGCTGATCCAAAGCTTGGCTTGTTCATTCCAGCTCCGCCTGTTATTGAAAGCTGTTTAGCCCATACAACTCCCTTGCTATGTGGCCTCAGATCATCCAGCGTCCTTTATCACAACTGATCAATTATCTGTCAAACATACTGTTTAATAAAACAGTGCACTCACTGGTCAGTCTATTCTGTGTAATGCTGTAATCCACTGGTCAGTCCATAGCGCTCCATGCTATACTCCACTGGTCACTAACTGGAGCTCTGCATTATAATCCTTGCGTGACTACATGGGGCTTTTTTGTGGCATTGAGCTTCACTGTGCAGAGCGGGTTGGTTGCTGCCTTCCTGTTGCATCAGCGCGCACTGCTTCCTGACAGTCAGGTTAGATTTGTTCAGACAAATTTGGTTTAAAAAAAAGCTAGACTAGGCTTTCTTTTTTATTTTACAATATTATTTTCAAGGTAATACTTTATACGGGGTGACCAAAAAATTGTGATACCATTACAATGTCTAATAAGTCTTAGAGAAATGGTGATATTTTTGTTTGTTTTTAGATAATAGGGGAGATATCATGACTTTTTGGTCACCCTGTAGAAGGCAGAACATTGTTCAAAGGCTAAAACTGTTGAGTCCTTTTTACGTTAGGGCTTTACAAACTAACCCATCAGGCTTCAGTTACAGAGAGCCAGCGATGGATAGGCAGATTGGCAAAGTCAAGATCCACGAGTGGTTTGAGTCTTGTAGAACCCCATTCCTGTCCCCAGCCCACGTGCATATATACACGTACAAAATACTCAGGCCCTATAATTCACCATATATTCTATGATGCCCTTTGAGATGTCCTCCTGACGGGATATCACCAGCAAGAATTAATATTACTATTATTAATAATAATAAATAATAATAATAATCCTTGCATTTGATATAGCGCTTTTCACGTCGGGAGGACGTCCCAAAGCGCTTCACAGAACACACTGTAAAGTGAATTGACTGTATATTTTTGTGGGCGAACGCAACAGCCAATTGCGCACAGCAGTGTCCCACAAACAGTCGTGGATTGAAAATGACCAATTTATTATTGTTTTTGGTTTTGGAGGATTATTATTAGGCTCTGTGTGGAGTAAGGAAACTTGCCCAAGGTTTCGCCCTCTGCCTGGAATTGAACTCAGGTCTCTCACTTGCAAAGCGAGTGCTCTAACCACTGAGCTACAGGATTCCATAATATCACTGGATGCATAAAATACATGAATTTATTCTTTCTGAGGATGTACATACTCCAGAATTAAGTCCCAATGCTCCTTGACTTGCATTTGATACAGAGCTTTTCACGTAGGGAAAACGTCTCAAAGAGCTTCACGGAATTTACTGTAACATGGAGTGAGTGTATTTTGTGGACGAACGTAGCAGCCAATTTGCGCACAGTGACATCCCACAAACAGCCACGATAGTGAGTGACTGATTTTATCTGGGGAGGACACCTTGGGGAGAGAGAGAAACTCTCTTGGCAGTGAAGCCAGGGTTTGCAGATTGTAGGGTTCTCTGCAAGTTATTTTTCATCAGAAGTTTAGCAAAGGGAGAGAGTGGCAGCATGAACACCCTAAAAATACCTTGAAAGTAAATGATAAGGCGACAAAGCAAGCAGGAGGATTTTATCTAGTTTTTTTTTGGTCAAGTGAGTTGTGGGAGGGAGTGGGGGAGGGAGAGGAAAGGAGGGACACAAATCACGCTTTTAACTAAAAAGAAAAGAAAAAAAACACAGGCGCTGTCTGAGGAACGTAATAAACTTTGAAGTTTACACAAGGACGGACTTCCTCCCCATCTCCACTCACTTTATCATCATCTTAATCGCTATTGTTGTCATGTTTCATGGCTCGGTTGACCTTTCTCCCAGCAGAGGATTATTGTGCTGTTTTTTTTTCTCTCTCTCTCTCTCTCTCTCTGTCTCTCTCTCACTCTCTCTCTCTCTCCTTCCGTCCCCATCCGCTGGCATTTCCAAGGAGACTGTCTGGTTAAGGTTTGCCCCCGGCCTTTCTTCCCTGGTGTCACTTTCTTGTCTTTTAACATGGTTTTGCTCAAAAGTTTTTTAATCAATCAAATGCGAGCCAGAAAATGGGTTTTGTCATGGTCGGGACAGCGGGTCGTGCGATGCTTTGCATGTGCTGTGACAGGTCCTCAAAAGGAGAAAAGGAATATTTTTTAGGGAATTCGACCGTAACCATGACGCCGGCCGCCACTAGTTGCACATCACCAGCCATTCTCAACCTCCAGCATGGGCCGAAATCTCAAAACCCAACAACAACATAAAAAGCCTCCCTCGGGCACAGGAGGGTCGACCCTCTCTGAAGGCTGCTCCCCCTTCCTTCTCTCATGTCACCTCCAGGGGTGAGCAAGAATGGGCAGCGATTCAGACGCCAAAGAGGTCCTGTTAGATGCTGTCAAAATATGCATAATCGGCGGTATTTAATAAATGTTCAATTTTTCATCCCCGCTTCACCATTTGAAAAGTTTCCGACGAGTGGAACACACATCACTTGACAGAGCAAGGACAGAGGGAGGCCATTGAGACACTCTTTCTGGTAGTATGTCCATTGTTTACTGGGGGTTATTTATCAGTTCTTTATTTGGCTTATCCGTAGCGACGGTAAATAACTAGACATGCGTTTGAATGGGGAGCAGGGAGGAGGAGGAGGAGGAGGAGGAGGAGGTGTGAGATTCTGATACTTGTTGGACAAAAAAAATGTGACTTTTTTTTTCTTAAAAAAAATTGAGATCACCCACTTTATTAGTAGATTTTTTTTCAACAAATGCTGGGCTGATTGTTTTGCTGTGGGTGATGTTTCCCGGATAGCGGCGGAAAAAGTGACACTACTTTTCTAGAATTGACATTCGTATCTGGGACACACACACATGGGCTGAACTTCTTGACTGAGTGCAGAAGAGTTTTACCATTTCATTTTCATTTTAACACTAACCTTCGGGCGGGACATTAACCTGAGGCCCATCTGCCTGTTTAGGTGAGGGTTAATGTTCTTGACAAAGAGAAGGAAGTTTTCTTCTGCCGGCAGTTCCACCTAGATAAAAATCTTCCTGGCTGTTTGTGGGACATTACCTTATGCAAATTGTGGCTGCCGCATTCGCCTACAAAATACACAGTCACTGCACTTGACGGTAAATCCCGTGAAGCACTTTGAGGCGTACTGCTTTGCAGCGGTCTGGGACGCTACCTTGTGTGAGGGGCGTTATATAAATGCAAGTTGCTGTTGTCCTCCTGATGTGAAAGATGCTGTATCAAATGCAAGGATTATTATTTATTCATTATTATTCTCACAAATGTGTGCAACAAGCCATTAATAGGCACCGCTAAATACAGTATATATTTTTCAAGCAACAGAAAAAGTCTGAAATATTCTGACTGCAAACTTCCTCTTTCTTTCAAACCACAAAATGTTACAATTACAATGGGAAGATTTTGAGAGATTATTGCAGCTACCAAGATTGGACTTGTTCTGTTCTGTCTCGGGCATAAAATGCGCTGGTTGTAACTATGTGGAGATTGGGTGGCGGTCTGTCCTAGTGCTTAAGGACATAGCAAAGTTCTCTCGAGGAACTCTCTATAAATGTCTGTCCAAAAAGTGCGTCCCAACCTGTTTCACCAAAAGCACACAAGGAAATCAGGGAATTGAAATGAGTGGGAGTGGAAAAGGCTTTCAGTTAATGGAGATAAGTCAATTGGCTTGCAAGGAAAAATATTTTCACAAGTATACACCACTGCTTTCACCCCCTGCCTTCCCCTTAGCCCTCTCTCCTCTCCCCTTTCCTTTCTCCCCTCTCCTCTCTCCCAACATGCAAATGCATTTGCTTAACAGAAATGTCCTCTTAATTGAAATTGACTGGGTAACATTTCAAGGTGTGAAGTGCTCGTTCTACACTCCGGACTTTGGGAAAGGATTTAGCTGAGGTACGGATCGCACTTTCATCAATAGATGGCATTAAACTTCGGATGATTTTCCCTGCAGGAAGTTATTTGACGTGGCTTGATACGATTAGGTCTGCGAGTTCTTAGCAGACTTCATGTCACTTTTGACTTAATGAAGTGGAACCGAGAGGGGAATTCACTTCATCGCATTAGTCACAAGCAGAGTCCCAGGTTGTTCACAAACAGCCATGGTTTGGGACTGCGAAGATACAATGAATGTCGTTATCATTCTGGTCAGCCTGTTTTTACACAAAATTAAACAAAGAACTAATTAGTGCTTCATGAATTAATAAATGCTCTGTCGCTCTGTAAGCTTTGCCTTTCAACGGATGAAAATAGCAAATAAATAAGAAAACTGTAGAGCCAGGAAAACAATTTTTTTGTTGGTTTGTCCTTTACTCTGTGTGGCAGGGTTTTTTTTCTTAGAGCGTTTGACGCCTTTTAATCTTCAGAGGACAAATGTTGGTCTTTCAAGTTGGGTTTGCAAACTTAACCCTTTGGAGGCCGATCAGGGCACTTTCACGTCGATCATTTTCCCCCCCCCCCTTGTTTTTCTTTCAAAAGAGATGCATAATTCAGATCTTTGTCCCGTAGTGTAGTGGTTACTGCACTCGTCTCGTAAGCGAGAAAACACGTTTTCGATTCCAGAGCGTGGCAGGGCAAAACCTTCAGCAAATTTCCTTACTCCACACTTACGCCTCTGTTTAGCTAGCAGTTAGTAGGAACCCGGTTGCTAAATCAATTGGCGGATCGCTTTCTGGAGGGAATAATCCCTCAAAAAAAATTTGGTCGCTCAGTGCGCAATTGGCTGCCGCGTTTTGCCCACTAAAATACACAGTCAATTCCGTGAAGCGCTTTGAGATGTCTCCATGACATTATAAGGTGCTATATCAAATGCGAGGATTATTATTATTATCTCATCAGTGCAAAACATCCAAAAATGTGCAGTGTGACACTGACCATTTAAAGTGCGTGTGAAACAGAATGGCTTTTGGAGGTCAGACATTCCTCTTGACAAGCAATAACTGAATAGAGCAGCAGAGGAGGTCAACGAGAGCAAACTTACAAGTAAACAATAATAATCCTTGCATTTGATATAGCACCTTATATCATTGAGATGTCTCAAAGCGCTTCACAGAATATATTGTAAAGTGGAGTGACTGTATATTTTGTGGGCAAAACTTTGGATTATTTACTCTTTAAAAAATTTTATTTAACGTTTTCATCTCCAGTGAGTCCAAAGAACAGAGCTTTTTGTCAGCTTGTGTGTACTGCAAAAAGCCTCACTAATGTTAGTTCTGATGTGTGTGTGTGGGGGGGGAGCAGTGTAAACATTAATAATGATGTGCTGTTTGTACTGCTTCGGTTTCTGTTGTAAAATTTACTTTTTCATACGTTAGATTATTAAATATTACCAAAGTGCAAACAGCATGCGCATGTTAGTAACTTGTGGGTAAAAGTTTATTATAGCTATTGTTGGCTTTACAGTGTGGGTGGCTCTTTCCATTCTACGCCATCATTTTATCTCGTTGACCACGCTTTCAGTCATCTTTCCCTGCCCCCATCTTCCCCCCACTCCAGCCGCCCCCCATCCACCCCCAGCTCAGCTGTCCATACAGCACTGCGAATTGCTCAGAGATCCCCTCTCAATGTGCGAGACGCTGTGCAATTGTAATTAAATTTTAATAGTATCTTAAGGAAAATCTTGTTGACTTTGCGATTTTCACCCTATCGTTGGGACAATGTTTTTTTTTTGGACTGTTTGTGGATAATAATAACAATAAGAATTATAATAATCCTTGCATTTTCACATGTCTCAAAGCTCTTCATAGAATATACTGTAATGTGGAGTGACTGTGTGTTTTGTGGGCAAAACGCAGCAGCCAATTGCGCACAGCAGCGTCCCACAAACAGCGGTGGATTGAGTGACCAGATTTTTTTTCCATTATGTCAGGATGTTCAGTTAAACCCAGGCAGCTCTGTCTCCGTGTCCATTCAGAGCGACAGTCATTGAAATTTAATTCATAAAGCCCTGATTATATTTCTGAACTCCTATTGTTTCTCCCAATTCCAGACAAAGTTTCACTGGAGACAACAGAGGAGCTGAAGCTTTTCTGAGTTTAACTCTTGAGGAGTTAAGTTAGTTTAGTTTAGTTGCCCCTCGAGAGATTGGGACAGGATCTGCAGCAGTATAGTTGTTTGGTGCCAACGCCAGTGGTGTTTTTTTTAATTGTACTTCAATTTAAATGGGTTTTATTTTATACTGCATTTTAGGGTTTAGCCTCTGGTCCTGTCGGGAGTTCCCTCCTTCACCTCAAGGGCCAGAAAGTTGTAGGTTCAGGACTTGAAGGTACAGATTAGACTGAGAATCCAGTGGAGGACTGGAGGGAGTTCTGCATTATTGGAAGCGATGCCGTGTGGATGAGATGTTCACACTACACTTGATGTGCGCTGAATGCAAAAATTCTTCCTTCCTTTTTCTTCCTTTATTTTCCTTCTTCCCTTCCCACCTTCCCTTTCCGTCCTTTCCCTCACTTAATTAAGCCAGCGTTAAATTCGTGAGACTTGCACCCTTTCACACCTGCCTGTCTGACTGCACTGCCTGCCTGCTGACCCTGTACCGAAAGCACTTGTATTAGGTGCCTTTATTTAATGTGGCATCTCTATTCCGAAACCGACAGCTTGGGTAGGATTACCTTTTTAAATGCAGAGTATTGTGGGCTCAGCAAAACCGTTACAGCAGCTTTAAAGGTTTAAGAGCAGGCGACTGGTGCGGTGAGAACCTGTGCATAGGAGACAATCTGTTCAGCATATAACCTCCTTACAATGGTGTGGACAAGCTCGGAGGCAGCTTGGAGATAGCGCCTCCTGTAGGTGAGACAGGTCTGTAAGGCAATTGCAGTCCCACCTGCCTGGGATGATGAAGGGACCGACCTTGTGCTTATTCCCTCTGTGCGTCCAGATAACATTGGTCTCTCACTTCACAGCTGTTCCTAAGGGATGTCGCTGTGTGCAAATTGGCTGCCGGGTTTGCATGCAAAATACCGCAGTCACTGCACGTCACAGTAAAATCCTGCAAATAGGAACCTCGGTTGTTAGTCAATTGGCAGATTGCTTTCCGGGGGTAATAATCCCTCCCCAAAAAAATTGGTCGCTACTGCTGCCCACAATATATACAGTCAATCCACGTTACAGTATATTCTGTGTGAAGCGCTTTGAGATGTCTCAACGCTGTGATAAGGCGCTGCATCAAATATAAAGATTATTATTCTTATAATTATTATATTGAGGGCGAGAGAAGATGACAGAGACGATTGTGTGCAACTTGCCTCTCTCCCTCCATCTCTCCCCGCTCACTCACTCACTCACTCGCTCGCCTCGAAGCACAGTATTGTTTACAGTGAGGCCGTCACTGCATTGAGAGGCGTCTCAAAGCCCACAATCAGCTCTGGGTCTATTGTGTCTCTTCATTGTTTAGGAGTTTCGTTGGACTGGAACTGACTTCATTACAGTCCACCTCCGACAGAACTTTCTTCCCCAAAGCCTGTCTCATCAGGACGCTCAGTCACAATGTGACACCGGGCAAATTGTTCTCTGTCCAGTTTTACAGCGACCACCCAACCCCTCCCCCCACCCAAAGAAAAGATGAAAGTTTGACGGGAATTCGTCACCAGTCAAACCAACGATTCTGAATCAAAAGCAACATGGGGGAGGGTGTGTGTGTGTGGGGGGCGGGTAGGTTGTGGGGGGAATGCAACAGGTGACAGTGATAGTTAGCACATCGAATCGCATCATATATGCTGTCAACAGTTATCACTGGTCTCAGCAATTAACAACACCCCATCCCACGAACACAACCAATTTGCGCACAGCAATGTCCCACAAACAGCTACAAAGTGAATGATCAATTTTTATTTTGTGGGGAATGTTGACCAGGATTCAAACAATGATCCTTGCTTTGATATAGTGCCTTTGCACATCGTTGAGACGCCTCAAAGCGCTTCACAGAATGTACTGTAAAGTGGATTGACTGTATGTTTTGTGGCCGAAATGTGGCAGCCAATTGCGCACAGCAGTGTCCCACAGACAGTCGGGGATTAAGTGACCAAATTATTATTATTTTTTTTGAACGAATTATTACCCCCAGTAAAGCAATCCACCAATCAACTAATAACCGTGTTCCTATTTACTGCTAGGTAAACAGAGGCGTGTGGAGTAAGGAAACGTGCCCTACGTTTCATTTCACCCTGCCCGGGAATCGAACCCAGGTCCTCTGGCTTGTGAGGCGAGTGCTCTAACTGGGACTCTAAACTGCAAGACTCCCTTGTGGAATCTGTTAGGAAATTACCCTCAGATGCGTTTGAATCCGGTGGAAGGTGAAGGAGTTTAGTGGTGGCATTTGCACCCGGTTAGGTCGTGCCAGCCGGTGAATAATGAGCTGTCGAACTGACCCTTATGCATGAGTGGTGGCTCATTAGCATTTGCAAAGGGCAAGGTTGGGAGCATTAAATGTGCACATTTGTTGAGACATTGCCTGTGTATTGACAGCACCACTCTCTCTATGTATCGAGTGACAAACGCCCTCAGTGTTGCGGACAGTTTAGATTACTGACGCGTCGCTGCGGTTGTGAATTAATAATAATAATTAAAAAAAAGAATTCTTTCGCAGCAGGAGGACATCTCAAAGAGCTTCACCAGATTCACTGTAAAGTGTAGTGACTGTGTCTTGCCAGCCAACACGGCAGCCAGTTTGTGCACAGCTATGTCCCACAAACAGCAATGAAGTCAATACAATACAATACGAAATTAGATTTGTATAGTGCCTTTCACGTCGGGAGGACGTCCCAGGGTGCTGATCAATTTTATATTGGGAGGTTGATTGGTCAGGACATCGAGAGAGAGAGAGACTCCCTTCTTTTGTCGAATAGTGTCACAGATCTTTAATAACCACCTGAACAGACAGATAGACAGCCTTAGGTTTAACGTCTCGTCTGAAGGGAACTCATCTCCAGAGAATTCGTTTCCTTAAGACTTTTCTTTGTAAGTACAGGGGCGTTAGATGGAGAGTATAAATCACAGGTGTGTGTGTGTGTGTATGTGTGTGGTGGGGGTGGGGGGATAAGGCTGCCATCAATCAAACACTCAAACATTTGAGTCCTTTTCCTGGCAGCTTCCCTCTTAGCAAAGTCATTGTGGAGAGCAAATCCTTCAAAACTTGAGCTTCTTAGGTGCTCTCTCTCGTTCTCTCTCTCTCCACTCTCTCTTTCTCTCCCTCTCTCTCGCACTTGCTTTCTTGCTTGCTCTCTCTCTCTCTCTCCCTCACTCATTCTCTCTCTTGCTCTCTCTCTCTCGTTCTCCCTTTCATTTTCTCTCTTTCTGTATTTTTTTTCTCTCTCTCTCTCATTCACACTCTCGCTTTCTCTCTCTGCCTCTGTGTCACTTGCTTCCTTACTCGCTCTCTTATTCTCTCTCACCCTGTCTCTTGGGCTCTCTCTCCCGTTCTCTATATCACTCTTTCATTTTCTCATTCTCTCACTCTCTCTGATTTATACTGTTTCTTGCCCTCTCTATCTCTCTCTCATTCTCCCTTTCACTTACTCTCTCTAATTTCCCCGTCTCTCTCTCTCTCTCTCGACTGGCTGCAAATTGTCACTGTAAAGATTTAGTTTACTGGGATTTTTTTTCCACATTAATTTGATGAAGATCTTAACTAATATATTCATAACTACTGCTAAGGCGAATTTACTCCAGTCATAATTTATCATCTTTGTATTACCCAGATTACACAGGAATGCATGATTTATTTGGATCTCAAAAGCCAACATGGCATTAACCCTCCAGCCTCCAAACTACTTTGCTGACTGGAACTCAGAGGTTTTCAAAGTTTTTCACTTTTAGTCTCTTCTTACAATTGTTAAGTGATCTTAACAATGGTAAGACCTGTACTAAGAGGCTTTCTGCACTGGGACAGTATATTTCTACTGTGTCAGCCTGGCTCAGTGGTAGCGCTCTCGCCTCTTAGTCAAACGTTTGTGGGTTCAAGACCCCACATTGGGCCTAGGAATCATATAGTCTAAACTGGCACTCCAATGTGGTGCAAGGGGTGTGTTGCATTGTCAGAGGTGCTGTCCTTCGGAGGAGCCGTTAAACCGAGTGCTTGTTCAGGTGAGCGTTAAAGATCCCGTGGCGCTATTCAAAAAGAGAAGAGAGTTTCTCTCTCTCTCCCGGTGTCCTGGCCAACAATCCCCCAAATAAAATTGGTCACTCACTCCACGGCTGTTTGTGGAACACTGCTGTGCGCAAACTGACTATTGCGTTTCTGGCACAAAATATACAGTCACTTCACTTTGCAGTATAATCTGTGAAGCGCTTTGAGACATCTCACTGATGTGATAAGGCACTGTATGAAATGCAAGGAATTATTATTGTAACAGATAGTGTCAATCAACAGTGGGATCTGTACATATAGAGGTAGGTATCTATACTGTGGGCTGTCTATACTGCGAGGTGCCTCCAGCAGCGAATGTTACCGGTCACCCCGGAGCGCTCCGCCACGTTCAAGTGCTTTGTATGGCGAGTCCATCCATACATCCATTGCCGGGTTCTAATTTAATGGGGTATTTTTATCAGCCAATCGAGGATTAATTATTGTTTGCAGGATTAATTCTGTGCTGTATATTTCCACCCGCTCTTACACCCCGGTCCACGGCACCTATTCTTTTTTTAAAATTATAATTACAATAATAATGCTTGCATTTGATAGCGCCTCATCACATCTTCGAGACGTCTCAAAGGGCTTCATTGAATCTACTGTAATCACAGAATCAAGTGAATTGACTGTGGACGAAACGTGGCAGCCAATCGCACACAGCAGTGTCTCAGAAACAGTCGTGGATTGAATGACCAAATTATTATTTTTTAACTATCTTTTTGGAGGGATTATTATTATTACCACCGGAAACGAGATCCGCCAATCGACTGGATAAGCAGAGGCATGTGTATGGAGTAAGGAAACTTGCCTGAGGTTTTTGTGGGGAAGGTTTTTTTTCCTTAACCCGCGCAAGGGGGCAAAACAATTTAAAGGGAAAAAGAATGGCACCATCAAGACTTGTGTAAATATTTATGATGCGGCACAAGAGACTGAATGCAGGTCTGCATCAATCTATCAACTCCCGCCCAAATAAGGACCCCCTTCCAGCGACTGAACCCACAGGACACTGAGACACAAGTCATGTCTCTCGTCTTTAAGTGTTTGTTTTTGCATTGACTTTGTGCAATCCAACTGAGAAGCCTTTCTTACCTCCTCTCAGCTTTCTTTTGCACTTCAAAGCACGATTGAGACATTGTTTCGGGACTGTGGTCAGTGGCCCTTAAAATCCATAAACAGAGAGACCTGGTGTAGGTCAAAGGAAAGCAGTGGTGAGGGGGCTCCATGACTGGCGAAAGTAAAATGCTTCCTTTCTCCTTCTTGAACCTTGGTTACCGGCCTGCCATTCGCGAGACACTAGACTTTCTCTGGCTGTTTAAGAAGGTGACTCTGACTTCAATCTGGGCTGTGAAAAACCCCCACGGTAATGGTGATCTATCTCCCCGCCCTGTCACTGCACAAACTCATTAACAAAAGAAAGTAGCTGGGTTAGAAGAGGTGGTGGTGGGGAGTGCGGTGGGGCGGTGGGGCTACGGAGAGAGAGGAAAATATATATTATAACCTGCACCCCCCCCCATCCCTCCTCAATCACCTCCTTTCTCACTGTGGGATTTGTGGAAGACTTACATACTTTTTTGCAATGTTAATTATTTTTAAATAAAAGACGTGCTGGGTTGGCACCTCACCTGCCGTTAGCGCCCGCGGTCAAATTGGATAACACGGCAGCACACAGGACCTGGCCAAAAATAACTTGTCTCGGCTTCGAGACCCGCCGACCGGCCGGCAGCCATCGAAGCGCCTTCCCGACGGATTAGTAATATTATTATGGTGCAAGTAGCGCAAAAGTATCTTTTAAGCTTCCAGGACCCAGCAAGGTTATCCGTCTGCAAGGAGATCGAAAGTAATCAGCCAAAAGAAACCCTTGCCTGAATTTCAAACTGAGGTGAGGACTCCCCTTGTGAGTCTGTCCCTGAGTAGATTATTCCCATATAGGACTATGGAGCTGGTGCGAGAGGGTGGTGGGAGGGAAGGGATGACACTGTGGATTTTTAAGCAAGAGCCTACCTTAAGTGATTAGGGGAACATATTGCCTCAGAACGAGAGAATGCACTCGCAAAAGAATAACTACAGTTCAGCGTATTCTGTTGACAATGTTTCGATATGAATTACTAAATCATACAAAAGACCATTGCCATATATGGAAGTTTACCACCTGCCTGACAATTTTTCTTTCGAAACCCAGGCGTTCGTGAGGCGGGGATGGTGGTGGGGTGGGTGGGGGGGTGGCAGTCGATGTGTGTGGGGGCTGTGGGGGTGAGGTAAGTGGGGGAGGGAGTAAGGGTCCTAAAACACAATGCTGAGAAGCTCCCACCCACTGAAATAAAAACAGGCCAGACTTTTTGAAGACTGAATATGACCGTAAAATCAGTCTTTACATATATGTATTATACGTACAGCGTACATATGTATTAAAAAAAAGTTCAATTAATGGGTTGTTGGGCAACAAGTTGCAAGCTGTTTTTATCCCAATACCGTAGCAACGGAAATTTACTGTCAAGAACACAGTACTTTGGAATCAATTGAAATTAAGTAAATTTTATTTCAGGATAACTTTATGTTTGACACATACAGGGTGACCAAAAAGTCGTGATACCATTGCAATGTCTGATAAGTCTTTAATAAATGATGATTTTTTTTACATAATAAGGTAGTTGTCATGACTTTTTGGTCACCCTGTTACATATACTTAAGAAGCGATGTTGGGAAAGATGAATAGAGAAAGAAAGACAGAAAAAAAGAAAGAGAGAGAGAGAAAGAGTTAGAGAACGAAAGAGAGAAAGACAGAAAGCATTTGAAATGGGCTCTGACGAGGCCGGAATTATTTGGCTCCTGTCAATAAATATGTTTTATGTATTGGAGAAGGGTTTGTTTGCAAAGGTAATGGAGTGTCGCTGCCTTTAGCAGAACAGGTCTTACTGACCACAGAGAGTCGTTGCTCTGCCTTAATAGTTTGAACAAATAAGCTTCTCCGCCACACTCCCCCCCCCCCCCCCACCACCCCACCCCTCTGCTGGGACACGTCGGAGATCAAAACATGGAAAATTCTGCACCTCGAGAGAGAGAGAGAGAGAGAGAGAGAGCGCGAGAGAGAGAGTGAGAGAAAACTCTGACCAAATGTGCGTTCTTATTTTTTCTCTCTTTATCCTCCCTCCTTCCTTCCTTCCCTCCCTCCCTCCCTTTACACCTTCCCTCCCTCTCGTCCAAAGAGAGAGAGAGAGAGAGGCAGATGTAGAAAAATCCTTATTGATCTAATCTGGTTACAGTGAGCTATTTCGAACAGTTGTATCGAAATTCCTCTTCCTCTCACACGGGACTGACCTACATGGCGGTTTGTCACATGTCATCGTCTGCCTGGCCGGCCCGAGCCATTTTATGGAAAAAAATCTCAATGAGAGGAGGAGAGATAGATAACGGCTCAGGGATTTTTTTAAAAGGCGTTATCCGCACCCCCACCCCCTCCCCACCCTCTCTCCCTCTCCCCCTCTCTCTCTCTCTCTCGGTGTCCTTTGGCGAGGTGACGTAAAATGAGATGTTATTGTCAAATGTTGTTTAAATTAGGATCCTGACAAACTCGAGATAGGGAGGGGGGGGGGGGGGGAAGGGGGGAAGTTTATTGGATTTGAGCTGGTTCAGTGGCATCTGTATCGTTTACAAATTTACATTTATGCGGAGCGTGTGTAGGGAGCTAGTAGCTGCCTGGCAGATTGGAGGGTAAGAGGATCAGTCTCTGAGGTGACTTTGTCCCCTTTACACTATTAACAGCTGCCTGTAAATTTTATGCTGTCTTTGCTTTTCAGCCAATTATACCAAAGAGGTTTAGAAAGCTTATTTCCACCCCCCCTTCTCTCTCTCTGTCCCTCTCTCTCTCTCTCTTTCTCCCCCCCCCCCCGCCCCCCCTCTCTCCTTCCCCCCTCTCTCCTTCCCCCCCCCTCTTTCTCTCCCCCCCCTCTTTCTCTCCCCCCCCTCTTTCTCTCCCTCCTCACAGCCAATATTACTCTTTATTTTCCTCTACCTTTGCAGCTACGCTTAACCCTTCGAGGATAGCGGTTGGCGTTTTTATTTCTTTTTCTTGTGGGTGAGGGCGGGAGGGATTTTATTTGTTTTGTGGAATATTAATAGTATAGAACTGCTCACTTTTCCCTCTTGTGTGCGCTCTCCATTTAAAGGGCACTTGCACTTGCCAAGAGGGGAGTTCAGGGGGAAGGAGGGCTGATTGGGTGTCACACATTTGTTATTTCTTCAGCCAAAGCCCTATTCCGTTCCCCCTCAACAACAACAACAAACACATTACATTTGTATAGCGCCTTTCACGTCGGGAGGATATCCCAAGGCTCTGCTCAGTTTGATTCAGATTTTTAACCCAGAGGTTTTTTCTTATTTTAGCTGTTGGGTCTTTCCTCTATCCCTCCGCCATGCCCCCTCCTTCCCCATCTTCAGGTGGCTCCTGAAGACCTTTTTTTCTGGTCTCTTTAGGTTTCCACAGTTCCCTTACTTCTCTCACTGGATCACAGGATAAATGGGAAGCACGTTGTCCTTCCCTGAACCTGTATGCTCACTCAATCGCATCTTGATCTTTTGAACTCAATTATAATCCTTGCTTTTGATATTAGCTCCTTATCACATCATTGAAACGCCACAAAGTGCTCCACAGGATTTACTGTGAAATCTAGTGACTGTGTATTTGTCGGCGAATGCAGGAGCCAATTTGTTCACAACAGTGTCCTGCAAACAGCCGTGATGTGAGTGACCAATCTGGAGGATTGTCGTCCAGGACACTGGGAGAGAGAAACTCCCTTCTCTTTTCGAATAGCACCTCACACTTGCCTGAATGCGCACTCTCTCTCTCTCCCTGGAGGGACACATCCTGCTTACGTAATTCCGGAAAGTATTAGGCGCAGGTTGTCAAGAGTCAAGGCTTGGGGACCTCAGAGTGTGCGTTGGGGTAACGGCTGAAGTCTAACCAGGCTGAGCCAGGTTGACACCGCAAATACAATTAACCCATCTTGTTATCAAAAAGCAGTACGGAGTCCTGTAGCTCAGTGGTCAGAGTACTCGCTTTGCAAGCAAGAGACCTGGGTTTGATTCCCGGTAGTGCGAAACCTTGGCCAAGTTTCCCTACTCCACACACTTGATAATAATCCCTCAAGAAAAAAAATAATAAATTGGTCACTTCAATCCACGACTGTCTGTGGGACATTGCTGTGTGCAATTGGCTGCTGCATTTCGCCTACAAATATACAGTCAATTCACTTTACAGTATCTTCTGTGAAGCGCTTTGAGACGTCTCGAAGACGTGAAAAGCGGTATATCAGATGCAAGGATTATTATTATTATTACATTAAAAAAATCATGATCTTTGAGCTCAGTGTCTAAGGCGGATTCTTCAGTGCAGCACTGGGGTGTGATTCATTGTCAGTGGTGCCGTCCTTCGGATGAGACTTTAAACCAAAAGTCAATTTTGTGTCTGTTCAATGGGAACTTTAAAGATCCCACAGTATTGGAAAAGAGAAGGGAGTTTCTCCCAGCAATTTCCGCCACTCACACTCATACACGCACACCCACAAACACATGCGCACACATATACCTCCCAGATAAAAATTGGGACCTGTAATTCTGCACAGCCACACTAGAGCCTCAGAAATCCAATCTACAGGATTGCGGAATTTTAACGCAGGGTGATCGAAAACAAGACGCCTCGTGTGAAAGTCACAAAGGGCGTCTGGGTTCAAGCTTTATTGCAGTAATCTGTTTGCTGATGGGTCCCCGGCTTCATCAGCCAGAGGACGCAGCCATCACAGGTTAGAGAATTTATGAAACTGACCTGAAATTAGCAGGTCAGTCATGGAGAGGAGCAACCAACACAGCTCTCTCTACATGCGGACTTTAAATCTCCAGCTTGTCCTAAGCTCCATAGTTCTGGCCTCCTGCCTGCCCCTCGTGCCCTTCGCTCCACCAGCACAGGCGCTCGGGCCCCATCCAAACCGCGTGCGAAATGCCACCATCAGGCTACGTGACAAAGCAAACAGGGTATGTGGAGCTCGGGCTGGTCACCAGACGGAGTGGTTAATGATTACTCCGACCAACAACAGTGAGCGGCTCAGCAAAAGAGAGGGTAAAGATGGAGCGGTGAGTGGGTGAAGCTATGAAGAGGGTATTTCACAAGCTCATCGATCACTTTGTCAGTGGGTCCCTATACCCCTTACGCATCCCCTCTAGAGAGGAGAAGTGATGAAAAACCGATTGGCCGCCATCCTTTATCTCAAAACACCTTCCTCCCCGTTTCTTACTCCCCTTAATGCCCCCCGCGTCCCCTCCCCGCCCGGGCAAAGTTGTTCAAAGTGGGATGACGAGGCCTTGAGAGGTCTGAGGTCCAGATGTTTAGGAAAGCACGGCACATAGATGCTGGGAGTTGGCTGTGAAGCAGAACAAAAGCACTTGCCCCACCCACCCCCACCTCACCACCACCGATAGATACGCTGTCCTAAATTTTAAGGACTATCCTTAAAAGGCTACCCTATCGGGTGACAATCTGGCACTGACATCTGGTAAAATATCAAATGCACTAAAACCCCTGATAACTCATCACTCTCCATCATCAGGGAGAATAGGCTCAGTGACTGGGTTATCAGCAGCGGCGAGTTAGGCGTACGTAGAAAATACATCAATAAATGCGGCCGAGATATTGACAGCGTGATGACAGGTTAAGCCAGGGGTTGAGTTACCAGGAGTTGACTGTATCACAAACGTTGCCTTTTATCTAACACAAGACGCAAAAACTAAATGCTGGGTGCGTCCGCCCTTTCCTGCCCTTGGGAACGCTCATCTTTCTAACCTGACGGATTATCGGCTCTCTGAGTACTTCACGTAAGCAGGTTGCTCGTGACCTGATCTGATCTGATGGATCTACAGGAGCAAGATTTTGCTCCACTGATCCTATTGCCCCCCCCCCCCTCCCCCACCCCCACCCCCACTCCCCCCCGCGTAGCCAAAATGTCCTCGCAGCAGGCCTTGGGAGGTTGCCTCACTGGGCTCACCACCTTGGGGAGTCAGTCCAGTGATGAAACACAGTGACTGTCCATAAAATCGAAACCTTCTGTTTTTATAGCACGTTATCACGTCAAAGCGTTTCACAGGTAATTGCTGTAACGTGGGATGTCTGCTTTTGACGGCAGCTACTTTGCACACAGCAAGGTCCTGCACACACAGCCGCAAGGCGAATGACCAATTAATCGGGCGGGAGGGGACACACACACGCACACACACACTGGGAGAGAGAAACTCCTTCTCTTCTCACACAGTACCACAGGATCTTTAACATCCACCTGAACAGCCAGGCAGGCAGGACCTCATTTATGTAATGTCTCATCAGAGAATGGCATCTCAGACAGTGCGACTCTGCTCCCCTGCTCTGCACTCTTCTTCCAACATAGGGCTTGAGCCCACAACCTCATAATAATAATAATAATCCTTGCATTTGATATAGGGCTTTATCACATCGTTGAGACGTCTCAAAGCGCTTCACAGAATATAATGTAAAGTAGATTGATTGTGCATTTTGTGAGTGAAACGTGGCAGCCCATTGCGCACAGCAGCGCCCCACAAACAGTCGCAGATTGAGTGACCGCATTTTTAAAAAATTATTACCCCTGGAAAGCGATCCACCAATTGAATAACAACCTGGTTCTTACTTACTGCATTGGCATCTCTGGAGCAATAATTGCTTCTGGGAATGGGAGTGAGCCAGAACTATAGAGCACCATTTATATTAATTGTTATATTTACATTACAAATGGCACAAAAATGCTTCCACAGTCAGTGTGTTTGTTCAAAAGGTATTGGAGTGGTTAATATTGTTTAAATGAAGAATAGGGGCACCCGAGGGGAGCGTTGCATTGTTGGGTTAAATGGCTGAGGTCCCACGTCTGTGCCTGTTCAGGTGGACGTTAAAGATCCCTTGACAGTATCTGAAAAGATCGGGGAGTTTTCGCCCACTATCCAGGCCAACAATCCTACAGATTAATTGGTCGTTTTCCCTCCTCGCTGCTTGTGGGACGGTTGCAGTGTGCAAAGTAGTCACCCACACACAAAATAGTCACTTCACGTCGTCGAGACGTCTCAAAGTGTTTCACAGAATATACTATAAAGTGAATCGACTGTGTATTTTGTGGATGAAACGCAGCAGCCAATGGCACACAGCAGTGTCCCACAAGCAGTCGTGGATGGAGTGACCAAATTCGCCTGACTTCGAAACCAAACCTGGGTCCTCTCGCTCGCTTGCGAACGCACTAACCACTACACTGCGGGACCCCACAAGGGAAGGATATAATAACCAGCCAAGGTTCCTGCTTGTGATTGCTGTCCAGCGAAATGCTGTGTGGAAATCCCACGGACAGGTGCTTGGCTCAGAACTCTCGTCCGGTCCAGTGGCCCTTGACTGCGGCTGGCACACAATGCCTGCCACCCACATCCCCCCCACTTCAATGTTTCCCATCACTTCCCACCACTAAACTTGGGCAAAGCTCCCTCCGTAAGGGACCAACCTCCATCGTTGAGCTCTGCCTCTTCAGAGAAGAAGAGTGGTACAATTTGTAAAGAGAAAAAGAGAGAGAAAAAAAAGTCAGAAACAGCCATATCTCAAAAGTGTACGACGACACAAAAACAATTAGCTCTAATTACCAGCAGCTTGCGGACAGCAAAAGCTGATTAAAACACTGTTTAGCGATATTCACAGATGTATACTCTGTTATTCTAACCTTTTTTCCCCCTTTAAATTAGAGAGCATTTGTTCCCTAACAATTAAGAGTAATATTTATCCAATTTAACATCACGGGCGCAGAGTGTAAGGGAGGAAGGAAGGCGCTTTTTTTTTGTGTGTGTCTGGTTTTAAGCAAATAAAAGGGAGAGTTTAAAAGCCGAGAGAGACTGATAGCAGCAGGTGTTTTTTTCCAGTGTCTTTCTTGCAATTGGAGGGTGCTGTTCTCTTGTTTTATCCGGGGCAAGGGTGGGTGGGAACAGTCTCTAATGTTTGACCTGAAAGATATTGTCGTGGTAACAGTATCTAGGTACTAAAATCACATGCATGCGACCTACAGAATAATATTGCCACTCCGCCCCCCCCGCCCCATCCACACATCCATCCACTACCCCCCAACCACCCTCTCTCTCCACGTTTGTTTTTTTTGCTGCTGTTGCTATAGCGAAACGATGACAGGGCTCAAAAACCTGACCGTAGATAAAATATTAATGAAGATCTCGCACACAGGAGTTATTTTCATTTTATTTAACGTTCATCGCCCATCCTCGCCCATTTCTCCTCCCCCTTATTTTCTCCTCCTCCCTCCCCCCTCCCCAAGAAAAATAAATCTTATGTGGACAAACTTGGACAAATTTGCTTTCTGCTCACAAACCTAGACTCTGATGTGTTTGTGTGTCTGAGTGGAGGTTTTTTTATCATCATAAAAATAATCCTTGCATTAGTTATAGCGCCTTATCACGTTTTTGAGACGTCTCAAAGCGCTTCACAGAATGCCCTGTGAAGTGAATTGACTGTATATTTTGTGGGTGCATTTTTGTTGCTGTTGTTGTTTAATTTACCCAAAGTTTTCTACTATTCTTTGCAGATTGAGCTTAATTTCATTTCACCTCATTTAATGAAAGGATAACTCTCTGCGTTATTCGATTACAAAGGCCCATAATAATGTTATTTATAGGGAAACGCACCAAAATAGGCTGCCCGGCTGGAGTAATTGGATTTATCATCTGCAGATTTTAGTAAAAATTTCCATTACACATTTTGTTTGCACATACTGTATACACCGAGCACTAGAAAAGGCCTTTCAGACAAAGGGTTCCTGCTCAGTAAAGAATTGTTCCTTTTTAAGCCCCCAAGGGCATTGGTCATATCCTTTTTGTCACATTAAGCCACTCTCAACTCCACAGAGTTAGACTTTTATACAATTACGCTTCCCATTCGATTTCGCTCGTATTCGATCAAAAACGAAAGGATTATCATATCATATTTGGGGGTGATTATTATTTTTATTACCATTATTTTTTGACCTGTGTTATGTGGCTACTCACAATGCAGAGTTGTATTTGTTCCGTATTTAGTGACCACATTGCCCTCTCCTTTCCCCGCAAACCCCCCCCCCCATTCTCTCACCTCTTTCCTCATCCCCTCCTCTCTCTCTCTCTCTCCTTCTCTTCCCCACTCTCTTTCCTTCCCTCCCCCACTCTCTCCTCACCTCCCCCTCTCTCCTTCTCTCCCCAACTCTCTTTCTTTCCCTCCCCCACTCTCTCCTCACCTCCCCTCTCTCTCCTTTTCTCCTCCATTCTCTCTCCTCACTCCCCCCTCTCTCTTGTCTCCTTCCCTCTCCTCTCTCCCCCACCCCACACACCCCAGCCCTCTACACATGAGTAAACAGCAAAGGTAAGAGAGGAACAAGAGAAAGAGAGATGGCGAGAGAGAAAGAGTGAGAGAAAAAAAGTACAGTAAATGTTTAATTTTTTTTTAATCGTCTCGCCGGAGAAAGAAAAGCGTTCTGCAAAAAAAAACATGTTTGTTTCTAGGAAACTGAAATATCCCCTCGGTTCCCAAAGGATTAATTAGGTTGTAGTAAAAAGAAGAGCATCCAAATGTCTCCTCTCCACTGGAGAACTGGCAGGAGCAGCTGCTGCCACTGGGTCTCATATCAAACCATCTCTCGTGATGTCCTGTAGCACAGCGGTTGGAGCACTTGCCTTGCAAGCGAGAGGACCTGGGTTCGATTCCCAGCCGGTGAGGCAAAACCTTAGGCAAGTTTCCTTACTCCACACACACGCCTCCGTTTACCCAGCAGTAAGTAGGAACCCGGTTAGTCGATTGGCGGATCGCTTTTCCGGGGGTAAGAATCCCTTCAAATATAAATAACAATTTGGTCACTCAATCCACAACTGTTTGTGGGACACTTCTGTGCGCAATTGGTTGCCTGACATTTGATTGGATCTCAGAATCAATGCAGTGTGAATGTTGGAGGCTGTTTGGCCCAGTGCTTGTGTGTTGTCCTGGCTCCCCCACTGAACCGCTCTTCTATTCCATTACCCTGTTCCATTTCCTATTTCCATTCCTCAAATCTTTACCTACAGAACAAATTTGATGCGTCTCTCATTGAATTGCCATAGATCGTATATTGTCTCTGTGGCAACACTTGATTGGAACTTGGCTTGACTTAGACTTTCTGGGAGGCGACTGATGGCATCTCAGGCTCGCCTGAGACGTTTGCAAAGAGTCTTTCAACCATCAATCCCAACACAGACCATCCCTTGGCTACAACTTCCAACACTTACAAAGAAAACACCCTCCATAACAATCGGAGAGTCTGACACCATTGCTTATCCACTGTTTGGTCTGAATTTAGGCAATGATTTGTAGCAAGGCAAAATCAGAGAGATTTATTCCTTCAATGAATTAATTCAGTATGGAGAGGCTGGAAAATAAGCATCAAAAAGGAGCTGCAAAATGCTGCAATGATAATAGTCATAAATAATAATCTTTGCATTCGATACAGATGCTCATGTCAAGAGGTTGTCTCAGAGCTTTACAGGATAGAAGTGAGAGCTTTCCAGATAGCTCTGGTGTCAGATGTCTGTGGGACACTGCTGTGCGCAAAACAGTCCATCCACTTTACAGTATATGCTGCAAAGCGCTTTGAGACGTCTCAACGACGTGATAAGGTAGTATCTCAAATGCAAGGATTATTATTTATATACTGTAATGTGGAGCAACTATGAATTTTGAGGTGAACTAGGCAGCTAATTGACTCACAGCAATGTCACACAAACAGCCACAAAGTGAGTGACCAATTTTATCAGAGGTTGGCCAGAACATCAGGAGACAAATTCCCAAAAGGCATCTGACTATCGCGGGACATTGAGTGAGAGACCTAAGAACTGTTCAATGACAAAGGGGGAAGGAGAGAGGCCTGAGGGAGCTGTGAGCATTGGCAGAAACCATATCTGTCAGTGTCTCAAACCTGTGCATAAAACTTTAAGCGAACACAGGTACATCAATTTAATCATTTGTTTTAGAAACATAGGAACAGGAGGAGGCCATTCAGCCCCTCGAGCCTGTTCTGCCATTCTATTAGGTCATGGCTGATCGGTACCTCAACTCCAAATACCCGCCTTTGTCCCATATCCCTTGATACTCTGACCGCACAAAAATAGGTAAGGGTTTATTCTTTTTAAAAAAAACTTTTTAAACGATTTTAAAGCCAGGCTTGAGTTCAAGTGTTTGAACTCTTCAACTTACTGAAGCTCCTTTTGCGAGACCTTGCCAGTGACTTCATATAAAGCCCATCTGTATAGACCCTGCGCTAAGGTGCAGCGCCTTAACAGACATCTCTCGCCAACGCTAGCTAATGCCCTTTACACTTTCCTAGTGTTTACAGCGAAACCCGTCTTTTTCTTCATAGAAAAGGGGAGTCGTTAAAATGATATATAGATTGTTAATGATAAAAAAAATGCCTGTGAAGTATTCTAGTTGACAATGTACAAACAGTTTAAAAATGCTATTGTACAGCCCTCCCTATATGGAAGTACAATTGTGGAGCGCAGGCAGGAACGGGTTAGAGCTGAACAGAAAAGGAGACATTACCCATCAACTCAGACTCCGCTATAGGCAACTTCAGTGCATTAAACAGTCGCAAAGGTACGTTGATCGTGTATTTTTCTTTTGCTTGAGCTTAGCATCACGCGCAAGGTAAGGTTAGGTAAGGGGAGCGGTAGGGTACATATGGTCTCTTAAGAGAAATGTTCAGTCAAGAAAGTATTTAAAAGGATCTCTAAATAAGGGGAATGTTTATCTGTTTTCCCCCGGCTTGATCTCGACGCTGTACTTGTGACTTGTGGAGTCCTGTTGCTTAGTGGTGAGAGCATTCGCCTTGCAAGCGGGTTCAATTCCCGGACTGGTGAAACATTAGGCAAGTTTCCTTATCCACGTGCCGTTGTTTACCTAGCAGTAAGTAGGAACCCGGTTGTTAGTCGATTGGCGGATCGCTTTTCCGGGGGTAATAATCCCTTCAAAATAAATAAAAAAATAAAAGTAATAATTTGGTCATTTAATCCACGATTGTTTGTGGGACACTGTTGTGCGCAATTGGCTGCCGCGTTTCTCCCACACAATACACAGTATATTCTGTAAAGCACTTTGAGACATCTCAAAGACGTGATATCAAATGCAAAGATTATTATTATTATTGTGTTTTTGAGGCTGACATTCTTCAGGTGAGATGTGGTTGCTCGGACAACAAACTGGAACTTTCATCACTTACGAGCTTCTCTTAACCACGACACCGCCCTGCGGAATCTCGGCCCGGATGAAAAACTCGCTCCTAAAAATCACGGCCCAAACCCAAAATATACGTGTATATATTTCTTGACCATTTTTGATAGGAGCGAACAAAAAAGTGCAGTGTCTGTGTATTTTGTGGGCAAAATACGATCAGATGTTATTGATTTGGTGTAAACGTCTAACTTTGAGGTGGTTTGCGTGGGCTAGAAAAAAGGAGGGAAGAGAGAATTATTCAAGATGGGACTGAAAAAGTTCAGCAACGTTTTTTTGTGGTGTGGGGGTGGAACTGGTGGGGGGAGGGGGGGGGGAAATGAGCGGAAGCGAAGAGCCAAGAGAGTAATTTTTGACACGACAATGTTACCCACAAGCAACCTGACCTCCCTCTTTACGTCCAAACCCAAAAAAAATTCTTCTTAAAAGTTAACTGTACTTCCAGTAAAGTATTCGATGGTCTAAGAGTTTGAGGGTGGGTGGGGGGGGGTGGGGGGGTTGGAGGGGTGGTGAGTGGGGAGAAGGTTTGGGGGCTGGGTTGATTTCCAGTTTGCAACGCGGATAATGAACGGAGAGTTGGGGGGGGGGGAGGGGGCGCGGGGGGGAGCTTTGACAGTGTGCGTCGGGTGCAGTATGTTGTCTGCGATATCTTTAGGTAGTGTTGGAATGTCTCTAGTCCCTTGATTTTCCACCCCCCTCGCTCCCCCTCTCTCCCCGTCCCCTTTTGTCACGCTTTCCTCAACATGGTGCGTCCCGCTGCCAGAGTCACAAGAGAGTTCAAACACAATTTAACACAGTGAAAAGGTCAGGTTTCTCAGCTTTGTGAACCCCACAGCTTTTTGCACAAAAGCCGCGAAATTCACTTCTTTCAACTCGCCCTCACTTTTGTCCCGTTCAATCCGACCAGCACGCCCCGCCGAGCTCTCCTAAGGTTCTGGTAAACGTCCATCTCCCCTGTCCGCCGACTTCCCTTCAGCTTTTGACTGATGTCCCGTTCCCCCATCAACCCCCCCCCCCCCCCACCCCCCCCGTCCGTCCCCCCCTCTTGCTTCTCTTTGCCTCTCTCTCATCTCCCATTTTTTCTCCAGTCAAAAAGAGACAGCATCCAAATTACACTGTTACTTTTGTCAGTGTTTCACCACTGGCTGGGCGGCACTTTTGTTAATTTTGTTAAGTCCCTTGTTTGAATTTGCATTTTCTGCACGCCTGTTTCAGCCGCCGTTTTGTGAGGCTTTGGCCGGGGACGCTCTCTCCTCTCCTCGAGATCGCTCTCGAAAGGAAACTTTCCGAACAAAATGCTTCCCTTTTTGCCTCGGCTCGTCCGAAGCTGTGAGGGCAGTTTTCTGCTGGGAAGCTGTAGCCATTGTGAAGTAGGACGGAGAACAGGCTTGTTTTTTTCGTTGAGGAGACACGAGAGAGAAACAGAGAGAGAGAGAGAGAAAGAGAGGAAAGCAGGATGTACAGGAGGGAGATGTACAGAGTGTGAGAAGAGAGAGCTGAGAACAAGGGGGAGAAGAGAGACAGAGAGAGCTAGGAGAGAAAGTGATGGGATAGAGAGAGAGAGAGAGAGAGAGGAAGGAGCAAAATAGATGGGAGATAGAGAGAAAGAGAGAAACCTGTGGGGGAGAGAGAGAGGGGGAAAGGAGGACAAGAGAGGCAAAAACAAAAAGGGGAAAGAGAAAAAGAGAGCTGGGGAAGAGAAGAGGGAGATGGAGCTGAAAGAGAGAAAAAGGAAGAGATTAGAGGGAGAGAGAGGGGGGGAGGTGGTGGGGAGCTCAGAAAGAAACAAAAATTGAGGTGAGATTGAACGAAAAAGCTGAGAGAGAGAGAGAGAGAGAGAGGGAGATAAAGAGAGAGAAAAGAGCAGAGAAAGAGAGCCATTGAGGGAGAACCGAGAAGTAAGGCAGAGAGCGGAGTGGGTGGGGGGGTGGTTTGAGAGACTGATTGAATGCACCCATCTGAGAGAGGTTAAGCCAAAATGAGATGTTAGACTCCGTCCTATAAAAGGAAAACTCTTTACAATGGATGAAAATTATTTTTTTTTTGCAGTTTGAGCTTTCGATTATCTTCGGCCTGGATTATTCAGGGAAATAGTTTGGTGTTGGGTTGGATTTCCTTGAGTGTGCTTCCCCCTCCCCGCTTGAGCTCCGGGAATAGCTGTCCACATCCACACACCTCCCTGTAGCTGTCTGCCACCTCTCTAACCAATTTGTGGGGAGGGGGCGGCAATATGATAGGCAACCCACCTTCTGACCCAGACCAGAGCTGCTTCCACTTGATGACCCAAGTGTCAGCCAGTGTTTGACAGACGCAATGTGAGTCTTTTAGTCTGAGACAGCGTTCAACTCTCTGTGAGATACAATACAATGCAAAATTACATTTACACAAAGCCCTTTCGCGTTAGGAGGATGTCCCATGAGCCACGGACAGTCAGGGGTTTGGACCCGAGCTGGATGGGGGGTTGTGGGGGGTGGGATCAGAGGGTCTTGAGAGATCACAAGATTGATTGGGATGAAGAAGACCCTTCGGCCCTTTGATCTTATCCTTCCAGACCCAACCCCACCCAACTGCCTTCCTGTTATGGACAAGAGCAGTTTGGGCAACTCGGAACTGATGCCCTTTTGCCCTGGTGTATCTGAAAGTCTTGACCAGACTCGGACAGCACCTTGGATGTCCTTCCAACGTGGAAGGCGCTCTACCAATGTAATGCTGTTGCTGTCGTTGCCATGCTTGTAAGGGTCACCCCATTAAGGCTCACCCAGTAAGGCTTACAAGTCACTACACTCTGACCTGGAGACCTCAAGACTCAGATTTGATTCCCCTAAATGAATCCCTAATCGGCTGCCGTGTTTCGCCCACAAAATACACAGTCACTATGCTTTACAGTATATCCTGTGAAGCGCTTTGAGACGTCTCAACAGCATGAAAAGGCGCCATATCAAATGCAAGGACTATTATTTTATTATAAACCACCCCCATTCTCCCTCCAGATCACTTGGCAAATGGCTGTTTGCTTTGTGCAGAATAGCTCCAATGATAGCACACAGACAACACACAACACACAATGCTTGACAGTAATTACTGTCATTATTTCGAGATGTGTTCAACGCTCAGAAATACACAAGTTCCTTCTTTGGCGCTCTTCGCCCCCACCCGCCCGCCAACCCCACTCTGATCGCACAGTGTAAGTGTGAGTTGGGAGTATGACCGTTTCACTCGAGTGAGTAAACCCGTTGATTGGGGAAGCTGGACTGAAAGAAAAAGAAGCACGAGCGATAGCTGAAAAACTTTTGACTTATAAAGTATTCATTGTCTCCTAGTAACAGGCTGGAGTTTATCACTTCACCTGAAATTACAATGGAAGTTGATACCTTATCACGAGGGAAGGAGAGACTGGAATGCCCTTTTTTATACAATTGCCGGATTCTCAAGTTTCCAACCAAGCAGCAGTTCAGCATTCATCTCATTATCAAACTGCTTTTAGTTCTGAAATTCCAGCAAATGATATTCCTTGTATCGGATATAGAGTCTCAAAGTGCAGTAACTGTGTTTGTATGGGAACAGTTTTGCACACAGCATTGCTCCACAAACAGCCATGGAGTGAGTGATCAATTTTACCTGACGGACTGTTGGGTACGACACCAGGAGAGAAAAACTCCCTTCTCTTTTCGAATAGTGTCGCGGGATCTTGGAATCACAGAGTCTAAGCTGATGCTCCAATGCAGTGCCGGGGGTTACATTGTTTGAGGCTCCGTCTTTCAGATGAGACTTTAAACCGTCTGCCTGTTCAAGTGGACGTTAAAGATCCCAAGGCACTATTCGAAAAGAGACAGGAGTTTCTCCCAGTATCCGGGCCAAAAATAATCTCTCCAAATGGCACGAGTCGTTCACTTCATGGCTGTTTGCAGGTCATCGCTGTGTGCAAATTGGCTGCTGCATTTGCTTGCAAAACACAAGTCATTACAACTGTATGGTAAGAATCCTGTGACAGCCTCTGACACGTCCACCCGATGTAAAAGATGTCGTATCAAACTCAAGAGATTTTTTATTTCTTGATTTGAGGTCGGTTTGAGTTTTTAACGAGGAACTAGGCCCAAGGAACAAACACAACAATCAAACATCAACTTGCATTGCGCCCTTCACACAGAATAGTTTAGTCCACAAACATACAGTCAATCCACTTTACAGTATATTCTGTGAAGTACTTTGAGACGTCTTGAAGACATGATAAGGCTCTATATCAAATACAAAGATTATTATAATTATTATTAGCAGCATAATAGCGCCTCAGAGCGCCAGAGGGTCTGCGACTGAGCTCAGCTTGTCGGTGGCTGACCGTAACCTCTCCTAGTAATTGACTGCAAACATCAGCGCTGTTTAAAAATGTGGTTTTTTTTTATCCCAGTTTAGAATGTGACATTGTGCACGGCTGGGTCAGAGGCAGGGCTGGCTCTTAGAATAATTACAGGCTGTAAATTATAAATCCACGCCACAGCTGCTTCAACGTGTCGTCAGCAACAGATCGGGGAGTCAAGGTTTTTTTTGTTCTTTTGACTTGTTTCCCGAACAAAGACTTGAGGGAAGTAGACAGGGGTTGTCTCTTCTTGTTTCACACCTGCTCAGGCCTGTTATGTGTCCAATGCCAGCTCTCAGAGCAAGCTGTACTATCAATCCCACTGCCCTGCCTTGCCCTAACCCCATATCCCCATCAAGCCTCTATTTATTTTTGACTAAACCTTAGGCAAGTTTCCATACTCCACACACGCCTCTGTTTATCTAGTGGTAAGTAGGAATCCAGTTGTTAGTCGATTGGCGGAAAAGCTTTCTGGGTGGTAATAATCCCTCCAAAAAAAAATGTGGTCACGACTGAGATCCACGACTGTGTGTGAGATGCTGGTGGCAAATTTGGCTGCCGGGTTTCGCCCACAAAACATACAGTCAATCCACTGTACAGTATATACTGTGAAGTGATGTGATTGGGCGCAATATCAAATGCAAGGATTATTATTAATATTATTCTTTCATATACCCATCTACTTCCTTAATCTTGAAACTCCAAAATGGACCCTGCCTCTCTACCACCTTACTGGGCAACGCGTTCCTTGTCCACAAAACTTTCTGAGTGAAAACCCTCTGCTTGAAAGAAGCTTGAAAATAATATTAATAATCCTTGCATTTGATATAGCGCCTCATCATGTCATTGAGACGTCTCAAAGCGCTTCGCAGGCTACACTGTCAAGTGGATTGACTGCGTATTTTGTGGGCGAAATGAGACAGCCGGTTTGTGCACAGCAGTCTCCCACAAACAGCCATGGAGCAAGTGAGTGACCAATTTTATTTGGGGGAATTGTTGGCCAGGACACCAGGAGAGAGGGAGAGAGAAACGCCCTTCTCCTTTCGAACAGTGCACTGGGATATTTAACATCCATCTGAACAGGCAGACATGGTTTAACGTCTCATTGCAAAGGACGGTTAATGATAATAATAATAAGAAGAAGAGGTTGTTCGTGGTTTTCAAGATCGTGGCAAAGAATATCGCGAGAATTCTCACTGAGACGCGTAGGTCTTGAGACGCAAGTTAAACAAAGATGACAAGCAAACGCTGAGCTGCAGCGAGCTTTGCACGTGAATGCCTCCAAAGTGAAGAAGTTTGGAGAATTTGCTCCATTTATAGAAACCGAATAAAGGTTTGTCTCCTTATATGGTCCCTGAACAGGCTTTACATTAGTTCCAGGGATAAGGAGATCCTCGGCTGCTGTGTGTTCTCTGTGTCAAGCACTTTCTCTCAAACTGGATGTTTATCCCTAGTAGGCTTCCATAACATGTGTGATAATGGTGCTCCTCTACCCGTGCACACACTGGGGACCCGATCACCACTGCTGTTGAGTTAGTGACTTTGCCGTGGTTTGGCTGTAATGTTTGTTGTAAATTTCCCTTATGAAAAATTAATGGGTGGGTTGTGTGCGATACTCCAGCGCTGTGGGGCAGAGTGCGGACGAGACGTTTACAGTGGGTTTATAACACGGTGCTTGCCCAATGGTAAATCCTGTTTCGGCAGCGTGTGAACTCAAAGGAGTAGTCTACAAAATACACAATCATTCCACAGTATATTCTGTGAAGCGCATTGAGACGTCTCAAAGACCTGATGAGGCGCTATATCAAATGCAACGATTATTAGTAGTTTGACTACAAGAGGCTACAAAACCTGAGTCCTCATTGAAAACTAAACCACGCATTTCCCGAAACCTATTGCCATGCTTAAGAGTCTCCAAATCAGACTGAGATGACTCTTAAGCAAACTCGGTGTCAACCATTGGTTCTCTGGAATAAAATGAAATCTTGGCTCAACTTTCCCAAAAAGCAAATAAAAAATAAGATTAATCCTTACATTTGGATACAGCGCCTTTTTTCCATTTGGTGGAACGTTTCGATGCACTTCACAGGATATACTGGATTTGTTGGATGGATTCAAATTTTCAAGACAGAGGTGGGTAGATTTTTGTTAGGTCGGGGTATCCAGGGATATGGAGCAAGGCCGGGTAATTGGAGTTGAGGTACAGATCCGCCATGATCGAATAGAATGTTGGAACAGGCTCAAGGGGCTGAATGGCCCCTATATTCGTATGTTCAACAACAACCTGCATTTATATAGCGTCTCTCACACAGGGTAGCATCCCAGAGCACTTGTTTCTACTGTAAAGTGGAGTGACTGTTTGTGTGAACGAACAGCCTTCCTCCCTCCTTCCCTCCCTCCTTCAACCACCACCTCTTCCCCAGCCACCGCCTCTTCCAGCAAAGCACATAAACACTTTGCAACGCAAGGATTCTCACAGAAAGCAATGAGTCAAGACATCCGTATTTGACCACTGGTCGGTGTCCCTTTAACCCAGCCCTCAGATTACAGCGTTCCATTTCCAGATTTATTTCCCTGCTTGTCCTCCGCACGCAGAAAATGGCGTTAATTTTTTTATTACCTGTTTGATAGTGCAGCCTTATTACTCTACCCCCTTAATGTTCCCTGTATCCTTGGTAACGAAATGAATAAACGGTCACCAGAAAATGAGATGATTAAACAGGTCACCCTTGCAAAACAAATTCGCTTTGCCGAGCACAATTTGTGTACTTAGCCTCTGCCTTAGCCGTTTACTAACAAGTCTAGTGTTTCAAAAGTACTTGAGGTTGATTTTTTTCTTTCACCCTGAATTACTTGAGAAGCAGATATTTTATTTTGGTGGGGGGGGCGGGGTGGGTGGGGGTGGAAGAGGGGAGTTTCCTCCCCAACCCCCCCATCCCAGGACTAAAGTGAATGTTTTTATAATAATGATATAATAATCCTTGCATTTAATACAGCGCCTTATCAAGCCATTGAAAAGTCTCAAAGCGCTTCACAGAATATACTGAAAAGTGAATTAACTATGTGTTTTGTGGGAGAAACGCAGCAGCCAATTGCACACAGCGGCGTCCCACAAACAGTCGTGGGTTGAGTGCACATTTTTGTTGTGGTTATTTACCTTTTGCTTCTGCAAAATCCTGTTCAATTCTCCTATTTTTTTTTCCGAGAGAAGATTTTTTTTTAACGGGAAGTTAAAAGCATGAGAATTACTAAATAATGACACACTGCAATAGTCACCTATCCCACAGGACTTGTTTTTAATAAGAATTTGGCTTAATTGCTTGGAATGACTTTCATTCATTCATAGTGCACTTCTGTTGTTTCACCCGCAATTCACTTGACGGTATATTTTGTGAAGCGCTTTGAGGCGTCTCGAAGACGTGTTAAGGCGCTATACCAAATGCAAGGATTATTATTATTATTCCATATGAGGTAGGAAATTTAGAGATTTTTTTTATTTGCTCCATAATATAGTTTCCCAAAGTTAGATGTGCGTTGCAGATCATCCCCTGAGTGTGTGTACACTACAGATTTATAGCTCTTACACTTAAGAAAATTATTTTCTCGTAAATACAGTTTTTTTAAAAAAAAACAGTTCTGAGTAAGGCTCTGTTACTGAGCAAATATTCCACACGTAAAGCCACGCTGTGACCTTGACAGGAGCAATTCTTTCTATAACACACACAAAAAAAAGCCTGTAAATGGATTATAAAAAGTGCATTGACACCGAAATGCGGGTCAAATATGCTTGAAAAAAAAATTAAACTGCTCAGTGTTTGTACAGCCTCCTTTAGAAGCAAAACTACCTTCTCCTGTAGTCTTGTGGGATAGGGTCACAAGGTCACTGCTAATCCTTGGCCAAGGTTAGGAACGTTCATCCCACTTATTATTGGATTCATGTGGGCCTTTGTCTACCAAGCTCAGCATTGGAGTTTGATTCAAGCGCTTGAGGTGACAGTGATCAAATATTCCCGAGGCTCGTTTAACAACAACGACAACTTGCATTTATATATCACCCCCCCCCCTCATGTAGGGACGCTTGATGGTGGTGGAGCACGACCCCGAGCCAGGGGAGGGGGAGGTGGGGGAGGTGACCATAAGCACGGTCGATAAATAAGGTCTTCAGGTGCGACCTGAAGATGTGTAAGGAGGGGGGCAAGGCGGAGGGACAGAGGGAGAATGTCCAGAGTTTTGGGGCGGAGTGGTTGAAAGTGGCCGCCAATGGGAGGCGCTATATAACAACAATAACAACAAATTACATTTGTGCAGTGCTTTTTTGGAGAGCACGTCCAACACACACTTCGGAAGTAACACATGTTGCTCGCAATTGCTCTCTGAATCCCTCCATGATTTTGCCCCCACTCACTCTCTTCCACCTCTGGCCTGCCATGATTTCTGGACATTATACCTGCCCCCCCCACCCCCTCTTTCTATATCTCTCTCCCAAATGCCTTTCACATCTCACGTTCCCTTCCCCCGCCATCTTGTGTACTGCGTCTTTACTCAGCATCCTTCCCTGATCCCTGCCGTCGCTGTGGTAGACGTCACCACAGATGAAAGACTCTTAAGTAAGCGCAAGCGCTGGTGATGAGTGGACGCATTCTCGATAGGAAAGTGGCTCAAATGGTGTCCGATAAACACAAGGTTTATCCATCACCGGACAAATGTAAACACTGTGACATGATGGAGTACACATAAACTACCTTGAACTTAATACTGCCGTGGATTAAACGTTCTCTCACAAGCTCCCATGAAATGTGAATGGGAGTGATGGTCATTGGAAGCGAGCTATATTATAATAATAATAATAATAATAATAATAATGATGATAATTATAGGATTATTACACAAATATATAAATACGATTCAGTCGTAAATTTATATTGTAATTCTCTCCCTCTCCCCCACTCACCCCAAACTCCAAAACAACATGTGACAATGGTTTCTGGTATTATGACCAGTACTCTCTTACTCTGCTCCTATTTGACATTTCTCCTCAATCGCTCTGAAACCTGTGCTTTTTTCGATAGACTAATACCAAGCAACGATAAGTTCCCACCACCTGACACACCGACGAGAGAAGTTTCAATTGTGAAGAGAGACGTGAGAAATTGGGGCTTTTTGTTTTTGTCACTGAGATGGTTAAAGGTTGACATTGTTGAGGTCTTCAAGATTACGATGGGTCATTATAGACAGTAAATCATTATAGACTATTTCCGCTAGTCAGAGATTCAGAGAAAAAATGGCACAAATTTAAGATAGGAACGTGAAGGGTGGTTTAGGAAATATTTGTTTGCACAGAGGAGGATAACTGGAGTTGGTAATTCTCTGTTGTGAACCATAATCGCGGCAGAGTCTATGAACTCTTTCGATAGGGATGGTTAGATAGATGATTAAAAAGGAAAGCATTCCACACAGGACAATTTACATTTCGATGCAGAAACAGAATGTGGCCATTGACAAAGTTGCAGTGTTTCAGCGCCTTGGGACATCCTCCCGACGTGAAAGGCGCGATACAAATGTAATTTTGTTGTTGTTGTTGTTATGAGTTGTAATTTGTTGCTGTTGTTTTGCCGCCTGTATTCCATGAGCAACGAAGCCTCAAAGTGTGTGGATTTGAGATAATTTACAGTTAGATTAGGTTTGGGTAGATTAAAAAAATAATAATAATAAATTGGTCACTCAATCCACGACTGTTTGTGGGACACTGCTGTGTGCAATTGGCTGCCGTGTTTCACCCACAATTCACTTTATAGTATATCCTGTGAAGCACTTTGAGACGTCTCGAAGATGTAATAAGGCACTATATTAAATGCAAGGATTATTATTATTATTAGGTTAAGTAGTATAGGTTAAATTTGTGATTCTTCATAACAGATTCAAAGTGATAATTATCACATTGAATCCATATGAAATGCCATAAATTTGCAAATTTCACCCCGTATTGGATTAGGCATAAGCATGAATTAGGCTGCCATATTTCGCCCACAAAACACACAGTCATTTCACTTTACAGTATATTCTGTGAAGCGCTTTGAGATGTCTCGAAGACATAATAAGGCACTAAATCAAATGCAAAGATTATTATTATTACAATAAATACAGAAATAAATGTGGCTGGGATATTGACAGCGTGTTGACTTAAGTGGTAGTGACAAGTTAAGTCGAGAGCTCAGGGTCTAAATAGATATATTCCCACAAAAGGGAAATGTGCGAGAACCAAGCCGGCCTGGATGACCAGGGATATTCTGTCTAGGATGAAAAAGAAGAAGATGGCGTACGACATTTGGCAGATGCAAGACACTGAGGATAGCAAAGCGCATTATAGAGAATGCAGGAGTGATCTTAAAAGAGCGATAAGACAGGCAAAAAGATCGCATGAGAAGAGGTTAGCGGGTAACATAAAGGGGAATCCTAAAATATTTTATAAGCACATAAAGGAAAAAAGGTTAGTTAAAGGTAGGGTGGGGCCAATCAAAGACAATGATGGCCATCTTGTTGTGGAGGCAGAGGGACGGTTGATGTACTGAACGAGTACTTTGCATCTGTCTTCACAACGGAAGCGGATGCCCAAAATGCCACAGTATTGGATGAGAGGGTAGAGGACATAGATCAGATTACTATAGACAGAGAGGAAGTTCTGAAAAGATTGACTGGGCTCAAAATTGATAAGTCACCAGGACCAGATGGGTTTCACCCAAGGTTGCTGTGGGAGATACGGGTTCAAATAGCGGAGGCTTTGGCCATTATATTTCAATCGTCATTGGACACAGGAGTGGTGCCAAGAGACTGGAGAGTGGCTAATGTTACCCCACTCTACAAAAAGGGGCAGAAAGACAAGCCCGGAAATTACAGGCCAGTCAGCCTAACTTCGGTAATAGGAAAGCTACTGGAGACCGTAATCCGGGACAAAATAAATCTCTACTTAGAGGAACACGAGGTAATTAGAGACAGCCAACATGGATTTGTTAAAGGCAAATCTTGCCTAACAAATCTAATAGAATTTTTTGAAGAGGTGACTGCGAGGGTTGATGAGGGAAATGCGGTGGACGTTATTTACATGGATTTTAAAAAGGCTTTTGACACAGTACCGCATAAGAGGTTAATAAAAAAACTGGAGGCCCACAGTATTAAGGGGACAGTAGCCGTTTGGATTAGGAACTGACTGAGTGACAGAAAGCAGAGGGTGGTGGTTAATGGGTGTTTCTCGCAATGGAAGGAGGTGTGCAGCGGTGTCCCCCAGGGATCGGTATTGGGACCACTGCTCTTTCTAATATATATTAATGATCTGGACTTGGGCATAGGGAGCACTATTTCCAAGTTTGCAGATGATACCAAGTTAGGTCGGGTAGTAAATAGTGAAGAAGATTGTGACGGACTGCAGGCAGACATACACAGAATGGTGGAATGGGCTGACATGTGGCAGATGGATTTCAATGTAGATAAGTGTGAGGTGATACACTTAGGTAGGAAAAATGATAGGAGGCAATATAGACTTGGAGCTCAATCTTAAGGGGGTGAACGTACAGAGAGATCTGGGCGTTCAAGTAAGCGATTCATTGAAGGTGGCAGAGCAGGTAGATAGGGCAGTAAAAAGGGCATTTGGTGTACTGAGCTTCATTAGTAGGGGCATAGAGTATAAGAGTAGGGGTTATGGTTAATCTGTACAAAACACTGGTTAGGCCTCAGCTGGAGTACTGCGTCCAGTTCTGGGCACCTTACCTCAGGAAGGACATTAAGGCACTGGAAAGGGTGCAGAGGAGATTCACGAGAATGATACCAGGAATGGGGAACCTTAGCTATGAGGACAGGCTGGAAAAGTTAGGACTTTTCCCATTAGAGCAGAGAAGGTTATGCGGGGACCTGATAGAGGTCTTCAAGATCATGAAAGGTTTCGACAGGCGAGATAGGGAAAAGCTGTTTCCGCTGGTAGGTGTGTCTGTGACTCGTGGTCACAGTCTTAAGATATCTACCAAAAGAAGCAGAGGGGAGGTTAGAAGAAATGTTTTCACTCAGCGAGTTGTTAGAATTTGGAATGATCCGCCCGAAAGGGCAGTGAAGTCCGATTCGATAACAGCTTTTAAGAGAGAACTGGACAGGTATCGGGGAAGACGGGTTTGTGGGGTTATGGGGAGAAAGCTGGTGAGTGGGGTTAGTGAAAGTCAGTTGCTCTGTCAAAGAGCCGTACAGACTCGATGGGCCGAATGGCCTCCTTCTGTGTCGTAACATACTATGATTCTATGATTCTATGATAAGTCAGGGTCCAGTTATCAAGAGTTTAGTCACTCAGTGAAGTTCTGCCTGCAGATTTGAGGGGAGATTGTTTTTTCTTTCTTTCGAGAACGTTTAGAAAACCGTTAAACTTTTTCTGTTGTCATCATTTTGACATTCAGGGTAATTTCTGAACAACACGGTTTGAAAAAAAATCCTGAGGTTGAGTAATTTTATTCACCAGATGTGGGCAGGACTCTCGTTTATATACCAGTCGAAAGATAAAAAATAGCAGAGGTCAAATTTCAAAGGCTCTGACATTTCCATAAAAAAAATAAAATGTGGTAATACTGCACTTGTATGCAACACGTCAGAAATATTATTTATTATGTGGTGGAGGGGGAGAGGTGGCGGTAGAAAAAACCTCAAAGCTCTATCTTCTGGTCTGAAAAAAACATTTCAATCTAGTGAAAAGGACATATTTTCATGCTCAGCAGAAAAAAGAAAAGAAAAACATAGCAAACAAAAATGCTTTAAAATGTGCTTGTTAAATCCACGCAATTGTTTGTGCCCTTGCACGTTAATAATTCTCTTGGGGACAAATGAGTATTAAGGAATTAAAAATCTTTTCTTCTCCCCCTCCCCCCACCCCTACTCCCATTCAACTAACCAAAAGTGATCGTATGATATTGTGAGCGAGGGGAGGGCTGTGTGTGTGTGTGCGTGTGGAAAAATATGTGATCAAAGTTGTTCTACGTTATTTTAAAGTGACACGGGGCTATTTCGAATTTGCAATAAAAAACTTTGCCGGGGATAGAGACAGAAAGACAGAAAAGCCGTGGCATTTCGCAATAAGCATTTGCTGCAGATTTTTTTTTTATTTGTGTCTGTGACAGCTCTCCAGTTGTCTGATGTAATTTTCCCAAAATTAAGTGTGGCATTTGGATACCCAGTTGCTGCCCTGGGACAGGTGGAAAGGACAGCTCGTTTTTTTTTCCTAATACCATTTTGAAAGTGACTCACACACACGACATGTGCTTCCGAGAAGATCTCTTTAAAGAGACAGAGTGTCCTTTTGTCAGTCGGTCAGGATTCCCCAAAAATGAGATCTCTCTGCTGTTATCTCTTTCTTTGCTTCCCTTCTGCACAGCTGTTCGTTCCTCTGTGTTTCTTCGTGTGTTTATTTAACGCCCCGATTGTATTGCTGGAGGAGGATTAGAGCTTTGGGATCTCTGCGGCTTTAGTATGGCATTTGAACTTATTTGGTCTAGGCTGGCGCTCCAGTGCGGAGTTGGGGGGTGGATGGTGGGTTGGGAGTAGGGGGGAAAGTGCTGCATAGGCAGAGGTGCCGTCCTTCAAATGAGACATTAAACTGAGATCTCGTCTGTCTGTGGACGTTAAAGATCCCCTGAGAAGGGAGTTAGTTTCTGGCCAACAATCCTTCAAATAAAATTGGGCGTTCACTTAACGATTGTTTGTGGAACGTTACTGTGCGAAAACTGGAATCCAAGTCACACAAATGGGTGGTGGGGGGTGGAGGGGAGTGGGGGAAGGTGTTCATGTTATGGAATCTCTGCCCTGATGTGGTCTATTCCAGCATCCTAGCATAATTAGACCCCCCACACAAACCACACACACACACACACACACACCCCACATACGTTCTAAGACAGAAACATTAGATTGACGACGACACCAATTGACAGTATGAAAAGGTTCAAGTTAAACCTCAACGACATGATAAGGCGCTGCATCAAATGCAAGGATTATTATTGTTATTAACGTTAACCTGTGGAATCTAGTTGTAGTACGGTAGACTATTGTCCTGTAATTTTCCTCCACTGTATCAACAAGACCAGATCTTGTTTAATACCCCATGCTCGTCCAGAAATAAAATACAATAAGATGACCTTAACGGTGGTGGAGGGGGCTACACTGTGTAACAGCCTGGCTGTTTTTGCTGAGACGTTAGCGTGCTTGTGTTCGCATTGATGCAGAGTGCATGTGACTTGAGAGCTATAAATTCAGAATCCAATATGATTTCAATGTTGTGCTGGTTTATAGCTCCAGCTGAAGCAGTAAGGAAAGATACTGCCAGTTTCACCTCTCCTTCCACTAAATGACCTTTACACTTGTGTTAATAAAGGCTGGGAACGATTAATTGACCATTCATCGACTACAGCTGTTGTTGATTAAAATTTTTATGGGTGACTTGCTGAAAACTAATGGTTACCTCGCTCGCGAGAAAGCTCTACGGTTTCCCACACCATTTTCACACACAGATCAGCCTCTCTCTTTCTCTCTGTTTCTCTCTATCACTCTCACTCCCTCTTCTTTTTATTCATTCTTTCAAAAAACAAAAACAAATGCTGACGAAAATTCAAATTGCTCTCGCAAAAAGCTGGGGAGATGGTCTGTCCGTCGGAGGACGAAAGGGAGAAGG
This sequence comes from Callorhinchus milii, assembly GCF_018977255.1. NCBI lineage: Eukaryota > Metazoa > Chordata > Chondrichthyes > Chimaeriformes > Callorhinchidae > Callorhinchus > Callorhinchus milii. Next base: position 9,972,543 of record NW_024704765.1, on the reverse strand, counting down.
GGGAATGGGAACAAGAGGGGGAATGTAAGGGAGAGGTAAGGAAATCAACGACCAACGCACACTGGGAATAAGACTGAGCCTGATAGATCCAGGAGCTATTCTGGGCTGTGTGGAATGTGACCGTAGTGTGATAGCCACGTACTTTTAGTTGCGCTGTTGGCAACGTTCCACTCCACATTGATTTCAATACAGACAGATGCCCAATGTCACCGGGCAGGTCTGCATCCTGTGTCATTGAGTCCAGGAGCCAAGGCCTCCTGTTCCATCTCCACAGCAACAACAACAGCAACATGCAGTTACACAGCGCCGCTCAAACAGGGTACCATCCCAGAGCACTTGACAATGGCGGGGCAATATCCGAGCCGGGGTGGGGGGAGAGAGGGGTGAACTGACCGCAGCCACGGTCGAAGAGGAAGGTCTTCGGGGGCGACCCGAAGATGGGGAAGGAGGGGGCAAGGCGGAGGGATTGAGGAAAAGCGTTCCAGAGTTTTGGGGCGTAGTGGCTGATAGCTTGGCCACGGACGGTGGAACGGAGGGCACGAGGGACTTGACATAACACATATCGGTACCAGGAGAGATCAGGAAATCAAACTACTTTGACCAAGCACTGAAACTGACAAAACAAATTGCAATTTGCGTGGAGTTCAATTAAGGCTTAATTTGTTTTATTTGGTCTGATACATACAGGAACCCATCACCACGCTGAAGAGTATCCAAACCAAGCTGGGAATTGAGTTTGAGGGAGCTGAGGGTGGGAGCTCGGGGAGTTGAGGAAGGGAAACGACGACCAAAAATGTGAACGCTGCAGCCAATTGCACACAGCAGCGTCCCACAAACAGTCGTGGATTGATTGATCAAATTATTATTTGATTACAATTTTTTTAAAGAGGTTATTATCCCCAGAAACGCGATCCGCCAATCGACTAATAATCGGGTTCCTACTTAACTGCTAAGAATCCAGAGGCATGTGGCGTAAGGAAACTTTGCCCTGCTCGGGAATCGAACTCAGGCCCTCTCGCTCGCTCCACAAGCCCGTGATATGAGCAGGAATATTGTAAAACCGATTCCCCTGGTAACTTTTTTTAACCCTTTTGAGCGGAGATTCTAAGATTGCCCCTCCCACGCTCCCGATCCCTCAAAACAGCGCAGAAATTTGTCCTGCGTAAGATCATCACCATGAATATTATGAAGGAGGAAGCAAATATTCACAGGAACACTCAAGAGCCTTGTTTTATTAATGGCGGCCTATCAATAAACCTAAAAGTGCTAACCTTGTCATATTTAGCAGCTTAGTGCTGGAATGCTTTCATTACTCAGAGGGTGAAAGTGCTTGAACATCCATTATCGTTTCCTGCCTTCCTCCCTATCTTGGGCAATTCTGCCTCTTTTATGTATTTAGCCCTTCGAGTACTCGAACAACCTCTCTGAACTCGGCAATTAATAACAGCAAGGAGTTGGGGTTTTTTTTCAGTGTTATTGACGGCCAGCCTTTGACGAAACTTACACTTCGAATCCGGTCCCGTTTATTCCATTGCCCGACCGCACCACGGTTCTTCGCGGTTGGGTTTGGCGAGGGAGCCCGCACACAGTCGTGTTGCCGTCAGCACCGAGTTCCAAACAAAGGCAACAGCAACAGCAGCAACAACTTGCATTTACACCACGCGCCTCACGCACGGAGATAGCGGGCCAGTGCGCTTGATGGTGGCGGAGCTGGACGCTGAGTCGGGGAAGGAGAGAGGAGGTGATTGTAGGCACGTTCTTAGAGGAAGGTCTTCAGGCGCAACCTGAAGATAGCGAAAGAGGGAGTAAGATGCAGGGATTGAGGGAGAGTGAACCAAGCAGAGAGAGAGAGAGATCACCGTCAACGCTTAGTCTGATACTGCAGTCAGTATTTTTGTCTCCTCTGCCTGAGCCTAATTGAAATCATTCAGGCGGAACAAACACCATTCATTTTGTGTCTCAGAAAAAACAAAATTGTTGACTTTCCAAGTGTCATCACAGTTTTCCAATCTTTCTTATCTCAGCCGTAACCATTCATGTCCGCTTCCTGGTAGTGGGGGGGGCAAGCCAGTGGGAATCTTCCCGGACGCCATCTTTACAGTTCAGGAATCGGGTTGCAAGGAACCTGGAGTAACGGGCGAAGAGGGAGGAAGGCAGGGAAGGGGGAAAGGAAGTCTAACCTCTGTTACGGGAGCGGGTGAGGGGGGGGGGAGCGGGGAAAGAAATTCCACCTGAGTCTAGACTTTAGTTCTTTTAAGAACCTCAGAAAACTGGTTTCAAAAGTAAGACTGAATTTCTAGGGCATTGGGGGGGGCAGGAGGGGGGGGAGTGAGCAGGACAGAGGGATTGCCAACGTGGAGACAAACAGCAGGCCAGCGCAGTAACATGCTACAGTGACTTAGAGACAGACGATCCCAGGACTTGACCCCGTCCAAAGTTGTTGATGTACTGTACAACGTTTAAAGAGCAACACAGGTTTAGAGTTGCAAAGGGTTGATGTCAGGACACTCACCAGGAAGTCTTTCTTTATCATAAGAACATCGGATTATAGGAACAGGAGGAGGCCATTCAGCCCCTCGAGTCTGTTCCTCTGTTCTATAAGATCATGGCTGATCTGTACCTTAACTCCGATTACTCGCCTTTGCCCCATATGCCTTGTTATCCAGAGGGAATCAACAACTGGAACAGGGTTACCAGGAAGGGTGGTTGAGGCCAGGCCACTGGAACTCATTTGAAAAAACAGCTTGATGGGGCTTTGGGGTGGTGGGGATCAGGCAATTGTTCTAGAGGGATGAGATCAGGTGGGCCGAAGGGTCTTCTTCATCCAAACCGATCCATTTACCCACATACTTTCGCCCATTCAGTATACAGTCAATTCACTGTACAGTATATTCTGTGCAGTGCTTTGAGGCATCTCAAAGACATGATAAGGCACTACATCAAATGCAAGGATTTTTATTCCTAATTTTAAAAATAATGTGAAGTTGAGAGTTTCAAAGCAAGGAATTTGGACTCAGAGAGAGATCGTTTCTAACTAGCTGGCTGGCATCTCAGTATTGGGACTGGTACCTTGTAATGCCAGTGTAATTAGCAGTATCAATCTGGACTGGTTTTTTGTGTTCAAATGCTTTACTCTCTCATGCCACGTTTAACTACAAAGCAAGCCAAGGTTTTTCATGGAAAAGACACTCCATTGCAATCAGCCAGCAGGTTTGATATGATTCTGGAAAAGCAAGTCTGCCCGCTTATTTAACGAGATGTCTGTCAATGATTTCTTTCTCGAAAGTTATCTCGCCTGTTGGTTGCTTTTCGACCGAGTCAGAAACACCCGAAAGAAACAAACAGTCCAATACCTGTTTGAGCGACTGTTTACCGTTGGGAGAGAGGGAGAGAGAGAGAAAAGAAACCAGAATAGAAAAGGAAATAGTTTTTCTCCTCCCTGTTTTAGTCATCCCTGTAAACTGAAACTCTCTTTTAACAAGTGGTTTCCTGTTAAATACCAACAGAAAGGTTTTGGTTATTTTCTTAAAAGGAGCTTACTGTCTCCACATTGTTTCAACAAAGTTATGGTAAGTAATACACATTATTTGCATTCACCCACCTTCCCCACTACTTGCTACTCCCTCCCCTCTGCTCTCCTTTTCTTTCATAAGACTCTTTATGATGTTTTATCAGTTAACAACTCACTGAAGGATAATCTGTAACTCACTCTGTAAGTTTTTTTTATATAGTGTTTTGAAGTTTACCAAGCAGTAAGTAGGAACCTTAGTTGTAAGTCAATTAGCGGATCGCTTTCCAGGTGTAATAATCTCTACCCCCAAATAAAAACGTCGTCACTTAAAACGTTTGTGGGACACTCCTGGGCGGAATTGGCTCCCGGGTTTTGCGCACTAAATCCACCATCAATCCACTTTACAATACATCCCGTGAAGCGCTTTGAGACAACGTAATAAGGAGCTGTATTAAATGCCAGGATTATTATAATTATTATAATAAAATTATTTTCTCCCTTTCCTCCTCCTCCTCCTCCCTCCCTCCTTCTCCATTGAAAAACCCTCTCAAACAGAAACAGATCTCCACAGCCGATCTGCTTTCCCTTTCAGTTTGTTGTTGGTTACAGCCCAGGTGAACCTTGCGTTCACACCACAACACTTGTCGCCCTAGAATTACACTGTTAGCGACCCAAATAGATCCCAACATTCAATTTTGTGTTGGCTTCCAGTGGTCAAACCCTGGGAGTCTAGTGACATCCTGTTCCTGCATGGCAATCGTAACCGTCATGTGTTAGTCATTTTACGTGCTACTGCTGTTTAATGGCAAGGGGCCAATATTACGGCAACCTTTTTTTTGGTAACTCTCCAGCTTTCCCAATTTGGTTCTCTTCTGTCATGTTTGTTTGGGATAACGTCCATCCATTGGGCATTTGAACACACGAGCAAGATCTAACTCTGCAATTCCCAGGTTAGCAGACAGGAGGCGCACTTCCACAGGACAGTTTCCTGTCTCTCTGTGAGATGGTAATAATAATAATCCTTGAGTTTGATAGAATGCCTTACCATGTATTTGAGACGGCTCAAAGCCCTTTACAGAATATATTGTAAGTGGATTGACTGTATACTTTGTGGGCGAAACGCGGCAGCCAATTGCGCACAGCAGCGTCCCCACAAACAGTTGTGGATTGAGTGACTAATTTTTCAAAATAAAATGTAGCAAACAACAAGGTTCTCTTGACAGTGGTGTGGACACCCCATACACGTTGTTAGTTGTATTTGACCGTGTGTGTTTAAGTGTCAGTCAAAGAGCTCAGAGATCTGTTACTCTACACTTAACAGTGAGTGACTCATGCGAGGTGTTTTGAGACAACAACAACAACTTAAATCATGGAGGGTAGAATCGCAGATGCCCTTCTGACGTGAAGGGAGCTGCATCAAATGCAAAGATTATTATTATTATAAATAATACAGCCCACTGGCAAATATTGCCTTGAAAACCTTGAAAAAGGGGATAAGGCGAGAGAAATTCAGCCCTGATAGGGTTAACGCAAATTACGTAATCATCTGGTCACATTTTCAAGGTGAAAAACAGGTTTTTTTTCATATATAAAAAAATGATCAAACAGCCTCCCATATGTGGGAATAAAGTGTGGGGAGGAGGTAAAAAAAATAGGCAAACACCTTGGTGACTAACAGTAACTCCTTTGTGGTTTGGAGAGTTCCATTCAACGAGTTCTTCCCTTAACAATAAATCTGCAAACTGTCCCTTTAAATATATCCATTCTCATAAAGTTTCGGTCAAGTTCTGTGGGTTTTCTCTCTCTCTCTCTCTCGCGCTCTCTCTCTCCCCAGCTGAAATGAGTGAAATAACACTGATTGCTTTCAACAGCTGCAGTCAGGCGGTGGTGGAATATAATAAATGTTTGCGCAAAAAGTCATGCGAGATTATCTGCTAAACTTATTTTGGGTGAATGCGGTGGATTTACTTTGGGTTCATCCATTGTGCTGACATCACTCTTAACAAGCGAAATTGAATCAGGGGCTAAATTCGTGGCGGGACGCACTTTCCGTTGCTTATTAAGAGGAACGCTCGCAGGAGCGACAGGGAGAGGGGGTTGGGGTGGAGGGCAGGGGAGGGTGGGGATTGAATAATAATAATAACAATAATTATATTAATAATCCTTGCATTTGATATAGCGCCTTATCGCGCCTTCGAGGCGTCTCAAAGTGCTTCACAGAATATACTGTAAAGCGTAGTGGCATCTGGACAATTGGTCGGGGTGGGGGGCGGGGGACAGAGAGAGAGTAAAAAGCGGAATAGATCAAGCTAGCAAAACAAGCGATCTCATCTGCTGTTGATAGCCGTTTTGCTTGCTGGAAACTGACAGCCTTTGTATATGTAAATGAAGAATCTAGACTAATGGAGGTGAACCATTTCTAATTTTGTGATGGAGAGCAGATTTTGATTGAAAGTAATTAAGCGAGCTCGCTGTAAAATTAATTAAAGCAAAAAGGGGAGAGAGAGAGAGAGAGTGTGTGTGTGTGAGAGAGAGAGGGAGTGGGGGGGGTGGGGGTGCGCAATTTTTTTTATTGGATTGCCTGGCAATATGATTTTGTCAGGCGTGTGGGGACAAATGGGGGTGACCTGAATTCCGTGCCCTCCCCTCTCCCCACTCGGGACATTTGTGTCACTTTAATCTCCTTACAGTGGCTGGTGTGCATTTGTTAAGAATAATCAAGGAAATATGGTCAGAAATTGTCAGCTTTCAGATCTAATTTACCTGACAGCCTCATGTGTGGTGGTTCTGCCTAAGCTCTCTGTAAAACGCATCTGACAGGACTCTAGACAGCTTGTACCTTACAGTGATATGAGTGGAGATAAGCTGCTTTCCCCTCGTTCTCTTTTCCGCTCCCACCCCCTCTCTTTATCTCTCTCTCTCTCTCTGTCTGTCTCTCGCGCTCTCTCTCTCTCTCTCCCACCCCCCCGTCTCTATCTCTCTCTCCCTCCCACCCCGTCTCTCTGTCTCACTCTCTCCCATCGCCTCTCTCTATCTCTTTCTCTCTCCCTCTCTCTCTCACCCCCCCCCGCGCCCTCTCTCTCTCTCCCTCTCTCTCTCCCACCCCCCACCCCCACCCCACAATACATTACGCGCTGACTTTCTGTGCTCTTATTATAGAGAATCTGCCAATTCTGGATTTCTCTCATTACACACACGCATGCTCACACACCCATTCTCACACATGAGCACGGGCACTCACGCACACACACATGCACATACATGCACACACACACGGTCTCACATACTTGGTATACACACACACGTGTCTACACGTGCACACACGCACACGTGTAGACACATGTGTAATGGGAGCGAACGCTACAATTTGTTTAATTCCCTGAATAAAAATATTACAACCGGTGTTAAGAATGCCCCTTCCCCCAACCCCCACCTCTCGCTTATGAGGTCTGTGGGAACCTGACGGGGGGAAGGGGGGGAGGGATGTCCTGTGGGGACACCTGGTATCACCATATATAACCAGACAGGACAATCAGGCCCCTCTGCCCTCCCCCCATCCCCCTCCCCAATATAAAAACAAGGGCTGGGTTTTTTAGTTAATGAAAACGCAGCCTTGTCTATAAGATGGGAAAGAAAATATGTACTCACTGCTATGCAAACAAAAATAGGGAGAGATTAATTGTGCAATTTTTCAAACCCTTGATTAAATTATCCTAAGGCACTGCTTGTTCCAGTGCCTTATAGCTGCCCGTAGCTTCCAATGGGCCAATTTCTAGACGTCCTATTGAACAGCCTGAGATAATATTGGTTTTGCTGCTCTCCTGTCAGTCAATATTTTACGTTGATTGTCAGCCATACAAAGGTTGGATCTTCCTTGTCACTGCATCCTTCAGCATTGAATCACTCATCAAAATCAACTGCAGGACATTTCTAGGCTAAGGTTCCTGTTGTATCCCCAGCTGATGATTGGGGTCATGATTTGAAGCGCTTTTCCTCGTGGTCTAAGGGGGGGCTTCAGCCCATTGGGATGATCTCAGGATGGCAACGAGTCTTGAGAATAAGGGGGCAGGGGGTAACCGGCCACTCTGTTTCTCCCCCCACCCTGCCCACACTCTTATTGGCTGAGAACAGAGAACAGAACATTTTGAGAACATTGCAACTGCTGTGCGCGACCAGCCGCACAAAACACGCAGTCAATTCACTTTACAGCATATTCTGTGACGCGCTTTGAGACGTCTCAACAATGTGATAAGGTGCTTTATCAAATGCAAGGATTATACTTATTATTCCCCCCACTCTCCACCCACTTAACACCCCCCGGTCTCCTTCAAAGGGGCAGTGTTGATTGTGATTTTGTCATCGCAGTTTGTTCCCTGGGAACGATTAAAAACCCCAAACGTCCCTTTAATCCATCAAGCCGCCTTGGACTGTTTCTGAACAACAATGGTTATAAATAAACACACGTTAATAGGATTTGAATTTTCCGCTTTCAGTGGAGTGTGGAGCTCAGAGACCTACCTGGCTCTTTTCTCGAAAGTCTAGACTTACTTTTCTCTGTTGAGTGTAAGATTCAGCATTTCTGCATTCCTTCAGAATATTGTACCACGTATAAGAAATGGGAGATGGCAAAAAAAACCTCAGCGTTTCTTAGGGAGGAACTGAAGTCTGGGATTGTTTGATCGACGGCAGAAAATATCCTATTATTTTCCTCTTATCAGTTTCCTTCCCCTCCTTCCCCATCCCCTCCTCTTCTGAACACATTTCTTCCCTTCCATTCATCCTCCCTATACTAGGGTGGCGCTTGCCCCCCACACTCAACCAATCCGGTGTTATTCAAGTGCTCAGGGACGCTATCCCACGTGAAGGGCGCTATATAAATATAAGCTGTTGTTGTTTTTGTGATTCATATCATTATTAAAATTTAAGATTGTGCAAAAGACTGTGAAAAATTCTTGATTTGATTTGCCCCAATTAAGATTTCATATTTCTAGTCCCAAATTCCGCTGATGTTGAAAAGCAACCGTTCCCAAATTAAGAGCAAATTCAAAAGATTTTTTCCAAAATTCTGTACCTCCTGAAATATTACAATGACAAGGCCCAAAGAGGGAAATTTTCAAATCTTTATAGTTAAAGGCCAAACCAATGTTCTTCTCTCGAAATTGGATTACATTTCAACGAAATTCTCACAATTCGGTTGAGGAAACATTGTCTGATAGAGAATGACGTCATGTGTTTGTCAGTATCCGTGAAACAGAACAAGGTCATACTTTTTTCCCTTGCTCTTCTGTCAAAGGATCAGACACAGTTTTGCACTTGGGCTCTTATCACAATGCATTTGAGTGTTTTTTTTTTAAAAATCCCATTTCTTTTCTCCCCAGCCCACGGCTTGTGATTTGATCACCGTGAAACACAACCCTTCACGGTCTCTCCGGTTCATGTCCGATGAAGTAAAACAAGAGCCAGACGTGTTTCGGAAGTCGGTGGTAAGTAACTTGAGGTCAACCAGTTGTTTTTTTTATGGGGAAAGAGCGGGGGAGTTGGTAGCTCTTTCACAAGCACGATGGGCCGAATGGCCTCCTTCTGTGCTGTAAGATTCGATGATTCTCTCTAAGTCCGTTACATTGCTGTCCATCTACCTACTACCAGAGTTAACAATTGCGATCTTTAAGAATTCCGCTTCGCGTCCATTTCCGTTTTGCGTCTTTCTTATGAGCTGTCGGATCAATTTCACGTTCATTTGACAGGGAAACCAAATGATGGTGTTGATGGACATCTGAGCTGGTTTCATTATTTGGAGCAAAAGTGGGACGTAAATAACTTGTAAAACGTAGACAATGTACCAATCTTTTCTGGTGAGATAAAAATACTCATTTACTGGTCTTTGAGTTTTGAAGGTTGAGGGGTGATCTGATTGAGGTGTTTAAAATGATAAAGGGATTCGATAAAGAGAAATTATTTCCTCTGATTGGGGTAATCCAAAACAAGGGGATTTATATTAAAATTAGAGCTAGGTAGTGGAAATCTGGAGTCCCAACTCCACACATCTGAATTGCAGAAGTTGCGAAATTTATGCAGCCAGAAAGTGAAATTTCTGGCTGCACTGTTTCACCATTGCACTATTTCAAATTGAAAGTACTTAAAAAGAAAAACATTTGCAGGGCTACAGGGTAAGAGCAGGGGAGTGGGACTAGTTAGTAGCTCTTTCAAAGAGCCAGCACAGGCAGGATGGACCGAATGGCCTCCCCCTGTGCAGTAATATTCTATGATTCTGCCCCTGGGAAAAGTTTCAAAAAAATGTCCTTTTCCATTTTGCACAGGTAGATGGCAGGTAGGTTCATTGCTCTCATTCTGGAAGGAGAACTTTGAAGTATAATGTATTTTGCCAGCATGAGATCGCTCTCTCTCTCTCCTCATTATCTGCAGCCCGCCAAGCTGATCCGGCTTCTAATTTATTACGGTTTATTTCCTGCTAGTGTTTGTTGCATCAACAGTGCCACGAAGGTTTATTAAAAATTAATATTCTTAATTGGAGGAAGGAGCGTTTTGCAGATAGATCACTTTTTTTATTAAAAAAAGCCCACACGACAACATTCCAGTTATTCGGTACCTTGTGCTGAACCAGGGAAAGCTGAGCTGAGCTGAATATGGACAGTGATAATTCCTCCTCCACAGACAACCATACAGACATACATACACATACAGAAACTCACCAGAGACACTCTCATACATACAATGCAGCACATCCCTGGGTGCCTAACTCTATTGGAAATTTCCCTCGAGCGCATCGCAAAGCACTGGAGTCCATATCGTTTTCGAGCACATGAGCAAATGTAGAAATAAGAAATAATCCCATAGTCCCTACGTCTCGCTCCACCACACCCCCGTTGCCTTCTTCAAGTCCCATCTCAAGACTCTCCTCTTTGACCGCACCTTTGGTCACCCTCCTACCCCTACCCTCCCTGCCCTCCACCCCTCCTGTTCCCAATCACCAGCTCTTGTCCAAATCCTTGGCTGTCCAGCGCCTTGGGTCATTCTCCCTGATGTGAAAGGTGCCGTGTAAATGTGATTTGTTGTTGTTGATGTTGTGATTAAATTGTAATTGTAATCACAGTGAACCTTCCTCAACACCAGAGCAAGAGAGAGGGTTAAAAGTTGCAAAGAGGCAATTTCGGGACAGACACCAGGATGTATTTCTTTACCCAGATGCTACCTGACAAGTGGTACAGGGTTGCCAGGAATAGTGATTGAGGTCAGAACACTGGACTCATTTGGTGTAAAGCTTGATGCTGTGATGGGCAAGACAGTAGGCAGAGGGGTTTCTGGAGGGATGAGATCAGATGGGCCGAAGGGTCTCCAACAAGTGTTTAACTGTAATTTAGACCCCACATTCAGTGTGATATCTTCTGTAACGTGGAAGGAGTGAGCGACCAGGAAGTAACTGCTATCAGACATTGTTACACTTGACTCAATTGCAACAGGAAATAAAAATGAATTGTAAGAACAAACATAGTTTGGGAGTGGTGGGGGGGGTGGGGGGGTGGGGGGGCGGTAACAGGACTTTGTGAACACCTTGTACATCACTCTGATCCTGAACTCCTCTCCAAAGGGAACAGGGATCCTGCAGATTGATGGGAGGGGATATTCCGAGGGGAATATACCTTATTGAGGAATCCCGTCAAGAAATACCACAAACTAGACCACCCACCCCAGCCCTGCCAAAGGTGGTCTGTCTCGAGGAGTTTTTTTTTTCTCTCTTAGTTTCCAGTGACTTTCAAGCCCGGCTGAAAAAAGGGACTCAGTGTCTTTATCGTAGTAATCTCATTAAGGTTGAACGCCAGTCGGTTAGGGGCCAAGTTGTCAGATTTTTCACCAGGAACACCAGCGGAGTGAATGCCGTCTCTCACACTGATAGCCCCCTCGGGAACTGTTAACCCTTCAAACCCCACCCCCCCCACAACTCGTCTCATCCAGCTGACACTCCCGAAGTGACATTAAAATGCAAGAGGAGACCTGGGTCTGATTTTGATATTAATCTCTGTTGATGGTTTCCGAGGTATTTCATTTCAAAATGATGTACTCATTAAATCATCTCCTCATCACTGGGCAGCCACAATAGATTGGGAAACAGGAAGTGATCCCCTAAGCAGAGTCTTGAGCCGAGAGCGAGCTCACTTCACACCAGCCGTCCTTCCGTCATGTCCATTTTCCTTATGCACAAATAATAATAATAATCCTTACTTTTGATATCAGGTCTTTTCACCTCGTTGAGATGTCTCAAAGCGCTTCACAGGATATATTGTAAAGTGAACCGTAACTTTTGTGGGCAAAACGCAGCAGCCAATTGTGCACAGCTGTGTCCCACAGACAGTCGTGGCTTGAGTGACCACATTATTATTATTATTTTTTGGAGGGATTATTACGTCCAGAAAGTGATCAGCCCATCGACAACAACCGTTGTCCTACTTACTGCTAGGTAAACAGAGGGGCGTGGAGTAAGGAAACTTGCCTAAGGTTTCGCCCTGCCCGGGAATTGAACCCGAGTCCTCTCTTGCGATGCGAGGGCTGTAATCAATACGCTACAGGACTCCACATATAATGATAATAATGTAATCCTTACATTTGGTACAGCAACTTTCACATCAAGAAATGCTTCACAGGATTTGCTGTGAAGTGGAGTGACTGTCTGTTTCGTGCGTGAACCCGCCATCCAATTTTGTATACATGAAGTGGATAGTCAGTTTTATCTGGGGGTATTATTGTTGGCTGAAACACCGGGAGAGAGAAACTCCCTTCTCTTCAAATAGCTACAAGGGATCTTTAACGTCCACCTGAACAGGTAGGTAGGACCTCAGTTTAACGTCTAATCCGAAGGACGGCACCTCTGACAATGCAGCCCCCACCCCACCCACCCCCCAGCATAAGAAACGAGTGGACACTAGAAAGGAAAATTCACATGAAATTTCACACTGTCTCAGTCTTCAGACTGTTGCGTTACAATTTAAGATCAGGCAGAATTTTCGGAAACAAAAATGTTGTTTCATTCTGCAGCAAATGAGTAAAAGACCCTCCCTCGCCCTTTCTCTCTCTCTCTCTCTTTCTCTCTCTCCCCCTCCCTCCCTGCGTTGCAATTGGAAGTTAATTAAAACAATAAATTAATGACATAGATTTTATTAGAAGACCCCCTGATGTGGTTCCTAATTTTAGACAGATTTCACTGCACTCACCGAGAACGGACCAAGGTTTACTTAAAACACAAATTAAAACTTTAATCTTTTAAGAACTCGGGGTCGTAATTTTAAATGTGGTCCATCAGTTCTGCACTTTGATGTGATAGCGTTTTTACTGCTAGTTCTACGGAGGAGGTTTAAAGGACAGATTGAAATCTATTTGTGTCACATTCCTAACAAGGGTTCTTCCAATTGTGCGTTGAAACGTTCTTTGGCAGATGGATTAAATAACAAATAAGCGACAAATAATCCTCCCCTTTTGGTACACAGCGTCTCACTCAAAGTGCTTCACGGGATGAGTGTAGTGACTGTGTATTCTGCAGGCGAGCCCAGCCACCAGTTTGCGCACGGCAGCGTCTCACAAACAGCCATGAAGTGAACAGGCATCACGGCTTTGAGTGTGGCTGCCTGATGAACCAGTCCTCTGACTGTACTTGTGATGGGTTCCTGACGAGATGAGTTGGGTTCCTAAGAGAGGAATCTGATGCCCCGTCTCCGTAGGTGCCAGTACCAGAAACTGAGCACGGAGCAGTGCTCAGCAACAACAACAACAGCTTGCATTTATATAGCGTCCTTCACCCCGGAGCACTTAGTGCTGGGAATGTTAGTAACAGAATGAAAGTGCCTGGTGGAGGATGGGAAGGTCCCTCAACAGCAGAATTGGTATGGATATGGAAATGGGTTTGAGAACAGATATGAGTATAATAGGTGTGAGTATGACAGTAGGTATGAGATTGAGAGTGAGAATGGAAATGGAAATGGGTAAGGCATTATCGCGGGCAATATCATATCATTCTTTGACGTCGAGATTTTTCCATTCAATTACACGTCACAAAAGAGTGTGCGTCTGATACAATCTCCACCCAACCCCAGTCAGCAAAGCCAGAAGTGTCCACATTACGTGCATCCTTAAAAGGCCCGAACACATGCTCTGGCGTGGTGGAGCAGTGTGTTAATGCCATCAGAGGGTGGGACACGGGGGAAAATGAGAGGGCAAATCAAGCCAAGATGGACTCGGACATCTCCGAGGTATGGCTTACAAGAAACAGATGTTGGACAGCAAGGGACTTGGCAAAGAAAAATAAAGTGACAGGTTTAAGGGGAAGATGGTTGGATAGTGGAGGAAAGGGGGGGAATGATAATAATCCTTTTGTTTGATATAGCGCCTTATCACATTGTTGAGACATCTCAAAGCGCCTCATGGGATATACCATAAAGTGCATTTGGCTGTGTATTTTGTGTGCGAAACTTGGTAGCCAGTTGCGCACAGAAGTGTCCCAGAAACAGCCAAGGAGCGAGTGACCGATTTTATTGGAGATAGAGAGAGCGAGAGAAGGGGGGAAAATTGAAAAGCTTTAACGTGCAATGTTCAGACACCTGCTCCAGACCCACGGGCTCACACCAGACAAGGCAAATCTGGTGATGTCTGAGAGAGAGTGGGAAAAAAAGCTACAGGAGGCAGTGCTAATCTTTGTTTTTCTCTCTCTTCGTTGTGGTTTCAAAAAGAAAAAGTCACGCTCTCACTAAAACCCCCAATAAAATACTTATATTTAGCGAGAAAATCAGCAAAATCAGCCCCAGAGTTTAATGGCACAAAGTGCGGTTAAAAGCGCTACAGGTAAGTTGTGGTTGATACCTGCTGTAGTGGTACAGTAAAATGGTAGCGGTGCTCTTTTGCTGTGAATCCTAAATTGCCTTTGACTGCACTTGCATTGAAATTGAAACTTTCTGCCCTTGTTTCAAGGACATTCAGTCAGTCCATTCCAGTTAAGTCCAGGCCATCTCCCTGTTATGGAGAGTTCTAGTCCTCCCTCATCCTCTCTCTCTTTCCGTGTCCTCTCCCCCCCCCCCCCCGCCTCCTCCCGCCACTCCGCACCCTCCTTATGAATAAATGAAGTCACTAAAATTTTTTTCCATATTTGTGTAAATTGCTTTAAAAGCATTTTATCATGTCATAAAAATGAAATTGATCTGCACCGAGCGATCGGACAGCTGTGTGTTTTGTTAATGGCCACTTTGCTCCAGGCACCTTATTAAAAAATTTATAAATAATGCTAAAATTGCATAAATTATTAACCAAAGTAAGCAGGTTTTAAAATTTACAACAAAGCAGAATTTTGATGACTTCGCTATGGCAACGGCGGAATGTCACCCATTTCCTGCAGATTGTACTTTGGAGTTTTATGATGTTTTTTCATTGATTTGTTTCTCCGGCACAGCTGCCGACCTCTATTGAGGGACAAACGTAATCAGCACTGACGCAAATTAGATGGTTATTCGTTTTGAAAATTGACAGAAAAACAATAAAAAAGATGAAATGCTCCCAAATCAATAGATATAATGAAATTCAAATAATCCGAGAGATGAAGTCGCCATGGTAACTGATAATGTGGAAAAGAAAACAATTTAATAAAGGACAGACATGCTTTGAAAACAGATTGGGCGGTGGGGGGGGTGTTGGGGGGGGGGGGGGGGCGAGAGAGGGAGAGGGGTGGCGGCGAGGAGTGGGAGGGAGTTGTTTCAGTGAAGGATTGGTGTCTGTCCCAAGGACACAGAAATAATTAGAGAGCTTTCAGGCTAGAAAGTGCAGATTCAGGTTTTAATACACAAAATTATTTCAGGGGCAGTGAATCGGAAAACCATTTGTTTTGACCTTCCTGTGGGGCCTGAGTTAGGGCATGTTGGAGGCTAGTGGCAGCTCCACGGGCTGAGTATAAGATATTTGTGCGCGTTAATAACTGGCTTTAGCTGGACGGGTGGTGAGTGAGGGCAGCATTGTGTTATAACTGGAAAGGACAGAGAGATAGAGAGGGTAGTAGAGAGACTCAGAGAGAGAGAGAGAGAGAGAGAGAGAAAAGGTTCGGCACAATCTGCCACATGCTTATTCGCAAAGTTTGCGAGAGGAAGGAATTATAATAATAACAATCCTTGCATTTGATATAATAATAATAATAATCCTTCCGTTTGATATAGCGCTTTATCATTTCGTTGGGACAATTCAAAGCGCTTCACAGAATATACTGTCAAGTGTAAAATCGGCTGTGTATTGTATGGGCCAAACACAGCAGCCAATTGCACACGGCAGCGTCCCACAAACAGTGGGATTGAGTGACCAAATTTGTATTCTTTTTATTTATTTTCTGAAGGGATTTATTACCCCCAGAAAGCAAACCGCCAATCAGCTAACGACCAGGTTCAGTGATCAAATTATCATTTATTGCTTGTTTTCTCTAAAAAAAAATGTTTTAAAGAATTTTAATTTTTTGAATTAATTTGTTTTTATGCATAAGAATTGAGTTTAAAGAGAATTCATTGCAAAGTGGGGGAGGGAAGGAGGGTATTTCGGAGAGACCTGCAGTTTTGTAGCTTAGCCAGAGAGCAAGGGCTCAGAAAATGAGTGGTGCCCTGATGGTGCGTGGAAGAAGCAATGGGCTGGAAAAAAGATTTTGTGGCTATTACGGAATATAATTAGTTACACAAATATATATCAGCAGAACTAACAAACTCCCCCCACCGCCTCCCCCCCCTCACCCTTCCCCATTCACCTTGCTTTTATCTAAAAAGAATAACCTTTCAGAAGGACATCATTAACATGCACAGATTTATATACATCACAGAAACCGCTGCTGTTATTTGTTGTGAAGCCCAGAATCGTACCCACTGCATAATAATAATCCTTGCATTTGATATAGCGCCTTATCACGTCTACGAGACGTCTCAAAGCGCTTCGCAGAATATACAGTGAAGTGAATTGACTATATTTTTTGTGGGCGAAATAATATCTTCACACCCATCTCTACAAGGCACTCAGAGATTCAAGAGGAATTTTATAGGGTTTCGGGGATTTTGTTCCGCCGGGCAAGTGAAAAATTCTTCAGGGAAGTCTCTCTCTCTTTCCCCCCTGTATTTTAGGAGCAGAGAGGGAGAAGGGAGTTTCTCTCCCAGTGTCCTGTCTGACAAATTCCCCCCCAATAAAATTGGTCATTCAATTTATGGCTGTTTGTGGGCAAGTTGCCTTATTCAATTGGCTACCAAGAACAGCTACAACAACGACGACTTGCATTTATACAGCACCCAAAAACGCAAAAGTTATTATTTTTGAGCATTATTTTGTTCCTTTCTCGTACACGTGTGGAGAAACAGATCGCTGGCCACAGGAGTTGAGAGCCAAGTGACGAAAAAGCCTGTTGGGGATTCAAGGCACTAAGATCAATCCAAAACTAAAAAAAAAGTGCTTCCGAAAGTGCAGTGTGGCTCCTTGAACGTTCCTCCCTGTGGAGCTCTCTCACCTCCCGGGTTAGTGGGTGATGGGTTTGAGACCGGGCCCCCCTCCTTCCCACGTCGAGATTTGAGCTCATTTTCTAGGCTGACCTTCCAGCGCAGTGCTGGGGGAATGCAGCATAAGACTGTCCTTTTAACTGAGACGCCTGTTCTCAAAGAGAGAAAGGAGTCTCTCACCAGCGCCCTGGCCAACAGTACGCCAGATTGATTGGTTGCTCAGCTCACAAAATAATAACAAATAATATTTCTCCTGTCATTTGATCCATGCCTTTCCCATCAGGAGAACGTCCCAAAGCGTTTCACAGGATTTACCAGAAATGCAGTTTGTAGGTTTGCACACAGCAATTACCTGCAAACAACCACGGAGTGAGCTACCAATTTTATTTGGGGGATTGTTGGCCAGGACACCGGGAGAGAGAGAGAAAGAGAGGAGAGAGAGAAACTCTCTTTTCTTTTCGAATAGTGCCGCGGGATCTTTAACGTCCACCTGGACCGGCACAGTCGGGAACTCGCTTAACGTCTCACAGTTGTTTGTGGGGCTGTGCTGTATGGGTGAAACCGCAACCCAGAAGACAACAGCCCATTTTAGAGTGTAAGATATACACCACCACCACCACAACAACAACTTGCATTCATAAAGTGCCCATCAAGCTGGGTAGCATCCCAGAGCGATTGAAAGTGGCGGAGCACCACGCCAAGCTGGCGAGAAGGGGAGGTGGGGGGGTGACCGTAAGCACGGTCGAAGAGGAAAGTCTTCAGGCATAACCTGAAGATGGAGAAGGAAGGGGCAAGGCGGAGGGATAGAGGGACAGAGTTCCAGAGTTCCACGACAAGGGCTTCTGGCTTAAGTATTTGGAGTTGATGGTTAAATAAGAGGAAGGACCAGGGAATGAATGTGAGAGAAGAACAGTGACTGACAGACAGCGGAACACCTGGGGGGGGGAAGAGAGGAGAAGGGGGAATTCTCTGAATTATTTTTGGAGCTTAAGCTTCGAAGCAAGGTTGAAACTGCTAACGCATTCAGACTGCATTTAGAAGACCCCTTTCCTCTCTCTCTCTCTATTTCTCTGTGCCCTGAACACAGTTAGCAAACAGCTAAAGGGAGGTGAAGGACCCCTACTGGCAAAGGGGCAAAACACGTACAGGACAAACATACATCTCCCTCGTACATATTCGTCACACAAGCAATTTGGTTTCAGAAGATAAAAATCCACGGGTAATAACAATATGACCCTCAGTACAAAGGCAACGCTTTGAGCCAACGCATTTGTCTGGTTGAGAAAAAAAACCTTTCAGCTTTTTTCCTAAATCGTATTTAACTTGTCTCTCTCTCTCTGGTGTGTTAACAATTTCTTTTAACAGGCATTGGAACCCAGTCATCGTTCTCTCTCTTTCCCACCGCCCCACAACCCCCCCTACTCGCTCCCCATCCCCCCTTCCCCCCCACTCCAACCCCCACCAAAAAAAAAGCTTTTGCAAATGAACCTATTAATCAGGCTGATTCTCAGATTGCATTAACCGCAAGCCCTTGCTCAGTAAAACCTCGCGTTCCAGCCAGCAGGTCAGCAAAGTGCTGTAAGTCTGAGAACGTGCGATTCTCTGACATTCAAGTGTCCGAGAGAGAGAGAGAGAGAGAGATAGGCAAAGCGATCATCACAGTGCTTGAGGATGGAGGGGGAGGGGGGAGGTGGGATGGGGATGGTGAAGGAGGATTTAAATCGCCTCCCCCCCCCCCGCCTGCCCGTCGTGCTGGCATCACCGTTGTGTGGTTGCTCAGCCTGCATTCCCCCGCCAGTGACAAAAAACTGTTTTCTCCTGTGGTGGGGGCAAGGAATCCCCTGTATGTAACACAGAGGAAATCACTGTGACTCGGAATCCCCCCCACCACCACACCCCCGCGCGGGGGAAAATGGTACTAACCCGAATGTCACCAGCCACCTGTACCAACTTAGTGACACTGGTCTGCCTGCAGTTTCATAGAATTATACAGCGCAGAAGGAGGCCATTCGGCCCATCGCGTCTGTGCCGGGCTCTTTGAAAAGAGCTATCCAATTTAATCCCACTCCCCCGTGCTCTCCCTACACCCCTGAAAACTTGTCCTCCTTCAAGTTTGTAGACTTGAAGAGGAAAGTAGTGATTTTTATAATATCCCCCCCCCCCCACGCACACACCCACACACACAGTGTGGCTGAGTGACGAGTTTTACACTGCAGTGAAGCATATATGTACAAGTTCTTTATTTTCCTGACCTTATTTGCTCCAGCCCCGTGAAACAACAACCTACCTCTGGGACTTCCACGTGTAGATGGGATGCATGGAATTCTCAGCTTCGTTTAGAGACTTAAGGACGGTGATAGGTTTCCGCACGTGTCAGACACCCAGCTAACTCCCCCGTAAAAACCTGTGAAGGATCCTCTTGCTGGAATACAGTTCCACACACACCGGTTGCCTAGATAGTGAGTGTCCGCTGCAACTGTTTCGCCCACAAAATACACAGTCGAATCACTTTACAGTTTTTTCTGTGAAGCGCTTTGAGACGTCTCGATGACGCGATAAGGCGCTGCATCAAATGCAAGGATTATTATTATTATTATTATACACATACACGACATGGAAGGTATGGGATGGTGGGTGGGTGGGTGGGAGGGAGGGTGGGTGAGCTAAACATACTGCAAGTTATGAAATGCCTCTGGGGGGTTGATAGCAGCAGCCAAAGGAAGGCCCCACCATGAAAGGCAGAAAACTTTCCGATTGTCTGGCGGACAATCAAACTCCTGCATCCCCCCTACACCCCCAACCCCCCATCCCCTCATCCCCCTGTACTGATTGCAGTGGAAATCTAGAAGATCATGCTAATGATAGTGCATTATGGGAGTGCTTTCAGGGCAATCAAGAACCCATAACTTACCCAGAGCGACAGACTTAACGTTTAAATGAATTTAATGCATAAAAAGCTGTTGCCAAATGGTATAACTTATACTGATAGCATTAACCCAGGATACAGAGAATTGCTTTGCACGGTCACACATCGACGGTAGTTCACATCTCCCTCTCTCTCTTGCTCTCTCTCGCTCTCCGCTCCTGCATGGCTCGCTATCAGGAACAACAATCCCACTTTATGTTCCTCTCCCTAATTCAGGTATTTTTTAGGTCAGTCAGCTGTCTGACACACGCGGAAACTCATCACCGTGTTTAAGAGTCTCCAAACCAAGCTGAGGATTCCAATACATCCCACCTACACGTAGAAATCCCAGAGATAGATTATTAGAATGGAATATGCACTCTCTCCCTGAAGGGACACATACTACTTACCTAACTCAGGAAATTATTAGATGTATTAGGTGCAGGTTGACAAGAGCCAAGGCTTGGGGGACCCCAGAGTGTGCGTTGGGGTAACTCCTGGAGTCTAACCAGCTAAAACCACATAGCCTGCTCATTGAGAGCACTGTCTGGCTGGCAAGCTTTCCCACTGCTTGTCCAGCTAGGACCACCCTAACTGTTAGGGTTTTGGCTTGCAGGGTTAACAGGAGCTGAGTGGGAGGATTCCCTGCCCCCAATGACTGATGCCTAATTCAGAGAGACGCTGAGTTCAGTGTACCAATAACTGGCATCTCACACTCAGCTCCAACCAGGGAGGAAACTAGGATCCTCCCTCCTTGTACAGCTCTGAAACACCCCAGACAGTTCCCACTGAGTCAAGGAAGTGTGTGAGTGTGCGCTGTCCAATACTCTCTGCTTCCCACTCATTGGTTCAAGGTTTCCTTGTGTGAAATTGAGAGGCAGGGAGAGTATTTAACCCACCTTTGTGCAACACGTGGAGTCCCATAGAGTAGTGGTTAAAGCCCTTGCCTCACAGATGAGAGGACTCGGGTTCGATTCCTGGGTAAGTCGAAACCTTAGGCAAATTTCCTTATTCCGTACACTTGTTTACCCAGCAATAAGTAGGAACCCGGTTGTTAGTCGATTGGTGGATCGCTTTCCAGGGGTAATAATCCCTCCCCCAAAATATATTTGGTCACTCAATCCACAGCTGTTTGTGGGACACTGTTGTGCGCAATTGGCTGCTGTGTTTCGCCCACAAAATACACAGTCAAAATGACAGTATATTCGGTGAAGCGCTTTGAGACGTCTCAATGACGTGCTAAGGCGCTATATCAAATGCAAGGGTTATTACTGTAGCATCTTGTGTTTAAACACAACCCTGAAAACTATTGTTCTTTTTTGATTCTGTTGACTGCGAACTCCTGGTAACTGATTTTTTTGAACCCCCAATTATGCATTTCACTGTTTTATTGCCTTAATCACTTACGCTCATGTTCCACATGGCTGCTTTTCATCAAAATGCAGTGTTAAGATAACAATATCACATCCTTCGTATTTTATATAAATCATCTCCCTGCTGTTAACAATACATCAGCAAGTGCTTTTTTTAATCAGATACATTGGTAACCCTTTGAGTTCTGAACTGTCCTAAAATCAAACTGTCCTTTAAATAAACATCCCCTTAAAACTTTAAGGTCTTTCTATCGCTTACCCCCAAATTCTTCCCCCACCCCAGAATATTTTTTCAAGCTGTGGTGGGTGGGTGGGTGGGGAATGGAAGAAGAGATGGAACATTGGTGTCAATTTTGCAGTATTTCTTAATTAAGAAATCTGAGAAATCACTCTCTTGAGGGTGGCTCACACAGCTCTTGAGGGTGGCTCTCCAAACATGAACTCTTCCACTATTTGTACAACAAAAATAAATCGTACATGGACTATACGACACTGGACTAGGCCGGTATGTACAGTGGTGTAGATTATATAGGAGCCTGTATTGGTTAGACCACTCGCCTCGCAAGCGAGAAGACTTGATTTCGATTCCTGGACAGGGCGAAACCTTAGGCAAGTTTGCTTACTCCACATGCCTCTGTTTACCCAACAGTAAGTAGGAACCCAGTTGTGAGTCGCTTGACGGATCACTTTTCTGGAGGTAATAATCCTTTTAAAAAAATACTAATAATTTGGTCACTCAATCCACGACTGTTTGTGGGACGCTGCTGTGCGCAATTGGCTGCTGCGTTTCGCCTACAAAATAAACAGCCAGTGCACTTTACAGTATATTCTGTGAAGCGCTTTGAGATGTGTTGAAGACGTGATAAGGCGCTGTATCAAATGCACGGATTATTATTATTAAATGACATGGACTAGACCTCACTGGCACTGGGCTGAGCTGCCGTTTAGCAGCCGGGCAAGGCTTTGGATTTGGCATAGCAACACTCAGCTAAAAAAGCAACTGAAATCCTCGAGAGAGAGAGAGAGAGGGGTTAAACTCCCCACGAAGTAAATATTTTCTGACAGGTCAATGAGACGGTGAGGTGAGCGGAGCAGAGCGTTGACTTGAACAGGAAGCCACTCTCTCCCTGTCACGTTTTAATCGTTGGGTCACGACGCAATGCAGGGATTCAAGTCCATTCTGTCGCACCAACACACGGTGAAGTTTGGGGGTTTCCCGTTGTACGATCCTGTTGCGCTGGCTATTTTACAGCAACAAACACGAAGTAGCGGAGTCTGGAATTAGTTTGGCTTGCGTCGCCGTAGCAACCTGGCATCATTTCCTGTAGTGATTGCAAGTTGCTTTAATGATTCAACGTTCCTTGAGAACAATATTTTCTTTCCTGTTTTCGGTCCCAACCCGTGGAGGCAGATTGATGACTGAATTGCAGGTTAGAAGTTAACATTGCCCGAGAGGGCTGATTTATAGGTTACTTAGCGTAAGTGACGCTCCGGAGACTCAAAAGAAAACAGAAGTTACTAAGAAGCAACAAACATTATTTCCACCCCCCCCCCACCGCCCGCATCCTCCACCCAGGCTGTTTCAAGAATGAGTTAAAAAACATCATCGAAAAAATGTGCAGAATGAACTTCCCCTTTGAGTGAACGGGTCATTAAAGGGTTATGTTTTCTTGAGGCTGTTGAATTTCCCCACTCGTGAGATTCTAATCAACTTCAGGGCACTTTTTTTTCAAGAGTTCCTTTGTTACTCTTGAAGATTTACTCCGAACAAAATATCACAAGACAGTTCTAACAGATCGGGTCGTCAGAGAGAGATTCCAATATATATAGTAGTATATTATAAGAATCCTTGCATTTGCTGTAGCGCCTTCTCAAGTCGTTAAGACGCCTCAAAGTGCTTCACAGAGTGTATTGTAAAGTGGAGAGACTGTGTATTTTGTGGGCGAAACGCGGCAGCCAATTGTGCAGAGCTGTGTCCCACAAACAGTTGTGGATTTTTTTTTGTGGGGAGGGATTTATTACCACCCGGAAAGCGATCCGCCAATCAACTAACAACTGGGCTCCTACTTACTGCCAGGTAAGCCTGTGGAGTAAGGAAACTTGCCTAACTTTCTACATTGGTCTGTAAGTATAGCAATCCTTCTCCCTGTGGAGTTGGGAGCACTATTTCACAGATGGTCTCCTTCATAAGGCAGCGAGGTTTCATTCATTCATTCGTTCATTCATTCATTCAGTCGTTCGTTCCTTCGTTCATTCATAAAATCCTTTTGAATTTCAAAAAAAAATCCCCACAGCAAAGCGAAAGAAGTTTGATCAATAAGCATTCTGAATTTCCCCTTTGCAGAAATCACCGCACACACACTCTCACACACACACACACACACACACACTCACACAGCCTTCAGAACATATGGTATAAGGCGTCCTGGTTTAGGCAGCTGTCTGCCAGCCTTACACGGTGTTTTAGCGACCCTGAGCCCAGCTCTGTGCTACAGCGGTGTGTGTGTGTGTGTGAGACCCTTACTAACCCTTTGATTACTGACCACATTACTTTTAATGTGGGCAGCGTTTTGTCCACAAAAATACACACTCAGTTCACTTTACAGTATATTCTGTGAAGCGCTTTGAGATATCCCCAATGAAGATGGAGTCAGTGAACAATTTTTTTTATGGGAGAGGGGGTGATTGTTGGCCAGGACACCCACCGGGAAGGAGAGAGAGAAACTCCCTTCTCTTTCGAATAGCGCCACAGGGTCTTTATCATTCACCTGAGTAGGGGAGCTCGGTTTAACGGCTCATCCAAAGGACGGATCTATCTCTATTCCCACCGTCATGCCCCCAGCTAATTTTTTGTGCTGTGGATGTGGGGGGGGTGGGGGAGAGCATGGGGGGAACAGGAAGGGAGAAGTAAGGCTTAACCACAAGAAGCAGGAATATAAATGAAGCATGGAGTGGGGGGGGGGGGGGGTGCAAGGTGGGGGGGGGGGGGGGGGTTGACAGGCTGGGAGTTTCAACTGAGTAATACCAGCCAGTGCACCGCGCGTCAATAAAGAGCTTCTAAATGCAGGAAGGATGTGCATTTGGCTTGCTGCGTTTAACCTCTGAAGGACGTTTTTATACTAAAAAATCAGAAGAACAAGGTTGTAATCTATCAGCTTCTGCACTGAGTGCCGCGAATCAAATAATATCCCCGTGATCCAGTGCCCTCCTCTGATACTAATTGATACCGTTCCCCCATTTAGAGAGGGAGACAGAATATCATTTTTGCTGAGGTTACCAGACAGACAGGAGAAGCAGATTTTTTTTTCCCCGCCCCAGTTGAAAAAAAAAGCCTGCGCAGAAAGGGTTAATGACTCACACGGCAAACGGACTCGGAAAGTATCGTAAAGGAATTTCTTTCAGAAGCTGATGCTCTCGCTCTCTCTCTCCCTAGCCACCACCCCCCACCCCCACCTTCCACCGCCCCCCCCACGAAGGTCAGTGCAAAGACAGCCTCATCACTGTCCTCAAGGTCACCAGCTACAGAGCAAAGCAATTAAAAGTGCATTTAATCTAATGATAAAACACGTCCGCCCCAGTCCAGACTTGTACACAGAGAGAGGGCTCCTCATTCTGCCTCTTCTACCTATTAAATTGCCTTCTTCGAGACCTCTCAAAGCCCTTCACAGAATTTACTGTGAAGTGAATGAATTGACTGTATACTTTGTGGCCAAAAAAAACATAACCATTCAAAAATAGGTGTTTTTCCGGTGGTGGATGGAGTGGAGTGGGGGTGGGAGAGAGAGAACGAATAAACCAGTTTTATTTTTAATCCTTCGAGAACCTCACTAACCAAATTAGGGTTAAGATCACCCAAAAATCAGGGGAGGTCTTTTCTCAGAAATTGGAAAAGTCCCAAGTCTTAAACAGTAACTTTTCTGGTGAATGTGTTAATAACTGAGGCACAAACTGGAGCTCCGAAACACTCGGCACAATACAGAGCAGTGATCAGAGAGGAGCAGATGGAAAGGGATGTGGCAAGTGGGAGGCAAGAGGGTGGTTTGGATGTTGGAGAGATTTGGGCTGAGAGAAGCTAAGAGAAGATTACTTACAATAATAATAATAATCCTTGCATTTATTATAGCGCCTCATCACATCCTCTAGATGTCTCAAAGCGCTTCACAGGATATACTGTAAAGTGACTTGAATGTGTATTTTGTGGGCGAGTCGTGGCAGCCAATTGTGCACAGCAGCGTCCCCACAAACACTCGTGGATTGAGTGACCAAATAATTATTTTATTATCGTTTTGATGTCTTGGTTTTGCCGCATTTATTTGGACTGAGAGCATAGAGCGGGGTTTTAAACACAGCTACCAGACATTGCGAATAACTTCTTGTCCTCAGTTGCTTCTAACTCTCTGGAGTCTGTACAAGTAAAAGACTACAATCTGAAGACACGCACAGCTTGGAACAAGCTTCTCAGAAAAGAACAGGAAGAGCAGCTTTGGTCAGTTTCCACATTTGTCGTTCGTGTTATTGTCACTAAACACACAATGGTTCGCGTGAAGGGCGCTATTTATGCAGTTTGTTGTTGTTGTTGAGACGTCCTCCTGGTATCAGAGGCACCGGATGAAATGTGAGGATTATTATTGTTGCTATTACTATTTGGAACCGTTTGAGACAAGGATCTGGGTCCTGCCTCCGAACAGTCAGGTAGATCCTCAGTTTGGTCAAAGCCATCAGTAGTCAAGGCAAGAGTCGTTCAATTAAGTAATCAGAGGCATCGGTGCGCTCAGCAAGGCAAAAAATAAATAAATATGTGTGTTTTGGGAATCAATTCAAACATCTTAATCAGGAGGAACAGCACTGACACAGTCACAGGAGGAAAGCTCCCTCAGAACAGTGTGCCACTCCAGCAAATGTCATATTATAACTATCCTAGCATTTTGTACAGTGCATCAGTTATCACTCACAAATACACAGTCAATTCACTTCACAGTGTATTCTGTGAAGCGCTTTGAGACATCTCAACAATGCGACAACGTGCTATATCAAATGCAAGGATAATTCTTATTATTAATTATTATCCACGGCTACCCTACTAGGAATTAACTGCATAACCCTTGTCCCTATTAAAATGTGCCTAGGGATAAGCAGTCACTACACTCTACAGAAAACTCTGCGAAGCGCTTTGAGACATTTCAACATGATAAGGCACTATATCAAATGCAAGCTTTATTTTTATTATTATTATTAACAACAATAACAATAAATTACATTGGCACAGCGCCTTACACGTCAGGAGGACGTCCCAAAGCGCTGGACAGTCAAGGATTTGCACCCAAGCTGGGGGTTGGAAACAGGAGAGATGGACGGCAGGGAGGGATGAGGTAGGAGAGTGACCAGAAAAAAAAGGCCCCTGACATGGGCATCCGAACCCAGCATCTTCTGACTCGGTAGCAAGAGCGCTACCAGCTGAGCCAGGCTGACCCATTCGCCTGTGTAAAAGTATTCTCCCCCCTCCCCACCTTCACCACCAGAACCCCTCCTCTTTTTTCACCCCTCACTTTTCATTACTTCCATTAGATAACATGAATAATACACATTTGGCCACCATAATAGGGCTGTCACTGCACAGAGGAGAAAGACTTGGATATATGGTCCTCTGTGCACCTGAAATAAAACTCAGATTGCCCTAGCAACCATGTATTATCCTCCATATATTCTGTTTTCCAATCTCCCGCAGAATGCCTATTAAATGAGTGTTTATGAATGTATATAAATAGTCGGGGGAAACGGGCTGCGATGGAAACGAAAGCGAGAAAAGCTCCTTTAAAGCCATTTTCCCACAAAGGAAATCAGTTAGTTAGAGGCTGAAATACTGTGTGTTGTAAACAGAAATGACCTTTTCTGTTCCGCCCAAATGACCTCAATCTTCCTTCGAAGGCTCCTGTGAAAATACTTTACAATTTATGTCTTCCACTTCCTCATGGGTCCCCCTCCCCTCCCAGATGATTTTTCCAAATTACTGTCCACTCGTCTGTGACCCCCTCTTCTCCCCACCGCCCCCATTCCCCTGGTCGTCTACCCACCCATCACGCCTTGACGAAATTGCTCCCCCTCCCAAAAAAATACAACTTTACCGAATGCATTGTTGATAAAACAGTCCTTGATTTGAGAACAAAGTCAGCCGTATTTCAAGATAAAATGCAAATAAATATAAACCCCCTTCACTGCAAGACATCTCTGATATACCATGACCTCTGATATAAGATGTATTGGCTTTCGCAGTAATAGAGAAACCATATAAAACACCCTCTTTATAAAACAAATGGAATGAAATTTCCATTAAATTCCCATTAAGATATTTCACAATCTCCAATGTAATTGCAGCCCCGATCACACAGTAAATTCGCAAACAAATTCACTCTTTATATAAAGAGAACGCTAAATGGCACATTGTGTGATAGTGGAGTTATTAAATGTTTGAGTGCAACCTTCTAACTCACACAGACATTTAATATCAGCACCACAGCACAAGGCACCATTTCAGATCCTTTATGCTACACTCTCATGACTGGGAAGCTGATTAAATTGTGCTTATCAAGGTGAGGGATGTTAGTGCCGGCAAAATGGAACGTAATTCCATTTGAGGCATTCAATGTCAGCGTGAGACACTCCCTGGTAAAGTCAGGGACAGAATGGATTATTCTCCTCTTACCCTCCCCCTCCCACCCTCCCCCTGCCATACACACCCCATCCCAACAAACCTCTGAACGAACCTTAGGAGCGTACCCCAATTTTTAAACCAGAGAGCTTGTGTGAAGCACTTTGAGAACAACAACTACTTGGAGTTATATAGCACCCTTCACACAGGGTAGGGCACCAGAGCATTCGGAGAAAAGAAAGTAGGAGGAAGGAAACTTGGCAAAGGTTTCGCTCACCCCCCCACCTCACCCCCCCACATCACCCCCGGGAATCAAACCCTGGGTCCTCTCGCTTGCGAGGCGAGTGCTCTAGCCACTACGCTAAGGGACTCCACAAAAGAATGGCCTCTGGAAACCCCAATGTTGGCAGTGCTGCCCGTCATCCAATGGGGGGGTTGAGCTGGGAGGTTTATGTCCGAGAGAGTGCCCGATTCTTGTCGAGAACCCACACGGGGCAACCTTTCTTTTACGCAGTGACATTTCGACCCGCTCCGCTCATTTCCCCTCCAGCTTACGCTTTGCTTCATATTTTCCGCAGAGAAATAAGTTACTATTTTTACCTGATTCAGAAAACATTTAATGGGTTTCACAGCAGTGATTATGGTGCAGTGGTATTTCCCAGCAGCTGGTTTGACTTGATTTTTATAATTAAAAAAACTTGTTGTCTCTCCCTATTAAGTAACCTTACAGAATTGTTTGTTATGCTTCATAACTGCTTGGAGCTGTTTTCATATCTGGAGAGGTAGCCGGCATGTGTTATATGCAGTGCCGAGTTCACAGCTGTTAATTATAGTTGGATTATTTTAGTGAGAAAGATCATCACTTTCGGTTATTTTCTGCCTGTTTTTTTGCATCGAGAGGTTTTATATATAATTTTTAAAAAATTGGTCACTCAATCCACAACTGTTTGTGGGACACCCCTGTGCGCAAATGGCGCACTTTACAATAGATTCTGTGAAGCGCTTTGAGACGTCTCAACGATGTGATAAGGGGCTGTATCAAATGAAAGGATTATATATATCTACAACCATAAAATCTACTAAGCATTGTTCTGACAATGCAGACAGTTCCCTCAATGCAGTGCATATTGCAAGCAGCAGCCTTTAAATACCACAAGTGCCATTACAGAGCTTTCTATTGAGTTATTAACAGAATAATTGTTGGAGAGATTCGTCTTTTTGTAACTGGGGAGTTTCCATAAAAATACCTTGCGGAGAATGAATCAGCAAGGTGCTTTTTTTCACATATGAATCAATGGACACATCACTAGTGAGATACCATTGGTCCCCTCCTCCGTTGGGCTATGTCATTGCAGTTTCTCTAAAAACACAAATGTGGAGTCCTGTAGCTCAGTGGTTAGAGCACTCCCCTCGCAAGCGAGAGAACATGGGTTCGATTCCCGGGCACAGGGCGAAACGCTGGCCAAGTTTCCTTACTCCACACGCCTCTGTCCACCTAGCAGTAAGTAGGAACCCGGTTGTTGGTCAATTGGCGGATCGCTTTTCCGGGGTTAATCAAAAAAAATATTTTTGAGTTGTGTGAATCGTTATGAGACATCCTCTCGACGTGAAAGGCGTGATATAAACCTAAACCTTGTTGTTGTAGACCCCGTTACCCTAAAGGTCTCTTGTCCCAACGAAGCTCAGTGTGTTTTTGCCACAGGAACATTCTTTAGGAATATTCTATTCTTCTATTCTTGGGTGGGTGGTGGTGGTGGTGGGGTGGGGGTTACTTGGAAATGCAATGGAAAAAAACCCAAGGTACTTTCCTCAAAACCTCAGGCAGATAAAACAAGGAAGATAGGTCAGCCTGCACCATTAGTGTCTATCCCTTAGACTGCTGAGGTCCGGATGCCCTATTTGAGAAACACCTGGGGACCGCATAAGCAATATTTTAACGTTTCCCTTCCAGAAACATAACATAATATTTACAGGTTATGGAGGGAGTAGGTGGGCCAGATGAAATGGAGGGAAGGGGAGGAGTGGGCCGGATGCGGCCCACGGGCTGCCAGTTGGACCACCTGCTGTAGAGGATGGCTTTAAACAGCCCCGTGCACCCTTTGAGTCAGGGAAGTAATTGAATAATAGCAATTGTTTGCCTAACTTTCTCTTCTGCAATAGTGTGAGTCAACAGAGATGAATGTGCTTATATTGTCTTGTCTAAGCAGATGCTGTAAACAGTTAGAGTTGGCAGTCTGGCTCAGCTGGTATCTCTCTCTCCTCTGAGTCAGGTCGCTGTGGTTTCAAGACCCCCCCTCCACATCTGGACTTTGAGCTCACATAGTCTAATCTGACATTCCACTACAGTGGCGGAGGGAGGGGGTGGGAGTACTGCCTTGTTGCAGGTGTCTTCTTTTGGAAGAAATATTACACCGAGTTACCATCTGTGCCTGGTCAGGTGGACGTTAAAAGAACCCGACATTACGCTATTGGAAAAGAGAAGGGAGTTTCTCTCTCTTTCTCTTTCTCTTTCTCGCTCTCTCTCTCTCTCTCTCTCCTGGTTTCCTGGCCAACTATCCCCCAGATACAATCGGTCTTTCTCTTACTTCGTGGCTGTTTGCGGGACCTTATTTCTTCCACTTTTGCCAACAAATAACAACCACTGCCCTTAACAACAATTAGCTGCAAAAGCACTTTGAGACGTTTTGACATGATAAGGTGCTATAAAACCCAAGTTCTTTTTATTTCCATGGCCTCTGGGAGGTGCTTTGTTTGCCATGTGTCTTGAAGATGACTTTTGTCCTTTGCTTCTCTGGACAGATTTCATTACCGCTCGATTTATTTTATCCTTGATCAGTCAAATCACAGTCGCATTGTTGAGATGAACTTTGGCACTTTGCATTCCCATTCCTACATATCCTGTCGGTAAATTTATTACTGCTCGTCATTCTTCCTCTAACAGCGATGAACATTGTACTGTGATTCTTAGAATGTCTCCCTACCTTTCTCGTTCTCTCGCTCTTATTTTATTCATTGTTTTTTTCTCTCTCTCCCTCTCTCTCTCCCTCTCTCTATCTCTCTCTCTCTCCTTTTGTTGGACGTTCCACTGACTCCTCGAAGAAGTTGATGACGTTTATGCACTGAAAAGGACCTCAGGAAAATCCAAGATGGCCGCCAAGAGGAAAGGCGGGCTCAAGCTGAATGCCATCTGTGCCAAGCTGAGCCGGCAGGTTGTGTACGACTGCGCGGCCGAACAGGCGGAACCGGAGCAGCAGCTCAAGCAAAGGAACAGCGCGGACAGGCTCGGGCCGCACCCGGGGAGTCAAGATGGCGAAGGCGACTACCCCGAAGGACCGCGGGACGTGCAGAAGCTGGAGGAGGACAAGAAGAGGCGGGAAGCCATTGAGAAGTGGGTGAACGGCGAGTACACGGACGAACACGCGGAGCGCGCTGAGGAAAGGATCTTGAAGGTGGGTGAGAGCACGTATGGCCTCCCCGATGGGGTCTACATGGTGCAGCCCAAAGGCTGCAGCGACGAGGAGGACATTGCCGAGGGTCACGAGGCAGCTCAGGGCTCGCTCGACGGGAGCTGCATGGACGACAGAGACTCGGAGGACATTGGGCCGAAGGAAGAGGGCTACAACTCCTCCAGTGAAGCCAGCCTAAGGCAGGCCAGCATCGCTTCCTCAGGTAAGACAGGCTTTTTTGCTAGATATTTCACCCACATAATATACAGTCAATATCCTGTGAAAAGCTTTGAGACGCCTCAAAGACGTGATAAGGCGCTATATCAAATGCAAGGATTATTATGATTATGGTTTTTATTATTATTATATTTCAAGGCTCCGAGGTCTCCAGAAGGTCCTGATAAATACCGTTCTGTCAAGGTCAATGTAGCTGCATTGTTACTGAATAAGTCAATCAATTAATAATCATAAAATAAAACTCCCAGTCGTGCACACATATACATATACACACAGACATCTTCACACACATACACAGATGCACACACACACACACACACACAAAAAAAAAACAGAACCCATTTGAACCTGCTCAAGTGATTGCTTCTCTCTGAAACAAGATTCAAGTTTGGGTGAAAAGCTCAGGTTACTGTTGAAAGTCAGGACAAGCCCAGGTAAGAAGCTAAATTAGACATCGAGAAATCTCATGGTGAAAAATTCTTCCCAAATATGCTTTGCTGAATTTTATTTTCTAAAAACACAAATACAGTCTGTCCGAGACTCCAGTTATCTCCATCCTTATCGGTCTACTTTGGAGTTAACTTAAATGACGAAAGATGTCCGTGAATGTTTCCAATGGTCCATCTCCCTTTGAACTCCTGAGGAATGAGATTCAGTAATAATAATAATAATCCTTACATTTGATACAGCACCTTATTGCATCGTTGAGACATCTCAAAGTGCTTCACAAACTATACTGTCGTGCTCCGCCACCGTCACATGCTCTGGAACGCTACCCTGCGTGAGGGGCACTATAGAAATGAAAGTTGTTGTTGTCGTACTGCAAAGTGAATTGACTGTGTATTTTGTGGGTGTAAGATCTTTACTGCTCTCTGAGGTGCAGCAATGGCACTATTTCTGTAGCTTTTCTGTCCCATCTTCAGTTTCGAAGACTGAAACATGAAATGTGAACGACCCGGGCTGTAGCTATAATAAGCTTTGCTGATTTGACACCAACAACGCAAGCTATCGTTCACCTCAGAACCGGTTGAAAGGCAGAAACCAGAGGAACGCTGGAAAATCTTTGCACTTTGCCTGAGGGCAAAAAAGATTTCCTTTTCAGACCAGGAATAATAATAATCATAATAATCCTTGCATTCGACATCACCCCCTCATCACGTGGTTGAGACGTCTCAAAGCGCTTCACAGAATCTACTGTGTAGTGAATTGACTGTGTATTTTGTGGGCGAAACCATGGAATCCTAGAAGTTCACAGCGCAGAAGAAAGCCATTCAGCCCATTGTGTCTGTGCCAGCTCTTACCCTTGTGGTTTGTTCCTTCTCAGTTGCCTTTTGAAAGCCAGTATGTATTCTGCCTCGACCAACCCTCCTGCAGGCTATTCCACATCCTAACCACTCAACAACAATAAAACAACAACAACAGATTACACTTACACAGCGCCTTTCACATCGGGAGGACATCCCAATCCGCTGACATCAAGGATTTGCACCCGAGTTGGGGTTTGGGATCAGGAGGGGTGGAGGGCAGGGAGGGTGGGGGTAGGAGGGGGTGACCGAAGGTGTGGTCAAAGAGGACGGTCTTGAGATGTGCCTTGAAGGCGGGAAGGGAGGGAAGTGAGGTGAAGGGACTGTGGGATGGAGTTCCGAAAGGTGAGAGGCAAAGAGGCTGAAGGCCGAACTGACGTTGGTGGGGTGGGTCGGCATGATAGGGGACATGGAGCAGGCCGGAGCCCACTGAAATACAAGGTGCACTCAACACAGCGTCCATCCTCGCTTTTAGCTCATTCCGCTCCGGAATGTGAGAGGACATCGCCTGAGATACCAAGCCGCCTTTGTTATCATGTTATAAGAAAAACGTGTTTTTAATTGCTTCAAATATAGACAAGGCCGGGACTGCCTTTCACTGAGGAATTCGCAGGCTTTAAGTGTAAAGATTAGAGTACTTCATTTAATGTTCTCCAGTGACACTTTCTCTAGAAGTGGCTTCTGATACAGAAATATGGAATTATCTCCAACCCAGGGCTCTAAAGGCAGGCGGTGACATCATCGGGGGGAAATATGATAAGGTCAATACATTTTTACACTATTTTTAAAGTAAGATTATCTGACACTCTGTCAGAACAAATTATTCCTGCTGAATTCAGACCTTATGAGGCCACAAGTCTCAAAGACTTTGTCCTCCCCAGATCAGTGGGCTTAGGACATTCAGTGTATAGGAGGAGGCCGCAAGTTATTTTGGATAAGTATTCACTCAACACAGTGTCTGTCACTGGCACATGATATATTTCCTTAATAGCATGCACCAAACCTACACATGACACACTCTGAAATGTAAACAAGTGATAAGCATTAGGTTTTATAATCACCCTGTTTCGCCCACAAAATACACAGTCACTCCACTTTACAGTATATTCTGTGAAGCACTTTGAGACTCTCAATGACGTGATAAGGCGCTTTATCAAATGCAAGGATTATTATTATTATTATAATCTCTTTCTCTCCTGATCTCCAGCCTATGCTTCACTCACCACCCCTCCCCTCTTCCCCCCCCCCCCCCCACACACACAAACACAAACACAAAATGACTTTAATAGGGAGTGGGTGAGGGGGTGGAGTGGGGGTGTCAAGTCAGGGAGATTTTTCGTCATTTCTCTCTGATTTCCTCCTCTAACAGTCATCGGTTATCAGTATAGTAACAACCCTCTTCCCAATACTCCCCAAACTCTATTCCTTGTCCAGTTGGGTATTAAGCACTCAGGGACCCTACTATGCATGAGGGGTGCTATATAAATACAAGTTGTTGTTGTTGTTGTTATTGTTCATGTATGATCCTGAACTTGCCAAGTTATTCAACCTCAATAGAAATTCTACCGGATTCTCAATTTACTCTGTTCTGCGCAATTGGTTGCCCAGTTCGCCTGCAAAAGTACAGTCACCTTAGGTACATTAAGATTGCGGGGTGAGAGGACATGGGAGCAAGGCAAGGGGGCGCTGGTTCAGGGCTGAGAAAGACAATTTTAGGGCAACAACCAGGAAGTATTTCTTTACCCCAGAGAGTATTCAAAACCTGGAATGGATTAGCAGGCACCAGGACCCTGGGAGGTCATGACGGTGGAGGTTGTGGAAGGATGAGATGAAATGGGCTGGAGGGCGAAGGGACCTTCTTCACATGAATCTCTCTGGCGACCCTCCTCTTAGAGCTTCCTATTATAGGTGGAATTGTGGCTGGTTACCACGTGGCAAGGTAACCTATCTCATTTGCACTGCGCAGTCATCTAACATGTCCTGTGCCCTTCAAAGCGCAGTGCAGTCAAAGGCACAACATCTCCCCACTTCATCTCTGGCAGAACCATAGCGGAAATGACCATCAGATTAACCTATCATACCTTTTCTGTCCAATCATCCAAGGAATATCATTTCATATTCCTATATGTATATACAGGAATACGAAATGATATTCCCTGGTTGATTAGATAGCAAAGGTAATATACATGTATATTTATCTTATAGGAAATAATATCTCCGGATACATTATATAGTTTGGGACACGACATGTGTAAGCGACCCCCAGGATGTTGGAAGGCAAATTGGATGGACCTTGGACTTCTTTCGCCTAGAAATTCTTATGTTCTTTTATACATAGAGAGAGATAAATAGAGAGAGAGAGAGAGAGAGAGAGAGAAAACAACAATCTTCAACAATTAAGAAACAAGAACCAAAAGTGGAAAGATTGCATCAATTCTGGGGCATCATTGCTCATAACAGGAATTTAAAGAGAGAGAGAGACAAACTGGAAATCCCCAAAAAGGCAGCCCTTATAAAATAGGTTGGTATAATAATAAAGACTTAGATGCAGAACAGAGAAGATTACTGGGTACATATTAAGCAGAGCTGTGAGCACGGTATATTTATGAAAACTTTGTTTAATGTACTGAGAAGCCATTGACTAGAACATTTAGTGAAATTGATTTTTCTGACATTGATGAACTCCCTTTATTTTGCCCCCGTATTAATTACTTTTTACAAATTAATTTAGCAGTCGTAAAACTTAAGAGCTGTGCAGAGTGTTCGGGAAATGTTTTAACTCTTCGGTTCCCTTTTCTCCTCTTGTCCTTTCTCTCTCCCCCCCCTCCTCCCACGCTCCCCCCCCCCCCCGCCGCGCCCCCCACTTCCTCCATCTCCACCCCACCTCTCCCCTCCTCTCACCACCCCCCCACACCTTTCCCCATCACCGTTGTCGTCACTCTCCCCCTCCCCAGGGGAAAATTCCACCCTCCACGACTATGCAGCCACCACCATGAATGAGTTCCTGGGCATGTTCGGTTACGATGATCACCAAAACGTCCGAGACGAGATCGCCAGGAAAATCAGCTTCGACAAGTTGAATGCCTCTACCTCAGAACCCGGCCTGCCCTCGGCGCTGGGCGAGGACGCCACAGCCAGGCGCGTCCGCATCTCCAAATACGAGTGCATCCGCAAGCTCAAAGCAGGAGAGGGGCTTCCATGGCCTCTTCCTATCTCCAAACCCAACGAACTAGACTCCAGGCTGACGCCGGGCGGCAAGGAGGGGGCTCTGCTAAGCCACAGGCCCCCGGTGCAGGAGCCCATCGCCCGCCTGGACTCCAAGTTAGCGGCTCTCTCCATCCCCTCGGGCTCGGCTCCCCATATGCAAGGCTTCATTTCCAGGCCCTCGAAATATGACTATTTCATCCAGAGGCTAAAGACGGGGGAGAGCATTCGGCCCCAGAACGGCAGCACTTACAAGAGGCCCTCCAAGTACGACCTGGAGAACGTGAAGTACCTGCACCTCTTCAAGCCGGGCGAGGGCAGCCCTGACATGGGGGGAGCCATCGCCTTCAAGACGGGCAAAGTTGGCCGCCCATCCAAGTACGACATCAAGAACATCCAGAAGCTGGCGGTGGTCAAAGCCCCCACCAACATCGCCGCCGCCCCACTCTCCAGCAGCCCCTGCCCCCCCGCGCCCGGCTCAGAATCCCCCGCCGCCGTGGGCTTCGGTAACCCCGACTTCCTGAAGGCCAGCTTCTCCAAGACGGACTCCATCACCACGGGAACCGTGTCCACCGTCAAGTAAGCCTGTTTTTGTTTGTTTAGTGATGAACGAGGCCATAAGGCCCCTCGAGTCTGCGCTCATTGCTACCTGATTTCTCCCTCCCACACACTACGCCCTCTTTTCCCATTAATGGAAGTCCTGTAGCGTGGCGGTTGGCACACTCGCCTCACAAGCGAGAGGACCCGGATTCGATTTCTGGGAGGGGGGGAAACCTTGGTCAAATATCCTTAGTCTACACGGCTCTGTTTATCTAGCAGTGAGTAAGAGCCCGGTTGTTAGTCGATTAGCGGATTGCTCTCCCGGGGTAATAAAACCCTAATAATTTGGTCACTCAATCCACGACTGTTTGTGGGACTTGCTGTGCGCAATTGGCTGCTGTGTTTCACCCACAAAATATACAGTCAATTTACTTCACAGTATATTCTGTGAAGCGCTTTTGAGACGTCACAACGACTTGATAAGGCTCTATATCTGTATCAAATGCAAAGATTATGATTATTATTATTATTATTATTTTCTAGTCTTTCCCCCACCCACCACCCAAATCTTCTCATGTTATTAACCACATTTTATATTTCTCGAAACAGCCGCCTTTCCAAAGGGGAACCTGCATTGGACGATTGCATTGGGTAAGTAGCTATATTTTTTACTAAGTCTATTTGACTGAAGGAAGCTTTAAGTGTCTCCTGTTCAGAGAAGCGAATCCCTTGCACCCTCCTCTTAATAGTGCTCACTCCGTGACTGCAAACGTCTTTTACAGCCACCACAGCAAAGGCAAAACATCACCACGACTTTTAACTCTTTCCATACTAATGTTGCTTTGCCCTGCTTTTTAGAATCATAAAATCCAATAGCACAAAAAGAGGTCATTCGGCCCATTGTGCCTGTGCCAGCTCTTTGAAAGAGCTACCAACTAGTCCCACTCCCCACCGCTCTTTCCCTATAACCTTGCAATTTTATCTCTTTTCAAGTAAATATCCAGTTCCCTTTTGAAAGTTATTATTGAATCTGCTTCCACCACCCTTTCAGGCAGTGCATTCCAGATCGTAGTAACTTGCTGTGTAAAAAGATTTCTCCTCAACTCGCTTCTGGTTCAATTTTGTCAGTTATCTTAAATCTGTGTCCTCTAGTTACCGACTCACCCACCAGTAGAAACAGTTTCTCCCTAACTAACCTCTAAAAATCCCTCATAATTTTGAACACCTCTATTAAATCTCCCCTCGACCTTCTCTGCTCTAAGGAGAACAATCCCAGCCGCTCTAATCCCTCCACATAAATGAAGTCTCTCATCCCTTCTCATCATTCTGGTAAAAAAAACATTTCCACGTTTCGCTTGTTAGGGTAGTACCAGCTCAATAGGGGGAAGATAACATCACCAAAGTTTTGTGTTATTGTCGATCTCATTTTATCAGGCAAATCTTTGGAAGCCACGGCCACTATCTTATTATTATGCAGCTGTTGCCCTCATTTTATTATGCGAAGGCCAGGGCAAAAATGTATGCAGATTTTATGTTGGACCTTGCATTTAAATGGGTATTGATTTTATGATTTGCAAGCACACACTACATCATAATAACGTGGCCTCGGGATTTTCAATGCAAACGGGCTGTATTCGGCATCAAAATACGGGGGTGCAGTAGAGGTCCTTTGCCTTGGCTCAGATTGGGGCAAATATGAGATCAGGGGTTTAGCAAGAAAGGCAGTCAATTATTTTTGGTCAGCCGGGTGGGTGTCTGACACATGAGGAAACCCATCACAGTGCTTAAGAGAATCCAACCCAAGCTGAGAATTCCATGCACCCACCTACACATGGAAATCCCAGGGATAGATTGTTGGAGTGGAATGCGCTCTCTCTCTCTTCCTGGAGGAATGCATCCTAATTCCGGAAAGTATTAAGGGGCTAATTGGCAAGAACCAAGACTTGGGGACCCCAGAGTGTGTGTTGGGGGTAACTACTGGAGCCTAACCAGCTAAAACCACATTGCTAGCACTGTCTGGCAAGCTTTCCTGCTGCTTGTCCAGCTAGGACCTTCCCATTAGGGCTTTAGCTTGCAGGGTTAACAGGAGCTGAGCGAGATGACTCCCAGCCCACAGTAAAGCAATTTAACATGTGACTTTCCAGACAAAATGTGAAGCCAGTTCAGCCGGTCGAAGTGGGTCCATTTGATGAAACCATGACAGATCTTTCAATGCCATTTCCCCACTTTTTCCTCTACATCCTGCAATACTCTCATTCATTCCCAAAGTCTGTGTGTGGGATAGTGATTTCAAAAAAAATTTCTTTTCTCCCCCCTGCAGGAGGCTGCCTACCAGTACTAGTATACCTGCGGGTATCCGGTAAGTCTTTGAGAGAATGCTGGTGCTTAGAAAATGGCAGAGTGAGTGAGAGAGAGAGAGAGAGAGAGAGCAACTCAAAGCAAGTCAGTGAAAGGTTAAATGCACATGTAGGTGGTCACCAAAGTAATCATAGAAATTTACCCCTAAGAAGCCATTGTTCAATCTCCAACTGGGTTACAGTTGGCTGCAAGGGGCATAATCACAGTCTTTATAAACGGTTAAATAATGATATTAATTAGGGTCTTTTTTGTTGCTCCCACTCTGAAGCTACAAGTAATGTGAAGTTTCAATATTTAAGATACTGGAGCTTTTCTGAATATGTCACTCATAGTCTGAGACAGACACACAGACAGACACACATACATCCACGTACACCCACAGAGCGTAGAGGAAACAGTGATCTGATACTGAGCTGCATTCTGTCAGGTTGATATCCAGATATAAAACCTATCAAAATGTAACCTTTATTCTTTTTTGTAAAAATTAGGAACGGATTGTCAGCAGAGAAGCCAGGTGCAGAAGATGTAAATATTTACCAGAAGTACATTGCCAGGTATGCAAATGCCATTTTATACCGTATGGAATAGGCTGCAATGTTTTTCAAGAGATAGAATCGAGCTGTATTGATCGGCAGCTATATTTCAGTGCCGTAAGGAATTCACGGGCTTCTTCTCTGGTGTCTCAGTTGGTAACGGCATCTATCTGTGCCATAACAGACCAGGAAGGTCCTTACTTACACTTGAGTCTGTGTGGACTGTGCTGAGCTGTGCTGATCTCAGCTTGGGAGCACCGACCGACAGAGGAAGCTTCATGTCCCAATTATCCTTGCTGGAAAGTGTGCTGGACTAGTGTTTGGTGGGTTGAGGACATGATCAGACTTGGCTACGAAGCCATGATTCTCACCCCAATTACTGCTCTCCCCTTCCCCATGTTCCAACGCTGCCTTGAGTATGTTCAGCACAAATGACGTTAATGATTATTTGATCGCGATTGTGCGTAGTAAACGTATCGAACAGGCTCCCTAGGGAGATGGGATAGAAGCAGAAAGCGTTATTTGTTTCAAGAACAAGTTAGATAGATTCCTGTTGGAAAAGAATATCTCGGGATACAGTGTCTAGTTTGGAACACGGCATGGCAAGCGACTGCCAGAATGGTGGAAGGGGAACTGGATGGACCTTATGTTCTTGTGCTTCAAACCCTGCCTGCTACAGTAGTATTAATGCACAGTTTTCGGTGGCAAGAATTGTCCTCAATCTGATTCAGAGCCGTTGTAAGGAACTTGGAGCCGAGGGGAGGGGGGAGAGAGGAGGAAGCGTGTGGTCCAGACCTGAAATTCCATGTACAGTTGATTGTTAAAGGACTCCCATCTGCCTACCTCTGGAACCCGCTTCACTCCCCCCCCCCCCCCACTAAGTGCTAGTAAAACACAGGAAATGATTTCAGCTTTGCACCCTAAACCGTCGCATTTCCATATCAGATCAGGGCCGCAGTATTTACTTTCAGTGGGGTTGAGACCTGGCGGAGAGAGAAATGCATTCCTGATGCAAGTTTAACCAAATATTTGCGGCAAACAGAAACAGTAGCCTGCGAAAACGCGGGGAGCTGATTCCATTTAGGACGGAGATTTAATTAAGGAATTTTTAATGAGGACTCCCTTGCATCTGCCAAGACCTCTGTTTTGATATTTGCTCTGCATAATGCATAAAATTTGTCCAAATATCTCTGCGTTGATGGTCAGCATGGTTCGAGATAAGCCGAGATTCAGTTTCAATTTCCTTAGTTAAAGCACTCAAGACAGGGCTGAATCTAATGCTGCAGGATAGTTTGAAGCTAACCCTCTGAAATTACCTCTAATGTGATGAGGTGTCTAGGTTGCAGGAGAGAGAGAGAGAGAGAGAGAAAAGAGAGAGAGAAAACAGCCAGGTCTTCATATGAGTCAATGTTTGTGTCTTTATGCCTCCCCGCGCGTTCTCTATTTAAGCGATTCTGTGCGCACTCTTTCTCTGGAGAGAGATTTTTTTTCACATATCAAAATGCCCGTATTGTAGTAATTTGAGATCTGTAGCAATCACTGTGTCATTACATCATTAATATTTAATTGTCGGTGAATATAATCAGCCAATTAGACTGATTCGGCGAAGATGAAATTGTCCAGAGGCCAAAGCCATCATAAAATGAGAAATACATTTGATGTGTGCGTTTTTTTTCCTTTTAAAACCATTTAATGTGCCCCAAAATGCACAAGCTTTGGTATTCAATTAGCTAAATGAACTCTGCAGTGTGATCGCTAAAAGCAACTGTGGGATTATCTGCTGTTTTAAAAAAAATCTCTTAGTTAGCTTTTTCCTGTGGATTTTACGGCGTTGGCAGATGGCGGTTCTTGGCAGACACAATCCAAATGTTTATTTGTATGTTTTTTACATTATAATTGAGGGGGTTTCGACAATCATCATTGTCAATATATAATGAGGTACACTGAATTTCACATCTCCACTCTTGGCTATCTCATAACACTCTGGCACAGAGGAGGTTCTTTTTTTGAGGGGCTGGAAAATGGTAAAACTACCTGCTGTAAAGGATAAACAAGCATATGCTTTGCTGAAGTCAGTCTAAAATATTCATTACATCAAGGTTAGAGGGCCCGCTGTTTGAAATGAACACCAAGGCAAGCAGCTACGAGCGAGTTTTCACAGTAACTTTCAACATCCAGGTTTACTAGCCCAGGAGAGGAAGGCAGCATTGTGTCAACAACAACAACAACTTGCGTTTCTATAGCACCCCTCACCGCAGGGTAGCTTCCCAGAGCGATTGACAGCATAGCAGTGTCCCACAAACAGTCGTGGATAGTGACCAAATTATTATTTTTCTCGGAAATTATTTGTTGAAACTATTTATTGAACACAGTTTTGGGCAATCAATCCACATGGGACGCTGCCATTTGCAATTGGCTGCCGCGTTTCGCCCACAAAATACACAGTCAATTCACTTTAGTTATATTCTGTGAAGTACTTTGAGACCTCTCAACGACGTGATAAGCGCTGTATCAAATGTAAGGATTATTATTTCTTATAGTTTTGCAACTAAAACCACGCAAAGCAGACACACAGGACAGTTTTATAGATGAATGCAGTAAGTTTCACTCTGTTCAAGACTGGACTGAGTGAACCGGATGCAGAAAGCAGTGAATTTCTTTTAATATGATAAATAGCGTCACACTTTTGCAGGCGTTATGCAAAATATGTATTTCTGTAAAAAATTAAAATACAATAACAGTATTTACCAAATGGACTTAAATATGAAAATGCAAGCTGTGTTCAAAGGAAAAAAAAATGTCATTGAAACTTGCTATTTAAAATAGAAAGCCTCAGCTAAACATCTGAAGGGCAGTGCTATTAAATACAGTGCCACCAACCCTCACCGGGCTTGAAGACCATAGTGTATGGCTGATTCTGGTCACAGCTTGCTTTTCGAGTTAGAACGGTATGTCTTTGGTTCAATCTTGTGTCAAATGTACAAATACAGCAAACAGAGGCTGTTTTGCCATCATCGGGATTATAGCAAGAGCCCATTCAGTGCTTTCAATGGCAAGTTATGTAGTTTTAGCTGGTTAAACTCCAGCAATAGCAACAACAAATTACATTTACACAGCGTTGGACAGTCAAGGGATTTGGTGCTGAGCTGCGGGTTGGGTTCAGGAGGTGTAGAGGGCAGCGAGGGAAGGGGTATGCCCAAAGCGAGCCTTAGCTCTTGCCAACCTGTGCCTGATACTCTGCAGAATTAGAGAAGCAATGTGCAATCTTCCAGTGAGAGAGAGAGAGGGAGTGCGCATTCTTTCCAGACATGGAGATATTGCCATGTGACGGTTTGCAGCCTGTGTCGGCTGACCAAAGAATACAAGCACAAGGACCAGCGTGCAAAAAAAGGATTTGGAGCTAACCTCCCTGCCCTCCACCACTCCTGATCCCAACCCCCAGCTCGGGTCCAAATCCCTGACTGTCCAGCACCTTGGGACAACGTCGTCCTAACGTGAAAGCCTCTGTGTTAAACGTCATTTGTTGTTGTTGATGTTGTTGCTTTTCATCATCTGGAATTCTAATCGTTTCCCGTGATATTTCCCAGTGGATCGAGTCTCTTCCCAATAACTCTTCCTAATACGGAACTTCAGTGAATCAAGGCTCTTCCCATTCTCTTCCTCATATCCAGGACTCCCGATCCGAGCAGTACCATTAACCTCTTGTCTTGCATTATTCATCATCCCTAGCGATGAGCACATTAAATGCTCACGCTCTATTGTCTAAGAACGTTAAATTGTTTTTTGGGGGTTGACTTAATGGGGGAAACTCAATCCTATTTAGAAGA
This sequence comes from Callorhinchus milii, assembly GCF_018977255.1. Classification (NCBI taxonomy): domain Eukaryota; kingdom Metazoa; phylum Chordata; class Chondrichthyes; order Chimaeriformes; family Callorhinchidae; genus Callorhinchus; species Callorhinchus milii. The sequence continues at coordinate 9,929,154 of NW_024704765.1, read as the reverse complement.
CTGTAAATACAATAGTTTAATCAGACACTCGATCCTTTTTGCATATTGTCTGGAGCACGCACACCATTGAACATAAAGCCCAAAATGAGCCCAGTGACTGCACTGTAGCACAAACACTGAACTCCCACTTCCATCATTGTATAACATTGGATCTGACAGCTTTATTTCGCAATTGGTGTCCCAATTTGCGGTATTTCTTAATGTATTCCTTCATAAAAAATATGGAATCACCAATAAGAAACTTCTAAAGTGCGCAATGTTTCATACAATCGATCATTGCACAGTTAACATTGAGGTACATTAAGTCAAATTTATATATTAAATTACATTTAGCCACTGTTAAGCACTCCGAGACGCAGCCCCATGTGGACAGTGCTATATAAATGCAAGCTGTTGTTGTTGTTGTTGTTGTTAAGAGACCTATTAAGAAATACCGCCAATTGTTATGAACAGAAATAGACACGGAACAATTGGGTTCAAGTGAAATCTGCTTCTGAATTTGTCCTATGCATTCTGCGTAACCTAAAGTGACAGGACAATTTGCTCCCTTCATTAGTCTTTTTTACTGATTAAAAAAAGAATGTTTTTCACCAAGTTTCCTTTGGCTAGATTTCCTCCTTTTGTTGTCTCTGATACCTGAGTTATCATCCGCATTGGAGCTTGGAATGACTCCAAAATTCACCAAACCACATGCCCAGATACAGTATCTAATCAGTCGCAAACCAAAGCACCAGAACCCTGTGTGTGTGTGTGTTTGGGGCGGGCGGGGGAGGTGGTAAATAATCCGTTTGGATTTAGATCTCAGTTTAAATTTAAAATTAAACTCAGTTTTCACGATGCACAGAAATTGATAAGCAACTGTTGAGCTCGGTGTTAACTTTTAAGGCGATTTTCTGCGTTCGTACAAAAAACCTTACAGCTTCAAAAATTAAGCCTGCCTTTAAAGAAATGTTCAAATGCTAAGAATATAGAGTAAATCTAGACCCAGGTGAAATTTCTACCCCAAGTGATAGATACCCCCTTCCCTTCCCCCATCTAAAATTTCTGAAACTTACTCCTGCACAGTCACTTTTTCAAAGGGGGGACAAGGCGGAATTCAAAACTAATCTGTGGAAACACTATTTCAGTGAGCGAGTGGTAAATGTATGGAACTGGCTCCCTCCCTTGGAAGCAGAACTTGTTCATTCTTTCAAAAGCAAATCAGACAGATTTCTTTTAGGAAATAATATCGTGGATTACAGTATAAAGTTTCGGACACAGCATGTCAAGCGACTGCCAGGATAATGGAAGGCAAACTGGAAGGACCTTGGTCTTATAATTATAATCCTTGCATTTGATATAGCGCTTTTCACGTCGGGAGGACGTCCCAAAGCGCTTCACAGAACACACTGTAAAGTGAATTGACTGTATATTTGTGGGCGAACGCGGCAGCCAATTGCGCACAGCAATGTCCCACAAACAGTCGTAGATTGAAAATGACCAATTTATTATTGTTTTGTTTTGGAGGGATTATTATTAGGCTCTGTGTGGAGTAAGGAAACTTGCCCAAGGTTTCGCCCTCTGCCTGGAATTGAACTCAGGTCTCTCACTTACAAAGCGAGTGCTCTAACCACTGAGCTACATGACTCCGCAAGGTTAATACTGCCAAGTAGAGATTGGTTCCTTGTAAGAGATATTTGGATTTTTTTAACACGTCTTGAAATCTTCACTTTAAACTACTTTTCGTGGCATTACTTTACATGAACGATGCAATATATGTAACTTTATTAACCATTTAACCCAGAAACGAGGTCTCTAAATCCTTGCAATAAAGTATATTTTAGAAAAAATATTAAAGCCAGGCCACATTAATCATCAAAATTGTCTTCTTTCGTCTAGCGAATTCTTATGTTCTTACATTGTGCGCTTTGGCTGATTTCAGGTCATTTGGCAGCCATGGCCTGATTTAATTGCTTGCCTTATGTGTAAAAGACAAGGCCAGTCACAAGGAAAAGAGTTCCCTCTTGATTGTAGCACTTATGTAACCAATAAAAAGGTCTCAGTTGGGAGATATTAGCCAAATTGGCTCGACTTGTCGCAACGTTCCGCACCATTATCTTACAGGAGAAGTGATCTCTCTCACCTGGAACATTATTATTGGGCCACTAGCAAGAGACAGGGAGGTTGGTTTTTAAATGGGAACTATTCCATTAGAGCAAAAAAGGCAGCAAAGCAGAGGGGAGTGGAAATGAATGAGCCTCAGCCGAAAAGCGAGCAAACCGTTTCCGATTCCCAAAACAGGGCACAAAGTCACTTAATTTCAACGCCAAAACCTAAGCAGGCTTTGGAATCATGTTAAAGGGCCAAAGCATTAATGGTTAGAGCGCTCGCCTCACAAGCAAGAGGATCCGGGTTCGAAATCTTAGGCAAGTTTCCTTACTCCACATGCCTCTGCTTACCTGGTAATAGGCAGGAACCTGGTTGTCAGTCGATTGGCGGATCGCTTTCTGGGGGTAATAGTTGGTCGCTCAATTCACAACTGTTTGTGTGACGCTGCTGTGCACAATTGGCTGCCGCGTTTCACCCACAAAATATACAGTCAATTCACTTTACAGTATATTCTGTGAAGCGCTTTGAGACTTCTCAAAGACGTGATAAGGCGCTATATCAAATGGAAGGATTATTATTATCCAAACTTTCCCACCTCGCCCCTGTTCAGATGAAGCCAGATATCCGTGCTGTATTAACAATGAATCCGACTGTGACCTATATTAAACCTGCTAATAAATGCTGCTGTTCTGCCCTATTTAAACCTGTGTAATGAATCGCTCTGATCTTTTTATTTGTCGGCGTTTAACTATTTAAAAGTTAGGTATCCCTTTCCCTCGCTCTTTTGTAATCTGTATATATTGAAACCTTCTTTAAACAGCAAACTAAAAGCACACCACTCCCTCACCCACCCCTCCCCACCACCCGCCCGCTCTTTTGATATCTTCTTTTTTTGTGAGAGTGTTCCCACCTAAGCGCTGAATATTTTTTAAAAAAAGTTATTTATATTTCGTTGCAGTAATCTACCTACTGATGGTCACCATCCCAAATCACCCCATCTGCTCAGAGATTGCTGGTTAGTCCCTTTTGATTTTCTGAGAGTGAACACAATAGAAAACATTCTGAAAGTAAAAGCAGAAGTCGCTGGGAACACTCAGCAGGTCAGGCAGCATCTATGGAGAGAGGAAAGTGGGTTAACCTTTCAGGTCGATGACCTTTCGTCAGGGGGATGTTGGAAGGGTGCAGTTTATAAGGACAGGCAAAGAAGGGGTTCGGGGAAAGAAAGACCAAGGAAAAAATTGAACAAAAAGCAAAGTAATGCAGATGCTGGAAATCTGGTATAAACACAGAAGTCTTAAGGAAAAAAATAGGTGGAGGACAGGATATGATGAGATCACAGAGGTGTTGATGGTGCAAGACAAAAAAAGGCAATAGTGGGAGATTAGAGCGAGAAAGGTGTGTTTTGAGGCCCAGTGGATGTGTGAATGGTTATAGAAGAGGCAAAGCTGAGAGAAGATGGGAGCTGTGGCTAAGGTCAGAAGTAGCTAAAGTCAGTGTTGAGGCCAGAGGGCTGTAAGGTGCCCAGGAGGTCGATGACTATTCTGAAAGTGTTGAGTGGAAGATGGACGAGGGGAGCAGACGGGGAGGGGAGAGGAGGGAAGTGGGGGGATTGGAGAGGGAAGAAATTCTCCCGGGAGTAAACTCGATGAGCCTTTTTTTTCGCTGTTACCTACCTGTGTAACTCCATGTTAACGCTACTCCCCCTCACGCCTCCTAGCTCAGAGTCAGAGCCCACAATTGTACAGCGCTCCGAGACGTTACCATGCGTGAGAGGCACAAAATAAATGCAAGTTGTTGTTGTTACAGATCGCGCTAATGCCATCTAAAAACATAGCCTAGAGCCTAATATTAGGCCCTTATCTTCTTATTTTTGCCCACAAAATGTACAGTCAGTTCACTTTACAGTATATTCTATGAAGTGCTTTGAGACATCTCAAAGATGTGATAAGGCGCTATATCAAATGCATGGATTATTATTATATAAATGTATATCCTTATCTTCTCAAGAGCAGCGAGACTCCTACCCTTCCAGCCTGGTTATAAAACGGCTGATAAATCCTCAGAGGTCAAGGTGTGAAGGATTCCACTTGTAGCCAAGTGTCGGGGATTTGATGTGGGATTTTACCCTGTTGTAAGCTCACATCATCAACACCGCACTGAGCAGCCAAAGGGATTTCAAGCCCACAGGGAGATGCGGTTTTTTTTAGCTGCAGGGAATACAGTATAATGCTGTTTCTCTGGCCAAATTAAAAAGATAATTCAAATGGGTAAGTGAGTGATGCCCTTTGGACTCGTAAGGAGAGAGAGAAAAAGGGGGAAGGCTATAGACTTGGGTTTCCATAAACTCAAATTGCTAGTGAAACGCCAGTAACAACAGCTCAGGCAGCACTAACAGGAGGATTAGTGGAGGCTTGGTAATGCCAGGAAATGTGGGCAACCATCATGGGAAAATCCCTGCGCTCATTCCAGGGTTATTTCCCTCCTTCTTTGTTGATGTGGCAACTGACTTTGATCCACTCGTAGCTGCTTTTTGTTTCACCTAAGTGGGCTGGTGCGAGCTGGGCTGGGCTGTCTTGGGCAGGGCTGGGCTGAGCTGGTCACCAGCTCTTTCACGTGGCACATCTTCCCAAGTTAATGTCATTTTGTAATTAAGGGTGTCTTATGACCGAGAGAGCGAGCAAGCGAGAGAGAGAGAGAAAGCACCCACGCTCCTGTGAGCGGGGGCAGCTGTAAGGCAACGAACTCCAGTCGAGAAGAACTTTTACCCTCTTTGTATCAACCAGTAAATCAACAGTCAATTCACTTTACAGTATATTTTATGAAGCGCTTTGAGACGTGATAAGGCGCTGTATCAAATGCAAGGATTATTATTATTATTGTAAGTCATTTGGGCCTAAAATGGGGAGGGAAAAGGGAAAGGGGAGCAGTGCAGTGATGCAAATGTTTGTGGTAAATGAATGGGTGGTGAGGCGGGGGGAGATTGACTGACTGTTCGAGTCTGTCAGGAGCCAGGCCACACGTACAAAGGGAGATTAGAAGACCACGGGTTAGGGTTTGGTCAACACAACTCAAAGATGTCTGCCTGGATGGTTCAGTGCAGGGTCTGTCTCTGTTCCCCACCCCCCCACACACACCCGCGCACACACTCTGTTGACCTCAGCTATGGCACTGCCCAGGTTCTGCTGTCTCTCAGCTTTGTTAACACGATCCATGAGGTGGTGTGGAACTGTTGCAAACATCCGACAATGTGCTCAGCTCCCAGGGAGGGAGGGAGGGTAACTCAGTGCAGACTGACTCACCCCGTCAGCACACACCTGCCTGCCTCCTAAACCAAAGCCAACGAGGAGGTTGGAGCCACAGGGTATCTCCTCTCTCAGCGGGCTGGGGTTTGGGGTGGGGGGGAGGGGGGAGCGAGACTTGCCAAGTCTCCCGCTGGGCTGCCAGGCTGCACGGTGACACCGGGGGGTGGCCCTGAACCTGCCGACACCAAAGCACCGTTGCTGACAACCCACGGGCGACGTTAACAAAAGCTCAAGTGCGGAGCCTGGCTCAGCATTGACCCACGCTTGGCTTCCTTCTCGCTGATTTCACGGCGAGTTAGGCTATCCCCCGATGAGCACATTTATCTCGTATTAACGTTGGCCGAGGATGGTATTCTATTCTATTCAGCTCAGCTCAGCTTGGTTTCTGTGTGTAGGGAGGGGAGGGGGGGGGCGGGGGGAGGGGAGGGGGCAGTGGGCCAACAATGTGAAGCGAGCCCAGGAGAACTTGGCTGAAGTGTAAAAAAAATTCTCCTGTTGGTTTAGTGTAGCTACGGACACAAAGTGTACAGCTTCGCCCACAAAATATACAGTCAATTCACTTTGGGATATATTCTGTGAAGCGCTTTGAGACGTATCAACGACGTGATCGGTGCTTTATTCAAATGCAAGGATTATTATTATTATTGACGAGCCCACAGCCCACAGTCCAGACTGTCCAAAGCTGTCCAAATAATAATAATAATAATAATCCTTGCATTTGATATAGCAAGTCAGTAAGTCTTCGAGACGTCTCAAATGACCGAAAACTTTGTGTACAAACAGAAGGTGCTGGCTTATTCATTGGTGAGGCATTGTTTTCTGTCGCCTCCGTCCTTCCTTGCTTCGTTGATTTAACCTGAATGAAACATGTCATCTGAAATACACTGATATTCAGGAGTACTGTTATGTATTGGTTAGAGCACTCGCCAGACAAGCGAGAGGATGTGGGTTCGATTCCCAGCCAGGGAGAAACGATACACAAGTTTCCTTACTCCACACGCCTGTGTTTACCTCGCAGTAAGTAGGAACCCAGTTGCTAGTCGATTGGCGGATTGCTAACTGGGGGTAATAATCCCTCAAAAAACTAAGAATAATAATTTGGTCACTCAGTCCACGACTGTTGTGGGACACTGCTGTGCACAATTGGCTGCGGAAACACTATTTGGCTGCCATGTTTCATCCACAAAATACACAGTCCATTCACTTTACAGTATATTCTCAGAACAGTTTGAGACGTCTCAACAACGTGATGAGGCGCTGTATCAAATGCAAGGCTTATTATTGTTATAAATCCTTAAATGCTGTCTTCTCTTCAAGCTGCTGAGTTTCTTTTAAGAAACTGCTGAGAAAATGACTTGAAAGTTGAGATTGAATTCGACAATTTGCCAAACTCTAGACACGCTGAAACTTTGCATAAATAGCAACGTCGATTGAAATGCAGGTGGAATCTGTAACTAACAAAATGCTCATTGTTTCCATTAGTCGTTGATGTTAATGCCAGTTCTGTGGATCAGTCGTTACTCTGGTAAAAACATACACACTGCAGCAGAGCGTTTGGTTATTGGTCAGTCTCTCATCAGAATGTGCGTTAATGTGAGCTTCACAGAAGAAACTACAGGTTGATACGAGAGAGAGAGACTTTTCAAGGTCATAAAAGCATGTCCACACAGAGGACCCCCTTTCTTCCCATTTGATCTCATCCTTCCAGAATACCCACCCCACCGTCCTCTCGTTACAGCATCGGGCTGTTTCTCAAACAAGTCCAACGTTCTCTCTTGCAAACTCATTCCAGCTGTTGATCATTCTCTGTGTAAAGGAATTACTCGTCACACACAGGACTTGTGCATGTGTGTCTGTGTGTGACCTCTTGTCCCTTTACTTATGACTACCTAAAAGTATCAGTGTGGGTTTGCTTTCTCAAATTATTTAGCATTTTGTACATTGGCCGAAAATGCTCCCTATAAGTATAATTGTTCACTCACTTTGTGTTTGTTTGTGAGACGTTGCTGTGCGCAAAATTGGCTGCCGCATTGACCAACACTTTGAGACATGCTCCTGTCGTGAAAGGCACTATATAAGGCTTTTATTTTGTTTTTATTATTAATTCTTCTGCGAGCTCCCCACTCAGAAGCGTCTCTTTTCAAGATGGTGATGGTGACCAGTCACTGATCTCACTCATTCTCCTCTTGTCCTTATTTGCAGGTTTTCGGGCAGTCAACAGTGTGGACACATTCACTGCGCCTATCAGTACAGAGAACATTACCATTGTCTGGATCCAGAGTGTAACTATCAGGTACAAGAGACACCCACTCCCCCCCACCCCCCCATATACCCCCAAGGCTCGAACCTGTGACCCCAATTTCCTCAAAATCAACCCCCCCCCCTCCAAAAATGTTTTTTTTTTAAATTATTAATAATTTGCCTGCTCAATCCACGGCTGTTTGTGGGACGCCACTGTGCGCAATTGTCTGCCTCGTTTTGCCCACACAATACACAATCAATTCACTCTACAATATATTCTGTGAAGCGCTTTGAGACATCTCGAAGACGTGATAAAGCACCACATCGAATGCAAGGATTATTATTATTATTGTTCGTCTTTAGATTTCTGATCAAGCAGACGGGGTTTTTGGAATATTCTTAAATGATTCTCGATTTAGTGGCCACTAATCTTCTCGGGAAATCACAGCAAAATAATGGGGTGACCGTAAGTAAGCACGGTCGAAGAGGAAGGTCTTCAGGCGTGATCTAAAAGAGGGGAAGGAGGGAGGGCCAAGACAGAGGGATTGAGGGAGTGAGTTTCAAAGCTTGCTTGTTGGCCAAAAAGACTGATCCAAGCACAAAATTTGGCAAGGAACGTTTCAAAGCCTCACTGGTGGGGGTGGTTATGGTGTATTTATATTTTCCATTTAAACTCATTTTGCCTGCACGGTAGTTAACATTTTGCGTGAATAAAATAAATTAATCCATTTCTAAAAAAAAAGTGCAAAGCAGATTTGCCTTCTGTGATATCTCGCAGCTTTTATTTATTGTTGATGATAGGGACTGTGATTTTTTTCACATGGGGGCTTTTTCCTTCCATTAAAAATCATTGCTTGCGTGCCAGCTGGCTTCAATTCTCCTCTACTCTTGCCAACATCAATCTTACCATCTGTTGCTGCTTCAGAGGAACAGCTCAGTGCTCCTTTTTGACTCGCAGACTGAATGAAACATTTCGGAATTAAATATTGACTCCGTTCTGGAGCTGGGGATGAACCTGAAACGCACGGCTAGTTTACTGAGGTCCACCCAGATAGCCGGCCATTGACAATTGACCTTTCTCAATCCTCGTGTTGGCTTCAACCGTTCCCTCACTCCACCAACAATTGAGACACTTCCTCCACTCAACATCACTGGCAAGCTCACACACACACACACACATGGTGGCAGTTTCTAAGAGTGAAAGTATCACAGTCTCAACCATCTGATTCCACGCTGCCTCCTCTTATATTCTTCCAACTCTTGTTTTTCCCCTCTCTCTTTCTTTCCCACTTTCTCTCTTTTTCCCTCTGTCCCGTCTGCAAAGGATCTGATGGCAGAGATCTCGGCTAAGTGTTGGCAAGTTGAGAGATTCTACTGGTAGTTGGTGCAAATTCAAGGCAAAGATTTAGGGCAGAATTTAGGAAAGCTCTTAAGTTCAGTCTCACTTTGGAACACAGTTTTCCGCAGTTCTTACCAGCATCATAACTAAGACTGAATTTAAGAGTTTTAAAGAAACAACATTTTGTCACTCAATCCACGGCTGTTTGTGATGTGGAACACTGCTCTGCGCAATTAGCTGCCACGTTTTGCCCACAAAATATAAGAACATATACATAAGAATATAAGAAATGCTAGACGAAAAAAGATCAAGATCCATCTAGTTCACCTTCCACCTTCCTGACGGCTTCAATCCACTTTACAGTAAATACTGTGAAGCGCTTTGAGACATCTCAGCGACGTGATAAGGCGCTGCATCAAATGCAAGGATTAATATTACTATTATTTTCACAATATTCTGCACAACCTTAAGTGTCAAAACAATTTTCTTAAGCCCAAACAACGTGAGGACTTTCCCCTCAAGGATGACACATTCCAAGCCGAGTTTCCCATCTCAGTCCCAGAACAGTGTCACAAGCAGTTCGAGAAGAGATGTCCCCCCAAAACATGCATTGATTATTATTATTATTATTATTCACTGACTGCTAACAGGATGGCAAAGTGGAACAGGAGCAATAAATTTACAAACCAAGCCTTGAGAGACAGACAGAGAGAGAGAGAGACACACACACGAGCGCACACACACACGCACACACACAGACACACACACTGAAGACCACTTGAACGATTAAAGCAGACTTTAAATTATGGAAACATTAAACACTGTTAAGCTTTTCTAGGATGTTATAAGCTAACTGTTATAGCACCAGGGATACACTTACAGCGCTGTAAAGTGTCACTCCATAGACAATATTCAGTGGTTTCTATCGCTTACCTGTAGTATCAAGTGGGATTATAAAGGGAGTTGGATAGTGTCTGCCTGACTGTTAATGCTTTGAACGGTCTCTACTTCAATCTGATTTTCTGCTGCACAAGCAGTGCTCAGGGCAGACCTCACCTCCAACTAATAATAGCCCTTGCATTTGATATAGCACTTTATCACGTCGTTGAAACGTCTCAAAGCGCTTCACAGAATATACTATAAAACGGATTGACTGTTTATTTTGTGGACAAAAGGCGGCAGCCAATTGCGCACAGCAGTGTCCCAGAAACAGTCATGGGCCAAATTGTTTTCCCATTTGCTTTTGGAGGGAATATTACCCCCTGGAAAGCGATCTGCCAATCGACGAGCCACTAGGGTTTCCTACTTCCAGCTAATCAGAGGCATTGTGGAGTAAGGGAACTTTGCCGTACTCAGGTTTCGCCCTCGCCCTTAGGGAATCGAACCCGGGTCCTCTCGCTTGCGAGGCGAGCGCGTTCTAACCATGGCGCAGCAGGACAAGCAAAAAAAGGAAAGGTGGGGCGCAGTGTCTGACGCTGGGTATTTTGTTTCCCCGCAGAGATTCACCAGTAAGCAGGACGTGATCCGCCATTACAACATGCACAAGAAGCGAGATAACTCGCTGCAGCACGGCTTCATGCGTTTCAGTCCCCTGGATGACTGCAGCGTGTATTACCACGGCTGTCACCTGAACGGGAAGAGCACACACTACCACTGCATGCAGGTAACCCTCTTACCCACAGCCTGGCCCACTGCGACCCACACGCTCTCTCGATCGGCCTCCAGCCAATATATAGAACAACAACATTAATAATAATAATAATCCTTGCATTTGATACAGTGCCTGATTACGTCTTCGAGACGTCTCAAAGCGCTTTCACGGAATATGCTGTGAAGTGTAATGACTATATGTTCTGCAGGCAAAACCACGACAACAACTTGTATTTGTATAGCGCTCCACCATCAACAGTAGGCGCCTCCAGACTTTCTGCCCCCCTGCCACCCCGCCCCCCACACTTTGGAACTCCATCCCACAGTCCCTTCGCCTCGCCCCCCCCACCCCCACATCCTCCTCCCACCTTGCCTCCTTCAAGGCCCGTCTCAAGTCCCGTCTCAAGACCTTCAGAACGAATGACGACACATCTCCCGAGTGACCGAGAGTTGGCTTTGCAAACACAAACCCACGATGACCTCTGAAGCATCCTCATCACCACGCGCGGGGGAAGCAATATTTTTTGGCTCGATTTTTGCGTGGGGGAAAAAAAAGAGAGAGACATAACGTACACAAATAGGTAATGGCGAGGAAAGGAGAGGAGAGGTGGTCAGGGTGGGGGAGGTCTTTTTGTTAAAAATAAAAGCTGAAATCTCACTCGCGTTAAAGACTGTTATAAAATCCATCAAGGCTGAGCCTCTTGTGAGTTCTGCAGTCTTCTTTCTCACTTGCAACACATCCGCTCAGAGTCGAGGTCCCAGCATGCGATATCCTCCATGAACTCAGCAGTGTCTCCCTCGGCTCAATCTGCTTCAGGAAATCATCTTCCTGTCTCCAGCAGCATACTGTCATTTTAAGAGCAATTTCTGCTCGTTTGCGCTATTTTTTTTAAACCGACTATTTTTAGAGCGCGTCTGGGGAACAAATGAACGGACGGGTGGCGGAATAGCAAAGCCAGCCAATTTCCCTCCTCACCCCCCACCACCACCACCCCAAAGTGAAGAGTGAAAAGCCCTTAATTTTTCCCAGCAGCAGTGAAGAACAAGTCGCAATCTAGTTGATCTGAAATGGGGAGGGGGAGTGGGAGGAGAGTGGGATAAAGAAACTTTCATATCACAGTGGTTTCTGGTTCGTGAGTGAAAACGGTGGATTTTCGCTTGCTGCAAATTTGCTACATTAGAAAAAATCAGGACAAACACCCTCTCCCCCCCCCCCCACTCTGTCTCTCGTACCCCAAATGATTGGGCTCAAGACCACTTGCAAAATGCTTAAAGTCTCCGCGATAGTGTGAGCTGGGTGCGTCACTCCAAGGGGGGAGAGAGTGCGTCTTTACTTGAGACTTCCAGATCTATGTGTCATTGAACTCTCTGTAATTTGGATAGTGGAGTCCTGTAGCTCAGTGGTTAGAGCACTCACCTTGCAAGCGAGACCCCTGGGTTCAATTCCAAGCCGGACGAAACCTTGGGCAAGTTTCCTTACTCCACACAGAGCCTAATAATAATCCCTCCAAAACAAAACAAAAATAAATTGGTCATTTTTAATCCATGACTGTTTGTGGGACACTGCTGTGCGCAATTGGCTGCCGCGTTTCGCCCACAAATATACAGTCAATTCACTTTACAGTCTATTCTGTGAAGAGCTTTGAGACATCGAGAAGACGTGAAAAGCGCTAAATGCAAGGATTTTTATTATTATATTATAATAATAATAATAATAATAATAATAATCCTTGCATTTGATATAGCGCTTTTCACGTCGGGAGGACGTCCCAAAGCGCTTCACAGAACACACTGTGAAGTGAACTGACTGTATATTTACTTATAGTCTTAAGTATGGTGACGAGTTTCTGTGTTGGGCAGACACACACACACACACACACACACACACATCCACCCATATCACCCCCGCGATTAAGTAGGAATTGGGTGTCAGTGTCACCTCCACGCCAAACCAGTGAAAAAGGGGTTAATCCTTCGCTTGATTATCAAACGTAAAGTTTCCCAGCTCCAAACTAAAACAGGGACGTCCGTGTGACAACATCACTTAAGATAACCGGAATGAAAGCCTTCTCGGAGAATGAAGGGCAATGCTGGTTTGACTTTGCCCCTTTAAAGAGCAAAGTCCTTTGAAGTTCCTTTGATTTTTTTTGTCTTTTTTTTTATATATATATAAAGCAAAGGTAGCTGTATTTTCACTAAAATAACTCGACTTTGGATTAGTTTCATCAGTCGTTTCAGTCCCTCACCTTCATCAAAGCAGCTTCAGATCAAAGGATGGTAACCTTAAAGGCATGACTATGGACCTGATCTCTTCAGTTAATCCTTAAATGCTCAAACTTATTACTTTTGTAGGAAGAACGATTAAATGTTAACATTTTAACATCTGGAGGGACGCCTCCTGCTTACCTAATTTCGGAGTTGATCTGGAGTTGATGTGGTCTGACCTCTGGCCATTTTCCTTAATAGTGAATAAATTAAAAAAAAACTCCAACTATGCTTTGAGATGGCCTCCTGAAGTGAAAGGCACTCCATCATGTGCAAGGATTATTATTAATAATATAATAATAATCCTTGCATTTGATATCGCGCATTATCACGTTGTCGAGACGTCTCAAAGCGCTTCACAGAATATAATATAAAGGGAATTGACTGTGTATTTTGTGGGTGAAATATTAGAGTGTTATTACAACCTATAGAGGTTGTGTAAGTGATGATCTTTGACTTACAATGAGTTGAGTATCTATCCATACAATCCAGTATTCCTTATAAATTTCTTTTCCATCCCTATTCCCTTCAGGTTGGTTGCAACAAGGTTTACACCAGTACCTCTGACGTGATGACTCATGAAAACTTCCACAAGAAGAACGCACAGCTGATCAACGACGGCTTTCAGCGATTCAGGGCAACCGAGGACTGCGGAACGCTTGTCTGTCAGTTCTACGGGCAGAAAACCACGCACTTCCACTGCAGGTACCTGTGTGCTCAGGGCTGCCTCTCCATCCTAGCCCAGTGCTGCTTCTAACACACATTGGCTGGTCTGCCTATTGAGGTGGACGACAAAGATCCCTTAGCGCCATTCGAGAAAGAGGAGGGAGTTTCTCTCTCCCGGTGTCTCTACCCCCGAGAGAAGTTGGTCATTCACTTCATGCCTGTTCTTGTGGGACGCTGCTGTGCGCAATTGGCTGCTGCGTTTCGCCCACAAAATATCAGTTGCCTTTACAGTGTATCCCGTGAAGCGCTTTGAGACGTCTCGAAGACGCGATCAGGCGCTACATCAAATGCAAGGAATATGATGATTATTATGGTCATTGTTTGGTTCCAGGCGACCCGGCTGCACCTTCACCTTCAAAAACAAGTGCGACATCGAGAAACACAAGAGCTACCACATCAAGGATGACGCCTACGCCAAGGACGGCTTCAAGAAATTCTACAAGTACGAGGAGTGCAAGTACGAGGGCTGCGTCTACAGCAAAGCCACCAACCATTTCCACTGCATCCGAATGGGCTGCGGCTTCACCTTCACCTCCACCAGCCAGATGACCTCCCACAAGCGCAAGCACGAACGCAGGCACATCCGCAACTCCGGCGGTCTGAGCCTGGCCTCCCAGCTGCTTGGCCGCAAAGAGAACGAGGCCGACGACTCCAGCAACGACGACCTGATCGACTACTCGGCCATCAGCAGCAAGAACTCCAGTCTGAGCGCCTCACCCACCAGTCAGCAGTCCTCGGCCCCCATCCTGCTGTCCACCCCCACCACAGCCTCTGTCTCCTCCGGCCAGACCGGGAAGCCCATGAGCAGCCTAGCGTCCGTTAGTAAGATCTCCACTCTTCTCTCCCAGTCGCTCCCAAGCTCCATGCCTGTGGCTCTAGCCCTCTCCAGTGCCGGGTCCTTCTTCCCCATCATCTCCGGCAGGGTGCCCCTGGCGCTGCCCGTCACGGCAGCCGGCCTGCTGTCTGCCATCCCCTCCAACGTCCCTCCAATGCCAAAGGACCCTTCTTCAAGGACGTGCGGATCCAAAACCCTGTCTCCGGTGTCCACCTCCATCATGGAGAAAATCACAGCAAGTAAAGGCCTGATCTCGCCAATGATGGCCCGGCTGGCGGCCGCCGCCCTTAAACCATCCAACACAGTGGATTTGGGTAAGTCTTTATAACCAGAGTCTTCACCTTTCCGCCGGGTGTGTAAATGCGATTCACGATGAACAACTTGGCTCCCAGAAGCACAATCCATATCCCCTCTTGAAAGCCTTCAGCCTCTCTGCCCACTCAGGCTTTGGAACTCCATCACACATTCTCTTCGCCTCACCCCCAACCCCCCCATCCACCCACCCACCCCCGCCTTGCGTCCTTCAAGGCCCGTCTCAAGACCTTCTTCTTCGACCATGCCTTCAGTCACCCTCCTACCCTCAGCCTCCCTGCCCTCCACCCCTCTTGATCCCAACCCTCAGCTCGGGTCCAAATCCCTGAACGTCCCGTGTCTTGGGACGTTTTCCTGACATGAAAGGCGCTGTACAAAGTACTGTGAAGTGAATTGACTGCGTATTTTGTGGGTGAAGCAACGACGACAACAACTTGCATTTATAGAGAGCCCCTCAGGCTGGCTAGCGTCCCAGAGCGCGCTGTCGCTCATTGATATTCAGGGAAAAAGATGGGGCTGGGTGACTTTCAGGGTTAAAAAGTTCGTGCTCTGCTTATTTCCCTTCCAGAGAAGAGCTCTCTCGCTTGCGCTCACAAAAGAGTAGATTGTTTCTTTGTTTGGCCGTTTTCCTGTAATAATTCAGATATTTGATCACGTTAATTGGACTCACTGTCTCCAGAGCCTGTCTACAATGCTGAGGTTTTTTTTTCCTTTGGGTTACTGCATGGAGTGATATCTAGATGTTATTGTAATGCGAAAAACACTTCAAAAATCTTAATTAACAGTTCGTCCTCTCGAGGATTGGATAAACACAGGTGCAAATGAATGCTTCAACTTTCCACGTCTTTATTTTTCACGTTTCTGGAAAAAAAAGATTTCTGGTGTTTTTTTTATTAAGGAATTTGTTCATTTATTTATTTGTTTGGGAGATAAAGATACGTTACCCATTTCCGAAAGAACACAAGCCTGAACTCAATTCCTGCACAGTGTCTCTCAGTCTGATGCACTCGTTCATTCAGAGGGCTGAAATTCGGGACAGTTCATATTAATAATAATAATAATAATAATCCTTGCATTTGACATAGTGCCTTATCACTTTGTCGCAATGTCTCAAAGTATCGAAATATTATCGATTTGGGGGATTAGTTATCAAATCAAATAATTAAAAATGATCGCGTAATTGAGATTGGATAGACAGATAGCTCTGAGAGCTGGTACAGACTCGATGGGCCAAATGGCCTCCTCTTCTGTGCCGTAAATTTCTACCTTTCTCTATTCACTCCTTCTTACGTGAATCCCCAGCTCGGGTCCAAATCCCTGACTGTCCAGCGCCTAGGGACGTCCTCCCGACGTGAAAGGCGCTGTGTAAATGCAATTTGTTGTTGATGTTGTGATCTCAGATCAGCTGCAGAAAAGGAAAGTTAGCGTCCATTTTTTTGAACAGCGAGCTCGGGAAGTGACACAGGCAGAAAGTCGGGAAGTTCCTGCTTGCCTTCTCGGAGAGCAAACCGTCATCCGAAGCGAAAGCAGCAAAAAAAAAACAATTTCTCCGTAAACCACAATAACGGACTGCGTAAAGGTCACGGGGAACACCACTACTCTTTGGGTTTTTTTTCCACATTAGCAAGCCATCTTCTTGAGGAAAAGTATTGTTTTTTTTTTTCTCATCTGCTATGCCTCAGGGCAAATTAATATTTCAGTCACTTGTGTCCTGCCGGGGAAAAAAAAATGCAGAGCGTAGGCAATTCTGTCAGAATATTTATCTCTGTGGTGTCCGGCATATCTAAATGGTGAAGTTGTGGAGTCCTGTAGCGTAGTGGTTAGAGCACTCGCCTCGCAAGCGAGAGAGGACTTAGGCAGGGCGAAACGTTTGGTAAGTTTCCTTACTCCACACACACACATACACACACAAACACACCTCTGTTTGCCTCGCAGTGAGTAGGAACCCGGTCGTTATTGATTGGCGGATCGCTTTTCTGGGGGCAGTAATCCCTTCAAAAACGAACTCAATCAATAAATAAAAATAATAGTTTGGTCACTCAATCTACGACTGTTTGTGGGACACTGCTGTGTGCAATTGGCTGCACTGAAAAGAGGGTAAGGGATGAGGGGGGGAAAGAAGGTTGCCTTACCTACCTAAGTCCCACTCCGAATCTGTCACACTCCCTCAGCATTAGCATGATGTTTAACGAACGGATAAGAGGCGCAACCGCAAATTAGTTATGACAATTACATCTTTTTCGCCTCATTCTCTTCTCACCACCCACCCCACTCCCTCCCCCCACCACCCCCTCTCGCTCTCTCCCTCCTCGCCCACCATCTCAAGTCCTGACGGCTTGACATAATTTTGAAATAATTATCACTCGGCTTGTTCCATCACTGAGAAGGAGTCAGAATGCATCTCGTCAAGTACTGGGGAGGGAGGGGGGGTGGTGGGGGGAAAAACTGCTGACCAACAATAGCTATATTGTGCTTTTTTTTTTTCTCTTTCTGTCTCTCTCTCACTCTTTCTCTTTCTCTCTCTCTCGCTTCGTTTCTCTTTCTCTCTCTATCTCACAGGAAACGGACAACCGACACAGCTGAACCAGTTCAGTTTGGTTCAGATGAAGCAGGAGCCAAGCGATGGGCTCAAGACGCATTCCCAGGACCAGAGCCTCAATCTCAGCTTGAAGGATCACGGGTGAGGCCCTGTTTCCTGGCTCTTCCAGTCATTGATTATCCTCTGGGTAAAGAAAAGATTCCTGGTATCTGTCCTGAAATTGCCCCTTTAGAACACGCTACAGTGATGATTATTATTATTATTATTCAGTGGACCTTGTCTGAAACAATCGTGCTTACGGTCATCTCCCCCCTCCCTCTCCCCCTGGCTCGGGGTCAGACTCCGCCACTGTTTAGCACTCTGGGACGCAACCCGGGGTGAGGGGGCACAATATAAATGCAAGTTACTGCTGCTGAAACAACCATGAGGTGAATGACCAATTCACCGGCAGGAACTCCCTTCTCTTTGGGAATATTGTCGTCGGATCATTAGCCTGATCCCGAAGAATGGACAGGGTTTAGATTTCACCTTGGATTGATCCAATGTCTCTAACGTTAAATAAAGCTGCAAACCACAGGACATGAACGTGTCTCATCGGCTGTGCCTAATATTTGGCATCCTGGGACAGACCTGTCTGAAAAAGCTCTTTCTTTTTCCTCCAGCAATGAATCCAATGGACACGTGGAATCAGGAAACACCTCCCTCTTATCCTCATTTCTCAATAAGGTAAGAGTCAGTTGTCAAACAGCAGGGAATCTGTAGCTCCCACAGGATACCGCTTGTGGTACTCACAAGACCCTCTGGGATCTCTCAGTCACAGAGTTACCTGCCTCAGTTAAATGGGTGGGGTGAGGTGGTTGGAGAGGATACCAAGCCTGGATGTCTATCACCGGCTCAGTGCTGGGCTGTGTCTCTCCAGGTCTCCCATGCCAGCAGTGGGCTCAGCACGTTACTGAACCTGAAGCCAGACCCTGATGGTGGTGCCTGTGCAGACCTGGACAAGGTTGCCTACATGAGCAGAGTGATGACCGTACAGCGACAGGAGAAACCCGTGGAACTCTGGGAAAAGTACCTGCGAAGGTAGACGCAAGGACTGGTTTTGCCGTTAAAATTCCTGTGAGCGGCCCCTCCACTTCCCCCCCTCCCCCCTGCTTCCCCTCCCATTCCACCCCTCTGCTACCCCAGTCATTCCCACACCCCACCCCCCACTTCGCCTCGTCCCCACTAACCTCAAAGAGCTTCACAGAATATACTGTAATGTGAACTGACTGTGTATTTTGTAGGTAAAATTTGGTCTTCCTTTATATCCCGGTCCTTTACTACAACAACAACAACCACAATTGCTTGTAGCGCCATTAAGTGGGGTAGCATCTCGGAGAGTTTTATTGAACGCCTGTGGAAAGCCTTCTGATGTTTTTCCATCTCCTGCTCTTGTCCAGGTTCACGACTGACGACTACTGCGAGGCCCAGTGCGATTTCCTCCACAAAACCCATTTCCACTGCTCGGTGGAGGAATGTGGGGCCCTGTTCAGCACCTTGGACGGAGCCATCAAACATGCCAAGTAAGTGTTACCTACGGGCAAACAAACCGTGCAAACACTTTCCAGACAATACTACGCAGCGCAACAATAAACTCCTTGAAGGGATTTGCTATCTACAATGACTCAGAAATGATGCAAAAGAGGCAGCTAATCTACCCCGGGGAATAACAATCGTCAGTAATTATTAATAATAATAATTTGGGCAGGAAAGAAAAGCAGGTCCTCAGGTACTTTGGCAGAGCCTTGCGTCCCTCAATTGTTGGCAAGATTGGCAAGGAGGGGGAGCTGTCAATCAATCAATCAATCAATCATCCTTTCCTTCCACATCACATGATCACCAAACCAGAATTGCAATATCCTGACAAAAAGAAATACGTTGGCACTAAATCTTGCGTTGAATTAGAAATGTAAAGACGATGTGGGTGGGGGGAAACATTTGCAGGGCTATGGGGTAAGAGCGGGGAAGTGCGACTAGTTGGATAGCTCTTTCAGAGAGCCGCGATAGGCATTCACGGCCGAATGGCCTCGTTCTTGTCCTCAAAATGTCTCCGGTCCTAACACTGAAATCCCGACAGCATGACAGCTCTATTGATTTGGTGCTTCTGCCCCCTCTATTTGCCCCAGTGCAGTGACTGATGGAGAGGGTGGGGGACCGGCACGATTAATACAGTACCAGCAGCACAGCAC
Source organism: Callorhinchus milii (assembly GCF_018977255.1). Lineage (NCBI taxonomy): Eukaryota > Metazoa > Chordata > Chondrichthyes > Chimaeriformes > Callorhinchidae > Callorhinchus > Callorhinchus milii. Next base: position 9,909,629 of record NW_024704765.1, on the reverse strand, counting down.
ACAATAGTGAGAGACAAACAGTCAAAGCCAAAACACCGATTTATTTTAATACAATATATATACATTCTGTCGATAAATCATCGTAAACTCACGTTCCTCATAAATAAAGTGTGCCGCAATCCACTCTGTCTCTGTGACCCATTCCCTTTCGCGCCGTCTCTGTTTATATTTATGAAATTTCTGCACAACCTTGTTTTGACCCGGGCTTGATTCTAATTTAAGTCGGTTTTATTATTTAAATAATTTATGCAGATTAAAAAAAANCTGGAGGTTATCCAAGGTCCAATTACCTTGATGACATCACGTTGGGGAAGCTGCAAGATGCTGCAGATTCGATAGGATAGCTACAGAGGAACTATTTTAAGATGATGTCCCCTTGTTCTGGGTTCCCCCAGAATCCAGAACAACAACTTGCATTTATATAGAGCCCCCTCACGCAGGGTAGCGTCCCAGAGCACTTGACAGTGGCGGAGCACGAGCAAAGGATGGTGGGGGAGGTGACCGTAAGCACGGTCGAAAAGGAAGGTCTTTAGTCGTGATCTAAAAGAGGGGATGGAGGGGGCAAAGCGGAGAGATTGGGGGAGAGAGGTCCAAAGATTTAATTCCAATGAGATGCTCCGATTGTGTGTGTGTGTGTATATGTGTGTGTGTATATGTGTGTGTGTGTGTGTGTGGTGAGTGGGGTGGGGAAAGGGGAGTCGGGGAGGGTGCTGACTCTTCTAAAGTGCGCACGTCGCCAACACAAACGCCTCCGGTTTCCATCGCAGTTTCCACTTCAGAGCTGATGGTGGAGCAGTGAAAGTCAAGTCGGAGCCATCATTGTTCTCCTCCTCCGCTCCTATGGAGAGCCGAGCTCCCACCGCCACCTCCTTCGCTTCCATCGCCATGGTCTCCGCTCCGGCCATGCAGGTCTCCGCGGGGAGTCCAGCCGTCGTCACCTCCGCCCCCACGTTGCTGACCTGGAAACATCTGGCAGCTTCCATCCCGCCGATCCCATTGTCTACCATCGTGTCGTCTCCCCTGGCCACCACCTCCCTGGAGAACGCCAAGCCCCAAGTCAAACCAGGTTTCCTCCAGTTTCAAGAGAAGTGAGTACAAGCTCTACCCGAACAGCCTGAGATCCCGGCTCGGCCCCTACCTACGAAATCAGGGTCATTAAGAAGATTACGTCTTAACATCACGTCCCTGGTCACAGTCGTTCACTTCCTCCCGGGGGTGGGGTGGGGAAGGTAAGGGGTTTCTCCTCAAGGCAGAACTGGCTCCACGTGTTTGGCATCGGAATGTCGGAATATCTCTCTCGATAGTCCGGTTCCAGAGCCAGTCAGGTCCACAATACTCCAGGGCACAGCCCAGCATGGCTCATCAGCAGGACCTGGATGAGCAGATCAGTGACTGGGGGCAGGGAATCCTCCCACTCATCTCCTCTTAACCCTGCAAGCCAAATGGCGGCATGCAATGTTGTCACCAGTAATAATTAGTACGTCGATTACAACTAGGGTCAAAAGCACTCAGTAAGTATCACTAGCCTGGGGTAGAAAGGGTTACCTCGAGTTATTATTGGCCTCACAGGGATGTCACTTGTTGCTCAGTGCAAGGATAGCCGGAGATGTGTTACAGAAAGGTAAAGACAACCGTACCTTTAAACTGAAATAACATCAGGAAACCTTCACATCGCTGAAAAGGATTTACTCCGCAGTAAATCAAGGCTTTATTGTCTTTTGATACAAATAACAATTCACTCGTGGCCACGTGAGGGAATCCTGGCGGAATATATAAGACTCCCATCCTCGGTCTTTTCCCAACAAACTCCACTGATTCCATGGACACGTCACTCCTCCCATGTAAGTCATGGTCGGACATGCATGTGGCAAAGCGTCTCGTGTTTTTTTCACAGTGACTCAAGTCACTCAGTATCTCACTGAGGACTGAAGTGATTGATATTCTGAACTTTCTTACATCACAAGGGTTTGTAATATGCATTCATCAGTCATTCCAAAGGATGTGAGGCTGCTCTAAATGTCAGACTGTCACTGTGGGTTTGCAATGGCGACTAACTAAAGATCACAAAGCACACTTGTTATTAGGGAACAGCCCTGGCAGCTGGGAGGGATTTATAGGACGATCTTGGGGACTAGATATCACTGGGGTCGAATTTGGGATATTTCGTACCAAGAGCATTTAATAAACATTAACTCCGACTGATGTCTGGGAGAAGCAACAAGAGGGTCTCACAACAGGGTGGTCTAACTGGCGGCCTGCATCCCGCCCAGCGGGGATGATTTCATCCGGCCCACGAACCGTACAGGAGATACGCAGGTCCCCGAGCCAATCAGCATACGGTCACCAAGGGCTCAGGGTTCTGACCGCCGAAGAGACTGGAGCAATTAGGAGACGTCACCAGTGTTTCAGAGAAAACTTTATGCCTATACATGAGGGAGAAGGGAATGGAGGGGTTACTGTGTAGGAGGGATGGACGGAGGCTCTTGTAGAGTAGAAACACCAGCACAAGGCGGTTACAAATCAGCAAACGGATAAATTCAGTGCGATAAACACCAAACGTCCCACTGATTTGACTGAGTAATTTCTGGGGGGAGGTGGGGGGGCGGAAGGGGTCGATTTCTCTCCCTGATCTGACCGTCCTTTGTTTTTTCCACAGCGACCCCTGCCTGGCCACGGATTGTAAGTACGCAAACAAGTTCCACTTCCACTGTCTGTTCGGAAACTGCAAGTACGTGTGCAAGACGTCTGGGAAAGCCGAATCCCACTGTCTGGACCACATCAACCCCAACAACAACTTAGTCAATGTCCGTGACCAGTTTGCCTATTACTCTCTTCAGTGCCTCTGCCCAAATCAGGTAAGCAGACCAGAAAAGGCATCATCTTCACTGGAATGTCTTCACATTGGAAGACATAATAATAATAATAATAATAATAATAATAATAATAATAATAATAATAATAATAATAATAATAATAATAATAACAATCCTTGACGTCTCAAAGCCCCTTACAGGATATACTGTCAAGTAAATTAACTGTATGTTTTTTGGGCAAAACATGAACATTTTGTGGACATTTACCTACAACCTTCACAGTCACTACATCTCACAGTGTACCCTGGGAAGCACTTGGAGACATCCTCCTGATGTGAAGAGTGCTGTATCAAATGCAAGGATTGTTAGTATTAGTTTTATTTGCCCCTAATGTTATAGATTTGTCCACAAAATACACAGCAGATCCACTTCACAGTATATCCTGTGAAGCGCTTTGAGTCTTCTCAATGGCAAGGAGGGTAGGGACTGCAGACTAAGACTAGGTGGAATTCCAAGCCTCTTGCTTGTGGTGCGTTTCAGCCAGCTCGTCCACTGGAGAAAATCCCTGTTCAATTATGAATAAAGTAAGGCTTCATGTCTTTGTGGAGTTGAGGAAGTGAGTTAATACTTGTTACCTTGTTGGTTTGGCAAGCGACTGACTGATTCCTGAAGCAGCAGAAATGCCACGATCAGATATATAAAAAAAAACTTTGTGTCTGGGTCTGACAGTGGACAATCGAGGAACAGTCAGAACTACCAAGCAAGCCAAGGCAGATAGACAGCGAGATAGAGTCTGTAAAGTTCTCAGGCAGAGCCTGTGGTTCACAGACATTCAAATCCATATTCATAGTGAGAATGGCCGCCTTCACCTTCAGAGCTCAGCACAAAGCTTTCCATTCGTAGGTTTCAAGCGAAGGCGTAGGAGCAGTCGACGTGCGTTTCCACACAATCCCAAAACGGTTTCCACATATACAAACAGCAACTTGCATTTATGTAGCGCCCCCCCCCCCCCCCCCCCGACTCGCGCAGGGCAGCGTCCCAGAGCGCTGGAAACGCACATCAACCTTATGTGTGGTGCGGTAACCACTCTGGGCTTTTCATTTCAGCAATGTGAGTTCCGGATGAGAGGACATTACCACTGTTTACGACCAGGCTGCAACTTTGTCACCAACATCACCACAAAACTCCCCTGGCACATCAAGAAGCACGAGAAGGCGGAGCGGCGGGCCGCCAACGGATTCAAGTACTTCACCAAACGTGAGGAGTGCGGGCGGCTGGGTGAGAATAGGCTACATTTGTGGGGGCGGTTTTTGGGGGGAGGGGGTCAGCTGGGTGTCTGACACATGCGGAAACTCATCCCCATGCTTAAGGGTGTCCAAACACGACTGAGAATTCCTTATGTCTCACCTACACATGGAAATCCCAGAGATAGATTGTTGGAATGGAATGCACTCTCTCCCCCACCCCCCGCCCCCCGAAGGGACGTATCCTGCTTACCCAATTCCGGAAAGTATTAGGCACCCAGTTGACAAGAGCCAAGACTTGGGGGGACCCCAGAGTGTGCGTTGTGGGGTTAACTGCTGGAGGCTAAACAGAAGAAGCTACAGCAATACAGTCAAACCTTTTCAAGCCACCTCCGTTTAGCAACCACTCCCTGTTAACAACCACCTGGACATCCTAGTTCACACGCAATTAAACCCTTGATCAGAGGCCACCTTTATATAAAGGCCTCTTTGGCCCATTCCCTTAAGTGGTTGTTGAAGACAGGTTTGACCGTATAAGTTATGAAATATATATCAATCCATATGGATTGCAAGCAGCAGATCTAACAGGAAGTTTAGAAGGAACTTCTTCACGCAGAGGGTGGCGAGAATGTGGAACTCACTGCCCGAACCAAGGCTGAAGCAAATAGCGTGAACATACTTAAGAGCAAAGCTGATGCCAACGTGAGGGAGAAAGGGCTAGAGGGGATATGTCAGAGGGCAGGGCTGGAGGTTGTGATGGAATTGATAACACAAGCAGTGACAAGTTGGGCTGAAAGGAGTTTCAATGCTGAACAAACAATTCTAAGTAATCAGTAAGTGTAAGTGCAACACTCTAACTCACAGGATCTCTGCTCCTACTAAGTCTATTCTCAGACCGGAGTTCCCGCAATACCAATGTACTTTTGGTAACTGGAGTCCTGTAGCTCAGTGGGTAGAGCACACATCTTGCAAGCGAGACATCTGGGTTCAATTCCAGGCAGGACGAAACCTTGGGCAAGTTTCCTTACTCCACGCACCTAATAATAATCCCTCAAAAAAAAACAATAATAAATTGGTCATTTCAATCCACGACTGTTTGTGGGACGCTGCTGTGTGCAATTGGCTGCCGCGTTTCGCCCACAAATATACGGTCAATTCACTTTACAGCATATTCTGTGAAGCGCTTTGAGACGTCGAGTAGACGTGAAAAGCGCTATATCAAATGCAAGTATTATTATATTCCCCACACTTGGGTTCCTGGAAATTGCCACACATTTCACTCATGGCGTTATCTGAAGCCTCAGAAATGTGCAACGGCATTATGATGGGTGACAAAGCCTTTAGCAAGGTAACAAATCCTCCCCATTCCTGTTTACACTATCACTTCCGACACCTTTACCAACACGCATGGGCTGCATTTGTTATGCAGATGCTGCCTCACTTTCTATCAGTATAAAGTGGTCGTGACTACATCGCAGCTTCAACAAGCTGACAACCAGTTGATTGGAAAAGCCCAAACTGTTTCCATCACAGCCCCCAAACCCTTTATCTGATCAAATCGTCACAGAGCTAAAACGTCAAGCCTTTAACCGTTGTCTCGTCCCACGCGGAATTCCATTTCCCCAATTTTTGGGTCCCGCGTTTTGCTCGAGAGAAGCTGTTGTCGTACAGACCGGTTCAACGCGAAGTAAGATTTCAAAAGAAAAAAAACACGAGACCCAAGTGATTCCCGAGCCAGATCAAGGGAAACACACAAATTCTTCTCAGCCTGCCATATATGGGCCGAGTGCTAAAGTAGGTCACGGTATCTATGGCAATTGCTGTAAACAGGCCGCCGTGTTACTAAGATATCTGATTGCAAAGTGTCTAATATTTTGCCGTTACTGTTATTTACTCAACTCTGTGTGTTTAATGTGATAGCCCATAGTGAAACAAAGCGACGTGATGACACATCATTGTGTACACTCCAGGCTGCTATGGAAATAGGCGAGTTGGTACCTGCCCATCCTGATAACAGTTTCCACTGCGAGCGAGCACCCTGACATTATTTGTATTTTTCTCCTCTCCCCTGGTGTCGTCCACAGGCTGTAAATACAACCAGGTAAACAGCCACTTCCATTGTATCCGCGAGGGCTGCCAGTTCTCCTTCCTGCTCAAGCACCAGATGACGTCACACTCCCGCAAGCACATGAGGCGAATGCTAGGCAAAAACTTCGACAAGATCCCCACCCAGGTAAACCCACCTTCTCCGGGCTGAGAACAACCACCACCTCCACCACCACAACAACTTGCATTTATACAGCATCAACGTCCAGGAGAACGGCAACGTGAAGGAGAGTTTCCCGACTTTCATAGCACCCACACAGCCGTAACATTGCAAAGCACAAAACCGAGCGACAACGTCAACAACCACCACCACCACAACAACAACATATTACATTTACGCAGTGCCTTTCTCGTTGGAAGGACGTCCCAAGGCGCTGGACAGTCAGGGATTTGGAGCATCTCGCTGTCAAGTCACACCCACCACACCTTGGACATTATCCCATGTAAAGGGCACTGTATAATTGCAAGTAGTAGTAGTTGTTGTTGTGCAGTTCCACAGCAGATATTGTGGAAGAATGATACCAGGAATTTTGCAAGAATGATACCAGGGATGAGGGACTGACTACAATTATGTGGAGAGACTAGAGACGCTGAGATTTGGCAGAGAAGATTGAGGGGAGATTTAATAGATGTGTTCAAAATTATGCGGGGTATTGAGATAGAGTCGATAGGGAGAAACTGTTTCCTCTGGCGGGTGGGTGGGTAACCAGAGGACACAGATTTAAGATAATTGGCAAAAGAACCAATTTTTTTTTCACCCAGAGAGTTTTTATGGTCTGGAATAAACCGCCAGAAAAGGTGGTGGAAACAGATTCAATAGTAGCTTCCAAAATGGAATTGGATAGGTACTTAAAAAGGAAAAATTTGCAGGGCTATGGGGTAAGAATGGGGGGAGTGGGACTAGTTGGCAGCTCTTTCAAAGAGCCAGCAAAGGCAGACACAATGGGCCGAATGGCCTCTTTCTGTGCTGTAAGATTCTATGTAGAACTGGCTTTGCTCTCCATCAAAGTCCAACCATCCCCACTGCAAACACCAGTAAAAGAGACTAGTTTTGCATGCTTACCCTGAGGGTGAGTCTCTGGCAGATGTGACATTTGGTCTCCTTGACTCCAGTTCTTTCCCCAGGACTCCAGGAGCGACGACTTGTCCTCCATGAGCAATGTGAACGCTGCTACAGGCTCCTCCTCAATGCTGGTGCCCCCCAACATGATGGACACAGAGACAGATGAATACATGGACTACCCAGCAGGCACCAGCCCGGCCGGCAACTCCTCTGAATCCTCCGCACCGGACCGCAGTTGCACCAGCACTCCAGTTGGCAATGAGAGTAATTCAGCCGGTAAGAGTCTAACCCACAGTCCTTCCAGCATCCAGTGCAAACACCAGCGCTGACCGGTCGGGCTGAAAGGCCTGTGTCAGTGCTGTAGAGATCATTCTATTCAGTATTAATTGGATGCACAATACTCCGACTCATAGGACTGTGTTTTCCCCCCAACAAAAAACACAGGCAATTCACTTTACAGTATATTCTGTGAAGCGCTTTGAGACGTCTCAAAGACACGATAAGGCGCTGTTTCCTTTCTCCACGCGCCCTTGTTTACACAGCAGTAAATAGGAACTCAGTTGTTAGTCGATTGGCGTATCGCTTTTCCAGGATAATAATCCGTTAAAAAATACACATAAAAACAATAATAATTTGGTCACTCGATCCACGACAGTTTGTGGGACACCGCTGTGCACAATTGACCCCCACGTTTCTCCCACAAAATATACAGTCACTACACTACAGTATTTTCTTGAAGCGCTTTGAGACGCCTCAGCGATGTGATAAGGTGCTATATCAAATGAAAGGATTATTTTTATTAATATTCAACGTGCTGATGTCTTGCTGGTCAAAGGTGGATGTTGAATCATTACAGAGCACAGTGAGTGAGTAGTTCCCTGAGGTCTAACCTGGGTCATGGAGGGCTAATGACCAATCTCTGGGTTTCGGTGACTAACGTGAGAGCAAGAATTACAAGAGTAGAGCGAGAATTGTGAGCTTATTTAGTCACCATATTTCAGCCCCCAAATGAAGACAACAAGAGGTTGCACAAATAGGCAGAGTCCTACTGCACAATTTATACCAGGGTTCAAATCGCGATGTTATCACATGTTAAGTAACAAGTAACACATGGGGTGCTAATTGTCACATCAGTGAAAACTATTCCCAGTCTAAACCCTATAGGTGTCAGCACACAGGGGTGGGGGCTGGTGGGTGAGAGGGAAGGTCACAACCAATGGACCAGCCAACGATTTCAATCATTCATTGACCAAATCAAGCTCATTTTTCTCCGATTGATGTGATAATTAACACTCCGCAGGTGGCACTTTCCTTTGTTCCCCCCCCCACCCTCTACCCCCGTCCCCCACCCCACCACCATCCCCTCTCCCTGATTGTTCTCAACGTTACTGCATTTAACTTGACGTTTTTTGTTTTTTTTTAAAAAAAAGAAAACTGCTTTTTCCATTTTCATCGTTTTTTTCACTTGTCGTGCTTGGCTGTGGTGTTTCATTTCAGTTTTTCTTTTTTTGTTCTCTTCCTTCCTTCTGCCTTTTCTCGAACGTTCTCTTAGGCTGCCCGGTCGTTAGTGTGGCTGACGCTCTCCACAATCTACCACCTCCATCCTTCCCACAAGCCCTGCTCAGACCTTCCCCTCCTACTTCACTTCCATACCTTCTCTCTCCATCCTGTCTCTCATACTCTCTACTCAACGCCACACTCGGAAGCGCCAGGAATATTGTCCTCCCGACCAGTACCATCATTGCTGCTCCCAGTCCGATTAAAAGCGATGTCCCGATAGTGCAGGATGCCGCAGGTACTCGCAAATAACAACAGCAACAAATGACATTTGCACGGCGCCTTTCACGTCGGGAGGACGTCCCAAGGCTCTGGACAGTCAGGCATCGGACCCGAGCTGGGGGCTGGGATCAGGAGGGGTGGAGGGTGCGGAGAGCAGGGGTAGGAGGGTGGCCGAAAGCGCGGTCGAAGAGAGGGTCTTAAGACAGGCCTTGAAGGAGGCAAAGGGAGGGAGCGAGGGAAAGGGACTGTGGGATGGAGTTTCAAAGGGTAGGGACAGGGAGGCTGAAGGCTCGACTGCCCATGGTGGGGTGGGCCGGGTTTGGGGAGCTAGCCGGAACCTGCTGAGTGGAGGGAGCGGACAGGTTGATATGGTGTTAGCAGGTCACAGAGGTAGGGAGGAGTGAGGATGTGGAGGCCTGTGAAGGCGAAGATGAGGATTTTGAACTGGACCCTCTGGGGGATGGGGAGCCAGTGGAGCCGGGCGAGGGTGGGGGCAAAAGGGTCACGGAGCCTGGTGTGGGAGAGGACACGAGCTGCAGAGTTCTGGATGATCTGCAAGGTCTAAGCGCTTTGTCTGGACCCTACTGGAGTCCTGTAGCTCAGTGGTTAGAGCACTCGCTTTGCAAGTGAGAGACCTGAGTTCAATTCCAGGCAGAGGGCGAAACCTTGGGCAAGTTTCCTTACTCCACACAGAGCCTAATAATAATCCCTCCAAAACCAAAAACAATAATAAATTGGTCATTTTCAATCTACGACTGTTTGTGGGACATTGCTGTGTACAATTGGCTGCCGCGTTCGCCCACAAATATACAGTCAATTCACTTTACAGTGTGTTCTGTGAAGCGCTTTGGGACGTCCTCCCGACGTGAAAAGCGCTACATCAAATGAAAGGATTATTATTATTATTACTTGGTCCTGGTTAATGTGCGAAAATGTGTGTTTGGCCACCGAATAGAGTTTACAAAAAATGCTGCAGTCGTTCCATTCATCTTTGCCTTGCCTGCTGGTGGAAAAGGGGAAGGTAGAGAGAGCTGATGGGGGATGGGGGGAGATACTGATGAACAAGACGGGTATTTGGAGTTGAGATACAGATCAGCCATTATCTAATAGAATGGCGGAACAGGCTCGAGGGGCTGAATGGCCTCCTCCTGTTCCTATGTTCCTATAAACAGAAACTCCAAATTCCTCACGTAAAGGAGTCTCTCATCAGGTGGTCTCACGAATCGTGAAAATATCAACTCACAAACTTTGAGACTTTGGAAACGAGAGGATTTTACTAAATTCTGCAAAATCTTGAATTTTACGTCTATGGCCCTGAGATCACGACTTGCGATGAATTTCGAGCCCCTGAATTTAAGTTTCCATTCAATAACTGAGCCTGAGTTTGGCGGCAACTTGTCAAGATAGTAGATGAGGACTTTTCTCTCCCTTTAAGAGGCCAGGGGTGTCTATGTTGGGGGTGTATGGGGGGGAAGTGGGGGAATCACTGGTAAATAAGAGCATTCGAATGCCTAGGCTGTACCTGTGACAGCGCTGAAAATTCACAGCTCCACAGGACGTGTTCAAAATAATCAAATAATAATCATAAGAATTTGTTCAATCCTTCCGTGAGTGTTTGTGGGACTCCGTTGTGCGCAATTGGATGCCGCCTTTCGGCCACAAATTACCCAGTCGCTTCCCAGAACGTCCTGTGGAATCGCTTTGAGACGTCTCGAAGACGTGATAAGGCGCTAAAGCAAACGCAGGGTTTATTATCAATATTATTATCGTGCCACAACGATCAAACCCAATTACAACGGAGGCCTCAGAAGCGCAGCCATTGACATTGCTCCTCTCGTTCTTCCAGGGAACACAATCTCTCTCCCGACTGCCTCGGGCGCGAAGAAGAGATTCTGGATCATTGAGGACATGTCCCCTTTCGGGAAGCGCCGCAAGACGGCCTCGTCCAGGAAGATGCTGGACGAGGGGATGATGTTGGAGGGCTTCAAGCGCTACGACCTCTACGAGGACTGCAAGGACGGGGCCTGCCAGTTCTCACTGAAGGTCACGCACTACCACTGCACCAGGGAGAACTGCGGCTACAAGTTCTGCGGCCGCACGCACATGTACAAGCACGCCCAGCACCACGACAGGGTGGACAACCTGGTCCTGGACGACTTCAAGCGCTTCAAGTCCTCCCTGAGGTGCAACTTTGCGGATTGCCAGTTCTCCGGCAACAGCACCCACTTCCACTGCCTGCGCTGCGGGTTCCGCTGCACGGACAGCACCAAGGTGACCGCCCATCGCAAGCACCACGGCAAGCAGGACCTGATCAGCGCCGCCGGCTTCTGCCAGTTCAGCTCCAGCGTGGACTGCGAGGTGCCCGACTGCAAGTACAAACTCAAGTGCTCCCACTTCCACTGCACCTACCCCGACTGCAAGCACACGGTGGTGGGCATGTCCCAGATGGACTCCCACAAACGCAAGCACGAGAAGCAGGAGAGGGGGGAGGTCTCGTCCGTCTCGCCCAACCCCCGCGAGGGCGGCCCCACCAGCGCCGCCTGCGCCAGCGTCAGCGCCACCATGGAGTATGACTCCCAGGGCTCCTCCCTCAACCTGGACGGTTCCTTAAACCTCAGCACCGTCGCCGACGGTTCCTTGTTCTTCCTCAAAAACGCAGCCGGCCTCGGACTCAACGACTCGCTGGACCTGAGCAGGAAGCCCCACGAGGCAGGAGCGGAGCCGGGAGCTACGGCCCAGCAGCAGCGGGAGGAGGAGGAGGAGGAGGAAGAGGAGGAGGAGGACGTCTCCGCCATCGCCGACATCGCCGCCCCAGGGTCTGCCAGAGCCGGGGACGAGAACGAGAACGAGGTGACGCAGGATGAGGAACCGAACGAAGACGAAGACGACGAAGACTCTAACACGAACACGGACTCGGATAGCAGCCCTGACACCATGCCCCGAAACACACACGCAAACGGGGACAACCATACGGCAGGGCTGTAGCTGAGAATCCGGGGAACTTCCTCCCCATTTCCCCCTTCTCGCCCTTCCCCCCTCTCCCCTCCTCTCAACCCGTCCTCCTCCTCCTCTTCCTCCCGAAGATACAGAGACGCTGTCCTCCGAATAATCCAGGACGACAATTTGTCCTCAGCGAAAGGTAGTCGAATTATTAACAATAACTCCGGACGCACCTCAGTGGATGAAGGAGAGAGGGTGTGCTGGGAGGGGGGATGGAGGAGTGGAGGGGGCAACGGAGGTGGGAGGGGGCGGCGGGGGGGGGGGGGCGGGCGAGGGGGTGGGTGGGCGGGAATGTGTAGTGCAGCCTACGTGCTCCATTCACATCAACTCCAGAGACTCAGTGAGCGCTGCAAGCTTCCTCTATCCACACAGATGCTTCCAGACCAGCTGACGGCAGCAATTCTGCGCCCGAAACGAGTCAAAGGGAACGAAACGGATTGTGATCGCGCTCGCGAAAGAGAAAGAGAGAGAGAGCGAAAGAGAGAGAGAGAGAGAAAAATATATATATACGAACAAATCGGTTGTCCTTCAAGATATTGGAGATCGCAGGAGTAGAATGAACTTGTTCCCTTGTAAGATGTTTACAACTCGACCAACATAACTAAATCATTTTAATATGCAGAGCGAGAGAGAGAGAGAAAGAAAGAGAGAGAGAGAAAATCTAGAACCCAACGTTTATGGAGTTGGGCTTCAATGTAAAATTTCGGTATCCCTTTGCTACCGAGCAATCCTTGGTTGTGCGTGTGAGTGTGCGTGTGTGCATGTCTGCTAAATCTTATTGTTTTCATTTTTATTTTGGGGGGGATTTTTTTTTTGGGGGGGGTGTGTGGGGGGGTGGGTGGGGGGGGGAAGGAAAAGCCAACGAGACGGTATAAGATACGGAGAACCCCCAAGCAGATTTTTTTTTCCCCCCCTGTTTGAGCCGCAGTGTAAAAATATGATATAGCAAGAGTGTGCAAGTGAAGACTACACAAAGGCAGGAAAGCCGTCTGATACCGAACAGCGGAACCCGATGAGGAGACGTGAGAAACAGATGCTTCAAAAATGATGATTATTATTATTATTATTATTATTTTTATTTTTCGTCGCGAGTGTGCGCTCGCGCCCAGAGTACGGACTGTGTAAATGGACAGACAGCCTTTGCGCTCGCCCTCGCACCCAGCAAACTTTCCCGTCCCACCCCCCCCCCCCCCCCCACCCTCGTCCGTTCCCTTTTTATTGTTGTTCCTCCCCTGAAAGAAAAAGTGCTCTTGTTTCCACTCTGAAGACGTTTTAATCGACCGCACTCCGCTTTGCTCTCGGCAGATCCTCGCTTCCTTCATTCCATTTCTTTCTTTGGCTATTTTCTTGGGGGTGCGGTGGGAAGGGGGAGGGGGAGGGAGAGTAGTAGGAGGAGGATCAGGGTGTGGGGGGGGGGGGGAAAGATTTCTGTTCCAGAAACAGTTACCTTTTTTAACACTTTAATTCGACACGTTTCGAACCCTCCTTTTTTTCTTTGTAGATAGATAGATAGAATGAAGACAATTTCAAGCAAAGTTATTTTTTTAATACTGTATTTAAAACAAAGGATTTTGATTAGATTATAAGGCTGTTTGACGTTTTTTGGGGGGTGGGGGGGGGCGGCGCGGTGAGGGGGTCCCTGGGTGATGAACGAACGGCGCCTCACGAAAATTATTTCTCCTCGTTTATTTATCAAACCCATAACACGCATCAAATCAGAATTGTTATCAAAAATAACCTCGAACTGAAATCATCAAAGCAAAGATATTGAAGGCCTCAATACTGTGTCGTTGGTGTGTGTCAATACAACAACAGCAACAACTTGCACTTGTATCGCTCCCTTCATTTGGGGCAGTGTCTCGGAGCGCTCAGTATAGGCTTATTGAGATTGATTGAAAGGAGATACTTTAGATGTCTTTATACCTACAGCCTCTTGTACCCAACCACCAATGTTTCATTGAGTCACTCTGTGACCTGCTAACTCCATATCTACCTACGTTCCCCCACCCAGCCCTCCCCACCATCAATGTTCGGGCCATCAGCCTCTCTGCCCCCACCCTTTGGAACTCCATCCCTTCGCCTCACTCCTTCCCTTGCCTCATCCAAGGCACGTCTCAAGACCCTCCTCTTCGACTGCGCCTTCGATCACCCTCCTACTCCAACCCGGCCTGCTCTCCACCCCAAACCCCAGCTCGGGTCCAGATCCCTGACTGTCCAGCGCCTTGGGACGTCCTCCCTGCGTGAAAGGCAGACGCTGTGTAAATGTAATTTGTTGTTGTTGAAGAGGCCCACTTCAATCCACTGACTCCCCCTTCGTCAAGTTCTCTTGTCATCCCATTGCTGCTCAATGCTGTCGTTCAGGTGTGTGAAGGCCTGTGTACGGAGTCTCTAAGCACAGAGCCATGTTTCAGCTGCAGATTAATGGCTCACGTGTATATTTTTTTTCTTGCCTTTGCAAAAATGCTCAGCCATTAATTGTTCATCTGAATGGGTCAGATTAGCACCTCATTAGTTACCGACTGAGGGACTTTAACCAATATAAATGTCCTTTAAAATGTCCCATTATTGTAAATATGCCAAGATTTCTCTAAATAAATTAGTTCTGCTACCACGGAAAGACTTTACACACACTCCTCTCCAGTGTGTAGTCTATAATGCACTGTGTATAACACTCGTGCGGCAATTTAATGGTTAGTCGCACTGAATCAGGAGCGCTCTGTGTTGTCGTGGGTTACATATGAGCCTTTCAGCAAAGACACCACAACTGCAAGAGAGCATGATGCAGTCTTTGGAAGTCAATGCAAAAAAAATTGGGCAACTGCAGTATTGGTGGCGAAAATAATGCCAGCCAGCATCAAAGATACATCAGTTTATTAGTCCGTTGACCTTTTTCCCTTCACACAACCAGTTAGTCAGTGGTCTAAGAGCTTCCAGTTTGTGGTCAGGTTATACTTTAAAATATCTCGTAAGGACCCAACAGTGCGTCCGTACACTGAGTTAAACACAAGGAACCACTCACAAACCCATTTCCCACAGATGGTCTGCACTTCTGGGTTCGTTCTTAAGGGTCTTATTTACAGTGACAGTGCTTTGTCAGTGCATAATCAAACCTCAATAGCATTAATATCACTGCTTGTTAGGCCTGACCTGAGGTTTGCTGTTGTTGCCAGTTGTGAATTTCATTGGGAAGTGCGTGTTTGTGTGTGTGGGGGTGGGGGGGGGGGGGAGGCGGGAAGGAAAGGCGAGACAATACTTTAGCCCCAGAAATAATCCCCCAAATTTGCTCACAAGACTTCTCTTTGAGGGGAATATCTGTGGAGGCAATCTGTCGTTCAAATAGAGGAGCTGAAGTTAGCCACAAGGCAGAACGTGAAGACTTTCCTCAGGGACTTTGTACAAAGAAACCAGAGTTTTTAAAAGGAGAGGAGAGAGCAGGAAAGCTTTGGAACAGAGGCTGGAGTCTGTGTAGGACTGAAGCAGTAACGGTGTTGATAGTCAAGTGACAGCAGAATGAAAGTAGAAATCGTTGGCGTGGGATCATCGGTGTCGAGATCAGCAGCGGCTGTTCAATGACAACAACAAATTATATTTGGATAGCGCTTTCACGTCAGGAGGACATCTCAAGGCGTTGTTCAGGTCTGAAGTTATCTTAGTGATGGAACAGTGATCGTGGAGTTTGAACTTAAAAAACAACTGATTTTATTGGGTAACCTTTAATATTTAATATTTAATTATTTGTAAGTTAATAAAGTCCATGTGTTTACAGTAAGTAACAAGGGAAACTTAATTGTGTTTGAGGGAGATGTGTTAATGGAGGGAAAGGTAACAGTTCCTCTATTTTCCTTGCAAGACATGAATGAATTACTGAGGAAAAGTGAAATTTTCCTTTTAAAGAGACTTTTATTTATCTTTCTTTGGCCCACAGAAGGTTAATTTTTTTTAGAAAAAGTATATTTGAAATGAAATGAAATCTACATAATAACTTTAAACGCGCAGGGAAAGTCGAGTAAATAAAGAAGGCAAATGTTTTCCACACTTTATCTGCCAAGTTACATTTTTGTGGCATACTTGGGCTCCTCAGCGAGGGAAGAATTGTTCACTTAAAAAGGCGATGTTTCTTATGCAGTTCTGCTGCAGAATGGCTCACTGACCTGATTTCATTTTAATATGCAAAGTTGCATTAATTTAATATCGTTTTTATTAAACCGATACTGTAGCCTGAAATTTATCTGAAATATGGACAGATAAACGTTTAACTGATTTGGCAACTTTTTTATAAGCTGCAGTATCTCTTTTTAAGAGCCTTCCAGATGGTGTTTGCTATGTTCCACAGTCTCCTCGAATTCTGCGCTTATTTCATTTGCTTTTTTTTGATATCAAAAAAATGTAAAAATTGTGAAAGGTGATTTTTGCGAGGTATTTAGAAACATGATGGCCCAATTCAATCATAATAAGTACACACAGAAATATACGCACACATACACAAACACATACACAGAAATCTACAGTGCAGTGCGAATTTACATTTATACGGCATCATTCGGGAGGATATATATATACATACAAATACATATGCACAGACACACACACACATGCACACACCCATATGTACACACACAGTTAAATACACAAAACCCACAAAATACATGTACAGACACTCACATAAACACACACAGGCTCAATATGAAATGCTGGAAAGTAATCACAGAAAGGGAATAATGAAATAAGGGAATAAATACGACCCCTTTAAGAGCTACTGTACTATGGCTTTAAGAATAACACACAGTATTGTTAGGTCTCTGCTGCCCTGACGAGAAATACAGTACAGCGCCAATCCTGTGAGGGCTCTCGAGGCATCAAGTCACTTAAATAAAACAAAATTACAATATAATTGAGGCTTTGCCACGTGCGCTTGTGGTGCTTGGCATCAGCTACCATTGTTTTTTTTATTGCACAATATCATGTCAACAGGAAGCAAAAACACAACCGAAATAACCATTCGCTTGTTTGTTGGTCGGACATTCTTCCCTCCCTCTCCTCGACCCCACCCTCTCCTCCCCCGGACAACGCCCTCCGGTTCTCAAAGGGTTAAAGGAACGAGAACAAAATAGGGCCGTTGCGTTTTGAAGGATTTTCTTTTGTTTGTTAATCTGGAATAACCCATCGTGTTTCCCCCTGACCCCTCCCTCGCCCCCCCTCCCTGATCGCCCCCCAGCCCCCGCCCCACCCCTCCACCCCTCCACGCTTGCAACCCCTTTAGAGATCGAAACACTTAGCAAAGGCAGTCTTACGGTGCGTGTAGATAAGACTGTTCGAGCACTGACACGAACCGTGTGTGTGGTTCAGGTTTTTTTTTTCTCCTAATAATTTTTTTTAAAAAGAAAGACTTGAATTTTTGTAGACTTTGAATTAACTCAGAATTTCGTATCGAACGTTAGTTGCTAATTTAAACACCGTTATTCCTCAAGAGATTTTGGTTTGCGCGCGTGTGTGTGTTTTTATTTTTTAATTCCCTCGCTTATCCGATAACGCTATCCATCTATTTAAGACAAAAAAAAAGGTCTGTCTCAGATTACAGAGGCAACGCTTTTTTTGTAGCGTTTCCCCCTTCTCCCACCCCCCACCCCCCCCCCCCCACTCTCCCTTTCCCCCCTTGAAATGTACTTTGGAGGAATAAAAAAAACTGTAAATCGCTTAGAGTTGGGAAGCATTTTATGCACTTGGAAAAAGTCGTGTGTGTGTCTTTTTTTTATTTTAATACATAGAGCATGGTTTAAGTCTGAAGTTGTTACGTTTTTTTTTCTCTTCTTTCTCCTCCTTATGATGTTTTTTTAAAAAAAACGGGTAATGCATCGCCAGATGTTTGCCAGATGGCATTCTGTAGATAGTTCACCAGAATAATAAGAAAGGAAAAAAAAAAGAATTATATTAAATACAACCAGACGGAAACAACCTCCAAAATCGTTTTAAAGTAGTCAAACTGCTGAGGCAAATGATCCTTTTACTGTTAATTTTTACCTAAAACTGGATTGATCTCTCTTATCTAATAGAGGAAAAAAAGCAGATTACAATGTAGCAGAAAGAGAACTCTAGCCTTTGTAATATATATATTGCACACTAGGATAAGAAGCCATCTCTCTAGATCATATGAATTTATGTAATTTTTTTTCTCTCTGTGAAGACTAGACCCACAGGATGTATATGGCTCTGTACATGGAGGCAACTCAACTTTTTTTTATATGGTTTGGTAATAAAAAAAATGTTGCTTCAATACTTGAATATGATCCCTTGGCACCTATGTTATTGATAACTGAATATTTTTCCACTTGAATTCTAGTGCTGTTAGAAATTTAATATATGTGTTTTATTTATTTGATTGGTTTTGCATGACTGATGCAAGGGTTTGAGATTTTCACTCAATAAAAACTGGAAAAAAAATAACGAAATTGGATTTTTTGATGTCTTCTTTTGTGGCCGGGATACCTTTCCTTCATCATTCCCGAGGTATCGATTGACCGTTGACTGCTGAGTTGTGGACGGAGCTTTTCACATCAGGAGGGCGTCGCAAGGCGCTGGACATTCAGGGACGTGGAACCTAAGCCTTCTCAGACTCCAGCAGTTATCCCAACGCACACTCTAAGCTCTCCCTCAAGCCTTGGTTCTTGCCAACCTGCGCCTAATACTTCCCAGGATTAGGTAAGCAGGAAGCGTCCCTCCAGGAAGAGAGAGGGAGTATTCCATTCCAACAATCTACCGCTGAGATTTCCATGTGAAGGTGGGATGCATGGAATTCTCAGCTTAGTTTGGAGACTCTTGAGCAACGGTGATGGATTTTCGCATGTGTCAGACACCCGGCTGACCAAAACAAAATTCCTGAGCATCATAGTGGCTGCCCACAAATTTATACAGTCACCACACCTTACAGTATATCCTGAGACGGGCTTTGAAGCGTCTCAACTACATGATAAGGCGCTACATCAAATGCAAGGATTATTATTATCCAATGTTCTTAAATTCCTCTGCAGGAATAACCTCCCCATTTCCCCACCTTAATTTTCCGATGACAATCCTGAGGTCGGCCCCTTGTTACTGATTGAAGTAAGTAATAATAATCCACTGTTCGTCCTCTCAAGAACCTTTCAGGAGACTGAAATGATAGAAAGGCTCGGGTGAATGTGACTTACTGAATCGCATTGAGGGGAATCACACCAATGACGATGCAACAGAGCTGAATGGAGTATCTCATCTTAACCGCTGCTTCCCCCACCCACTCTGCTCCAGTGGAGCTAATTATAAACTCTCGAAAAGTCCTAAAAATTCCTAAATGTTACGACTCTCGGTTTTAACAGTGAGTAGGAGGAGGTGGAGGTGACGAGTGGAATTTTGATGCGCACTTTTTTTCTCCCCACCTCTGTAGTCTTATGTTTTCCTTCACAGGGTCTGTTTAACTGGACACTAAACAACAAAGCTTATAAGGGGGAATAGCCATAATACTGAGTAATAATCCCCTCCAAAAATAATAATAATTTGGTCACTCAAACCACAACTGTTTGTGGGACGCTGCTGTGTGCAATTAGCTGCCGCATTTCTCCCACAGAATGTACAGTCAATTCACTTTACAGTATATCCTGTGAAGGGGTTTGACACGTCTCAAAGACGTGATAAGGCGCTATATCAAATGCAAGGATTATTATTAAAACTGGAGCCAAGGCAGTTAGAACTGAGGTCAGAAAATGTTTCTTAGAATCAGTAGGAGGATAGTTAAAATAAGAGAAACTTGTGAAGTAAGAGTATGAAAGGCGAACAGGCAGGGCATTTATGTTTAAAAGTTCTGCCAAGATCTGGTAAACTGGTGGAACAGGCTTGATGGGCTGAATGGCTGCTTTCTGTTCCTCTTGTCTTCTGTGCCCTAATTTTAAATCCTCTTTTTTTTCCCCCCTCTCAGCTGCTAAGTCATCGCTCCCTCAAAACAATGGATGGAAGATAGAAATAGATGTCAAAAAGCATCAGTGACTCTTGTTGACTGGCTAATGATTTCTAACACAGGGATTCAACCAGGTGAACGAAGATAGTATTTTTATACAACGGCAGTCAATATTTTAAATATTGCTAAACCTTTACCACGGCCCCTTGTGACTGGAGCCCAGATCTGCGATGCTATATTGCACTTGTGCGAGGTAATTAACAATTGACGTCCGTACATCTAGCACCGGTAAGAGGGGCACCAGGTGTTTTACAGTTAGGCAGCAAAGCTCTCAGTTCTATCACGCGCTATACGCATATTTAAAAGCCGGCACTTTGCCCAGAAAATACACAGTGACTACACAGAACAGTAAATCCTGTGAAGCGCTTTCAGACGGCCTCCCGACGTGAAAGGCGCTGGCTGTGTCAAATGCAGGAATCAGTCTTATTATTTGGTTAATAGATTTTTAATTCTATCAAAAGGGAACGGGAGAGTCACTCGAAAATAAAATAAAGTTGCAGGACTATGATGATGATAGAGCGGGGGAGTGGGACTAGTTAGCAGCTCTTACAAAGAGCAGCACGGGCACGATGGGTCGAGTGGCCTCCTTCTGCGCTGTAAGACTCTATGATTCTGGGTTAATTGGAACATCTTTTAAAATGAGTGGCAAAACAACAAGAATTTCGCCTCATTCCCACTGAATGAGTTGTTTAGTTCCAAAAGAATTTAAACCAACAAGTTGATTCTTGCCTTGGCGATAAAATGTGAACAATCTGCATTCTCGAAAATCATGTTCCTCCTTTGCACATTTCCCAAAACTGCATGAATAGGTTCAGATCTGCCAAATCCCTGTCATTGCGAATCGCAATCCTTTTGGTTTAAAAAACAAAACAGCTGTTTGTGGGACACTGCCACGTTTCGCCCACAAAATATACGGTCAATTCACATTTCAGAGGTGGGGGAAGGCAGAGTGGGTCAAGGTGCGAATGTGGGGTAGAAAGGATAGTTGAGGGTCGAACAAAACCCCAAGGTTCCGGACTGGTTTAGTAAGGTAGAGGGTGCAACCATGGATGGTGATGCTGTCAGTGCCTGAGGTGTGGAGGCGCTGACGGGTGCCAATCAGGAGAGCCTTGGTCTTGTCGACGTTCAACTGTAGAAAGTTAGCTCTCATCCAGGACTTGATGTCTCACAGACATTCTGTCAGCACAGCAGTGGTCCTACAACAACACATGACATTTACACAGTGCCTTTTACGTCGGGAGGACATCCCAAGGCGCTGGAAAGTCAGGGATTTGGACCCGACCTGATCAGGAGAGGTGGTGGGGGGGTGGAGGCAGAGCACGGGGGGTGGGGGTAGGAAGGTGACCGAAGGCATGGTCGAAGAGGAGGGTCTTGAGACGGGCCTTGAAGGAGGCGAGGGAAGGGGTATAAAAGAATAGTTTTCTAATGGTGAGTTCCAGAGGGTGTCACTTGCTGCTTGAGCTTGTGCAAAAAGCCCTGATTTCTCTTTAACATCACATCATGTATCCTGCAGCCACAGGGTGACGGTTGTGGCAATCAAGTCAGTTTTATTAGATAAAAGCAGCAGAGTTCGGGAGCCAGGGCTGCGGGGTGCTGGGGAGGAGAGAAAATGTGTGTGTTGCACCACAGCTTAGCTCCTGAGCAAGACCACAGAACTACATGTAACAGAGACCTTGCAGTTGTTTCAGTCGGATGTCTGAGAGGAGGTGAAAAGATAATAGATTTGCGTCAACGGCAGTTTACAAATGGTCCTTGCACAAAGTTAAAGTCTCCGGTTGTTTTTTTTTAGTTGCTGTTCAAGGCATTACGCTTCCAGTGGGAAAGTGTGCGGTCAGAACGCTGGGTATATTTAACGGGTTTCTCTTGCAATCAGTTCTAAAGAGTCAAGTTGATCGGCAAAAGGGAAGTCGTACAGACTGAGTGGTTTTAAAAGGTTAAACGGTGCAAAGAATTGCAATGCAGAAAAGTGCACACCTGATGGAAGTTTAGAATATTTATACAATTTGTAAACTTGGGAGAGCAGGACTATAAGATAACCAGTATTAGCTCTAACGGGGAGTTTAAGAGTCACTTATACCTCCATTGCTATTTACTGATTTAATTCCCCCTCTCCTCATCTCAGATCGCCCCTGAAGACCCTCTTCTTCGACCGTGTTTAAGGTCACCTTCCCCCCCCGTCTCGACTATCATGCGCTTTGGGGACACTGCCCCGCTTGAGGGGCGCTATGTAAATGCAAGTTGTTGTTGTTTCGGACTGCAATCCAGTCCCGTACTGTCCGCAGTTCCTCACCAACGAAGAGTGGAGGGCGAGTGCCTGAAGGATACAGTGAGCGTCACACACAAAGCAAAATCTCCCCTTCCTCTCACCTTGACCACAGTCAGCCCGTTTTCTCAGGTTTCTAATGTAAATGAAACTACATCTGCATTAAACAGCCAAGGCCACAGCAGGTTACTGCGTTAGTAAATAGAATTTGCAGCTTGTATGCAGTCTCCAGCACTACAATCCCACTGCATAGGGTTTCTTTACTCTAACTCAAATCGTAACTCAAAAGATGGGGGTTCAACTCTGTGTAAATGACTTGAAATGATCTGACGAACTGGTCAGGCAACAAGTCTGGAAATAGTTCTAAAATGCAACTCAAAGCTTTATCGAGATATATAAATAATATATAATAATCCGTGCATTTGATATAGCGGCTTATCACGTCTTCGAAACGTCTCAAAGCGCTTCACAATGATATACCGTAAAGTGAATTGACTGTGTATTTTGTGGGCGAAACACAGAAGTGTTCCATTCATGAATTGAGTGACCAAATTCTTCCTATATTTTTGGAAGGGATTATTACCCGACAAATTGGTTCCTACTTACTGTTGGATAAACAGAGGTGTGTGGAGTAAGGAAACTTGCCCAATGTTTCGCTCTGCCCAGGAATCGAACCCAGGTCCTCTCGCTTGCGAGGCGAGTGCTCTAACCGCTAAGCTACAGGGACTGCACAAGTCCTATGAATAGAGAAATGTTTTGAAAAATGAATTATGATCATAAATAGACGCACAGCGTGAGTGAAGATTGCTCATCTTAAACTCCACAGCAATTAAGGAGCCAATGGACTTCGCACTAGTTTTGTTGAACCCACATTTCAAGTACGTTTGGTTTCTTCGCAGGTAATGAAGCAGATCTGCCCAGGGAATTGGTTTGTCAACATTATTGCCAGTTTAAACCTTGTGTGTACCATTAGGCAACAGCAGAAATTTCAGAGTCAACAGTTTCAGTGCAGGAAGTCGTTTGACGGGAAACACTGTGTGTATTGAAGGCATATTGTAAAGCGACTGTATAGGGATTCTTCTATTGCGATATTACAGCAGCAATATTAATCTGGGTTAATTAACTGTAGTTAAAATGTAATTAACTGAGTCAATTAACCTTTGGTCTGCTTCAGTGCAGGCTAAATGGAGTCACATTATCTGACCCCAAGTATGTCCCAGGTGACTGTCAGTACACTGGGTATCCAATAACCATTTTCTCCAAAATCTAATGGGACAAAAATTGGAAATAATTGGGGGCTTAGGACTGAACATCAACGCTCTCTCAATAAGTTAATGGTTCTCGAGCAGGCTAATGATGAAAAATGTTATCCCGAAATTCTGGAACACTCTTCCTCTATCCCTCCCTCCGTCCCTTGCCCCTTCCTGCCCCATCTTCAGATCGAGCCTGGAGACCTTCCTCGTCAACTGTGCCTACGGTCACCTCCCTTCCCCCTTCCCCTAGGCTCGGTGTCATGTGAGGGTGGGGGGGGTGGTGCTATGTAAATCCAAGTTGTTGTTGTTACCCTGAACTCTGGGCTGTCCAAAAATATCGACAATATTCAAAATTTTGTGTATAAATTGTGGTGGGATGTATAGATGGGCTGTGGCTAGGAGTCATTTGTCTATGTTTCATTACTTAGTTAATCCTTGTAATTTGAGATAGCGCCTTATCATGTCTCAAAGAGCTTCACAGGATACACTGGTGGGTCACTGTGTATCTTGTGGGCGAGACAAAACAGTCACTCCTCCATGAACGGAAAAACATTTCATTTAAATTTATTTGAATATTTTAATTTATTTAACTTCTCTGCTTCCTTTGCTGTTACCTGACGCTACTTTCCTTCGGTCGCTGGACGCATCGGTCTCGAGTTTAAAAGATCCCAGGGATGATATCAGGCCCGTTCAGTGATGGGAAGACTTTGCAGTTTTTACAGTCGTAGTTTCTTCAAAGTGATTGCCTCCTCCGCCTTGGTCCCTCTCTCCCCTGCCTGAAAATCTTCCTTTTCGATTGTAGTTACGGTCACCTTTGCCCCCACACCCTGCACGCCCCACCCCCCTACCTCACCCTTCACTGTTAAGCGCTCTGAGACGCTATCCTGTGTGGAGAGCGCTATATAAGTTATTGTTGCTGCTTCACAAGAAATGGGGCAGTAGTGGCAGCGATTTGTGGGTGGGTGAGTGCATCCTACCTGTTAATGCTCCAAGGGATAAGATGACAGAAGTGACAGGCAGACACATTACCCCCTAAGCAGAACATTGCACCACATCCGGCACCTGGTTGTTACGCAGCTGTTTGTTGCTCCCTGACTAAAAGAAATACCACATCAATATCTTCATCACTCACACCTGGGTCCCTAAGAATAGAAGGAACGACTGCAGTTTCTTCCATCCCCAATCTGTCTCTTCATTTACCCGATGTCTTTTAGTGTTGATCGCTGTTATTTCTCATTGTCCTGATAACTCATCGTTTGGGATGTAACGCAGACACACACACTATTGCAAAGTTTTCAGCAATAATCCTGCCACGAGGCAAATCCACGAGCATCTGAATGTCACCGTAAATTATCACAATTACCGTAATATAACATATTAAAATCATCTTGGGAGGAATTCCTCCCATTCTAGTTTCTCGTAAAATGTACGTGGTAATAGTAATCCTTGCATTTGATATAGTGCCTAATCACATCGTTGAGACGTCTTAAAGCGCTTCACAGGATATACGGTAAAGTGAATTGTCTGAGTATTTTGTGGGCGAAACGTGGCAGCCAATTGCGCACAGCAGCGTCCCCACAAACAGTCCCCAGGCCTAACCTCGATGTAGTTTCCAATAAAACTCTTTTGCCGCACGGGAAGAGGATAAAGAGACAGCACCACGTGATTTACCAAGATCATAGACTGTATTTGAAGATGAATCAATGAATGAATAGGTCAGATAGGTCAGATGTGCTTTTACCTAAACATTCAACGTGGACACAACAAATGCATTTCTGAACCGTTTTTTTTTAAAAAGGAGGGGAAAAAACACTTTCCGCCATCGTCCGCTGTGATAATTTGCCACTTTATATTAAAATGTTTCTCAGTTGAGTTGAAACAAGTGAAGGGAAAGGTGCAAACATGGGTGAAACACACAAGGTCTTTCTCTGCTTAGACGGTGAGTTGAAGAGGCTTTTTATGCACCAATTAGGTAATGGAACCTTGTCCTTGGGCAATGTTTATAATAATAATAATCCTCGCATTTGATACAGCACCTTATCACGTCTTTGAGACGTCTCAAAGCGCTTCACAGAATATACTGTAAAGTGAATTGACTGTATATTTTGTGGGCGAAACGCGGCAGCCAATTGCGCACAGCGACGTCCCCACAAACAGTCGTGGGTTGAATGACTAAATTGTTTATTTATTTATTTTGAAGAGATTATTAGCCCCGGAAAAGCAATCCACCAATCGACTAACAACCGGGTTCCTACTTACTGTTGGGTAAACAGAGGCGTGTGGAGCAAAGAAACTTGCCTAACGTTTCGCCCTGTGCCCGGGAATCGAACCCAGGTCCCCTCGCTTGCGAGGCGAGTGCTCTAACCACTGAGCTACAGGACCCCAACCAGTTGCAGGACTCCTTTAGATGTATGGGAGACGAGGGGGGTGGCGGGGTGGGGGGGGGCAGGGATTTTCTTCAGGATTCTCTCTCGTTTCTTTTTGTGTGTGTCGTTTGGTCAAGTCGTTGTTTTAATACAAAGTACAGTCATTCTAAGGCAAACATAACAAATCCAGTGCACCAATTTCCATCCACTCCCATTGTACAGTAGCAGTTCTGATCAGAACTTTACATTTCTCGGCAAACCGGACGTGGGCCACATGTGCTTATCGCAGTGGGTTACATTCTAACCCACCTCCACCTTCAGGTTCATGCTGGTGTGACATCTCAGTGCATCACCATAATACTAATAATAATAATAATAATCCTCACAATTTGATTTAGCGCCTCATCACGTCTTCAAGACGTCTCAAGGCCCTTCACCAGAACATATAATGTAAATTGAATTGACTGCGTATTTCGCGGGCGAAACGCTTATTCAAAAAAAATTGCGTACAGCGGTGTCCCACAAACAGTCGTGGATTGAGAGACCAAATTATTATTATTATTTTTTTTAAGGGATTATAATCCTCGGGAAGCGATCCACCAATCGACTAACAACCGGGTTCCTACTCAAAGCTCGGTAAGCAGAGCCGTGTGGAGTAAGGAAACTTGCCTGACGTTTTGCCCTTGCCCAGCCCAGCCGGGAATCGAACCCAGGGCCTCTCGCTTGCCAGACGAGCGCGCTAACGACTCCGCTGCTGGATTCCACAAGTAGGGGCCCTGGATCTTTCGGTTAATTTTGCCACTTACTGTAATTCTCTTTCGAAACCGAAAGCTGGCAAAGCAGAACGCGGGTAACGGGCGGGCAAGGTGTTGAGTCTTCTGCAGGGACTTCAACAACGCTTTTTGGGGCGGGTGGGAATACAAACTTCCTTTTGGATAGCGCCTTTCACGTCGGGAGGACGTCCCGAGGCCTTGGGAGAATGTGGAGAACCCTGGAATCTTCTGACCTGATCATGCAAATAATGTTGCACCAAAACCGCACCTGGGTGGAAGAAGCCACACGTTATTTCTCTCCCTTCCTCTCTCTCTATCTCACTCACTCTTTCTCTCTCTCTCTCTCTCTCTCAATCTGCTGTCTACAATGTGCCAACAGCATTGTTCTGCTGCGTTGCAAAAAAAAGAGAAACAGCTGCTCGGGATGCAGGAAGCAAGATATTTACAGTAAATTAATGGAATTATAGAACATTTTGTCATGAGGGCCGACCGACCGACCGAAATTCATCCTCGCTAATCAGTCAACGTCATTCTCGTTGCTGGCACCTTCCGGGCACCGTGGGTTATCCACCGGTTCATTAATCTGTCCGTCTCCGCCCTTCCTGTCTTCCGTCTGCACGCTCAGGCACTCCTCTTCATCCACGTGACTCACGTCATCGTCTTCGTCCTCTTCCTCGCCCTCTTGTTTCTTCTCCTCTTCCCCCTGGACCTCCATCCTGACCTGACACTTGATGTCGAGGTCCTCGTTGTTCAGGACGATGGCGATGGGGGTCGAGCCCTCGAGGATGTTGTTCTCCTCGGCTGGGGAGGAGGAGGCTGTGCAGACGGACGAGATGTCGCTACTGCTGGGGCTCGGGCTGTAGATGGACGTGGCTATCGAGGGCGGCTTGACGGGAATCTGCCAAGAGGGGATCTTTGGAGCGGACGGAGACGCAGGGAACTGTTGCCTAGAAGCACAAACGTGCAAATTAGTGTTAACGTGGAACATTGTAAAATGCAGCAATAGATCAACTGACTGCAAACCATTTTGCTAAACACTTAACACTAGTATTAACATAATTATTAACACTATTATTCCACAACACAAGTCTTACCTAAGCAGCCTCACCCCCATCCCCATCCCCGACTCCGCGCAGTGATATTTAGTTTCTCTTCTCTGTCTCCTCGCCTCCACTTGGAGACCAAATCAGAGACACATTTTGCCTCCTCACTCACCCCATCCATGTTATGGAAGATGGCGCTCACACACATTCACTCACACCCACACACTTGCTCACACACACACTCACACACACTTACTTACATACACATACACACACACTCACACACACACTTACATATACACACACACACACACACTCACACCGATCCTCTGGACGTCTAAATACAGCTAAACCCCTGTACCGAATACATTTAAGCTACTTCCGAATACAACGATCACCATTCTTCCACACACTTCAGTTGTCGGTCTGTAGGGAAAAAAAAATGATGGCACACACGGGGGTAACAGGACTTTGTGAACACCCTGTGGGTTTCAATCATAACACAGATCAAACGCTGCCAGGTTTACCTGCTCAGAAGAAGTCCTTTCAGCGAAGTGATCTCAGCTTTCAGTTCACTGAGACTCTGAGATTCCAGAAGAGAGTTTGTGGATGTAGAAGCCTAAGGCAGACAGAATCGCAAATTAGGGGCCGTCGCAACAACAACAACAACTTGCATTTATACCGTGTAGCGTCCCAGAGCGCCTGAAAGTGGTGGAGCACGACCCCGGGGGGAGGTGACCGTAGGCACGGGGAAGGAAGGGGCAATGGCGGAGGGATGGAGGAAGAGTGCGCCAGAGTTTCGGGGAGTAGTGGCTGAAAGCGCGGCCACCGATGGTGGAACGGAGGGCACGATACTTGCAAAAAGCCTTTGCTCCCAAAGAAATGACCTTTAGTCCAAATCAAATTGTGCGCTTTAACGTGTGACTTGTATATTTCGAAGGATACATTCCACTATTACTGGGTTCAATTCCCGGGCAGGGCGAAACGTTGGGCAAGTTTCCTTATTTCAAAAGATAATAATAATTTGGTCACTCCACCCACGACTGTTTGGGGAACGCTGCTGTGCGCAATTGGCTGCCGCGTTTCTCCCACAAAATATACAGTCAATTCACTGTACGGTATATTCTGTGAAGGGCTTTGAGACATCTCGAAGACGTGTTAAGGAGCTATGTCAAATGCAAGGATTATTATTATCAAGTGCTGCAGCTTTTCATCGAGTTACCAGGGTGCTCTGTAGCTCAAATTATTCCACAAAACAAGATTGAACAGAATTTAATCACATTAGTCATTTATGAAAATGAATGAATGCACAATGCCGTGTGATATTCCCAGAACCACAAATAAATGCAGAAGAAGTTTACATACTATTTGACTAGAAGTAAAATATCAAAAATAACATCGACTTTGTTCCAAAACTGCATTGCATGCAAGCTTCAAGAAGATCAAATAACTGTCAACAATGCCTCCATTCAATGCCCAAAAGGTAATTTGACTAACGTAAATGACAGGGTGTTTTTTAAAGTAGAAAGTGACGTTATCTTTGATTTTTGTTTAAAAAAGTCAGTTTTATATTTGAATTGCAAATAACCCTAGCATTATCATGCAGAGAGGCACGAACAGTGATCTGTGGGGAACTCACCCAGAAGATGGTCTGGTTAGCTCGTCAAATAATAAATTGGTCACTCAATCCGCGACTGCTTGTGGGACGCTGCTGTGCGCAATTGGCTGCCGCGTTTCGCCCACAAAATATGTGGTCAGTTCACTTTGCAGTATACTCTGTGAAGCGCTTTGAGACGTCTCGAAGACGTGATAAGGCGCTATATGAAATGCGAGGATTATTATTATTATTGGTAAGTTAGCAAGAGGACATGTGTTCGGGAAGGATTCTCTCATGTGGTACTTTATCAAACGCCTTTTGAAAGTCTACATCCTCTGGCTTACAATAACCAACAAATACATAGCCACTAAACTTTACAGCAAGGGTTATTTTTACATAACCCCAATCCAGATTTTGATTCCCCTCTGTATAACAAAATGCCGTAAAATTGTCTTTCCCAACCGAGAATTCGCACCCTCACGTTTTGGAGCCTTTATGTAGCGGAAACTAATTTTTTTGAAAAGAAAAAAGTGAAAATATTTTAAAAGTGGCAGTGATAACATCTTTCCTTTTTTGGGGGGGGAGGTGGAGGAATAATGTATTTTTTTGAAGAAATTATTATCCCTGGAAAAACGACTAACAACCGGGTTCCGACTTACTGCTCGGCGTGTGGAGTAAGGAAACTTGCCCAACATTTCACCCTGCCCGGGAATCGAACCCAGGTCTCTCGCTTGTGAGGCGAGTGCTCTAACCACTGAGCTGCAGGACTCCACGAGCAAAAAATATGGGTATCAATCAACAAATGTCCTAACTTCGTCTCAAAATGTGCTGGTACACAGTTAGGACCGTCTCAAATGGCCTGGCTAAGTGCCAACTGTTATTGCTAAGTAATTTTAGCAGCTGAATAGTCATAAACCCCTCAGCCTTAATGGTAAGTGGCTTTTATAAGGAACATATGCTGCTAATCACTCATTGTGCACCTGGAAACAATTTCGCAGTTTCCCCACATGGTTTCGAACTACAAAGCCCCCATGTTTCCAAAGTAAATTTGAAATTAATTCTTAGGACAGTAATACCAGCAGCATGATGCGTTATACGATCGTTTTGTTGCCACCTCTTGTTTTACACGCACTGAATTTTCGAACTGGCCCAGAACAGATCCCAACACCTGCTAGTTTTCAACAGGCCCTTCTGGAAAAGCACAGCCATCTCCTTTATGGTCATTGGCAGTATTTGCGCTTGGTTACTTCAGAGGAATCTCCTATTAAGAGTGATTAACCTGTGTGCACCAGTCTTTGGATGAGGGTAATTTCTCTTCTGTGCAGGTGTAGTTTGTAACAGAAACGTGTGTAATGCTGCACCTGATCCTGTTCTCAGAATGGGTTGGAACAAATATTATTTCTAAAGTCTTATGAAAATACAAAGCATTCTACCGTCTAGTTCTCACCACTAGGAAATGAAGAGGAACACAGTCCTGAGCGAACTCAACTGCACCTGGATAATGTTCCTAAGGTTAGAGAAGAGCTGATGCCTTCTTAGAAACGCAGGTGAAAATCATTTTAAAAACTCGCTCACTCCACGACTGCTTGTGGGACGCTGCTGTGCGCAATTTGACTGTCGAGTTTCGCCCACAAAATTCGCAGTCGTTCCACTTTACGATATATTGTGCAGAGCACTTTGAGGTGTCTCAACAACGTGATAAGGCACTATATCAAACACAAGGATTATTATTATTATTATTATTAAATACCAGTGGTAATGGTCACAGCGTCGAAACAGGAGGTCGAAATCCTGATCTTTATAAGCTCATGACATGATAGCACACGTCACATTCTTTTTAACCCCCGTTAGCGGAGTTCAAGAGAGCACCCAACTTCTTTTCAACCTTTAAGCGAATACAGTGCCAGAGGCAGAAGAAGGCCGGGCCAAGCCTGTGTGGGGACAACAAACAAACCTCTCATGCTCTGTACGGTAAGCAGGGTTAAAGTGTATCTGGTGCCTTGCAACAAAAAAATGCCGACGCCTAAGCACAGCACGGTACGAATGGAACGTAAATGTGCTGGTCCGTAGCAAGTCCTTCGAGGGAGATTTTCTTTCACGCGACTGACTGCGAGGACAAGTCAGTTGCGACGTTCGTCTTTTTTTAAAACGACAAGAAATTTAGCCCATGACTTTTTTTTAATTCCGCTTTTTCGCTTTTTCCTGCTACTTTTGTGATGATGATGGCTGTGTGGGGAGAGCGAATGGCATGTGCTTGCAGGTTGGTTGACAGACTGCAGGAGCACATCAGAGAGAATGCTTGATGTTCCCCGGCGGTTTGAAAGGAATAGAAGAGTTTGGTTGCACTTTCAAGTTCGCAACAAAGCCGGGGCTCAAGAGATTTCCAAAGTTGATCAACAATCAACATCAGATCCCGAGAACGGTTGTGTTTTTCGGAAGGTCACTAACTAATTCAAGTTATTCTCTCTCTCTCTCTCTCTCTCTCTCTCTCCCCCCACTCCCCTCCTCCCCCGCCCCCAACTGAACTAGACATCTTCCAAATGTGTAGCCTTGAAACAATAATGCTTCTCCTTTCTGTGTACAATCAATCCTGTGAGGGGGATTCACTTAGCGATGCATACTTTGCCCACCGCGCTCTCCCCATTGTGGTGAACAGCTTCTGTCGTGTTTCTGATCGCTGTTGTCTGACCCAGTTCATCGCAGGGAATTGTTGGTCCCAGCCCTGGAAACTCCTCAGTTCTGACCAGTCACTCAAATTAATAATTATAATAATAATAATCCTTGCATTTGATATAGCGCCTTATCGCGTCTTCTAGACGTCTCAAAGTGCTTCACAGAATATACTGCAAAGTGAATTGACTGTGTGTTTTGTGGGCAAAACGCAGTAGCCATTTGTGCACAGCAGCGTCCCACAAACAGTCGTGGGTTGAGTGACCAAATTATTATTTTTTTTGAAGGGATTATTACCCCCCCACCCACCCAAAATCCGCCAGTCAACTAACAACCGGGTTCCTACTTACTGCTGGGCGAACAAAGGCATGTGGAGTGAGGAAACTTGCCCAACGTGTCGTCCTGCCCCAGGAATCCAACCCAGGTCCTCTCGCTTGTGAGGCGAGGGCTCTAACCACTGAGCTGCAGGACTCAGGGCCTTATCACGTGGTTGAGATGTCTCCAAGCGCTTCATACAGAATATATAGGAGAGCGGAGTGACTGTATTTCGTGGGCGAAAGGCTATTATTCTTAAACTCTATTATTAAAGCCATTCTGTTGAAATGGCAAAGTCTTAAAATTAAAAGCTGGGTCAGAAGCTTGGGGTTCCACCTTAAGAGCAAGGCTTTTGACTACCACTTGTGCTAGACTACCGTAGGAGTAGTATTAGTCAGCAAAATCTCATCACGAACAGAAGGCTCAATTCTGGTGCATTTGCTTTGATAATTACCGCACGGCCTACAAATTTGACTCCTCTGCTCAACCTCACCAACGCTATCTTGCTCAAAACTAGAATATGTGATTCATTGTGAAGACAGCAGTACAATTCTTTTTTTTTCTACTTGGAGTTGAGATACAGATCAGTTATGATCTAATAGAATAGCTGAACAGTCTCGAGGGGCTGAATGGTCTCCTCCTGTTCCTATGTTCCTACATGTAAATAGTTTGAGGAAATGGAGAACTTGACGTCCAGATCGACATCAGACAAACGAGTTTGACATGGATTTCGCACTTTGCTTGTGGTTTCAGAACACAGTTGAGGAGGGAATTATCTCGAATCTGTGCCCTGAAGTGCAATCCATAGAACAGTGACTAATATTTAAAAGATGCACTTTTTAATTTTAATTTTAATGTTTTTTTGAATCTGGTTGCAAAATCGATACTTTCTTTGCGAGCTTTGCATAGTCCAACAACCTAAACTGAGTGAAACATTATTGCCGTTACTCTTCATTGTAATGGAGCAATAATATTAATCCTTGCATTTGACACAGCGCCTTAATCACGTCGTCGAGACGTCTCAAAGCGCTTCACGGGATAGACTGTGAAGTGAACGGACTGCGTACACTGCCTTTCACGTCGCAGGAACATCTCAAAGGATTTCACGGGGACGTTTTGTGACAAGGACGGACAAAATATAGTGTAGAGCTCACTAAAAGGCCATTTGCCACATCAGGCAATTCCCTTCACCGAGAGCGTGTGTTCTTTGTCGCTATAAAACATGTGTCTAATCTATGAAGGCAGCAAACAACTACAAATGAAACTTTTAAGTCAATCCTCAAAAGGCAATCAAGCGAAACTCCAGGATATTACTTCAGCCTTCCAAGTCCATATGGTTCAATCTGCACAGTTGTTTCTTTCCACAGACCCTCACATCCATAGTTCTAATGGCACAGGAAACATCAATCGCCACAGGGAATCTGATCTGTGTCTATTTTTACCCTTATAACCTTCAATCTCGTTCTTACACAGTTATTGATCCAGCTTTTTTTTCTCTAAAGGAGTTATTCACACAGCATTAACTGCTTTGTCCTCGAGGCTGTTCAGTACCTGTGTTTCACGTTCCATTCATTACCTTCTCTGTCAGAGTTGGGTAACATTCTACAATAATGTCCGAGCCCTCCAGATACTAGTTCTGGAGTTTAATGTACATAATGTTGGTTTACTCAGCAGTTTTAAGTGACGACCAGATAGAGGTCTTGAGGATTTTGAAGGGTTATGAGAGGGCGAATTGACTTATTTCCAGTTGTTAAGAAATTAAAGGGGATTTAAATAAAAAATCTTCACACACAAGTGTGGTTGGAATGTCATTTTTTCTTTTGCTTGCGTTGTCACAGCAGAGTCCGTGAATTCTTTTAAAAGGGAATTAAGGTAGATTAACGTTAAATGGTACGGGGGAAACGATCAAACGAGAGCGGGAATAGTTTGGTGTCTCGTTTAGAGAAAAATACCGGTACAGATTTGATGGTCTAAATGGTCGCATTTCTGTGTTGGAATATTCTGTGAATCTGATAATGATAATAATCCTTGAATTTGATACAGCGCCTGATCGCGCTGTTGAGACTTCTCAAAGCGCTTCACAGAATATACTGTAAAGTGGAGTGACTGTGTACTTTGTGGGCGAAAATCTATTCTACAATTCCATAGCACGAATTGCCTACAAGTAGTTGTTAAGCGCTCTGAGATACCGTCCGGCGTGGAGGGCGCTATATAAATCCAAGTTGTTGTTGTTACACTCATTAGTAATTCCCTGGGAGGCATTTTTTGAGACTTTCAATGTAATAAGACGCCCCAAAAATACGGGTTCCTTTCTCATATTGTGTGAAGATTACTACCCCAGAGAAGCTTACCCTACACAAGTTTACTCTTCCAATGTCATTTACCATCTTGTATTAATATACTCAACAAGATCCCGTCGGTGATGTCTACTTTCAAGGCTCAAGAACTTATCTTTCCCGATAGTTCATTGCTCTAACATCGTGCTCCCTTGTTGCCAACTAGTGCATGAAAGGATTCACACTGCGTCTGTAAAGTTATTGACACTAAAACCACAGCCACAGTTCCTCCCACGTCCCAAGTCAAGTCACTGTGTAGCATAAACAATTGCAGAGTTCCTTACATTCCTTTTCGGATTCAAACCACAAGGGGGGAAAGTGTTGGATGAATTTGGATTATTCGCCAAGTTGGCAAAGGACAAAAAGAGATCTTCACAGGGATGGGTTGTGTCTGTGTTTTTAATTAATTAAATGTTAGAGTCGTCACCTTTCCTTCCTTAATCCACAAAGCTAGTGGGCTGCTGGATTCTTCTGAAAAGGTTAATTGATGTATTAAATAGCTGGTGGTGTACCTCGATCTTGTGTTACTTTGGATCTTAATTATAGAACTTCGAACCTACCAAATTACAGACAGCTGTGGCACAAGTATTTAGGAACAGGAGAAGGCCATTCAGCCCCTCGAGCCTGTTCAGCCATTCTATAAGATCATGGTTGATCTGTACCTCAGCTCCATTTACCCGCCTTTGCCCCATATCCCCGGATACCCTGACCTAACAAACATCTATCCACCTCTGTCTTGAAAATTTGAATGGATCCAGCATCCACAGCCTTTTGGGGGAGAAAGAGAGAGTTCCAGATTTCCACGACCTTTTGTGTGAAAAACTGCCTCTTGATTTCACTCCCAAATGGCCGAGCGCCAATTTTAACATTTCACACTAGTTACAACATAAAGAGTTTAAACTACAGGCGAGAACTTCCACCTGGATTTAGATTTTACTGTATTTAAGTTGCATTTTGGAACATCCAGAATTTGCTAAACTCTTTAATAACGCCTCAATTTTGAAGCGATTTTTTTTTTTTCCGGTGAGTTTGTTTCAAAGGTTAAGACTAAATTCAACAATCTGCCACATTCTGCACACTAAAACGGGTCAAAAGCTCTATCTTAAGACCAAGCTGGAATTTTATACATTCGTCATATTTGTTGCATAAGAAATGCAATATTAATATACACACTGGTGGATCAGAGTTTTAAAATAAGAGTTAATGACTGCAGTAGAATAGACTCCAGTCCTGTGGAAATATTTCTTCACCTCGGATGTAAATACTCAACAACAACAGTATTTGCCTTTCACATCATGTGTTTCCTACCCTTTCATTCCAACATGAGTGGGCTGACACCTCTGCCACATAACAATAATCCTCTCATTTGATGCAGCGCCTTATCACGTCTTCGAGACGTCTCCAAGCGCTTCTCAGAATACACTGTAAAGTGTAGTGACTGTGTGTTTTATGCAAACACCATTACCTTGCGGCTAGCCAGCTCCCGGGAGAGCTCTTGTAGCCTCTCCTGTTGTTGTGTCAGTAGCCGTTGCACTGCAGCGAGATTGGTTTGTATTTGCGTCACTGCGTAAAGAAAAGAAAATTGAAAACAAATTTAGTTTCTTGACAACTGTCCTGCGTGCGTGCGTTGGTTGGTTTGTTCATTTAACCTTGCAGCCCCACAATATGCAACGAGATTCGAGACTCCTTCAAAGGACCAAAGTCAAAATCTCTTCTCTGCTGTGCGAAATGGTGAATTTAAAGATATCTTATTGATTTGTGGCCCTGTTCCTCTTCCCCTTCCTCCCCACCTTTCAGATTGACCCTTTTTTGGCACATCCACATAGGTCGTATTTTTGTATTCGCGTTCATATTCCGATTGAAAGCTCGGTCATCATGATCCCACGTCCCACAAGTTTGGGCGATGCGAGATCTATGAAAACGACTGAAATAAATGACTAAAAATAAAGGAATGGATACGTGATAGCTCACAGCACACTCTCCTCTTTCTGCTACGGATGCAGTTGAGGTGTTGCACACAAGAACTCTTACTAGCACAGGTCACGTCTCAGACAAAGATATAATTACTTGAACAAACACATTTCCTCTATCCAGCAACATTATTCTCTTGTATTGTTAAGCCTTAAACCATGAGTTAACGACTCCTTTTATACAGCGACGTCTCCCGAGGTAAAAGGCACAGGATTGTGATCAATCTGACAGTTCGTTTCACACAAACTCAATAAAAAAGATTCTCACTGGTCGGTTCCCGTGATGAAGTGACCAGCAGTTTAAATGAATCCAAGAAAACGTAATCGACGGATATGAACAGAGAAAGGGTCATTAAGCTAAACCATAATCCTTTGCATTTGATTATTTGATTGATTGCATCCTTATCACGTCTTTGAGACTCTTCCAAGCGCTTCACGGAATATACTGTAAAGTGAAATGACTGTATATTTTGTGGGCGAAACGCGGCAGCCGATTGCGCACAGTGGCGTCCCACAAACAGTCGTGGATTGAGTTACCAAATAATTATGATTTTTTTGAAGGGATTATTACCCCCGGAAAAGTAATCCGCCAATCGACTGACAACCGGATTCCTACTTGCTGCGAGGTAAACAGAGGTGTGTGTGTGGAGCACTTGATAGTTAAGTAGGTTAATAAGAACTACATGTAGTCAAATGAGTGCTGCGATGGTAATAAAATAAACACTTAGTGTATGTTTAAACTGTGAAAAATAAGATTGAATGATTTCAAGGCAGTTGCAGGAATGTCAGGGGTTCACATGATACGAACCAACCAAACTATGCTCTTGTTTCTTTATTTACCTTGTCACTTACTCAGCCATTCATTATTAAAGCTATAATCTGATTAATGGATTTAAAGCCCTCTGCAGTGCTAGGGTATGGATAATCCAGATTAAGACATGGTACAGTGTCTATTTCACACCAAACCACATTCATAAAATGGGTTTAATGGAACGGGACGAATATTGAAGATATAAAAGAAGGGTAGATTACACGCAAAGGGGAATCCTTGCGCTTCTCCTTATTTTACTAGATTTAAGGCACACAACTGTCACACATAAGTGCTCCAAAACAGAATAATGCGCCTGGGGAACTTTGAGATATAGATAATCCTGAACTCAAGGGGAGGATGGGTTTATTGGTATTCAGAGTGGCCAAGAACCTCATCATCATCAACAACAACAGCAGCAGCAGCAACTTGCATTTATATAGTGCCCCTCACAAAGGATAGTGTCCCAAAGTGCTGAAACACAAGACAATACTGTGCAGAAATTTGTACGGAAAAAATTGTTGTCGTTTTTGTTTCGTCCCCACACGTGAGACGTGATGGAATTCGTCGCGTTTCGCCCACAAACTATACGGTCAATTCACTTTATGGTGTATTCTGTAAAGCGGTTTTGAGACATCTCGAAGACGTGATCAGGCGCTGTATCAAATAATGGTTATTATTCTTATTCAAACAAGGCATTGGAATGTGTTGTGTGGTAATGATGGTAATTTCCGTTTTGTACAAAAACGTTCACAGTTTTATTGTACTTAGCTTCTTTATGATTTGTACGTCAAGTTCTGACCTTTCTGGGGGGTGGGGGGCAGATCAGTTAGTTTAATGCGGTGAAGGTAAAGTAAAGCTGATCATTGTTTCTCAATGAAAGGCGATCGCAAATTATCCAACATTTTTTCTGAGGGAACGGGGGATTGACAGCTAATTAAAACTGGCGGTATTGCTGTTAACAAGGGCTCAAAGATCCAGGGCTCATGATATTTAGAGAAAGGGAGTATTCGAGATCATTGTATCATCTGACATGCATCTCCACTACGTCCCCTGACAACCTGATGCTCCTAATCAGAAAAGTTCCGAGAAAATAAACAGTCAAATTCACTTTACAGTGTATTCTGCAAAGCGCTTTGAGGCGTCTCAAAGCCGTGATAAGGCGCTACATCAAATGCAAGGATAATTATTATTATTATTATTATTATAGAAGGACATTGAAAAGCAACGAGAAGCTTCACACGCAGAATACACTACAGGAACAGTTAACCAAAGGCACAAAACCACAAGAACTCAACGAGTTGATAGGCAAAATTACAAACACATTGCCCATGTGAAACTTATAATTGGTCATCTCGTTCCTCTACTCAACTGATTACATGCAAGAACTAATGATTAACAGGGCAGAGATGCCTCAAACTGTCAACTAATCACGAAAAATGC
The DNA here is from genome assembly GCF_018977255.1 of Callorhinchus milii. Taxonomy (NCBI): domain Eukaryota; kingdom Metazoa; phylum Chordata; class Chondrichthyes; order Chimaeriformes; family Callorhinchidae; genus Callorhinchus; species Callorhinchus milii. The sequence goes on along the minus strand of NW_024704765.1, from coordinate 9,870,803 downwards.
CAACAAGACACATACCAATCCCCTACAAACTGAAATCATGCTAAATACAAACAGGCCCTGAATAAGAATTGCACCAAACACCTTCCCTTCCCTCTTCTTGCGGTTTCCCCGAGAAACAACACCATCAGCGGAAAGTGCCTAATTACTCTTATGCTTAATGCTAATAATTCTTCCATTTGAAATGGCGCCTGATCACGTCTTCGAGACGTGGCAGCCAATCGTGCACAGCAGCGTCCCCACAAACTGTCGTAGATTGAATGAGCAAATTATTATTATTATTTTTTGTGGGGGGGGGGGGGGAGAGGAAGGGATTATTATTCATGGAAAAGCGATCCGTCAATCGACTAGCAACCGTGTTCCTACCTACTGCTAGGTAACCAGAGGCGTGTGGAGTAAGGAAATTTGCCCAAGGTTTCGTCCCACCCGGGAATCGAACCCGGGTTCCCCCTGAGCAGGGTTAACAGGTCGCAAGAGGTAGGAAGGAGCAAGGCCTTGGGAGGGATTTGAAGGCGAGAAACATTCCTTTTAATAGATTCCCAATGATTTTGCGTGGCTGATTTTGCCAGTGATACTGTATAAACAAGATAACTATCTCAGTAGAGGAATACATAACAATAAGAGAAAATTAATCCCTGGCCATCAGGTAACAAAAGATGCAAACCAGCCATTTCTCTTTCCCTTCTCCAGAACTCCCATATTAGTTATTTCTCTTCCCAGTAGAATTAAATTCAACTCAGATGTATTCAGGAGAGAAAATTAGTGAGTTATGGTTTCCCTCTAGGACCACTTGCATTTATATAGCGTCCACATGGGGTAACATCTCAGAGCGATGGAGAGGACCTAGAGATAGCTCATACTACAAAATTAATTTCACTCAGATATGCAGGCTAAATAGAACAAAGACTCTCTTTCTCTTCTCCCAACATCCCAAGATGTAGCCATGAGAAGATATAATAATAATCCTTGCATTTGGTCACTCAATCCACAACTGTTTGTGGGACGCTGCTGTGTGCAATTGGCTGCCGTGATTCACCCATAAACTAGTCAGTCAATTAACTTTACAGTATATTCCATGAAGTGCTTGGAGACGTCTCAAAGACGCGATAAGGCGCTATACCAAATGCAAGGATTATTATTATTATTAATGGGTTAAAAAGGTGAATTTTAGTTTTACTTTAACAACCATTGTTGTTGGTTTAGGTGCATTTCAGACAGAAGCAGCTCTGAAGCAGACCATCCTTTCCCTGGGAGAGGTTTGTTTCGCTGCTGGTAAATGCAAACAATTACATTTGTGGTTTTGAATGATGCAAATAAATCTTTTAAATAATTAATATTCCTCCAGCCTTGAATGAATATAAAACAAAAAGCCTGCTGTTGTTTTACTTGTACTTTTATTCTCAATGCCGTTCTCTTTTCAGATCCATCAATAGCCAAATTAGGTCAAAACAACTACCTGAAGGATCGAATGTCAATAAATATTGCATTACTTGGAAGTCTTCAGTCCTGCCTGAAACTCGTGGACAACAGCAGCAGTAAATCACTGTGGTCTAGAACTAGCTAATACGAGTGCCAGTACTGCACTGGAGTGTCAGCTTTGACTATGAGCTCAAACCCCCAACGAATTCACAACCTTCTGGGACTTGAACTCATACTCATTCCAATACTCAAACCCTAGTGCAGAACTCCACTCATATTGCACTCATACTCCTACTACAACAACAACAATGAATAAGGCCGAAACCTTAGGCAAGTTTCCTCTGTTTACCTAGCAGTAAGTAAGGAGGAACCCGGTGGTTAGTCGAATGGCGGATCGCATTTCCGGGGGTAATAATCCCTTCAAATAAAAATAATTTGGTCACTTGATCCACGAATGTCCTGTTCATAACGGAAGCAAGTTTCCCACATTGTCCTGACCAACAATCCAGATACACTGGTCATTCACCTCGAGGCTGATTATACAGACTTTGCTGTGTGTAAAATGGCTGCTGCATATGCCTCCAAAAACAGTCACAACACTTAGCAGTAAAGTGCTTTGAGATGTTTTGACGTATAAGTTTCTTTCTATATCAATGAATATGGGCAGACTGTTCAAATGTGGGGGTCAACACAGCAAAGCCTAATTCCTGTTGTCTTCTTGTCCAACATCCACACTTACGCACTCACAAAGAAAAGTAATTCCTCCCCTAGAAGCAAGGCACCAAGGCTTGGATATCTCAGCACGGGTTAATATATGAAAACGTTTGGTTGTGCTGCAGAGTTACCAACCAGGCTCCTCTGTAGAAAATCCTGACTTCGATCCAAAGGCAGATTGTCTTTACAACAGGCTGACAAACCAACTTGCTGCATTACCACAAAGTAGGACAATATCAATTACTCACGCAGTAAACTCGCAATATTAGTCACGCCATCTGTGGAAGTCACAAGTATAAGCTAAGACATTTCTCAAGAGGAGAGGGATGAAGATGGGGGCAAGGGCAGAGGGCATGTGCACCAGAGCTGCTCTCCACACATCTATTTGGGGTGAATTAATATTATTAATAATAATAATCCTTGCATTTGATATGGTGCCTTATCACGTTTTTGAGACGTCTCAAAGCGCTTTGGAGAATATACTGTAAAGTGGAGTGACTGGGTATTTTGTGAGAGTTAAGAGAGCAATCCTGGCAAAGGCACTGACCCGAGGCATTAGACCACTCCCGGGAGGTGGCAGGAGGTGACCAGAGGGGAAACTGGAATCCAAAGAACTTTCTTTTTCAAAAAAACACACACAAAGCCATCGTTTTCTGGAAAGTGGGAGATGTTCGGACGTCAGTTAAAACTCACCAATCCCCACTTAATAAAAATGTGTGTGGAAAAAGAGTGATTATTTTGTGGTTTCCACGTTGTTAAAGTGTATCGGAATCGTATTCCTTTACTCCGCAGCAATTAAGCCATTAATCAAAAGCACATAAAGAGATAGTTCCCACTATTTCTGTTTTCAAAGGAACCCACTGTCTAATGTCTAACTCGCTCTTGTGAAGTTTGGCTTCTATTCAACAAACCATTTTTAAGTTACAGACACAGATGCACATGAAAGTGCATCTCTTCGCGTGGGATAATTTGATGACAGGTTCTAATTTGTCCTTAGTCGCTTGTGAAAAATACATAATTAAGTATATAGACTGTCCGATTAGCGCTTTATACTTGTAAAATAAAATACACCACGGACACTGTCTTTCTTTGAATGGAATGCAACATATAAATATAATCCTCCTTGGTGTCCAAAAAATATTTGGTCACTCAATCCACGACTGTTTATGGGACGCCCCTGTGCGCAATTGGCTGCCGTGTTTAGTCCACAAATAGACAGTCAATCCGTGCAAGGATTAATATTATTATTATTCAAACCAGGTGAAAGGCGCTATACAAATGTAATTTGTTGTTGTTGTAGTTCGCTGTCCCTTTAAGATCCTGGATGATATTATAACACACAGCCTTCCCCAGCATATCCTCCCCACTCCCTCAACCCTCCCTCTTCCCCCCTGGCTCCTGTCATGCATCTCACAAGATAACAATCCTTGCATTTGATAGAGCGCCTTATCAGGTCTTCAAGGGGTCTCAAGGTGCTTCACAGAATATACTGTGAAGTGAATTGACTGTATATTTTGTGGGTGAAGATGACAGCATCGGGATAGAGATGATCCAAAGTCGTTGGGAACACGTACACAAGTAAAGGCTTCTAGTCCTGTGGATCGAGACGCAGCAGTTAAACGTGAACTGGAATGTTTCAACTCCTGACCTCCATCCCATGGTGAACACGATGCTTAACCTCAGCCGTCAGGAGGTTGGGACTCTCGCTCACTAGCAGTTACAATCTGATTTGAACCACATGCCTCCTTGCCAGTGTAACCGCTCCACAAACACGGTAATATGACTGTGGATTCATCCTCGCCGAGGGTGAAGTTGGTTTTAATCAGTCAGAACTGATCTAGGAACAGAGGCAAGGTTAGCCACACTCCTCGGCGATAGCAGCAACAACAACTTGCATTTACACAGCGGCTTTCACGTCAGGAGGACGTCCCAAGGTCCTGGACACTCCAGGATTTGGACCCGAGCTGGGGGGTTGGGATCAGGAGCGGGTGGAGGGCAGGGAGGGTGGGGGAAGGAGGGTGAGAGAAGGTGCGGTCGAAGAGGAGGGTCTTGAGACGGGCCTTCAAGGAGGCGAGGGAGGGAGCGAGGTGAACTGACTGTGGGCTGGAGTTCCAAAGGGTGCGGGCAGAGGATTTTTAAATAAGAATCAACTACGAAATGATAGAATAGCAAGGACGCCCTTTCCTGATGTACCAGCAAAAACTACAGACATCTGCCAACGCTGCACTGTGTAACTAGAATGAAACCTGGTAGGCAGCAGGGACTGGTTCAAAGCACGATGCTTGCCTTGCTTCTGTACCATGCCAGCAATTTTAAAGGGAAAATGCCCTACTGGGGTTGCGGCTTTTGAAGGACGGCCCATTCTCATTTGTGTGTTGGAAGGCAAAAAAAACAAACAAAAGAATGGGGCAAAATTGCTTTCATTTAATAATGTACGCACGCAAAAATTCTTCCCCGCTCTCCTCCCCACCGCACGCACACACGGGCTCGCACACACGCACCCACGCTCGCACACACACACACGCACACATCTCATCAACAGCACAAATCTCATGGCAGTAATTACCAACGAAACGCCTCGGCTTTTCACAGCATTAAGTAATTGAGGAAATTACTGCCGGAATTTCTAGAAACTTCCATAACCCCCCGAAAAATATGCAAAGTGAGAAATGTAATAACTCAGAAGAAACTCCCTGTTCCGTTACAAACAAAAAAAATCTTGTGCTTACTTTAAGAGCAAACTGAATGACCCTGTAATTTTGACTATAACAAGCTTGAAAATCTCTAAACATCCCAGCAGTGAGCACGGCTTAGCGATAAAAAAAGACAGAAATCCCCATTTCCTTTATTAATTTAACTCCTCGAACCACAGAGAACTGCGCTGAAATATGCTTCATATGTTAAAACCTGCCTCTGTCTCTAACTGCTCAGCTGAGAGCTGTACATTAGAGCCAGGGTCACTGCCGTCCAAATAGAAAGAAAGATCTTGCATTTTTATAGCCTTATTATGTTGAAACGTTTCAAATCACTTTGCAGTAATTACTGACAAGTGTAGTGAACTGTTTTTTTTGTATAGGCCTTTGCATCAGCGATTTTGGGCACAGCGAAGTCCCACACACAGCCACAAGTTGAATTGCCAATTTTATCTGAGATCTTGAGGATCTGCAACAACTTACAGGCAAATAGCGCTTTTTGAGTCAGGAGCTCATCTCAAAGCGATGACCGGGAGCCTAAGCTGGAGGTTCCGCCTCCGCCACACTGCCCGTCTCTGACAATACCTCACCCCAAAAGGTGTTGAAACCCTTGTCCGTGCCTTTGTCCCCTTTCGGCTGGACGATTCTAACCCCCTCCCGCCGGTCTCCCCTCCTCCACTGTTCATAAAATTCAGCTCATTCAAAACTCCGCCACCCGCGTTCTCACCTGCACCAAACTCCGTACCCCGATTACTCCAGTTCTTGCCAAACTCCGCTGGCTCCCTGTCACAGGGCGGATCCACTTCAAGATCCTCACTGTAGTGTTTAAATCCCTCCATTACTTGCCCCCCCCCCATCTTTCTAACCTCCTCTCTCCTCACAGCAGTGCTCGCTGCCTCTGCTCTACTGGGTACAGCCTCCTCCGTGTCCCACGAATCCTCCACTCCACCATCGGCGGACGTGCTCTCAGCCACTACCCCCCGAAACTTTGGAACAGAAGTTGCTGGGAACACGCAGCAGATCAGGCAGCATCTATGGAGAGAGGAAAATGAGTTAAAGTTTCGGGTTCTGACGAAAGGTCATCAACCTGAAACATTGACTCATTTTCCTCTCTCCATAGATGCTGCCTGACCTGCTGAGCGTCCCCAGCGACTTTTGGTTTTATTATAAAAGAACCGAGTTGGTCTGGGCTAAGGTGGAGTTTGGGAGCTCGACAGTGTTATGTTTACCAACCAGACTGTCTAAGAACTTATACAGAAATTGGGACAATTGTTTGTAAACAAAGGAGGTTTTTAAACACGACAAATTCACCTTTACTAAAAAAAACGTGGAAATGTTCCACAGTTGAAGTAGAATAATCTCTTCTAAGTCTGCAGTTGAGACTAGGCTCTCAGAATAATACCAGATGTGCCAGAGATTGCTGCTGGAATGGCAGATGTGAGTGAGGTGAACATTCAGATTAAGCTTCAAACACAAAGTTCCTCTCTGGTTGTCTGAAGTTTGAATCGTTCAGTGTTGGTGACCCACAAGCCACGGGAACTTGTGACTATAACTAGAAAGATTAAATTCCCGGTTCAATTAACGTGCAAAGTGTTTCCATCACCTGTGGCCTAGGGAAAACTGTGTGCAGTAAGAGAGAGAACCTACAGTAAATAATGATCCTTGCAATTGATACAGAGTCTGATCATGTCCTTGAGACGTCTCAAAGAGCTTCACAGAATGTATTGTAAAGTGAATTGACTGTGTGTTTTGTGGGCGAAATGAAATGAAAATAAAAAAAAAGAAAGGATAATTACCCCCGGAAAGCGATCTGCCAATCGATTAACAACCGCTGTTTGCAGATGGATTTGGAAACCAGCATTTCACATAATGGGCTGAAACCATCCAAAGGAACAGGATTCACCCAAAGGATTCTTACAGTGGCTCAGCCAAAGGATGGAACCTTGGACAATAGAGCATTCGCTCCCCCAGTAATTTACGCATTAATACACATTATCTAATTGCTCTTCGGTTCACGATATTCAGCTTTGAAAAAAATCCTGGCGTTTCGCGAATGTGGTAATGGTGGAAACTGGATGTTCTGAAGGTTAAAACGTTATTCAGTAATTAAAGTGATTGATGAAAGCAAAATGCAAATATCTAAAAATATAAAAAAAAACAAAGTAGGAGAAAAAAAAAATCACAAACACTCATCTGAAAACTCCCGAGTAAGGACATGCTCTAATTACTAGGCTGCGGTTGCTGTGGTGAATCTTTTAAAATATTCCGAGTGGCCCTGTCAAAGAGCTGACACCTACCACGTGATAGGGTTGGCCATTTTGACCCTGCTCTGGTACTGTAACGGAATGCAAACAGGGAAATAGTGTCATTCCCCCGGCCAAACCAAACAACAGCCTTCACCCGGGAAAAACCCCCCCAAAAAACTCCCCAATCATTTTGTGGTTCTTCTGCATAAAAGTCCACAAACGACAGCGTAAGTTCATCTATACGCACACTTTGAAAAGCCGCATTTAGTAACAGTTTATATATGTCGATTAAAAATAATTATCCTTGCATTTGACATAATAATAATAATCCTTGCATTTGATATAGCGCTTTTCATATCTTCAAGACCTCTCAAATGGCTTCACAGAATATACCGTGAAGTGAATTGACTGTATATTTTGTGGGAGAAATATATAGCGCCTTATCACAGTTTTATACGGACACAGTATAGTAATGGGCGGTGGCTTGGATCAAGTGGTCTGACTCCAAATGTACAGCTGCTTTTGGCCCGTTTTCAATAAAACTGCGCTGTTGACAATGTCAGCTTATTGTTCTATTTGAACTCATTAAAACCACTCAAGTCTAATTGTCACCAATAGGTTTCCAAGTTGTATTTGACGACAAGTGTCCGGATGGTAAGCAGATGTAATGAATCTGGAGAAACAAGGTGGGGATAACTACTTGCTTAAACATTTCTCCACCAGGGCCTATTATGCTCATTCTCCTTGTGTGCAGGGCTTCTGCAAGGATGGACTCCAGATACCAATGGCCCCATCTACTTTGGAGAACAGAACATGCCCTAAAATTCAGGAGCTGATTATTATGGACCCCATATGAATCATCTCACTCCTGGTTCTCAAATGCTGTGGCATTGATTTGTCTCTGTGTTAGTCAGTTTGTGTTTTTCTTAGTGAAGAGGACATTGCTACAGAGACCAGTCTGTTGCAATGTGTTGGGGCGTATCTAAGGTTCAGTACTTAATCGCTGCTCGCAGTTGTACTAGTAACAAATAACTTTAATAAATACAATAATAATCCTTGCATTTGATACAGCGCCTTATTACGTCTTCGAGACGTCTCAAAGCGTTTCACAGGATACACTTAAAGCTTAGCGACTGCTTTGTGTTACAACTGATAAACAACGACGACAACTTGCATTTATACTCTCTCCCTCAATCCATCCGCCTTGCCCCCTTCCTCCCCACTTTCAAGTCCCACCTAAGGACCATTCCTTTTTGATCGTGCTTACGATCACCTCCCCCCCCCCCCCCCCCGGCTCGGGATCAGACTCCGCTCTGGGTCGCTACCCCACATGAGGGGCACTATATAAATGCAAGTTATTGTTGTGGTGGTCGTGGCTTGGCTCTCTTCACCACTACAGAAGATAATCCACCCAGTGATGGATTGTTTGTCGTTTTAGAACGAATTAAGGTGACATATTGATTCAACGCCTTGTTAGTATTTCCACAGATGCAAACACTTGATGCTCAGCCAAGCTTTCCACCTTTTGACAGTTTTCCAGGATTTCTATAGGGAAAGCATTAGACACGTCATCAACTCAGCAGCTCCTGAGTACTGTAGCCCTTGAACTTCTTGCATCGCCGTAAATAGTAATATTAATTCTTGCATTCGATATAGCGCCTTATCACGTCTTCGAGACGTCTCAAAGCGCTTCATGGAATATACTGAGAAGATTTGGGTGGTGGGTGGGTGAAAGGCTAGACAATAATAATATTATTAATAATCATAATACTTGCATTTGATACAGATATAGCGCCTTATCAAGTCGTTGTGACGTCTCAAAGCGCTTCACAGAATATATTGTAAAGTGTTTTGCCTGTATATTTTGTGGGCGAAACGTGGCAGCCAATTGCACACAAACGTCGTGGATTGAGTGACTAATTTTTTTTTAAGTTTTCCTTTTTTTGAAGGGATTATTACCCCTGGAAAAGCGTTCCGCCAATCGACTAGCAACCGTGTTCCTACTTACTGCTGGGTAAACAGAGGCGTGCGGAGTAAGTAAGTAAATGCATTCACTTTAATGGCAAGCGACGCAATGATGTTTCACAAACATTTCTGTTCCAAGCCCTTCAGGGTCTTTGAATAAACGGAAGTATCAACAAAGTCTTCATAAAAGGCCTTCAGGGTATTCCATTTCTTTATTTATACGCACATGATTTCTCCGCTTATTTTACAACTTTACAACTGGTGCGGAGATGTAAATTAATAAGAACCCTACAGTTAAGCTTTTCGGTTTGAGTGCGACAGTACAAAATGCTTCTGTAGACTGCTTTTGAATCTTCTGTGGTTTACGGCAACCAAACGTTTTGAGTTCATGTCCACACACTTGACTGATTGCTCATCAAATCCACTGAGAAACTGCATAAAATATGCGAGAAATTAAGCTAAAGGAACAACATTTCCCTTACTTGCCTGTGATGCATTGCATCAGGTATCTGAAAGAGCAATTTCAGTAATGGGGATTATCAGGAGGGTTTAATTATGCTGTGAAGCATTTTGAGACGTCACGAAGATCTGATAAGGCGCTATATCAAATGCAAGGATTATTATTATTATAAATATAGGAATTCCTAGGAATTAGCCAGATGTGAACCCCCACTCCCTCCCTTTCCCCCTTTGTAAATAAATATGTTTTAACACGCTATGAGGAAGGGTTGCAATGGAGGCAGCAAATACAGGGAGGGTGGAGGGCAGGGAGGGTGGCCGAAGTCACAGTCAGACGAGAGACATGCCTTGAAGGAGGCGCTATGTGGTTTAAATAGCACAGTGCCTTTCACGTTGGGAGGACGTTTCACAGTGCCAAGTGGGAGCCCAAGCTGGGTTTGAGGAGTCCTGAGGAGGGGGGGGGGCTGTTGTGCGTGTGTGTGCGTGGGGGGGGGGGAGGGGAGTGATTAAAAGCCTAATTGGACACTGTAATCTCATAATTTTGCCCACCAAAAATAGTTAATTCACTTTACAGTATATCCTGTGAAGCGCTTTGCGACGTCTCAACGACGCGATGAGGAGCTGTATCAAACGCAAGGATTAATATCATAACCCAAACTGTTCTAGAAACTGCAGTCATTTTGTAACCGAATCAATGGACTTGTTTGATTGCCTGACCAGGCTCGCTCACTCTCTCTCTCTACAGCCTTTTCACGTATTAATACCATGGGCTATTCCAGGAGCTCCCTCAAAGATGAATCTTCAGTGTTTGGAGAGAGTTCCGATTGAAAAATGTCACTTTCCCAGGAGAGAGTAAAAAAAAGGGGGAACTACACAATTTATCCTGAGGTATTTGGTCATTGCAACAATGTCAGTTTGGAGCATGTACAATCTATAGCAGAGAACCACCAAACCAGTCAGGTTGCCTCATCTAGTTAATATGCTGGGTCAAAAGCTTTTCACTACAACATAATTGAAACCTCACAGACAGCAAACAAGCAATTTCATAGGAAGCAGAAATGACAGAAGCTTCATCTTTTAATTTAGAGAGATTTACATAGCAGATAAATGAACTTCCCTCGCAGAATTAAAAGCGGAGGAAATTTAAAGGTAAATTTATGAAAGCATTAATCTTCACCTGTCTGTGTCATGGTCCCACTTAGCTCCGTAATGCCTGCCTCAATCCTCTGCAGATGCTTCTTGTCTTCTTTGCTGCCCAGTAGAACAGGCAGAATATATTTCTGTAAAAATAAAAATATTCCAATGGTTATTAATGGAAGTGTAGAGCAGAACTTACGTTAAGGTTTGACCAACAGCAACGATCTTGTTTTTTTTAAAAAGGACTGAAGGTGTGGGAAACAAAGATGCTGCAATAAGCAAGGGTTTTCTTAAGAAAGGATCGCGACTGTACAATCTTTCACACCATAGGACGGTGGGAAGATATAAATGGAGATTTGATCTAAATTTAGAACAAACAGCCCCCAAAAATCTTTTCCTCAGAGTGAGAAGTGCTTGGAATAATGATCAACCAACATAACATCAGGGTTAGAGATGCCATGTTAAGATTTAATGAGGTAGAGAGAGGGATGAGCTCTGATGTCTGAACAGCCCTTTCATAGGAACAGGAGGAGGCCATTCAGCCCCTCGAGCCTGTTCCACCATTCCAGTAGATTAGGGCTGACCTGTACCTCAAATCCAACTCTGTCATTGCTCCATATCCTTTCTCCCCCGCAACTTTGCTTAGTGCTCTCCTTTGTATTGTACCCACAACTGAGCTGCGATGTTTCATGATAGAACTAAGTAGCAAATGAAAAATCTATCGATTAGCAATATCATTTCAACGCACCAAAAATGTGTATATTTTTGCTTATGGTCCGTGAGTAGGGGCACCTCCTTCTTCCCAACCCCATCCGGCTCAGCGTCAGGCTCCGCCACTGTTAAGCGCTCCGAAATCTACCCCGTATGAAGGGCAACACAAGTTGGTTGTTGTTGTTGCTGGTGGTGCTCGTATATAGCTTGCAGGTCACATAGACTATTTTGGAACGGTTTGAAAACCAACCAATGCCAGACGCATCTCTAATTCTGCAAAGAACTCTTTGGGGCACTTTAATTTTCTCATTTCATTCTTACATTTTCTTTCTGCGGGCAAGTTCACTTTGGAAAATTTGCAGTTATTATGCGGTGTAAAGCAGGTTACGCTGTAAGCTGTAATAAAACATCCTGAACTCAGGTTAAGTAACCATTAGCTCAACCTAATTAATAAGCCAACTGCAAGGAACCAGCCCGTAGGAGAATGGAGATAAAGAATTAACACATTTTCTGTTTATACTCTATAGATTAACAGTAACTCTTGCTGATAGTCATGTTTGACCCATGGTACCAAATCTATTGGGTTTTCTTTTTTTGTGTGTGTAAGGTGGGGATACAAGATGCCAAGAAAGGAAGAAAAGCTGTGTTGACATTGTGAACATGCTGAATATCCATCAACACAGCATGCGTTAGGAGATTCCAATAGCCACTGACTTCAGAAATGTTTTTGAGAAGGGAAATAGGATTAATTTCTTATCCCAATGCTATTAGTAGCAACGTTGAGCGGGGCAATAGTAGTTTCGTTTGTCTGCCGCTCTGAAGTATTTGGAAATTAAAACTGCACTGTACCACTTAACTCTAATTGCCAATTCTCACCTTCAGATGAGAAACTCACCTTCAGGTCACCCCCCACTAATGTGGGCAACTTGCTAATGTGGGCAGTTTTTTTTTCTAGTCTTTCTCATTTCAACATTATATCACATAGTACAGTACAGTAACGTACACTCGCTTGTGAGATTGACCCACGAATGTGCTCAAAATCTCCTCAGTCCGTTTGCTAGCCTTACTATTGAGCTTCCACTGTAGTTTGATAGTCAAGTGTGCCATGTTAACACAGTACATTGAAGCACATGGAGCTAGGGTGTGGGTTTGCAGTTACTGTGCTCCATACTGAAGAGGTCCATTCCAGTCTTGCCTGCACTTTTGGTGCATCAGCAATCTTCTAAAGCCGGCACTCATCGCTACATGGGAACTGGCTTGGGACCAGCTTAATTGCATCCTTGTAGGCGAAGAGTGGTTCCCTACAAACCAAGATACAATAAAACTACCCAATGCATTTGAAGATCTTAAACTACAGAATTTGAAACAATGAAATCTGTGTCGTTGGGACAAAAATGATCATAACGGGAATCGAAAACAATCAGTTTGGTTAACAAGAGAACAATAGATGTCAGTAAACAATACATTACTTTACTATCCAATTTTTAGCAATCAATAGGAATACAGCTACTAACAGTATTAAGTGGTTGCTCAATTTTTTCATTGCCCGCTGTGCTTACTGAGAAGTGACTAATAGGACACTATGCTGTTTCTGATTTGAAGGTACATTCGAAGTTCAGTTTTGTTTACGACTGAACCTGTCTGAAATTGAATCTGCCTCAATTCACGTACAGGAGGCAAGATAACAGCACAGGAAAGGAAAGTGCTGTCTATCGAACGGATAGATTGGCGTGCCATTTCAAGGACACAATCAAGGCAATTCGAGTTCACGAAGAGAATATCGAAACTCAAGGATGATTTCGGTAGACACCGCACTTGGAAATTATGCCCCGTGACTCACTAGTTTTCTCACACCTGAAAGGAAATCAGGAAACTGGAACTCAACACCTCCATGTTAATCACTTGTCCCTTAGCTTTGCCCAAACTCAAAGCCACAGTGAATAAGAAGCTGTTGAACCATTTCAAATTACTGTAACCTGGCTTTATTTCGCCCCGTTTGACTTCAGAGCGAAGCAGTTAACTTGCGACACTTGGCTTTGTGAACCAGAAACAGAGTAATTTATTTAGCGGCCATTAGTAAAACCCCTCTTATATTTTTGGCTGTTTCATTGAGAGCGTGAGGAACCTTAAATGTTATAACAAAGCTCGTATCTTGCAGTGCAGCGACTATTGGATACATGGCTTTCGCAGGGCACACATATTGGCTGTCTATTTTGTGGGCGAAACGCAGCAGCCAATTGCGCACAGCAGTGTCCTTCCCACAAACAGTCGTGGAGTGAGTGACCAAATTATTTTTCTTTGTTTCTTTAATGTCCCAGCTAAGTAAGTTAAAAAGGACTGGATTCAGCTGTCTCCTCGATTGAAGCGATCTCTCAGAAAACCTGCCCTAGCCATTGTATGTTGCTCCCACACCAGCAAAATCCGGATTGTATAAGTCCCTCACAAAACAGGCACAAGTTTTTTTAAAAAACAAAATAATTGTCCACTAGTAATGGACTATTTCTTTCTAATTAAAAAAACACAGTAAACATACCTGGGAATACATTACTGCACCAATGAAAACCACATCCAAACTTCAAATAACTGCCTAAAAATGAACTCAATTTATAATCTGTGTAAAATGACACAGGATGTTACCTAACGGAACAGCCCATTCGGCCCAACTAGTTATTGACTTACTAGTCAAGTAAAAAGTGCAGTCTCTAACCATGTTAATTATAGTGTTTTCTAATTTCTTTTCAGACTAGACACAACTTGTCAACATAAGAATTTGAAATGGCGTAGTACGAAGCTTAGAAGGTTATACTCCACTCTTTGCAATCCAAGCCATGGCTATAGTTGTTTTATGTTGGAAAATAAAAGTTTGGATGCATTAATGTTGTTCAAACTTTGATAAGTGAGGTGTCTAGTTGTCTGTTGTGGCCCATTGAAGATTTTCATATGTAGGAAGGATCCAGGTCATCTCTTCCAGGCTTGACTGGTGTCAAACCACGTAAGCAAAGCTTTAGAGGATTAAAAAAAAATCTGAAGTTTCCTCCCTGGCACCGGTATTAGTGCATCTGTGGGATAGTTCTTTTGGCCTGTCTATCAGTGTTATGTAGGCACTGGCTTTCGCTGAATAATGCAATGAGAATAAGAGTAGGATTTTCATTCTCCTTCAAGCTGACAAAATATGTAAAGAACCCTTTGATTTCTTTATATAGCAATAATGTTTGTTTGACTGCGATGCCACTTTATTACAATTACACAGTGGCAATTTCACAGTGTGAAAATCACAACTGACTTTAAGATTGTCTGGGAAAAGGCTGGCTATACAAGAACAGTTATAATCAGTGCACAGCCGACACACAAACCACTTACTCATTTTTACCTTCCAAAAAGGCATGTAAAGTTCCAGGTGGTGGAACAGTGAACACACACACGTTGTCTTTGTGGAGTCCTGTAGTGTAGTGGTTAGCGTGCTCGCCTTACGAGTGAATGGACCTGCGTTCAATTACATAAGAACATAAGAGATGCTAGACGATAAAAGACCAAGGTCCATCTAGTCTTCCACCTTCCTGGCGTTCGCATAGTAGAGAGGGGCGAATCCTTAGACAAGTTTCCTTATTCCACATGCCTCTGTTTTTCTTGCTTTAAGTAGGAACCCAGTTGTTAGTCGATTGGCAGATTGCTTTCTGGGGGTAATAATAGCTCCAAAGAAAATGTGGTCACTCAATCCACGACTGGGGACGCTGCTCTGTGCAATTGGCTGCCGCGTTTTGCTCACAAAATACACAGTCAATCCACTTTACAATATATTCTGTGAAACGCTTTGAGACATCTCAATGGTGTGATAAGGCACTGTATCAAATGCAAGAATTATTATTACTATTTAAATGTGGTGAACTAAGTTTGAATGTCATCCAGAATTGATGAAATGAAATCAACCATCCTGCTGCCAACCCAGTACAGTACTGATGCCAATTCTGGTGACTGCAAGATCTTATGTGGAACGAGAATGAGGCTCAATTCAGTTCCTAGCAGACGCATCTGGCTTCATTAAAGAATAAATGTGTTAAAAGTAAGATTACCTTTAGTTGCTGGTCGAGCACCCTTGATGCACATATGTTGAAAGGCTATTGTAAAGTGATTTGCTCTTTCCCCCCATTGTAATGTGCCCTCTTAATTGGTTTCCTTTGCAACTTCTTTTCTTTATGATAAATATTAAAATAAAGTGTAGCCATCAAAGATAGGAGGTGTTAACTGCTGCTTAGATTTACAAGGGAAAAATGGAAAACTGCTGTGTGTGTGGTGGGAGGAGGGGGGAACATCCCACTGCAGGATGTCCAATGTCTGTGATCGGTTACTCACAGATTGTTCAGAAGCAATTTATCACCATGTTTCATTTTACCAGAAGAATTTGGTTTTACTGCCAATAGAAATTTTTACTTTTCAAATAATTTCAAGCCGACAGCACATTTCAAGTCACTTCCTGTATGGATGGCACAGGTGTTCGAAACTCCATGTGGTCAGATACTAATAAAATAGTAATCCCTGCATTTGATATAATAGGCCTCGTCACGTCGTTGAGACGTCTCAAAGCACAGGATATACTGTAAAGTGGGTGGATTGTGTATTTGTGGGTGAAACAGAGAGAGCTTCCTGTTCAGAGTTGACTTCCGTTTCAATAAAAGTTCCTTAATTGTCAGGACATCACGAGCAGAGATTACGCTGGGGCTTTCAACAGATCAAAACGGCAGATTTTAAAAAAAAAAAAAAAAATTCTTCACTCATTCTCTCCAGCTGGACTACAGTAACACAGAGCCAATCAACCCTCAATTAACCAAGTAAACATCCTTCATCTATGAAACCTACCCAATGCCTAACTGGGGTCGGAAGACATCACAGTCGAACTCCAGTTGTGCACCTGTCTGTTGATTGTTCTCATAGCCCAAACTCCAGTAGCCTAAGCAAATTTCAATCCAAATTTAATGAAAGATCAGATGGACCAAAAAAGCAGTTGCTTTGAATGTAATTGTACAGCTTCAAAGCACAAGCAGATAAACAAAGTCCTTAGACCAAAGTCTTTATAGACTGTTCCGCTCTGATTTCACTGTATGTGTGCATGTGAGCCATTGGGGTAGTTGCAAAACCACACAACGGTCACACAAAGGATCAAGTTAATCCAGAATTCTCCTCCTTCATTTAAGATTTAATCCACTTGACAATGAGCCATCAGTTCTCCTGCTGCAGTACGTTGTAAAGGTATCTGCTCCAAGGTGAATAATTCACCTCTCGTGTTCTTGTGTATATTCAGGAACAGTAAACATGATCTCATCTTTCGTCAATTCTTTCCCTGAGTTTCTTTATTGAAAACTACTGCAATTAGGTTCTTCTGCATATTGAACTTAGCAACTAGGGCCTAACCCAGCATCTGTCAATTGTTTTTGACATTGGTTTGATAAGGAGAAGCAAAAGCATAAAATAACCTCTAATCTGCACAGACCGAATGCAAGAATGCGCATGCTATCTAGTATATTGTTTTCTAATGATCTTTTACTATCTGAACCCATCCTGCAAAACAAAGTTAGACCCTGAAGATCAAATCTGCCATTCAATACAGTGGGCATCGTAAAGGATAGGCATGGGCCACTGTAACAGGTTGTTGAACCTGTTAAAATAATTGTTTTGACACTTAATCAGCTTTAAACAGTCTTGCTGAATTCCTTAGTTTCCAATTATATCTAATGCAGTTCTGAAGGGCATGCTGTCACAAGACAAGGATGTGTACAATATTGTGTCTTTTGACTGCACCCAAAATAAGAATCCAAGTACTAAATGGCTCCAAGGAACTATAATAAAGCGATTGGGAAAATAATCAGCAGTAGGAAGCATTACATCAAGGGAGAAAACGTGAACACAAGTTGGCACAATAAGAGGCTACATAACCAGCTCCGACTGAACGCAAGTTAGAACATTAAAAAAAAATCTTTCTTACGTACATTTCAAGGTCATTTAAATGATACTCCGGTGTGTGTTTGTGTGGGATAAATGACTTCTGAGAAAACATGAACAGCAACTTTGCTTTGTCGCTTTTGTTAAAATGTCCTCACAAGAATGGTTTACAGTAATGAAGTGGTTGCAACTTTAATAAATGGAAATTAATGATTTAATTTAACTGCATTGTATTCCTGGTCTGGTTGTTCCCGGTTTGAATTGTTTCAGCTTTTTTGTTTGAAAGGCTGTATAGAGATTGTTAGGCTGAGGACATGAAGGTGACTCGATATTAACAATAACAATTTGCATTTGTATAGCGCCTTTCACTCAGGTTAGTGACCCGGGGCATTGAATAAGAAGTGGCTGGAAGCGCTGAACATTGAGAGGGTTTCGGATAAAGAGCTATTTGATTTGTTCTCATCCTTCCAGAATACCAACTCCATCCATCACAACAACTTCATAAAAAAGGATTGGGTGTGGATCCTTGACTGTCAAGCGGTTTGGGACGTCCTCCTGACGTGAAAGGCGCATTACAATATCATTTGTTGTTGTTTTTGGTCTCCACCAACGTTCTTGGTCACAGTTGCACCTGCTAGAGGCTAACTAGCTCCACCCGCATAGTTTGCCATTGATAGCGCTGTCTGGCAAGCTTTCCTGCTGTCCAGCTGGGACCACCCTAACCGTTAGGGCTTTGGTTTGCAGGGTTAACGGGAGCTGAGGACGATGCAAGATATGGGTAAAAGAAGAGAAACATTTACAAAAACGAGTGCGTCCTAGAACTCAGAAACTCCCAGGAAAAGGTCATTCTGCAGGGTTTGCTCAAGCACTCCAGTTGACAAAGGGTTTTAATGCTTTATATTCAGAATACTGCTTAGCACAATACGATCAGACTGATTATAATTAAATTATATAAAAAGTCTTGAGCGTTTGAGAAAAAGTCAAGGCACCATGCCAATCTATTGTTGCTGGATTCCTAAAGTTAGCGTAGGAGTGCCCACTACTGCATTCCTTCAGCATTTCAATTCCACACCCATCATCCTTATAGAAAAGGTGATGGCTCCCTAAATAGTCCTGAATAGTATTTAACTTGCACGGAAAAACAAGCAGATTTGGGCATCAATTTAATATAATAAATCAAATAATAATCCTTGCATTTGATACAGCGCCTTATCACGTCTTCGAGACGTCTCAAAATGCTTCACAGGATATACAGCAAAGTGAATTGACTGTGTATTTTGTGGGCGAAACGAGGCAGCCAATTGCGCACAGCAGCGTCTCCACAAAGAGCCGTGGATTGAGTGAACACTTTTTTTTTAAGGGATTATTACCTCCGGAAAAGTGAAGTGCCAACCGACTAACAACCGGGTTCCAACTTAAAGCTAGGTAAACAGAGGGACGTGGAATAAGGGAACTTGCCTAACGTTTCGTCCCAAAGGAAATATTTCACTCAATGGAAAGAATCTCCAACAATTCAGCACTGGAGAGCCGGCCTGGACTGTGAGCTCAAGTCCTGATGCGGGGCTTGAAACCACAACCTTCTGACCCGGAGCCAAAAGTGCTACCAACAGTGATATTGTTCGACGTACAAACAAAAGGCAACCTTTAACACTAGCCGTCTCTGGGTGAACCAAGACTCTTAGATAGATGGGATAACAAAATGATAGGAAGGACACTTAATACCTTCTGACAAATGTGTACAGCAAATTCCTACTGTACCTTGTATAGATGGTGAAAGCCGAACGCAATCCCGGTCATGAAAATCGCTAAGGCGCCATATTCCCGCCACCTGGAATTCGGAGAACCTACAAAGCAGCAGCACAAAGGGGCAAAAATGATCAGTTGATATAAAAGAAATGGCAGAATTTTTTTTTACTATAACTTCTATTTGATGCACAAAACTGTTCCCATGCAGGACTTCGGGAAGAAGTTAAATACAACTTCGGAGACAAGCGCAAGGAGAGAAGGGGCCGCTTTAATTTTGATTGAATTTCAATTTGGAGGCCCGATATCCCTTGGCACGATGTATTTTAATTCAGATCTGCAGATAATTTGGATTCAAACCAGATTATCAGCCCGTCTCAAAGTCGCGATGCGCTTATGTCAACTTGCCACTCGTCCAGTGAAAATTAAAAGATTAATTTTAATTTAATGAATTCATTTCCCCCGCTCGTTTGGAAAGGAGGGAACGGTCCAATAAATCATCCATTCAAAATTGCGGGAAAAAAATTGTTATTACGCTAAGTAAAAACACGAATGAAACACATGGAATATATTTTTTTCAATGCATTCCTTCCCCACAGAAGAAACCGAACCATAGAAAACTTACAGCAGAGAAAGAGGCCATTTGGCCCATCGTACCTGTGCTCTGACAGAGCTATCCATTTAGTCTCTTTCTCCTACCTTCAGCCGGTACTATTCTATATTTCTCCTTTTCACATATTTCTCTATGTTTCTCTTATATGCCCGACTGTCCAGCGCCTTCGGACGTCTTCCCGACGTGAAAGGCGCTGTAACAAATGTAATTTTGTATTGCAATGGGACTATTTTACTGCAAAAGGGCTGCACACAGTAGATGCTTGGGTGAGTGGGAGTGGATTATAGTGCTCTGATCCCAATTAAGGGAGTTGGAAAGAGACAGAGGATGAAGTACTCTGTTGGGAGGTTTATCTCCTGCCTCTGCCTTTGAGGGAGAGTGTTCCAGAGTTTCGGGGCATAGCAGGTGAAAGCACGACAACCAACGGTGAGGCGGAGGGTGCGAGGGACGAGCGGAGGCCAGTGCCAGTCGAGCGGAGGTGCCAGGGCGATGGATTGGGGAGTGAGGAGGTCGGAGAGCTAGGGAGGTGTCAAGAGAGTGAAGGGATTTGAACACACAATAGTCCAGCAGCTTCATCTTATTCTTACTCTCTGCTGCATTTATCTCCCCCATTGGCCCAGACCTGTTAGTGCAGGATGGGATGGTGCAGGGAGTTCCGAATCCTGCTGGTCTCTGCCACCGTTGCCTGCCTCTGAGTGCCGGTTTATTCCGCGGATGCCCTCATTATGTCGTTAACAATAAAGTATTTATTAATTGTGTAATTAGCCAATCCTTTCATTTGATTGTTAATTGCACGATTCAGAGCCACCTGCATTTCTTTCCTGTAACACATGCGTTTACACAAGGAGCATAATCCAGACGTTAAAACATGGTTTACATGTGGCACATAATAGACTCCCGATGTACTAAAGTGAAGCAGCACAGACGCTTATATTACACCAGTTATAGAAATAACAGAAACTAGCAGAGGAGGATCTGCAACTTCAGGCAATATTGCTTGGACAAAAGCACAAGGTTAAATACAGCTGAAGATTTCCATGAACTACAGATACAGTTATTAGATCTCATTTAGCAATTCAATCTAAACCTAAACAAAAAAAAACTGGGTAACTGGGTTAAACTCCCACCCACTCCAAAACATACAATACTGCTGCAGCTCAAAGAGAAATGTCACCACATTCAAGACTCACCACAAGACTTTCCTTTGCGCCTTTAACACAAATTGTTCCCAAATGATAACATCAGCTCTACGCACATTTTGAAGTCAGAGAATATTTTTTCAAACAAAGAGTTTACGGTAAGTTCTGTAAAAGCGCTTTGAGCCGTCTCGAAGACGTGATAAGGCGCTATATCAAATGCAAGTATTATTGTTATTATTTGTGACTGCTCAACTCTAGAAGTTCCATTGATAATGCCGTTATGACACTTACCAACAAAACACACATCCTCAGCTTTTGATGTTACATTTATCAATTTGGCCAAATTTATCAATTACCAAAACAATTACCAAAGAATATTCCAATTTGAATTGAATGTGGATTTTTGTTTTAATATAAAAATACATCTTAAAATGTTTTTTTTACTAATTACCGAAAATGGACCTTTTGCAACTGGGAGAACTTGTGGCTTTCCAATTGTGTATAACAGAACTGAGCATAATTCATTAGTTTTGATTGTATAGTGCACATCAGTTATTGACTGTGCCGTTAGTAAAAGAATAAATTCCATTTACATACAAACCGCAACTTATTCATGTGGAAATCTCCAGGATTTAGTGAAAAACTGCTGCTTTGTAAGGTTTGGCCTAAGGTTGCAGTGTTTAACAGTGCTGATTAATTTTAAAGATGTTCACTTAAACGAAAACTAGACAATCGAGTTGCATTTACATCTCGTTCAAGTGTTACGAAACCCTTTGAGATGCCCGCTGATTGTGTTTCTCATAAACATCTGAAGCACAACTACCATGATTTGATCGGGGTAGATTTTCCATAACCTTCTGGGTGTCTCTATACAATAAAGTCTTCAAGGCCTGAATGAGTCAGATTTACACCCTTTTATCACCTCATGCAATCGTACCTACTACAGACAAATTAACAAACATAGTTTTTGGACACTTACGGGACATATTACTGCCAATCAAAACCGATGCATATAACTTTTCATAGGGTTTCTTTAATAATAACTAGATGAAGTGTTTGGCTCACTGTAGGGGGGCGTTTCATTAAGAGACTTCCACCAGTATAACAATTGCCAGAATTATTTTCTATATGTTTGTAATTACTAAGATAAAGCTAAATTGGAGAAAAGAGCCGAACTGAAGTATTTTTCCATTTGCAACATCCGGTGATCCACTGGAGGATTTTAACCCTATTCTTATTTGTTTTATTTCAGCGAAAAAGTTCTCCAGGGGTTAACACGGCAAAGCAAGCGTATGCCAACAGCGGGCTATTACTTTAATTATCTTTTATGATTATCATAAGATACTCTACTTTGATTAGAATCTGCAGCTTATAAGAAAAAAAATCATAAATATTCATAATCAAAAAATCGTGCACAGAGACATTCAGACTTTAAAAACTCGGCTCGTAATACACATACACACAAACATAAAAAGCAAAGCTGAAACAAAACTAAATTTTCCTCAGTTGTCTCTCCTGAACTCAATCTTACTGGCCTTGGATTTAGAATCTATTACAATCTGTACATAACTGGAGTCTTGTAGCGTTATTGGTGAGAGCACTCGCCTCGCAAATGAGAGGAATCGGGTTCAATTCCCGGGCAGGGTGAAATGTTGGGCAAGTTTCCTGACTCCACACGCCTCTGTTAACCGAGCATAAATAGGAACCCGGTTGTTAGTCGATTGGCGGATCGCTTTTCCGGGAATAACAATCCCTTCAAAAAAGAAAAAAATTATAATTTGGCCACTCAATCCATGACTGTTAGTGGGACGCTGCTGTGCGCAATTGGCTGCCGCGTTTTGCCCACAAAATACACAGTCAATTGACTTTACAGTATATTCTTTGAAGCGCTTTGAGACGTCTTGAAGACGTGATAAGGAGCGATATCAATTACAAGGATTATTATTATAAAATGTGCATTCAGTTTCCTGCAGTTTGTTTTGTCGAACCAAACACCCACTGCATCTTTCGGGTTCAGGTTTTATTCTGTAAGTCAACACTTAGCTTACCAAACACGATTAAAATAACACAGGTGATGACAGAAATCTGCTCTGGGCAACTCATTTCTACGTTGTTTTAAAACTGTTCAAAAATATTGCGCTCCCCAAGAAAACCTTTCCCCTTGCTTTACGTAAGTAAAGAATACATTTCTTCAAAATGATCCCGAAAATGAATTATTAACATGAAGGCGTGCATCATTGTAATTAAATGTGAAAAGGAATGAGGAGGCAGGTCACAGCTATTGGTGGATAATCAAGGCTCCACTATGTATGCAATATTTGCTAACGTGAGAGATATTCTGCTCCCCCAGGGAAACAGCTCACCTCATTCAAGGCCTCCGTGAAAAAGCCCCGGCTGATATCTCAAGCGCACAAGGTAGGGGAGGGGGAGAGAGGGAAAGGGGGAGAAGGCACCTATTTGCCACGCTGTTATTTGTTCTCCTTTGTTCAGTATTAAGAGTTTGACATATTTTGGCAAATTTAAAGCAAATTCCTTGCTTGCACCCACAAAATCAAACGGGTGGTTGCAACTCATTATAACAACAACAACAACAACAACAAGATTCCATTTATAAAGCGCCTTTCACGTCAGGAGGACGTCCCAAGGCGCTGAAATAATAATCTGTACACTGTACAGAAAAAAATCTTCGACCTTACTCCACGCTCTGTTTGCCGAGCAGTAAGTAGGAACCCGGTTGTTAGTTGATTGGCGGATCGCTTTTCTGGGGGTAATAATCCCTTTGAAAACAAATAATAATAATAATTTGGCCACTTAATCCATGACTATTTGTGGGACACTGCTGTGCACAATTGGCTGAAATGAAGAGGAAAATCATGTGTTAGAACATGTTTAACCTATAGGATTTTATAAAAGCTACTAAAATGGTTTATATAAATGCAAAAATCTTGAAAACAGCAGGTTTTTTTTTGGGGGGGGGGGCGGGGGAGGGTTGAATTTAATTAAGGATTTTTTTTCTTGCACTCTAGGTGAAAACTTGTATCAACTAGTCAGGCTGAACGAGACGGCCAGTAAATAATCACATGCCAGAAAATAATATCTTGCGTAATAAATTACGGCTACAAATAATTCAGGAGCTATTCATCAATTTTATTTTCAATTCATGCAAAGTCGTGCTTCTCTGGATTAATCATAAAGAAACATCCTTTATAGCATTCGCGGAGCACGTGACACCGTGTGTGGGGGCGTCGGGGCTGGGCTGGGGGGGGGGGCGCAAGGTTGCTGCACTCTGCCAAAAGCACGGTGATAAAACGTAAGGAACTCGCTCACCTTGTGCCTAAAGTTAGCAGTTTCGAGCATTGGTAGTAAAGTTCTAATGATCTGCAACACATTTGGAGTCGACACTTTTCAATATCGGTCGTGTAAAACTCCTGACTGAACCGCAGAATTTTACAGCGCAGAAAGAGGCCATTCAGCTCCTCGTATCTGCCTTGAAAGAGCTAGAACACATCTTGTCCCACTCCCCTGCCCTTGATGCTTTCATATTATTCCCACATCATCTTTTATTTCAATATTTTCCAAATTATTTGTCCAATTCCCTTTTCTAATAATAATACTTGCATTTGATATCGCGACTCATCACTGCCTTGAGACGTCTCAAAGCGCTTCAGAGCATATACTGTAAAGTGAATTGACTCAGCCGCCAACTGCGCACAGCAGCGTCCCACAAACAGTCACTCGTGGATTAAATGACCAAATTATTCTTTTTATTTTTGTGGGAAAGGATTATTACCCCACCACAAAAGCGATCCGCCAATCGACTAGCAACCGGGTCCCTGCTTACTGCTAGGTAAACAGGGGCATGTGGAGTCAGGAAACTTGCCTAAAATTTTTCCCTGCCCGGGAGGGAATCGAACCCGGGTCCTCTCGCTTGCGAGGCGAGTGCTCTAACCAATATGCTACAGGACTCCAATATTGACAAAGCCGTTTGGATTCTGCTGTAACCAGTTCTTTTGGTGGTAAATTCCACCAATGGTCCAATTATTGTCCTAATAACCTGAATAACAATCCTCCTCAATTACCCTCTGATTGGAACTGATCTTAATTTCATGCCCTCTGGTTACCGACTCATCACCAGTGGAAATAGTTTCTCCCTATTATCAATTCCCTGCTCTTTCCCTGTGCTTTGTACGCTGGATGTCTTCAGCTATTTACCCAATTCTCTATTAAATGATATGACAGTTAGCTTCAATGTTACCTTGTTCCTCTCCAAATACCGGTACAATTCTCCTTTGCTATGGTCTCAGCGTAAAGCGCCACTTGAGGCAAAGTGTAACCCTCTACGTCAGCCCAACTGGACCCAGGGGCCACATCGGGAACCGCCCTCCTTCTTCCCCACCCCTCATTTCATCAGCCCCTTCCCCCCCTTCTCCATTTTATCTGTCCGACCTGCTCTTTCCATAACTCGTAAGTGTTGTTGGGTTACGTTTCTGGGAAGGAAACGCAAAAATATTGCTTATGTGGCACTTGGACATGACTCAAATAAGGCGTCCGACCCTCAGCAGCCAAAAGGTTGGACGCCTCTTGCTTACGTGAAGACATTGTTTCTGACCTTTCCCCCGTATTATTATCCGCTTCAAACAGGTAGCGTTCTTAACTCAGCACTTGACTACAGGCCAACCAACCTTGTTCTCAATTCCCTGCTCTCAAAAGTGTTGTGACTTGAATAGAAAGATGAGGACAAGACCACTTGACGGATAGGATTAACCAAGGCCCAACTTTTCAGGGCTTACTGTGGTCCGGTACAGCACTTGCTCGGCCCAATATGGCTCGATAAGAACAGGTGTGGGTAATACGATCCCCTGAATCGCATTTTGTTATTCCTCTTCAGTGGAACATCTGTTGAATAACTTTCTGAATGGTGTCAAAACAGCATGTCGGATGCCAAAAGGGCCTTGTCGGGACCCAATTAGATGGTTTCTATAGGAACATAGGAACAGGAGGAGGCTTTCAGCCCCTCAAGCCTGTTCTGCCATTCTATAAGATCATGGCTGATCTGTACCTCAACTCCAATTACCCGCCTTTGCCCCATATCCCTTGATACCCTGACCTAACAAACATCTCAGACTTCAGGTTTTGAATGTATCCAGCATCCACAGCCTTTTGGGGGAGAGAGTTCCAGATCTACCCTTTCGGTGAAAAATTGCCTCCTGATTTCACTCCTAAATGGCCTAGCTCTGATTGTAAGATCATGTAACTAACTACCTATACCTGTAACTACCTTATACATGTGGCAAAAGCAAAATGCAGTTCACTTAGCCCCAGTTTAATAGAAAAAAAGTTTGCTGAAAGATTTCCGTGTACAAGTGAAGACAATTCACGAAAGACATCACGAGTGACCTCTGCAAGTCATCCTCAGTCGTAAGTAATAAAATCTGTATCAATCCATTTCCCACATGGATATGGATTGCACAACAAAATGCTCTTTACTTTGCGGTATTAAAAAAAAATTAAATTGCTTTTTCATTCCTTCCTGTCTCTGAATAAAGAAAGGGCTTGTTCCTGTGGTTGGCTTGAGATTGTGAAAGGAAGCATTGGAGAGCTTAGCAGCTGGCTCAGTATGTATGAATGTTCTCCATATGAACCCCATAACATCAGCAACTACAACAACAAAATCACATTTATAGAGCACCTTTCACATCGGGAGGATGTCCCAGGTCACAGGCCTGAAAGGACAGCAAGGGGGCTCGGGAAAGTGGGAAATATTGACAAAGATGGTTGAGTGACTGTCTATCACCCCTTCCACTGTGCCTCAAAGCTTTGGAACTCTCTCCCAATTCCTTCACCTTGCCCCCCTTTTCAATCAAGACCAGAGATCTTCCTCCTCAACCGTGCTTAAGGTCACCTCCTCCCTCCCCCACACACCCCCACTCACACCCTGGGTTGGAGATGCTACCCCACGTGAAGGATGCTGTATGTTGTTGTTGTCAAGTGGGTCTTTGTGCCTACAGGTTGTCTATCTTGGGCTGTGTTGGGACCTTCTTCGAGAGATCTGTGACTCAGTCGCAGCAGCAAGCAGGGAGGTGGTGAACGATTCAAAAAGGATCAAGGTGACAAAACGGATATATATGAACCGGTCAACGTAAGTTTGATGCACATCAGAATAAAACAGGCAGTCGGGACTTCGCTTGAAGGCATCATCCCAAAGAACGGCACCTCCGACAATGCAGCACGTCCCCAGGGCTACACTGGAGTCTCAGCCTAGGCTGTGAGTTCAAAGTACCAACGTGAGGAAAATCGTCACGAGGCGAGACTGCTACCAACAGAGCCGGGCTGAAAACTCTGAGGTATCGGATAGATACCGCGCAGATAGACGGGCTGACAAAACTCGCTGACAATTTGCCACCTGTAGAACAAGCTGCATGTTCCATTGTTCCCCATGTTTTAATGTCTGAGGTCCTTACCGTATGGCACAGTGGCATAATCTGAAGGTTCTATTTGATGCTGTTGTACTATGGGCAATAGTGTTTCATCTGTCGCAGTCTCTGCCTGCTGTAGTGCTAGGTCGATTTCTTCGTCAGTTAATCCTTCAAAAATAAGGGAAATAAACAGAGCAATGAAATCCATCACATTGTTAACATAGTTTAACTCTGCAGACATTCAGAATCATCTTACTGACAGAAATTAAATATAATAATCCTTTGAAGCATTTGATACAGCGCCTTATCAGGTTTTTGAGACGTCTCAAAGCGTTTCACAGAATATACTGTAGAGTGAATTGACTGTGTAGTTTGTGGAACAAATATAAATATAGAACAAAATTAACTTGCTCTACAAGATTTTTTCCCCACAAGAGGCTTTTTTTTATAAAAACACACACGTAGTAAATGATATCTGGAGAACGCTACAGAAATGGGAACTTTAAGAGTTAAGGAGTAACTTTGTTCTTATTTATTTGAAATAATTTAGTAAAAATGTCATTTGCATTATTATACAGTGCTCATTGCTATTCAAATTGAGACTGGGACATTTTCGTGTTTCTTTTTCCATAGTGCAAGATTTTTTAGTATACAAAAAACAAGGCTTCAAGTTTGATCATTAAATATTCATCTTGATATTTAAACTCATTTGTTCCATATCTGCTACTAATCTTTTTTAAATTAGCCCTCGTCGCAACCATTGAGCTGAAGGGTGAACAAGTAACAAGACACAAGTTTTATCTGCCGTATAAAATGGGTTAGCCAGGGAAATAGAGCCTGTTGAGCTATGTTAACCTGAATGGCTATTGAGACCCAGTCTCCTACTGAAGAGAAACACTTGTGTGGCTTAACTACTGGGCCAAGTATTACTGGCCCAGTATTATTCATTACAACAACAACAAATGACATTTGTATAACGCCTTTCACGTCGGGAGGATGTCCCGTCCTGCAGGATCGTCAAGGATTTGGAACGGAGCTGGGGGTTGAGATCAGGAGGTGTAGAGGGCACCGAGGGGTAGGAGGGTGACCGAAGGCACGGTCGAAGAGGAGGGTCTTGAGACGGGTCTTGAAGGAGGAAAGGGAAGGGGCGAAGGAACTGTGGAACGGAGTACTAAAGGGTGGCGGCAGAGTTACAATATTAAGTCACATTGCACTTTGCTTTTATCCCGACCTCATCTGGAAGCCGGTATGTTTGTGGAAGTGCAGAATTGAGATGAATGGGGGATTACTAAAATAAACCGGGATGTCCCTTGGACGTTCAGCAGAGACTAAACCGGTCGGTACCTGGGAGTGATTAAAAGATAGGGATCGCATCAAAGGTTTTGGATGTCATCAAAAAACCACAACAGCTGTGACAGCAGTTTAGAACAGTCATCTAAACCGTGGGATGATATTACAGCCTTGAAATCACTACCAGGTTTTAGGTTTATTTTGTAATTTACACTCTTCTGTTTTTTTCTTCTCCCTTCAGTTTTCAGGATCTTGTTGCTAGTGGACGACCAACAGCCGCTGAGTTCTCTGACACTTGTGCGTGTTAAACCTCTGTAGTGAAGGATCAATGATTGGTACACAGCGGTTGCAAGTTTTCAAGAGTAACAATCGGCAAAGCATTACTGGATACCACAGTATCGCAGGACTGCAAATTCCGCAGCATATGCAAGTAGGGAAACAGTAAACCTCATATAAGTCGTATCAGTTTGGACCAAATATTTAATAATAATAATCTTTGCATTTGATATAGCACCTCATCACGTCTTCGAGACCTCTAAAAGGGCGTCACAGAATATACTGTAAAGTGAATTGACTGTATATTTAATATGACTTATGCAATTTATGTGAAACATATATAAGAGGAAATTTAACAGGACTTGGGCGGTTATTCGATTCATATTTATGCAGGAGTTTTACTGTATTACAAAGCAACTATAACAACTAAATCTTGACAAGTTAAAGCTTCTCAAAAAGAAAGCCCATGACAACAGGGTTAGTGACAATTCTACAAGTTGACGTTGCCCAGGAGAATTAGAAAGCAACAGAGAGAGAGCAAGAGAGTGAGAGAGAGAAAGATATAAATCCTGATGTATTTTGCCAATGATAAGTAAATATCCCTTTGCTAAAAAAACTGCTCGTTTTTGTACGGTATTCTCAATGAAAGCACTCTATTAAACCTACCTGCGTTGTATTCGCAGACATTTCTGTTTACAAGAACACTGAAGCCATATATGTAATTATTCACTTATTATAATAATAATCCTTGCATTTGATATAGCGCTTTTTCACATCTTCGAGACGTCTCAAAGCGCTTCACAGAATATACTGTAAAGTGAATTGACTGTCTATTTGGGGGTGAAACGCGGCAGCCAATTGCGCACAGCAGCGTCCCACAAACAGTTGCGGATTGAGTGACCAAATTATTATTTCATTTAATAATACTTGATCTATTTTAGGGACCATTATGTGTGGTGTTTGTGTGTAATCTGGACACGAGACTGAGCAACGCGCTATATGTTCCACTGTTGATTTAAAATGTGCAAAAAACACTCTTTTTGCAGGGATTGAAGTTGGCAGCATGACAAATATTTGGATCTTGTCTGGAGAAAGAATTCAGGATTCGAACCGGCAGATCAGTTGCTTTGCTCAAAATACGCTCTCCCTCGAAATAAAATGGATGAATCTGAATGTTAAATGCGGCTTTAACTGCTTGCATAAGCAAACATTTGCTCTTCCAATATTATTATGCTTCTACTTTGCTGCTTTAATACTTAAGAGTTTGCCCCCGTGCCCCCTTTTTAAATAAAAAAACAGTATTTAAAATTCAGTTGTACACAACACTCAATCACTTCAAAGTTAACTCTTTGTAACTTCAACTGTCCAGACCAAACTACTTTCGTTCAACCGCGTCCAATCCACACAAAACATAAGTTCTTCAGCTGCAATCTATCAACCCAGCAGTCTCCGGTTCTTTGCTCGAGTGTCTATCTAGACTATGAGCTCGACTACCAACATGGGCTTGTGCCCACAACCTTCTGACCCAGAGGTGAGAGCTGCCAACTGAGGCACGGAGTCAGGTATCTATAAGATTGAAACTTATGAAATTGTTATGGGCAGAAGTTTTCAAATTTGACCAACAGATCCTTCGTTTTTTGCGAGATGTTGGGATCCAAGTGAGGTTCAGATGGCACCAGCTTCCAAACATCATGGAGTACCAGCATTGCCCCATTGCCTGAGGCTCTTTCTTCCCAAATCCTGCCATTAACCCGTCTCCATCAATGAATTCGGAGAGCTTCTCTCGTTGGGCTATTTTAGTCTCGACTCCCATTTCAGCCAGGTCCTTAAAAGACTACTTCAACCACTAACTAAGACCCTTCACCCGAACCCACCTGTTACCTGCCAGACATATCGGCAAAGCTTTCCATCTGCAATGGCTCATGCATTCCCATTACAAGCTTTATGATGAACTGGAGTTGACAGAAATACTAGATGCTTGTCTTGGCCTCAATCTTAGTTGAATGAACTATCATGAAGCAAAACGTGGAGAGATTCAGAAAGCAAATGCCCTTAAAAATTAAACGCAATACAAATGTTACATTGTCTGGGGTTGACTTAAGTATTCATAGTTGCAGCATGTTAGCTGGGAACTTTGAGTATATAAGGTAGGGTAGTATTTAGTATATCCATTAAGGTGGATGTAATGGGTCTGAACTTCATAACTATCAGACTAATAGGGTTTTTGCTCTTTGCTGGTCTTTGTGGTATAAACTCTGCATCCCATTGCTACCTATCATGTATCGTCTATTTATTCAGAAAATATTTATAATGCACTATAAACACTTAACTCTCACAAATTCACTCAATAGCGTCCATTAAAACTTCAGCTTGAAGCACTAAGCCAGTGCACCACTTGCAAAATTGACTTTCTCATTTCACTTTACAATTCATTTGAACAGATCTGACCAAATCCCACCTTTCAGGCAGCACTAACCAGAAGTGGCGAAGTTACCGTAATTTCTAGATGCGGTGCCTGCAGCAATAAAATTCGTCACCCGCTCTGTGGCTGTTGGTGGGAGATTGCTGCGTGCAAATAGGGAGCCACATTTGCCTACAAAAATACACAAACACTCCGCTTTGTGATATCCTCCTAGTGCGGTTAACGAGTTCCTCTGGTGATAAATTTTATAGAGCCTGAACACATTGAAATGTCAGTTTTCAAGTAGCTTAATTCAATTGGGAACAAGGAACGTTCCAGGGGCCATTTTCCCTACATCCAACAATATATTACTAGTCGATTGGCGGATCGCTTTTCCGGGGGTGATAATGCCTTAAGAAATAAACAAACAAATAAATATTAATTTGGCCACTCAATCCACGCCTATTTGCGGGGCGCTGCTGTGTGCAATTGGCTGCCACGTTTCGACCGCAGAATATACAGTCCATTCACTTTACAATATATTCTGTGAAACACTTTGAGACGTCTCCAAGACATGATAAGGCGCTATACACAGCCAATTCACTTGATAGTGTATCCCGTGAAGTGCTTTGAGACGTCTTGAAGATGTTATAAGGCACTGTATCAAATGCAAAGATTATTATTATTATTATATCAAATGCAAGGATTATTCTATATTATTATCATTATTATATGCTGCTGTAAGAGAAGCCGGATAGGTATGTAACCACAGTTGACAGTGTGTATTGGCAACAGGTACATCTGGCACACAATCCAAGAACCAAGGACACACATTTTTAATTGATTGCGTGAAGCAGCCCTGGGACTCAAATGCACAAACTTGTTACGGAGCCAGCCTTATAACTGCCAGGCTGGAACCACAATTGTCTTTGTTTTTTTTCCTCTAAGCTGTGACCCATAGCTCATAATTACAGCAATGGGAACCTTAAATTCCAACACTTAATTTAAAAGAAAACAATTGTATTGTTTTATGGCATACAGTCGAAAAACAATAAGAGTTCTCTAATGCATTGTTATTCTGCTTCCTTGAATAAACATGGTGCTTTAGAGCTACACAATTTATTTCCCAATGATTATTTCCATTTTAAGTTACTTTATGAAGGCAAAACCAACCAACCAGAGATCTCTGTGTATTGAGTCCTATTAGTGAGACATAGTAGTCAGTAAGTAATAATAATATAATCCTTGCATTTGATATAGCGCCGTATCACGTCTTCGAGACATCTCAAAGCGTTCCACAGAATATAACAGTAAAGTGAATTGACTATATTTTTTGTGTGCAAAACACGGCAACCAATTGCGCACAGCCATGTCCCGACAGAGGCCAGTAGCGGAAGGAAACTTGCCTGATGTTCCGCTCTGCCCGGGATTCGAACCTAGGTCCTCTCGCTTGCGCTCTAACCACTGAGCTACAGTGTCCTGTAGCTCAGTGGTTAGAGCACTCGCCTTGCAAGCGAGACACCTGGGCTTAATTCCAGGCAGGGCAAAACCTTGGGCAAGTTTCCTTACTCCACACAGAGCCTAATAATAATCCCTCCATAAAAAATAAATAATAAATTGGTCACTTCAATCTACGACTGTTTGTGGGACATTGCTGTGCGCAATTGGCTGCTGCGTTTCGCCCACAAATATAGTCAATTCACTTTACAGTGTGTTCTGTGAAGCGCTTTGGGACGTCCTAGAGACGTGAAAAGCGCTATATCTAATGCAAGGATTATTATCATTATTATCATTATAGGACTCCACTGCTGTGCGCAATTGGCTGCTGTGTTTTGCCCACAAAACAGTCAATTCACTTCACACTATATTCTCTGACACGTTTGAGACGTCTCGAAGATGTGATAAGGGGCTATATCAAATCCAAGGATTATTATTATAATAATACAGAGATACGGTAATATACAGAGCAATATCCAGAATAAAACCTAAGTGACAGTGTGCTATGAAGCCGTAACACACTGATGAAGTCAAACCACAACAGCAATTTACTAGTTCAATGGAAACCCAATCCAGTAACACTGTCACTTATTTTATATAACAAATACGGCATTAAAGTTGCAAATGATGTGGAAAGGTATCTGAGAGTACTCAGCTTGCTGCATCAGGCCCTTGAGGCCACTGCTGCACACAAATCCACATCTTTCTCCACGTGACAAATAGGCACTCTGCAGCTTAATGGCAAAAATGCTCAATAATATGGGCACCTGACAGGAAGGAAGTTTTTTTTTTTACTGGGATATAATGCACGGAAGGTGATTAGAATTTTCTATTTGGCAGTACACCTAATCGTTTCAGAGGTGCCCATGTGTTAATCATGTTAATTGTACAGTTCTAAGCAAAAGTGCCAATGGGCAGACAGACAAAATGTCTCTAAGGAGTTAGGAGGGTTTTCTGATACCAAAAATTCTACCAAAAAGAGACAAAAACAAACTTGCTCAAAACAAATTTCGCCCACAAAATACACAGTCAATCCACTTTACAATATATTCTGTGAAGCGCTTTGAGACGTCTCAATGACGTGATGAGGTACTGTATCAAATGTAAGGATTATGATTATTATTATTATTAAAAGCTTTGATCCACAGAAATCTTAACGGCCAGTGAATGCATTGACTTTGTTTTGCTTTGTTCACATGGCTCTTTATTGAATAACTTTGTTCCACCCTTTCAGTCTGGCCAATTAGAAGCAATCCACAGACAGAACCAAACTTTTAACTGATATTAACAGAAACGCCAACAGCCACTGCCAGAAGTGATGAGAATAAATAGAACTTGGTTTCAAGGCTGGAACATAAAAAGATAATTTTACTGTGGGTATTAAATCTAGCCAATACGGTCTAGCAAAATGGATACGTCTCTTTAATACAAAGCAATTCTGCAGTTCATTATGCGGCATTATTTTAGTTCCTGATACATTTTGGCCGATGTTTATGGTCGCGGGTATCACTAGATGCAGAATTGAAGCGTTGTGTGACCTTGCTCATCTCATCCGGGCATGAAATTACAGTTGTGACACCTTGGTATTACAGTCATAAATACAGCAAACTGCATACCTAACAGCTATATATACACATTTCCTATTGTCTTTGAACATAAACCTGATCAGTATTTATTTTAACGCAACAAAGCCAGTGCAACACAAAGAATTTATTACTCTATTTTCTTTCCTTATTCCATTCGCACAAAAGTTTCTCTTTTAAATTAGCAATGCAGTTTTTTTTCCCCCCCGAGTACAGTATTAACCCTAAGCCGTCCCGGGTTGGTAATCACACACAGTATTTGTCTATAACTTATATAACTCGTAAGGGTGCTCCTTTACTGCACCATAACCCATGCATCTTTTATACATTTTTATTCAATGTGGAGTCCTGTAGCTTTCGTTTCTCCACACGCCTTTGTTTACCGAGCGGTAAGTAGGAACCTGGTTGCTCGTCGAATGGCGGATCGCTTTTCTGGGGATATTAATCCCTTCAAAAACATATATTATAACTTGGTCACTCAATCCACGACTGTTTGCGGGACACTACTGTGCGCAATTGGCTGCCGCGTTTCACCCACAAAATATACAATGAATTCATTTCACGGTATGTAATGTGAAGCGCTTTGAGACGTCTTGATGATGAGACACAACAGTACCCCACAAACAGTTGTGGATTGAGTGACCGCTTTTTTTTTTACATTTTTATCATCATATCATATTATCATCAGATTATCAATAATATTCACTCAAACCCAACCTTCCAAATGCTCCGATTTTTCAAGTGCAGCAAAAAAAAAAACAAGTACTGTTTCCATTTCTCCCACTGAGAGAATTCTGCAGGAAGTGGCCTTTAATATCAAACGTATGATTGCGGTATTTAATGATTTACTATGCAGCTTGATGGGGCCAAGGGGCCTCAGCAACTCATATCAGGATTCAGTCACTTGAAGGATTACTTTTTGAATAATTTAGATTTTTATTTTCGCAGGTAGAACAAGTTCAAGCCAACAGCACAACACGATCAGCGTTGGCGAAACCTTCCTATGCATTTCTGACAAATGCTGTACGTCGCTTAACTAAATTATCTAGCGCGCATGTAATTCTCCTGTAGATGTTGAGCTTTCCTCACTACCTAAGCAATCATCTCCTCACCTCCGTAACCTCCGCTTTTTCTTTAGAATGAGTTCAATCTTTTTTAAAAAAAAAACTTCTCTGTTTAGACTATTTTGTTTTATTTCGATTTAAAAAGCCGCTGGATCTGTGCTAAAAAAAAACCATGGCATGAATCGACTTCTTGGGAGTGAATTGGAACCCGAGACATTCTGGGAAGATAACCTTGAGAAAGCGGTTTTGCTTTGAGGGCGAACAGAGAAGACTTCAGTATAAATCCAGATGGTGCAAATCGATTCAGTCGCTGCTCAATACAAACAAACTCTTAAAACTTCTTGACCAGCTCTTCAATAACATTCGATATCTAACCATTTGTCACCATTATTGGAGCTTTGAACACAGCTTCCCTCAACCTGGCCACCAGGAGAGAAAGTGTGCGTACGGCTGCAAGCCATTTCAAATATATACTCAGAGCAAAGAAGCAAAGGAAAACATTCCATTAATAGCCCTCAAAAAAAAAAGGACGAGAACATACCTTCAAGCATGTTTTAAATTCGAAATTAGGATTTTTTTTTTAAAAAGAGCAGAAATTATACAATCTTCTCCATTATCACTTGGCAATTAATATAAATTGTTGTATTACCCTTGCCAGGTACAATTTCAATCGAGTCTGAACAATAGAGTGGAAAATGTTTAAACCAAGCTCAGAAAAGGTATTCTCAAGCATCTCAGTTTTACTCTCCTGTTGCAAACCCAAATTCACGACTTTCCGCTGCCTATTTTTACCAGCGATGGTACTTCGCCAAAAAACGTCCTCTCTGAGTCTCTCTCCTGCCCCCCCCCAACAGCCCACTCCCTGCCCCCTCCACCCACCCCACAACAACATCTTTTAAAGCTGAGAGGCTTATTTAGTTTCCTTCCAGCAGTTGTCAATTCTTCAGGAATCGCTTGTGTTTGCAGCGGTTCAGGAAACGCTAGTCTAGATCACGTCAACGTCTGCTTCCATTATACAGCGCCCTCACATAGGAGAGTGTCGCAGAGTGCTTGACAGTGGCGGAGCCCAATGCAAGGGGGGGTTGGGGGGGGGGGGGAGGTGACCGTAAACCGGTCGTAGTGGAAGGCCTTTAGGTGTGACCTGAAGATGTCTATGAAACTGAAAGTCTGCTCAATGATATTTGTTCATTTCCCTTTAATCTTTTCACAATCATGTTCCCATTCACCAGCACTATGACCACTTGCCTTATTTTGCTTACAGAGGGTGGGGTGGAGGGTGGGGGGGGGGGGGGCTTGATGGCGAGAGAGTAAAAAAGGGTTTTGTTCCACAAAAAGCCCTTTCAAAAATGATGATTCACCAATTACCAGCGAATTTATTTGGTTCACTCATTTTCGCTTTCTGCTCCTTGATCATTCGAAAACGGTGATGAAATAATGACTGACAACCATAGCATAATAGCCTGCTACTCCATATCAATATGCATTATACTCCTCACAAGATTTCACAACAGTTTCATCTCGCGAGCGAGCGAAAGAAAAAAAAAAGACGCCTAGAAGAGAGAGAGAGAGAGAGAAAAAAATCTCAACCAGCAATGTTCTGCCGGGGCCACGAGTGTATTTTGCTCTTATTTAGATTTCTTTCTTAAAAGTCGTTTTCACTTTGAGTTAAGAGGCATGAGAGCAAACAGTTCTCCGCGGAGACCAGAGGAGACTTGGGTGACACCACAAAGCTTATGTAAATGAGGGTTCTGTTCACACACGTTGGGAGAGCGAGCACATGCACAAAAGAAGGAGACAGACATTTACTTCACTTCTGGCATAAATATGATTTTTTTTTCAGGATATGACACTAGTATTTTAATAATTCTAAGGAATATGTGTTGGCAATGTCTTTAAGTGCTATGAAAATTAACAAGAACACTGTTCAGCTTAAAGCCAAAAGCTGTCAGCACTGATTTAAGATTTCAAGGAAGCAAATTTGATGCGAATTAGAGAAGTCTAGCCTTGATATCCAGTTAGTTACATTAGTATGGGAAGGACACAAATGTCATTCACTGCACCTTATGAAGATAAAACCTATTGCATGGGAATAGTAGTTAAGGTAAAAACGCAATAAACTATATTACATTTCAATACATTTCCTCAATTTTTCATATTGACCCTTCGGTTAACCCTCTGAAATTAAATTAATTTAACGCTTTATGGGAAGGAATAGGATTTCTGTACAAAACAAAAAATTCACGGAAATCAGCATTTTGCTATTTACCCTAAAAAGATCAGGTTGTGGTTTTGAACCTTTGTTTATGATCCTGATAACAAAGCAAAATTCAGTTTTCTGGTTGGGATGTGAGTGCATTAAAGGGTCTTAGATATAGCGCTTCGAGACGTCTTCACGTCTTCGAGACGTCTCAAAGCGCTTCACAGGATATACACTGTAAAGCGGACTGATTATAGATCTACTCAGCTCTTGTTATCTGATACAATACATTCAGCCCATGAATAATAATAATAATAATGATCCTTGCATTTGATATAGCGCTTTTCACGTCGGGAGGACGTCCCAAAGCACTTCACAGAACACACTGTAAAGTGAATTGACTGTATATTTGTGGGCGAACGCGGCAGCCAATTGCGCACAGCAATGTCCCACAAACAGTCGTAGATTGAAAATGACCAATTTATTATTGTTTTTGGTTTTGGAGGGATTATTATTAGGCTCTGTGTGGAGTAAGGAAACTTGCCCAAGGTTTCGCCCTCTGCCTGGAATTGAACTCAGGTCTCTCACTTGCAAAGCGAGTGCTCTAACCACTGAGCTACAGGACTCCAAATGTCCTGTAGCTGAATGTACCTGTACCTTTTTGTACTGCAACTAATACATGGTCCACTCAAAGCATTCACATACCCTAAAGAACAAAAATCACTATTGAAAATGCTTGTAGTAATATAATAATCCTTGCATTTGATATATCCTTGCTTTGAGAAGTCTCAACGCGCTTCACAGAATCGACTGTAAAGTGAATTGACTGTATATATAACGAGGCAGCCGATTGCACACAGCCAATTTTTTGCTGCGGTGGATACTTTGAACCTCTCAAATCAAGAATTTGGCAGAACAGCGAGATCTTCAGAACAGGTTGTACCAAGAACTGACCACCTGGATCGTATATATCACATCAGTCATGTAAGCGCTCTGAGACGCCATCTGGCGTGGAGGGCACTATATAAATCCAAGTTGTTGTTGTTGGTGGTGGTGGTGGTTTAGTTCCATCAGTAGTTTATTTCTGCCATCAGCGCCCACTGAAATTATTGACACGTCCTGAGGTAATAATAAGCTGAATAATGGGTTTTGCGAACAGTTGCTTACTCCACAACAACAACAACAAAATGACATTTATAGAGCACCTTTCACGTCGGGAGGACGTTCCAAAGTGCTGAACAGTCAGGTGTCGGGGCCCGAGCATTGGGGAGGGGTGGTGTTGGGGTGAGGGAAGGCAGAGAGGTGGGAGGGAGACCAAAGGCACAGTCGAAGAGAAGGGTCTTGAGACCGGCCTTGAAGGATGCAAGGGAGGAAGCGAGGCCAAGGGACCGTGGGATGGAGTTCCAAAGTGTAGGGGCAGAGAGGCTGAAAGCCCGGCCACCGATGGTAGGGAGGGCGGGAAACATGGAGAAGTCTGGAGCCCGCTGAACGGAGGGAGCAGGCAGGTTGGTAGGGAGTCAGCAGGTCAGAGAGGTAGGAGGGGGCGAGGCCATGAATGGCCTTAAAGGTGAGGACAAGGATCTTGAATTCAATCTCCCGGGGGATGGGGAGCAAGTGGAGTCGGGCGAGGGTGATGGGGTCACAGAGCCTGGTGCGTGAGACTACACGAGCTGCAGAGTTTTGGATGATCTGCAGGATGTGAAGGGAAGAGTTGGGAAGGCTGATGAGTAGGGAGTTCCCATAGTCAATCCTTGAAGTGACGAATGCCTGGGTGAGGGTTTGGGCAGCCTGAGGGGTGAGGCAATGGCAGAGTCTGGCAATGTTGCGGAGGTGGTGGTAGGCAGTGCCGGTCATGGTGCGGATGTGGGGGAGACAGGACAACCAGGTTCCTGATTGGCTTAGTGAGGTTGAGTGTGCAGCCGTGGAGGCTGATGCTGCCAGCGCCTGAGGTGCGGAGCCGCTGGCACGAGCCATTCAGGGGGGCCTCGGTCTTGCTGACATTGAGTTGGAGAAAGTTAGCCCTCTTCCAGGACTTGATGTCGGACAGGCAGTCGGTCAGGACACCAGTAGTCCTGGAGTTCAGGGTGGGGGCAGAGAGGTAGAGTTGAGTGTCATCCGCATACATTTGGAAATTTACCCCATGTCTGAGGATGACGTCACCAAGGGGGAGCATGTAGAGGGTGAAGAGGAGGGACCGAGGACAGAGCCCTGAGGGACACCACACAAGACAGTGCGGGGGCTGGAGGAGAAGCCGTTTATAAAGTCCCAGTATCAAGGCTACACAAGCTACTTTTTCCCTTTCGACTCCTGCAGTTGTGATTTACTTTTATGTAAATGACTGCACACCAGTTAGTGGAAAATCACTAAACGAGGGTTAACACTAGACCAGTGTGGCTTGCCCTGTAAACCGCTCAGCTATATAAGTGAGGAAGAAAGGGGAAGTCTTGTTCGATTATTCGCTCATAAACATTATTTTCCCATGAAATATTTATTCTAAATGTATGCCTTAGCACCATCACCAAAACAACATCAGCAGCCGCCTTTTCAGAAACAATTCTGGTGAGAGTACTGAATTCAGAAAGAATTTATATCCTATTATAAAACATAAATAAAATCGGATTTAAAAATCAATTAACAAGTCAATAGGTGGACTTGTTGCAGGAGAAAATGGATAAAGTGACAATTTGCCCCCAAGGGTACTCTACTTCACTTCCATCAGACATTTCTTCCGATTTCCCCCAGGAACTGCGTAAACTAAATGCATGTTTGCTGGTGGATTGCATAGCTGGCCAAGAATGTGCATTCACAGCAGTGGAAAGCAACTGGCTTAACCTTTTTTTCTCGTTCTCTACTCACACATTGGGGTCGCGCATTCAGCCACTACACCCCGAAACTCTGGGTCACTCTCCCTCAATCCCTCCGCCTTGCCCCCTCTCTCCCCTTTTTCGTTGTCCCAGCTAAAAACCTTTCCTTTCGACCGAGCTTACGGTCACCTCTCCACCCCCCACCACCTCGGAGTCAGACTGCGCCACTGTTAAGCGCTCAGGGACGCTACCCGTGGAGGGCGCTATATAAGTTCAAGTTGTTGTTACGTTTTTTATATACGAGCCCACTCGCAAATTAGATCGATTTCTTTTAGGAAACAATATCTTGGGATACAGTGTAGAGTTTGGGACATGACATGTGCAAGCGACTGCCAGGATGGTGAAAAGCAAACTGGATGGACCTTGCCTTGGTCTTCTTTCTTCTAGCAAATTCTTATGTTCTTATGTTATCAGGAAAAAAAAAGTTCCCATTACCCCTTACGAACTCTCAAATATATGGACAGTTTTCAACTCTGATGAAATGCTGAACAGTTGTTCCTCCAAAAGTTTAATTCAAGAAAGAATGCTGTTAGCGCCTTATCACGTCATGAGATCGCAAAGTGCTTGACGGAAATGATAATAATTATTCTTATATTTTTGATACGATCGTTAGAAAAATCATCCGGAATTTCCTGATCGCGCCAGTACCAGCTTGAGAAGGAGCTGTGTACACCTCCAGTGTTTCCCCGTATCTTTCAATGGTCGGGCAGCGGCAGTGGGAGCAGGTGGGGGATGAGAAGAAAAGAGTAAATGAGAGTCTGTCGCCATTATATACATTCAACCAGAGAGCAATGAGGAAAGTTCAATCAGAGAAAAGAAAAATCAACAGAAGTTCCAGCGCTGGCAATCTAGAAAACCCAAGGTGGCACAAATAATACCTGTAGTCACTATATAATTGTTTTATTTCTATTATGTCCTGGCCATCAATAGGAGTAAAGTGAAGGCAGTAATCTTACTACAGGGGTTCAGTTGACCATCATAAAACACACTGAACCCCTTGATCGTAATAAATGAAGGCACGTGGAGTCCTGTAGCTCAGTGGTTAGAGCACTCGCTTTGCAAGCGAGAAACCTGAGTTCAATTCCAGGCAGCGGGAAACCTTGGGTAAGTTTCCTTACTCCACACTCCTAATAATAATCTCTCCAAAATAAAACAATAATAAATTGGTTATTTTCAATCCACGACTGTTTGTGGGACGCTGCTGTGCGCAATTGGCTGCCGCGTTCGCCCACAAATATACGGTCAATTCACTTTACAGCATATTCTGTGAAGCTCTTTGAGACGTCGAGAAGACGTGGAAAGCGCTGTATCAAATGCAAGGATTATTAATATTATTATTATTATACATATCATTATTAATATTCTCCAAATAGAAACATACCAAACATAGGACTTTTTTTACGCGGCTAATACCAACCAATAAATCACAAAGCTTTTGAAACCGCATCCAGTAAAGCCTAGCCTTAAAAACACGGCGTGCATTTAACAATGTCAGTGTAACCAGAAACGTCGCATTGGGTCTAATTTACTGGCATAATATTTTGGATGCTGTTCAAATTCATAGGAACAGGAGTTGGCCTCTTCCAGCCTGTTCTGCCATTCTATAAGATCATGGCTGATCTGTCCCTCAATTCTAATTACCCGCCCTTGCCCCATATCCCTTGATTCCCTGACCCAATAAATATCTATGCACCTCAGTCCTAAAAAATTGAATGGATCCAGCATCCACAGCCTTTTGGGGGGAAAAAGAGGGCGTTCCAGATTCCCACTACCCTTTGAAAAACTGGTGATAAACTGCCTCCTGATTTCACCTGTCCCGTCCTGCTGGAAAGCCTTTTTTTAAAATTTTCCGACTGTCTTCACAGGCAGTTGAGTACAGACGTAAAATGTCAGACCTGACATGGCGAAATCTGCTGCACAGCAATAGATTTGTGGCTCAGGTTTCTCGCTCTATGCAATCATGCAGCTTTTAGGCTCAGTTTTCACCTCCTCATTGCCTCAATGTTGCAGTGAGGTCCCAAAGCTTTTGTGATTAATGAGTCCCCAAAGTACACGTTTCTTTCAGTTACGAATCGCAAGGAATATCTAACAATACTGCTGCACTTGGCCTTGGGGTTCCGCCAACCACATGCAGATACCGTAATTTATTTTAAAATATCCTTGAAAGAGAGTTAGTGACTCCATAAGTAGATGCCTCCACAACAAATACAGTAATAATATGTAATCCTTGCATTTGATATAGCGGCGTATCACGTCGAGACATCTCAAAGCGCTTCACGGAATACACTGTGA
This sequence comes from Callorhinchus milii, assembly GCF_018977255.1. Lineage (NCBI taxonomy): Eukaryota > Metazoa > Chordata > Chondrichthyes > Chimaeriformes > Callorhinchidae > Callorhinchus > Callorhinchus milii. The sequence continues at coordinate 9,828,153 of NW_024704765.1, read as the reverse complement.
AGTGAGTTGATGGTATATTTTAATTAGCGAAACTTTGCAGCCAATTGCGTACAGCAGTGTCCCACAGACAGTCATGGATTGAGTGACCTGTTGTTGTAATAAATAACAGTATTTTATCTTACTAGTCTAACCAGTTAGAATTTTGTCTTACAGCTTTAAGGACACATTTTCAGACCTTGTTAGTGAACCAGGCAGGTTCTTGGAGTTACGTTTTACAATGTCTGTGGGTCAAGAGCTCTCCCTAGACTCACTTCAACCCCACGGAGACTCGGTGCTACTCCTCCCCAAGGTAGGAGGGGAAAGAGAGAAGATAGAGAGAGAGAGAAACATTTTTTGACTTGATACTCATTGTGACCACCTTGTTAAACTGAGACGACTCTTGCTCCAAGTCTAGCGCTCAACCGATAGAGCTACATGGACGGAATATTTAACCAAGGATGCTAGTCAAGCCTGTTAATCCAAACCTATGAGAATCAGGAGAGCAGTTCCTGTTAATCCCATCACCGTGAGAACTCCTTTGCAGATTAAAACTGAGCCAGGGTCAGGCACAAGCAGGGGAAAGAAGCCAGTTAGAACTGAAGTTGGATAGAAGTTCAACACAATTTATTCTGATGGAAAAAAAAACTGTCCAGGCAATGAATGGGATCTTAAGATTCAGAGTGTGGCACACTCACATTGCATAATATAACTTGACAGTGCAGTGTGTCATCGGAAATTATTGGGCAAACCATAATGGGGGCCAATGGCCTAAGACCCAGTACACTGCAAATAATAAATGAGCAGTTGTTTAGGCCATTTAAATGCCTATAATTCTGTTTACCCTGACATGGATATCTGGCTTGCGCTTGAAGTACTCTCGGGTAATGATGATGTAGAGGAATGATTGCCTAACCATCCCTCTAATGTTATGAAGTCTGCCATGGAATAGACTGAGCTCCATTTCAACGGTCTGTCTGACGTGGCTTTACGGTGTGCAAGGAGTTAAGGAGCTTATATCGCTTGACACACCTAGACTTTACAGAACAAGACTGAGGTGGATAAATACGTGTTAGGTCAGGGTATCGAGGGATATGGGGCAAGGGCGGGTAATTGGAGTTGAGGTACAGATCAGCCATGATCTTATAGAATGGCAGAACAGGCTCGAAGGGCTGAATGACCTACTCCTGGACCTTTGTTCCAATAACACAAATATTGCAGACTATGGTAAGTAAGTTCAGGTCCGATCAGCTTGAAAACTCCTACAATTGGTGACAATCTACACTTGCAGAACATCTCAAACTTAAGATTTTAGACGGCAGAATACCGAAGCTCACCAGGGGAAGCAAGAAAACCTTGTCTACAATATTCTGAGTATAAACCCCTTTCTGGATGAAAAGTGCCTTCAAATGGACAAACATTTCTACAGAGATTCATATAATGACTTTACCCGTACCTATTGTTAAGAGTCATTATCCTGAAGATAACATAATTAATAATCCTTGCATTTGATACAGCGCCTTATCACATCTTCGAGGCGTCGCAAAGCGCTTCACAGAATATACTGTAAAGTGAATTGACTGTATTTTGTGGCAAAACGATGAGCTTCAACAAAACAGAAGGCATGTTATTGGCTCAGTGGCTACATTCCCATTGAACTTTACTGGGTTGTCATGTTGGGCCTCAAGGGAAAAATCGACACTGTAAGAAATGTTGCATCCACTACAACAAAATAATGGTCAATTGTCCAATGCCATTAAAAGTCTGAACAACATATCCACTGTGTTAACTGTTCAGCAATACAACAGTCCAGCATTCAACCTGGACTACAGTTAAGTATGATCTCAATATGAATTCTTTAGCCATGGAGTGTCCACCTATCATTTAGGACAGCTGACATGTGTAGTGTGCTAGATTGGCTATTAAGCGCCTGAGGCTGGGTTGAGCATCTTGGTGGGGGGGAAGCAGGGGGAGAGCCGAGAAGAGAGGAGGAAAGAGAAAAATACCTTTTTTCTTTAAGAAGGATTTTCTTGCTGATAACGGACTCTGGCGCACTTCTTTGTTTTGCAAGAACTTCGCTGCCGTGGTAATCTAGGGGCAAAGAGACATATTCCATTCAATTAGTGGCCAACGACTAGAATCCTGTAGCCGAAGTTTGATGAACGTTGTCAGCTTTCCTCGCCCACATTAAATCACAAGGCTGGACTGACAGCTATCCACTGCCACAACCAAAACTTTATCTAAGATAGATCTGAGGAGGACCCATTTTTGTTACCATATCAAAAACTCGTGAACAGCCCCATTTCATAACTGTAATAGTTTTGCATACAATCATATACAGACCGGAGTTAAATTCTGTTTGCGGATGTGGAAAAAAAAGTTCCTTCCCTTGAGACTAGTAATCATAAACTTAGACAGACATTGCAGTCATAATGGTTGCTGACTGTAGTGATCTTGCTAATGTAAAGTAAAAGGAAACAGGTTATGTGAATTTGTTACTAATAAAAAAGCAAACTGCTCTTACTAATAAAGTCCACACTATCATATCTTACGTTTTCCGTTGAATAGCACCAGCAACATTTTTGGTCTGTGTTTTTGTGACATTCTTTAAGCATACGCAGTCCCTAGATATGATCGGAGCACACAGATGCAAACCTAGCAATGTACTTGCCATGGAAATATAGAACACTCAACCGTAATTTGAAAACACAATATCGGTTAAGAATTTCCGAGCATCTATAAGTGCTTTCAAGAGTTAAGAAGCTTTAAATTTATCAACGGGCTTGCCAAATGTTGATCAAATATTCACAAATCTTAACATGCCCACGGGGAATGTGAATGTGATAAACCCTTTACGGAAAAGATTCCAACTGAAGTGCTCAAAACATGTTTTTCAGTCAATCTTCTCCTTTAACTGCAGGCTACACTGTGTCCTCCACAAATATTATATAGATATATGCATATATAAATATATTCTTAACCCAATTTGAAAATGTTTCTCCTTTCAGCAGGGAAAGTTGTCATTTTTTTAAAAAAAGAAAATAACAAAGTCCAACATTCCACTTGCAAAGGGAAAATAATAATAACAATCCTTAGCATTTGATACAGCGCCTTATCACATCTTCAAGACGTCTCAAAGCGCTTCACAAAATATAGTGTAACGTGAATTGACAGCAGTGTTCCACACACACAGTCGTGGATTGAGTGACCAAATTATTATTTGTGTGAAGTAAATAACTTGCCTAACGTTTCGACCTGCCCAGGAATTGAACCCAAGTCCTCTCGCTTGTGAGACGAGTGCTGTAATCAATAATCAAAAGGACTCCAGATTTTGAATCACAATCATGGATCACAAACTGGAATTAACACAACAAATCACACAATATGCACAAAGGTATGTTGATAAGTTTTATATCACATGATTTGCTTAGCTGACGAGAGTTTGTAGAGTCCTGCAGCTCAGTGGTTAGAGCACTCGCCTTGCAAGCGAGAGACCTGGCTTCAATTCCAAGCAGGTCAGGGCGAAACCTTGGGCAAGTTTCCTTACTATAAACTTGCACAATAATAATCCCTCCAAAACAAACCAATAATAAATTGGTCATTTTCAATTCACGACTGTTTGTGGGACACTGTTGTGCGCAATTGTCTGCCGCGTTTCGCCCACAAATATACAGTCAATTCACTTTACAGCATATTCTGTGAAGCGCTTTGAGACGTTGAGAAGACGTGAAAAGCGCTATATCAACTGCAAGGATTATTATTATTATTTTTCTTTTTTTTAAAAAATAACTTCTTGTGTGTAAAATATATTCCATAATTTCCCCCCCAAAACATTGAAAAAGCTATGGCTAGGATGTTCAGTTAGGACACCTCTGGTCAGTCTGATTCAATTGTAAAAATATTGGCTAATTGGTTAAAAGCTTTTGATCTCCGTTGGTCGTTGAAAATAGCTTTTTTTTAAAAAAAGAGAAAAGAGTCTGTGTCAAGTTGCAGAGAAGAAGTCGTTAGTAATTTGTTTAGAACAATACAACTCATAAACAGGAACAGCTAAGATGCATCAAATTCAATTGAACTCCAGGAAAACTACTAAAAAGTGAAGGGAAACCGTAATGAATGGAATCTTTGAAGCCAATACTCCTTACTAATCAATTAGTTACACCACTTTAGTGCTCTCAAAGACGGTTAGACTTTCGACAATGCTTCCTTAAACTTGGGTCAGTTTCCATTTGGACGAGGATTTGGACGAGGCCGTGAGTTTGTCTGTAATTTTAAAGACAAAATTATTTTCTTTTCCCACTGGCCAAAAGCCTTTCGGAGTCTTCGTGAAGTATAACCTGAATCCTTGCAACCATTAAAGCAAAACGTCATTCGTAAAACAGCCAAAATCAACAGCAGCAATAACAACTTGCATTTTATATAGAACCCTTCACAAGGGACAGAGTCTCAAAGTGAGTGCTTCGTAAAGCAAATCTATGGTCAAATCTTAAAATCATGGAATTAACACAGCAAATCAAATTTACAATCACCCAATTATAACCCCAATACAGTTACTGTACTGTCCATGACAACTCCTCAATAGTCCTGTATTAAAGAGTTCAAAGTGATGATACCTTTTTCGGTTTATTTAGTACTGCACTGCAACATTTTACTGTCACCGGGCTATCTCTGGCGCGGTTTAGCAGAGCAGCATTCTGGAACCATTCTGTCTCAATTTGCTCATTTTTTTGCCTCTGTAACTCACAACTCAAACACGCCATTTCCCAAAGTTTAAAAAAAAATCTTCACAGTACGTTAAGTTAAACCGAGCAGCAATGAAGCCCGTGAAACTTAATTTACGGCAGAATGGCCCACAATTACAAAATTGCAGATCTGGCTTTTTACGGCGTTGGGGACTGTACGGAATGCAAAGATCAAATTATTTGCACAAAAACCCTCTCGTACTTTAAAAGCACATTAATTAACTTCATTCACAAGCTCGCTGGTTAAGTCGGAGGCGGCAACATTCTATCATAAACCCAATGTACACTTCACGAAAGCTAAAGGTAAACGCGCAGGAATTTTTGCAAATGACTAAGTACACAGTAAGAAATTACAAGTCTGGTGTTTCGCTAAATGAGGCTCAACTTTTCCCTTCAAAGACAAAAGGAAATGGACTGATATACTCCAAATCTATTCCAGATACAGTATTGGGTTATCTTATGGAAGTGGCATTTTTTCCCCCCACTTAATGGTAATGTTCCTGCAAACCAAGAACGCTCCAACACCTCAATCAATTATAATCCAATTCGAAAGTTTTCAGCTGTCCAGTTACAGTGTTACACATCACATCTCATTTCTTTCAGTGAGAGGAAGAGGCAGAAAGTGCAGGCAGGGGAAAAGAAACTTGGTGTTTAACCATTCATTAACCAGAATGATTACACACTTCTATCGCCTGATAAAATAAAACATTCACATAAAAAAAGGTCATGTTAATTGCTCGTATAATGTGAGCGGAATGAACATGACTTGACTTCGAATTTTATTTCGCCTACGATATGTGCAGTCAATTCACTTTACAGTTTATTCTGTGAAGCGCTTTGAGACGTCTCAATGCCATATCAATTGCAAGGATTATTATTATTATTGATATACAAACAAGCAATGTAGGGTAGGTTTGCTTTGAAGATAAAGAATGAAATCCTGGTTCTTGCCTTTTATCCCAATTGCTCTTGGCTGATTACTTTACTTTGGTGGAAATGCATCGCGTCTCGTTCCGGGTGGTCTACAAAAGACAACTGCTGCAAGCTTTCACTCTCACCCTAAACCACAGTGCAGGAGGGCCATTAACATTATCAATCTCTCCCAGACTATCTGAAGTGTGGCAGCTTAACACTGCGGAGCACAGCAGGATGATGGTGTTTATCAGCTTTCAAATGGATACCATCAGATGGTGTAATAATAACAATAATCCTTGTATTTGATTATAGCGCCTTATCACGTCGTTGAGACGTCTCAAAGCACTTCACAGAATATATTGTAAAACAGATTGACTGTATTTTGTGGGCGAAACGCAAACAAAAATCACAGTTCTCTCCACGTGTGTCGAGGTTGTCTGTTTCACCTTCCCTCTGAAGTGCATCATCCTTGACTGGAAAGACCTTCTAACTTTCTATCCTGAGCTCCCTCACCCATTGCTCCCTGTCCGGTAGACTGGAAATCTGCCTTTAATTAGACTGGACTTCTGTCAGCTGGTCTAATCATTAATTAGGCTGATCGAATCATTAATTCAGACCTCATATCAATCACTTTGCACTCCTTGCAGCACGGAATCACCCGTTCACCCTGCTACAGGCTGTAGGAGCCAGAGATTCTTGAATGTACCTCTGAAATTTGTTCTAATAATAAACTGTCATATTCATAGCGTTTAAGAAGCACGTTTCAGATTTCTGGGACTTTTGAAAATTATTCCGGTAGATATTCTTGATCTGTAGGATAAATACTTCAGAGTGCTGTACCAAGTTGCTTAGTAAATTCATTACTCAAAAAGAAGTCTAGGAAGCAGACTATAGATTTGAGCTTCCATTTATAAAATTTTGCCTGCGTGCGCGGGGAGACGCAACAACTGACACTCACTTAAGATGCTATTAAGCTGATGTTTCAAGTAAAAAGATAAAAAAAGAGATCATTAGCGAGCGCAGAATTCAGCCTCTGTCCAAATCAATTCATTTTACACTTCACTATCTGTTCACATAAAAGTACCTTTTAAGACAATAAAGGCACATAACATGTCTAAATCTGGTTATGCCGGTCTCAAGTTCCTGTCAAACAATAGTTTAGGAAAAAAATGAAGCTCTATTTTAATTAGCAGGATTCGTGAGTGATTTGATAACAGTAGTTGTTGCTTGAATGCTTTCAGCTTGATGGGATATAGATACATGAACTCAGCAGCTCAAATAGATCTGCTGCAACTGGATATTTCCCTTTGCTCTTAAATATGACATGTGATTATGGTCTGTTTAACACTGTAACCTTTCTCTGCCCCGGGCTTATTGCTATATATAAGGAAAGAACTGGGACAAAGGACATTTCATCAACCTTCAATTTTGATTTTCTTAAGTCCCAAATCATGTTTTTAATAAAGCGTGGCATCCTAACAGATAGTGTTTAGCAGGAAGAAGGGGCGGTATTTCTTCAATTTGAAAATGTCAACATTTTGCAGGTACTGTATGTGGAACTCCGCAGCTTATAGTTCTATGGAAGGCAGTTCAGTTTGTGCAGACTTCAAACACCACACCATGAAGTGTATTATGAGACAAATAGCTCAGAGAAGGGATTACTACCTCTTTTTTCAAAGCAGTGAAATAGTAGCCGTTCCATTCCTTGTACATATTCTAATACATTCTGCCATTTGTCTCATTATATCCTGTAATACATGGAAACCAGTCTTTTTAGTCATCAAACAGCAGCCAGTCTTTAGTCAGCTAAATATTTGTTAGAACCAAAATGCTACTAATTAGATGGGATCTGTGTGTGGATTAAGCAGCATCTATCACAAAGGTCTCAGTCGCGACTAAAGATTGAAGCAAATGTAACTATGGATGGCCAAGTGAACTTGAATATTTACGCACTGAAAAACATGCTACAGTACGTTTTCTTGATGAGACATTAAAACAGGGACCTTTTCGCCTGCTTTTCAGGTAATATGGGAGTCCTGTCACTTAGTGGTTAGAGCACTCGCCTCGCAAGCGAGAGGACCTGGGTTCAATTCCCAGGCAGGGCGAAACGTTAGTCAAATTTCCTTGCTCCGACCGCCTCTTTTTTTCCAAGCAGGAAGAAGGAACCTGGTTGTTAGTCAACTGGCGGATTGTTTTTCCAGGGGTAATAATTTCACAAAAAAAATAATTTGGTCACTCGATCCACAACTCATTGTGGGGACGCTGCTGTGCGCGATTGGCTGCCGCGTTTCGCCCACAAAACACAGAGTCAATTTACTTTACAGTATATTCCGTGACGCGCTTTGAGAAGTTTCGAAGACGTGATAAGGCGCTATATCAAATGCGGGGATTATTATTATTATAAACATGAAGAGTTTCCATGAAACTTCAGAGAGAAGGGCCTTTGTCCTGTGGTCCTAGCCCAGCCGACAATAATAATAATAATAATCCTCGCATTTGATATAGCGCTTTTCACATCTTCTAGACGTCTCAAAACGTTGCACAGAATATGCTGTAAAGTGAATTGACTGTATATTTGAGGGCGAAACGCGGCAGCCAATTGCACACAGCAGCGTCCCACAAACAGTCGTGGATCAAAAATGACCAATTTATTATTGATTGTTTCGACAATCCTCCAGATTAATTGGGTCAATCACCTCCTAGCTCTTTGTGAGATCTTACTAGCACGAATAGCTGTCACAGCTGCCTTCAAATAAAGTCACTACGCTAGAAAGCAATTACCTGCAAAAAAAAAGGCGCTTTAAGACGTTGACCCGATAAGGAAGTCACCACAGTTTGCATTTCTTTACTAGAAGCTCTCAATTTGAGTGTTAGCCTCCAGTGACATTCAATAACAGGGCATCCTGAGATGTAGCTAGTTGGTTGGCTCGGTCAGATCATCAAGCACAGTGTCAACCAGAGGGATAGTTGGCGGTGGTTCCATTTAAGGCGTTCCTTAAACACACCAGCTAACCCTCACAGCTACACTGCCACAGGCTCCATACCCGCCCATGGTCACCCAATCTGAGGAGCAATCAAGCAGGCAATTTCAGACTATATTTGGGGAGAAGATGAACAGATAAATTCGAGAGAGAAAAATAAATCTTTAGTCTTTAGTTTGTGGCAAATAAACCCCCAGAGGTTTATTTCAAAGCAAGACTATATTCGTCACCATAATAAACTGTTGTGCAGCGTGACACGCAACTTTAGATACACAAAATGACACAAGATGTTTTACAAGTCAAACTCCTCCAGTTCAAAGAATTAAAATGTCATTTCATAATACCAACAGGAAATTATACACAGCATCATGTCAACGCCTCAGAATACACCACCTGACTGGCAGCTACTCAGAATATATGGTTTATAGAAAACCGTTTGAGGCTACACAGCAGTTTTTCTTCCCTTCCCCCCCACCGCCCACCTTAAAATTGCTAAATATTAGAAATGGGGAAACACCAAATTTCTGAGTCAAGTTCACATTCCAATATCTAGGCCATCAGAGGTGATCTTTCAGTCACTTTGCCCGTGTCCTCTAGAAATCTCTTCCAAAATTCCTCTACTTTGACCCTTCCCTCTTCGCTTTCAAAGCCAGTCTAAAGACCTATCTCTTTGACATATCTTTGGCTATCTCTCCCTCCCTCTGATGCTATAGAACTGCAAATTGTTGTCGTACGATTTTATTTAATGTATTGATCCTTTACATGGTTTGGGATCTTGTTGTTGGCCATTAACTGGTAGTCAATGGTTTCATCATTGGCCAAATGATGCCAAGCTCAGAGCATTTGGTGACGATGCACAGGTTCAGTTTAAAGAGGTCAGTATGTGCCGGATCAAAAAAAAGGAAGGAATGAGTTAATCTTGAACTTTATCAGGACAATTCATGTCATATCATATCACAATGAAAAGCAATGTAATTTGACAGTGTCACAACTCTCATCTATCACTAGATCTTAGAATCACCAGGCTGCACTGTGTGGAGGTTCTGCCATCATTAATTCTTCAATACGGGAAGATTGGTTGGAACACACTGCTCAGTCCATGCCAGTGTACACGGCAGCCAGTTCCATGACGTGCATTTAACAGAAGCCTGACATCTAGCTAAGACGAGAAACTGACCACGCAAAGAATCATGGTCAGAAACCAGCTTCCCATCACCCTCCAGCAAAACACGTCGCTGAAAGATTGTTTTTTGCACATTATTACGTGGACTTTGTTTGCAATGATTGAGACTTTTGAACGTGGCTTCCATTAAATGTCAATTACATGTCATTGGGGTTCAGCCTACCCCAGTTTGCAGCACTCTCACCTCTGGGTCACAAGATTCTAGCACATATCTATCGTCTAAGCATAGCTTCCAGGCGTGTTTAGGTGTCAGCGCGGGGGAGAGGGGAGGTGACCACAGACATGGTCTGAGAGGAAAGAGGAGATTATTGCCCATTGATATCTGCACATTTCATACTTTTCTCACAGAGGACCACTGCCACGTTGATCCTGAGTTGGAAACAGCTAATTCTGCAAAACTTCTACATGAAAAAAAATTACATTTTTAAGGGGAGGGAGAGGGTGGGAGGAAATCCCCTCAAATGACAGCGTAGAAGCCACATGGCAAAAGCTTCTAAATTACAGTGTGCAAAAGTATGGAACGTCAGTTGTTCAATGAATAAATCCATCTTAAAAAAAGCTGTGGAACGGTGAATTCTGCCACTAATTTATCGAGCCGGCTATCAGAGGTGACCAGATGCTAAACTGCTTACGACAGGACTTTATCCCTCCTTTACTAAAAGGGGGCTGATTGTCTTCTTTGACCTCAGTTGGAAAATTTCTTAAAACTTCCGGGTATGGCCACAATTTTGCTTCAATCAGATTATACGAGCTTTGAAACATCGACTTTCATACTCCCCAATTCTTTTATTTTTCTCCGAAGAATTCAAGATAACATCTTGGAGCTACTGTAGTTGCATCAAATTATCTATTGATTTTGTTTCAGAATGTATGTTAAAAGATGTACAAAAACTGCAGTTAAGGTCAGCAAATCCTTGCGTGATTTAAGCATTTGAAATGGGTGCGACCTTTATAAAAATGGAAATACTCTATGTACGTTTTCGTACACACTGGGGGGCGGGGAGGGATGGTTTTGGTCGCTTGCCAAAAGTCTTAAAAGTCACAAAAGAAAAGGCTGATTTTTCTACGTTTGTTCCAAAATATGCTGTTCTTAACACCGCTTTCTCCTAAAAATAAACCTTCCATAAAACGTTAATTCTTCTCACTTACACAACGGAAGTAGGTTATTCTAAGTGGTTCCCTTTAATGAGGATTGCTCCATTGCAATGGGCTTGTAAAATACAGTGCTACGCACTGTGTGAAAACACCTGAAACAAACTGGGTATAAAATTATAGACAACCAAATTTATGACTACCTGAGCTCAATCTTCAGAACGGATCGGATTCACTACAGTACCATTTGAAATAAAATGCACATTAAAAATTACCATCTGAACATCAATGCAGTAATTTTACACAGTTCAAGCACTGTGTGTTACCACTTGCTTCCTGCAATCTTTTCTCTATCCTATCCTACGTATAATCCACATGATTTAAATAAAGCTCAGAGTTGGAGATTTCGGATTGGCATCATTTGGGGCGAGGTGGTCAGGGTTGGAATAATGGTCAAGCACCCAAAATGCTTACCTTCAATGCTAGCTCATACTGACATCACTTTAACTTTGCTTCCAGTATCACCAAAATACTCGAACCTCTTAACTGTCTCACCTTTCCCTATCTATGCCATCTCCTCCACTCCAACTCAATCACCCAAGCCCTCTGTTCCTCCAACTCTGGTCTACTGCTCACTCCTCGCTCCCTTCTCCCATAGTCGAGCTCTCAGCCGCTACACCCACTGTTCTCTCCGACTCACTTCCCAAAACTCTGACTGATTTCCACGTACTTAAGCTGTCTGGGACACTACCCTGCGTGAGGGACACTATACAAATGCAAGTCGTTGTTGCACTTAGGCCAATTTCAGTCTCCTAATTGTTATCAATTAACTCAGCACAGACCAAGACTGATCCTGTGACCTATTCTTCTTTACGCCTTGTTGCTTTGCTGGTCATGTTGTCTTAACCACTCTTCCAGAGTGAGAGCAAATCGCAAGCCCCCTTGGACACTGGGTAAAGAGCTGCAGTGCATTGTAGTTTAAGACTAGCATGAACAGTAGAACATATTATACAAGAGAGTATTGCAGTTCAAAAATCATTACAAACTTTATGAGCAGCCTGGAATTAAAGAAGAACAAACTAATAAGATTACAGAAGTTGCATTATCAGGAGTAATATACATACTTGCATTGGGAGCATTTTTTCAGTAATTGCTTGGAAAAAACAGACTGGTTTAATTCTTTTCCATACAGTTTTAGGAATGCGGCTAAAAAAGGGTTATAGCAAACAGGCATGCTACATTTTTTTAAACAAGTGTCGTGGACTACAATTAGCACTTTTGATTGGGAAGATATTCTATTGAACTGCAAAGTTTTTTTAAAAAATAATATTTCCCCCCCATATGTAGTTTTAACATGTACTATTATTCCTATTTTGTCAAGGTTCACAATTCTAAGTAATTCCAGCCTTTTATGTCTTAGCCTTTTAACTAGACAGGTTTGCACATCCAAAGTCTAATATAACTTTAAATCACAGAACTTGTGGGTATTGGTCAGTTAGTGACTCAACAACAACAGCAGCAACAACAAATTACATTTGTATGGTGCTTTTTACGTGGACATCCTAAAGCGCTGGGGAGTCAAGGATGAGCACCCGAGCTGGGAGTTGGGATCAGGAGGATTTCGATTTTAAAGGATTGAGAGTTGACTCTCAGTAAAGAGAAGGACATCAACAAGACCAAGTGATCTATGATACCTGAACGCGTGTTCTGTAGAAGCTGAGCTAATCCTGCCTCCCAATAGCAACTCAGTGTCTTCTTTTGCTGAAAAGCAATGGGGATAAACAAAAAGAGACAACCCTCAATCCCAACTCAAGTCAGCACACCACATCTTAGCTCTTTTTTTTATGGTGAGCCGGGTGGCTGACACATGGGGAAACCCATCACCGTGCTTAAGAGTATCCAAACCCAACTGAGAATTCTATGTGTCCTACCTACACACGGAGATCCCAGAGATAAGATGCATCTCGGCAGGCTCAGTAAGTGATAAAAATCGGCTGAGCTTTATAATAATAGTAGATCCTTGCATTTGATATAGCACCTTATTATGTCTTTCGAGAGGTGTCACAGCGCTTCGCAGAATATATTGTAAAGTGTAGTGACTGTGTGTTTCCACTGTTGCCCTGGGTAATAGAAGAGGCAGGTGCCTACTCGGGCCAATGCTGTTTCATCTAGAGGTTGAAAAGTGAGTGAGGGTGATTTGTCCGCTAATTGTTCCTCTTCTTCTGAGGCCTGCAGTCAATATCCATCCATACCAAGCTGTAAAGGCAACCTCACCATTGAACCGCACATAAGGGCACAACCCTCAAGTATCAATTAAAAACAATAACTCTAGTATTTAACTTGACATTGAAATGCATTACATGTAAATTTACATAACAAAACTCCTCTTACAATCCCTTTGCCTTTATCACCTTTATGCTCTTTTACAAAATGGCAGGATACGTTTTAGTTTTCCATCACCGATATTGCAGTCGCCGCAAATACTCTTGCGTTGATGAAGCTTTTAAGTGGTCTCAGAACCAAAGAAATACTGGAGGTGACATCACACAGCGATCGATAGCTCAAAAAATTCAATGCCTTATAATCTGGGCGAACAATTTACTTAAATTACTAACAAGGCTGTGTTTCGACGGAAATATATTTAGGTCTAATTTGTTGGCGTGTAAGTGCAGAAGGGGGAGGGGAAATCCCTTTCACATAGAAAAACAGTAATTGTTCTGAAACTAAATTAAAAAATAAAGAATTACAGAAAATCTATGTAGGGTTTCCCCTAGGGTTTTTTACATAGCTAAAGGTGCTTTGCAAGGAGGAAGCGAGACAGTAGTTTCATTGACAAATTAATTTGGCCATTAGCGCACTTTCAGCTAAGGAATCTGATGAACATTTCTGACCAATTTTACATATTTTACCACACCAGAATCATGCAGGAACATTGCAGGCAGGTTTAGTATTTTAATAAGATTCCATCAATATGATGGGAGATTTATTTATCAATAACTCATTTGCTTATTGAAAGGATCAGAAACATGAATAAAAAATGCACTGTATCTTCTGGCGTAGAGATAATCCATGTACTGGTAAGATCTGCTCACCATTAATAATAAAAAANGAACTATGATTATCTCCTATTGATTTCCTTATAAAATTATTTATTATACCCTAATTTACCAATATAAAATCGACATGCAAGAAATCTAGCAACGGTTCCAAAAAAAATTCTGTCAATACTATTTGTGAAGAGTATTGATGGAAAAGGTTAATTCCGCAAGCAATCAAACTGCAAGATGTGCACTAAACCATGTGAAACAAAGGTCCGAAAGTTCGACAATCTAGCCTTGTGTTGCAGTGCAGATTCTAAGCAACTTTTTTTTGTAATGGAAGTCCATTCTGCACCTGTATACTGTGGTGAGGAGCGCTCTGCTGTGAAAACCATTCCAGCAAGTTGGGTTCGGCAGGCAACCTCTGATGCGATTCACTTTTTTGGGGGGTCAGCCGGGTGTCTGACACGTGTGGAAACCCGTCACCGTTGCTTAAGAGTATCCAAACTAAGCTGAGGTTTCCATACATCCCACCTACACATGGAAATCCCAGAGATAGATTGTTGGAACGAAATGCGCGCTCGCTCTCTCTCTCTCTCTCCCTGGAGGGACACATCCTGCTTACTGGAAAGTATTAGGCGCAGGTTAGCAAGAGCCAAGGCTTGGGTGGGTCGGGGAGCCCAGAGTGTGCCTTGGGGTAAAGGCTGGAGTCTAACCAGCTAAAACCACAGAGCTTGACATTGATAGCACTGTCTGGCAAGCTTTCCCACTGCTTCATTTCACGATCCTAATCAATGAGCCACAATCTTGTTCCATTTTAGTGTTGATGTGGAGCATCAAACATGCCCACTTTCCTAAAAAAAATAAACAGAGGGGGAAAAAGACCACATTTGGGTAAAATCAGATGCTCTAAGCTACCAACTGAGGCCACTGTTCATTGACGGGCAGTTTCGTACTTCCTCCCCAACAGACAAATTACAAAAACGCTGTGAGGTCACAAAAAGATAATGTGAAGAAACACAGCTTTTTTATTTGATTGTTTTCTATAGCAATGCTAACCGTTAATGCAGCCTGCACACACTTTCTCTAATGCTCATTACGCTTCGCTGTGAAGCAATAAAAGCACTGGAAAAAATATTTCACCGTGAAATATTGGATGCGCAGGTTCTCGAAATGAACCCCAGAAAGGTTTGCGCACAAAACAAAAGGAATGTCGTGTCTTTAATTAACATGCACTTGAAACCTTTTTCAATTCACTCTAACAGTCTTGCTTCAATTCGCAGTGTACGGGAAGCACAACACTGACACAATACACTTTTGAAAAATAAATCACCACCACTCATTCCAATAGGAAATGCAGCTCATGCAAAATTCCATTTGTGGGCACTTGTGGCCACTGATTATTGCTGTATAGACTCTAGAGGGTCCAGGCTGCAATAACCTAGTGAAATGATTTAAAATCAGCAATGTGCTTAAAGCTGCACTGCGTACACTTTTAATCCTGCTTGCTTTAAGGAAATTTTTTTTAGAAATTTGAAAAGAAATTTGAGATTACGGGTGATGCAAGCCTTGGTACGTCCTCCCGACGTGAAAGGCGCTATACAAATGTAATTTGGGGGTTTGTTGCTGCTGTTAAAATACTACATATACTTCTTTTCGCATTGTATCTTCACCATAATAGACAAGGGAATGGGAAATTCGGAAACATGTTCTCTCATTTTCTTTCTTTCCTACCCTGACAGTGACGACTTGGGCTACAGTCCACAGCATCAGGTGGCCTCCATCCACTATCTTGTGAGTCCAACTTGCCCTCCTCATGTCTGATCTGAATGACAGTGTGGCATTCAGTCATGGGAAGCATCACAGCCAAGTCTGAGACTGTCCTCGCCCACTGCTTGCACAGAGGTTACTTAACTATAGATAGCAGCATTGTCTGCACCCCAATTGCAATGCTGCTGCTATCAGTACTTCAGCCCAGACCTGGATATATTAAGGGTCTCCCTAATAATAATAATAATATTAATAATAATAATAATCCTTGCATTTGATATAGCGCCTTATCACTTCTTCGAGACGTCTCAAAGCACTTCACAGAATATACTGTAAAGTGAATTGACCGTATATTTTGGCAGCCAATTGCGCACAGCGGTGTCCCACAAACAGTCGTGGACTGAAGTGCTGGATTTATTTATTTATTTTTAAACTTAGGGCAGTTTCGCACAGATGTGGGTTCACCACGTGAAACACCAACGGAAATGGAGATATAGGACCCCAAAAATGTTCATCTGGAAGTAAACTCCCAACAACAACTTTACATTCATACAGTATAGCGGCTTTTCACATCAGAAGGACGTCCCAAGGTGGTGGAACAAACTTATCTTTAATACAGAATGGTGCTTTGTTGCTCAAATGCAGCAAACAATCTATACTCGTTACACGTTACACAGAACAAACAAACTACTCATCTCCGAATTTAGTGACCCTGGTAATATTAATCCTTGCTTTTGATTTAGCAACTTTCACATCAGGGGGAACGCCTTAAACGGCCTTGTAGGATACAACGTAAAGTGGAGTGACTGTGTATTCTGTGGGCGAACATGACAACTAATTTGTAGCGGGTTTGGAAGTATCGCTGCCATTACTGTGACATTAGAAAAGCTATTTGACAGATTCAGATGCAGCATTTTATACAGACTTTAAGCTTCGCTCTAATTCTATTAGAAATGACTGAGGAAAAAAATGAAATCAATATCAACATTTTATTTTGTATTACCTACATTGAGGCAGGTTTCAAGTCAATTATTTTTCTTAATGCACAAGCTATTTAAAACTATTACAGGCATGCTGTTATACAAACGGGTTAAAAGTCCTTGAACCTAACACAAAAATAAGATTCTTTCCCCAAAATATTTTATTCTAGGTTGGTAACTTCCACAATAATATAATAATAATAATATAATCCTTGCATTTGATATAGCGCCTTATCAAGCTTTCAAGGAATCTCAAAGCACTTCACAGAATATACTGTAAAGTGAATTGACTGTACATTTTGTGGGCGAAATGCATTTTACGTAACATCTCTCCTCACTACATATCTGTTCATTTATTTTAAACAAATGTTATGATGATAATCCTTGCATTTGATATGGTGCCTTATCTCATTGTTGAGACGTCTCAAAGCGCTTCACACAATATATTGTAAAGTGAATTTCCCGTTTATTTAAACCGATTTGGTTTGCCAACCCAATTTGCTATAAACTGTAGTTGTAATTTAAAGTAATTCAGTACATTAAGTGGGGTAATGACAGGGTGCAATCAGCAGTAACTGTAACTAAAGCAGATATCTCACAAAGTTGACCCTGTTGAATGCCGGGCTGGTTGCACAGGATAAACCAGCAGATCAATGTCACAGATTTTTCATCCAGGAACCCTTTTTACATTAATACTAAAAGTGGAGATTAATTGAGGTCTAGCTCGAGAACATAAAGCATAGAATTAAATAAGGCCATTTGGCTCATCAAGCCCATTCCTTCCGCAGCTGTACAAAATTTACCCTCACGGCACTTAATCAGAACAATAAAGTTAACAATAAGGTTTAAGTGTTCTCAACCCTTTTCAACTTCAATTTGTTTTGACCTAAATCATGATTTATAAGACAAAGATTTGACTATCTGCAATTGAACGGACGCCTCACCAAAGGCAGAATCCTGATAACATTTAAAAAGGGGATTCAACAAATATCGAGGAACACAGGAACAGGAGGAGGCCATTCAGACCTTTGAGCCTGTTCCGCCATTCTATTAGATCATGGCTGGTCTGTACCATCCAGCCATAATCCAAAGCCTTTTGGGGGAGAGCGTTCCAGATTTCCACTACCCTTTGTAAGGAAAGATATAAGCGCACGGGACAAATGGCAGGAGAGTGGGACTAAACAGCACATTCTGGGAGCTGGCACGATGGGCCAAAGGGCTTCCACGGCCTGTACAATTCTGTGATTCAATGAAGAGGATTTAAGGATTGGCCTACAAATACACAATCACAACACTAAGCAGTAAAATCCTGTGAAGCGCTTTGAAACGTCTTGACGACGAGATAAGGTTCTATATCAAATGCAAGGCTTATTATTCCAATTCTCTGATTCTACGAAAAGGATTTAAGGATTGGAGACGCGTATGGAACAATAATGTTCCAACTTTGCTAAATGAATTGCTCACGTTGGTTCTGAGTAAAACAGGATCTGTCCACCCACTCTCTAATTCAGTGAATATTTACTCCTTTGATTCAACCTCCCAGAATATCAACCTAACCATCTTCCCATTACAACTTCCAACAGTTTCATGAATTAGTTCTGTGTCCTGAGTGCTTGACAGTGGCGGAGCATGATGCCAGGGGGAGGTGATTGTAGGCACTGGTCGAAGAGGAACGTCTCCAATTGCAATCTAGAGATGGGGAAGGAAGGGGCAAGCTGGAGGGACAGAGGAAGAGCGTTCCAGAGTTTCGGGGCGTAGTGGCTGAAAGTGAGGATCTTGAAATCGATCCATTCAGTGATACGGAGCCAATGGAGCGTAGCTAGAACTGGTGTGATGGGTTTAATACGGGTGAGTAGGCGAGTTTTGGATCACCTGAATCTTGTGGACGGTGGAGCTGAGAAGACCGTCGGGGAGGACATTTCTGCTGATTAAACTGCAGAACCCCAATCCACAATTTGGGGTCCCCAAGCCTTGATTCTAGTCAACCTGCACCTAAAACTGTGTAGGATTAGATAAGTAGGGTACATCTCTCTGGGGAGAGAGTGCGCACTCCATACCAGGCAAATTGAAACCATCTAAATGTGGAACTTCCAGTAGTTTGGTTTGGAGTCTCTCAAGCATGGTGACGGATTGCCAAGTATGTCAAGCCACCCGGCTGAGCAAAAATAAATTATGAAAGCAAACACAGCAGCTACAATTCACTTTAATAAACTTTCTAGTTTAATTAACCATATTTATTATGCTTAAGAACAGGCAATGACTAATTTTGCTGCAGCTTTTAGTACAGGACAGCAAATACTACACAGTGACATCTTGTGGAAGACCAATGGTATTTCAAGAATATCTGCCATTCATTCCATCGAAGGACATCCTTAAACATTCGTTTCATTTCTTTGCTGCGCTGCTCATCAAGCTCGCCCTCTCCCTCACTCTCTACAAATGCATCAGGTTTCCTGAGAATGTGAAAACAAAACTAGAATTCAGATCCTGAAAGGGAACCTTTGTAATCATGAGTGCACGGCAAAGATGGGTAACTAGGGTTGTGGTACAGGTCAGCCGTGATCGTATAGAACGGTGGAAGAGGCTCAAGGGGCTGTTCCTATGTTCCTTTCATAGGAAAAAGAACAAAACTTTGTGATGTTCGAAACTTAAGTTTTTCAAACTCACCCAAAACAGCTCTGAAGAATAGCTCTGCGTAAGTTGCGCAAAACTCAGTTGTCATTCCGAAAGAGGTATTAAAATTTTAATTCTAAATGTTAGGTTTTTTTTTGCAAAATAGCTTCCTGCTGGTACACCTTCCCCCAGATCTTGCTGGAACCTGCCAGCTATTCAATTTCTCAATGTAAAGAATTATAAAATAGAAAATGGGCATTTTTTGAAAGCTGTGAAAGTAATTCAACTGCTGGGTGACGTTTGACCATTTTACAGCTCAAATCCAGGCGAGCTCTTGATTAGATTCTCTCTCTCTCTCTCTCTATTGTGGTATTTCTGTGTAATTTCCACCAAACAGTAAGCGTAACAAAAAGTCAAAAGTGTCACCCTGTAACTACCACAATAACACCAAAGTGTTATGCAAAAAGGGAATTTATCAAAGGCCATTTTAAAAAAAAAACAAATCCACAACGTTGTATTAGTTCGAGAGACTTTAAAAGGTTAGCTAAAAAAATTGAAAGCCTAAATCCTCGGGAAAAAACTGTTTTGAAATGCATTATTTAATCGACAGGAGGTTCTCACATTTTCTCCAAAATTCATTTGACGCCAAATAACAGGGGCCGTCCCCAGAGAACTGAAAGGCACAGAAGGGTAAACCCAACAGTATTCGCCTGCAGAGATTCCCTTTGAACATAAGAATTTGCTAGGGGAAAGAAGACCCAAGTCCATCCAGTTCACCTTCCACCTGTCACTTGACATGTGGTGTCCCAGACTAGATACTGCATCCCGAGATATTATTTCCCAACAGAAATCTATCGAATTTGTTCTTGAAACAAACAACATTTTCTGCTTCGACCGTCTCCCTCGGGAGCCTGTTCCATACATTTATTACTCGCTTTGCTGAAGATTTCCGCAGATTTTGACAGGGTTAGTCCTTACTGTATCGGCTACTTTTGAGTTCGGGATCCATCGTAGATACACATTGTTCTCTGATAAAAATACTTTTTGTAAAGTGATGACAATTAAATTAAAACGGCTTAAAACCAAGAGTAAGAGGAGACAGGACCTCTGAGTGTATTTTGGATCAAGTATGAAAACAACTGCTGGTGACACACACGAACAATACTGTAGCTTGGCATCGTTGGGAAATTCCCATCAAAGAAAGTGCTCGCCATGGACCAGTTTCTAACCACAATCCGTTTGTTTACTGCATCAAAAGCAGTTAATATGGCTAAACTATCATCCTCAAAAACAAACCTGTTTGCAAACAGACATCAGAGGTTTTAGAAGATTTAATGGAGGCTTCCAAATTCATCAATCCGACAACAGTCCATCTCCACTATAACTAGAACAAATCAGGAATAATCCAATGTTTTTGACTGATTTCTGCTGCCTTAAGTGAAAGAATTTCAACAATAAGAAAAGATGAATTGAAGTGGTCATAAAAGATATACAATTTGAAACTGTATTAAATAGTCTCACCCAGAAACACGCAAGTACTGAATCTAATTTAATTTGTCTTGGGGATTGGGTGGGTGGGTGGAGATGGGGGGGGGTGGTTGCGGGAGAGATAGTGGAGGAAGGAAGAGAGAAACTAAATTAATACAGAAAGAGAAATATTGTGTTCTATTTATTGAGCCATAGAGCCCAATTTACGGTTTGCAATTGCATGTAGGTGGTGTAATCCCTGATAGGACTAATAATTCCAATATAAATTTACTATTAAGTGAATATTCCTAATTAGAGAATAACATTTCATGGCAAACAGGTCATTAATTTACTGTAGCAGGAACGAGTGTACTAAGCACTTCCCAGGTTTGCACTAGCTCGCATAGCCATCATCAAGGCAGATTAATACTGAATAAGCTTCAATTTGGTTAGAAAATATCAATTTGCTTTCAGAACGGTCTTGTGGGGATAAGGGGAAAAAAAAACTATTTTTCTTTCCCTAACTCACTCAAACCGTACAGCTTTTAAAAGATTTCCTAGCAAAATAATTGGATTAATTTCTTTCAAGTGTGTCTCTGCCAATTTTAGTCAGCAGTAATCTTCTGTACCTAAACCTTGGGATTTTTTTGCAGCTCTAGTGTGAATAAGCATAAGTGCCAAAAGCAAGTGGTATAAGACTAGCAATAATATTTATTTTCCATTTACAGTAGTTGAGTGACTTAAAATCCTCTAAGGAACAAAACGAAAACTGCTTGTCAACAGCATTCTTAGGAAGGGATCATAAATAATGCTCAACATTTTCCCAAACGGTGAATTATACCTTTCCCGGAATCCATTTGTGCCCACAAAAGTATGTTGGGTAAAATGCAGTGCAAAACCAAAAATCTCTTTGTTCCACACCCCTCCTCTTCATGCAAACATCTGTATTCTCAATGAAAGGTGGGGAAACGGTTTGCTTGATGCAAAGGAGGGTGTGCTGCAGGGACAATAAACGACAAACCCACCGCCTTATGCTTTGGTTAATTTCATGGCTCGTGCTTAGAAATCTTTAACTCAGGAATTGTGTGGAAGAGTTCTCATAAATAGAGCAGGCATTATGTAAATTCCTCGGGCGATATAACATCATTGAGATGCCACAGTTTTAAGTTGCAATATGAACTCCATGTACTGGCCTAAGGGCAACCAACCAAGCAACCAACCAACCAACCAGCATTTGTCCCAGTTTCTACCCATTTCAGAAGAGGTGTCAGGTTGGCCTTCTACGCAGGAAAGATGAACTGTTTGTTTTTGTGATGCTAGGTTTCGAGAGCACAACATTTACACCGTCTCAGTTTTCAGTTGTGCAACACAGTACAAGGCAGCAATGGGGACAAAACACATTTGACATTCATACCAGTGACTGGAGTTGTATTGAACAGTCACGAAACTGCCAATTAGCATACACGTTTCATTAAAACAGGCAGGAGAATTCTACCGTCAGCTCTGGTCCTATTGACAATTATTAATTAATTACATAATATTAGAATTCTCTGTTATCTTTTGAACTTCATGCATTAGGGAATTCATATTTGTTTAAATGTGACAAATAGCTTCTTTGGTTTACCTATCACATATATTAATGCTGACAGCTAAAACACATTAGTGCAAATCTAACCGGGTTTTTTCTATCTAACTCTGTGATGTAGGCCACTGTGTTTTTTAAATAAATCACATTTCTGGTCAGATTTGGGATTTTTCATACATGTACTTACAACTATTCCGAAAACCTTGATGTTTTAATCAAAAGGCAAAAGAAATAATTCCACTCTGTGCTGGGGAACATTTAAAGTGTTTTTCTTAAAAAAAAAGCTTTTAAATTTAGCAGAATTTATTAACATATTAAAGTCATCAAAATTTTATTTTTATCTAAATATTTAATGTTTACTTCATAAATTAATAATTGCCATTTAGAAAGGAACATCCTTTTCAATTTAGTTGAGTGGATAAACTGGGTTTAAAACCAAGCACAGTGTGCAATAAAGGGCTTGTTTGATGGTCTTGCTTCCAAAATCAGCCCGAGTAGAGGGTGATCCATATAAAATGGATTCCAATTATGCGATCATTAAGTACGGAATATCACTTAAAAAAAAATGGTGCTTTCGGGGTTATTTCTAAGTCATATACACTACAGTACTGGGGTTTTACAATTGCCAGCGATTCCGACAATCCCCAAAACGCCATGAAACACAAGTTTCCACAAATATATAAACAAAAAGGTCAAGCTCTTGGGATTAGTCACCAACCCTCACTAGATTTATAGAAAAACAGAAGCAGCTGTTGGAAAAAAATACATACATCAGACAATGGAAGTGGATGCACAAACCACTAAGATGATGGCTGCTCTGATTCATCAAACGTAATGGATTAAAAATGTTAATTGACGGAAAATTAAACATCTAATCATCTCGCTATTGAGTCGATTTGGTGTGGGTATCATGCAGTAATGCACACAAATTATTCAACAGAGGACGGTCTGACAAAGCAGGCACAGGAAAGCATTTCCATTCTTCAGCTTATGAGCCGAGCCACTGATATGTGCATCTACGGTGTGAATGCTAAATTCCAGGCTAGCCGCGATGATAACTGTGTGGCACTGCACAAGATGCGAAGTGCATATTTGTTCACAAAGTGGTTTCCTGTTTTCGATGCATCGATGTATCTGAATATTCAAATAGGGAGTGGATTATGCAATTGCAAAAAACAAACTGTGAGGGATATTCCAACCAACCAACCAAACTGTCATCGAGCAGAAAGGAAGTGAGTCACCGCACCAAATTTAGTTGTTAAAATTGGGAAAAAAAACATTTTAGTTGCACAGCGAAAAAGGAACGCGTAAAATCAATAGCATTGACGTGGCGGTGGCAAGGTTCCAAACCATGGCATTGAACTTAAGATGTTCTTGACCTCTTTGAAACCCATGAAAACCCGAGAAGAGGACATTTCTCTGTGTTGGAGGCTGCGGGCACACACAACAATGGCACACGCTTGCTAACGGTGATTTTAGCAGCGTTTAGCACAGTAACCACAAAGGTTCTCACCAGTCGTAACCTCGTGGAGGCTGACCACAAACTGATTCAGAAGATCACAAGCGATATGGATAACGATGAGCCTTCAGCTCGTTTTTGATCAAAAAAATATAATAGTAATAAATTGATCACTTCAATCCACCACTGTTTGTGGGCAATTCTGTGCTGCGCTGCCATGTTTCACCCACAAAATATACAGTCATTTCACTTTACAGTATATTCTGTGAAGCGCTTTGGGACGTCTCAAAGACGTGATAAAGTGCAAGGATTATTATTATTACTATGATCTCAACATTCCAAAATATCCACCCTACCATCTTCCATTTAGCATCAAGAGTATTTTTTAAAAAAAGAGTTCAGTATAATCTCAAACCCTTCCTGGTAATCTACTCCATCTACTAAACAAATACCCTACTTCCTCTTGGCTGTCCTGAAATTACCCTTCACTAATTGTAATAATAATCCTTGCGTTTGATATAGAACCGAATCACATACTTCGAGACGTCTCCAAATTGTTCACTACTCTGAACCAGTCACTCTTGACCCTTTGCCTTAACTGGTGAAGGGGTCTTTTACACAACTTACACAAGTTTTTGATGGCTCGACTGAGGCTCTGTAGAAGCAGTTGAAAGCCTCCTCACTAATTGCAATATCATTCTCTAACAGCATGCTTGGCATTGGGTGTGATGTTTGGAAAGGGTTGTGGATTTGTGGGCTGTGATCATCTATCCCAACCAGATCCTGGACAGACAACATATCTTTGCAGGTGGTCTAGACGTTGTAAACTCCCATTGTTTGGAGTACCAAACTAACAGTATACTTCATCCACAGTAGAATTAGAAGCTGATTTTTTTCCCCTGTGCCAACCAACCACACCACTTGTAAATGTAACCCCTAAACGTGCCAATTTGGCTGGTTGCCCTGGTCAAGTCTGCACAGAACAAAAGGTTCCCTGGAATCCCACTGCTGAGGTATGTGAAACAGCCTGCTGAATCCACTGTGCAGAGACAAAGTGAGATGGTTGGAGTCTATAGCTTGAATAGCAACAACTCGGTGAAGTTAGGGCATCTGAACTCCAATTGATTTAACAATATTACCAAGCAGCCGGTTTCATATATTGCCTCCTCCCTAACCCTAATCCTTACACCGTTTGGGCTCTTCTGAGTTTTATCCTAAAATGCAAGTTGTTATCCTATCCATGGAGTAAATGTTCTTCCTATCTTTTCCTCCAATACACAAAACCATTTCTCTATACTGAACTTCATTTGACCATGGTCGTCCAAGTGCGAAGAGTATCTTGTCGAGCCTTTCATCTGCTTTAATTTCTGTGCTATCTAACTTGGTGTTAACTGCTAATTCAACGACCTTAAAATGAGTCTGCAAATCTATATTTAAGCATATTAAGAATGGGGAGGAGGTGTTGTGGAGTGTTGAGGTGGAACCCCTCTGAACTCTACTATTATTTCAATAAGGTTCTACATAGGCACTCGTCCATTTTGTTTCTGATTGCTGTTTCCATTGGTTTTCTGCATTCAGTATTGAGTTCAGGCTAATGAGTCTGTAGTTGATAGAATGGCTCTATCACACTTTCAAATGTAAAAATTAAAATTGCCATCTTGCAATCTAATTGAACCTGCCCAGTGTTCACCGATTCCCTCAAAGTGACCATAAGGTGTTACAAATCTCCTTTGTTGCCTCTCTAAATACTCTGAGAGTATGTTGGTTCCTCTGCCCTGGGGATATTTATTGGTTTTCAGTTTAACTCAGAACCACAGACTCTCTGTTTTGTGAATGTTACAATCGCAGACTTCACTCAAAAGTGTCTTGCGAGTTGGATGGCATATTTTTAATATCCTCGCTGGTTAAAAAAAAATCCCTTTAAGCGACTTAATAGATTTAAAATTCTCCTGTTCATCCTAATTTTCACTCCCTTTGGGTCCATTTATTCCGTCAACAGAGAATACGGGGATAACTGCTAACCAGTCTCTAGAATATGTGAAATAATGGACAGAGTACCCATCGTCAACAACAACAACAAAGTACATTTGTATAGCGCTGTTCACGGCAGGAGGACGTCCCAAGGCTCTGAAACACAGAGCGAAATGGAGTCAGATTCTGGGAAGTGGAATCTGAGCTTTATAAAAGTGGGAAGATAGGTTAAAAACACACACGTCACTGTTTCACAATATAAGGACCTCCCTTTACCCTGACCCCAAGCTCAGCTGCTTACAATAATGCAAGGCAAGATGCCCAACTACTACTAATAATAATCCTTGCATTTGATGCAACGCCCCATCAAATCGTCGAGACATCTCAAAGCGCTTCATAGAATATACTGTAAAGTGAACTGAATTGATCAACTGTGGTGATCCTCAGCACTTGATACAGGTGAGGATCACTACAGCTCCGGGCTTTGGCACAGTATCCTCTTCTGCAGAAAGCAGGATGTGTTCAGGCTTATTTGTAGAATGTTCCTCGCTGTGTGCCAGCAGAGATTCTTCCACTTGGGAAATGAGGTGATTATGAACAAAACGTTATTGGTCCCACCTAGACAGATTATCGCTGGCTCAGTTTAACTAGAGTTTATGCAAATTTTCCTGGAATGTTACAGCATTACAGCATTAGACAGAGTGATGATGTGTATTCCAAAGGGGGTTTAAGAGATAATAAGGGTGGATTCGTTCAACTGACAACCTTAGCCTTTTTTAAAAGTATTATCCTGGAAAAAGTCGTGGCGTTTGCCGATTGTCACCTCTTCTCAATTGAAGATACCATCCCTTGGTTTCAGTTCCATCTATTAATTGGACCTTAATTAGAGTCGAGGTACAGATCTGCCATGATCTAATAGAATGGCGGAACAGGCTCTAGGGGCTGAATGGCCTACTCCTGTTCCCGTATTCCCTATGACCTCCAGTAACTCGCCAGGTGAGTATTCTTCATATGTGCGTCAGCCTCAATCGATTGTCAGCAGTCTGACCACGGAAGATATTGCAGCTGAGTCAGATCCCATTCTCATCTGGCATTGATTCACACGTGCAGCGGAATTCACTGGACAGCCATCAGGAAAAGCGCTGCTTTGTTTTTCCCCTTTTCGTACTGCAGGGTCACTGAAGCCAAACGTAGCAAACTTCAAGCTGCCCTGGTCAATTGAGGAGCTCATGAACCATTCAATTTTGTCAGCTAATAGTTCCGCCATGAGCTGAGGTCCCATGACTACTGTGAAATAGTTTGAGATGTTTTGAAGTTTCAACACTGTAACTTCAAGTTATGAAAATACCAACTCCTTCTTCATCTTAATAATTATTATTATTTCACATTAATAATCATAATAATTATTATTTGAGGTGGGGTAATAATCACTTCAACTCCCCCCCAAAAAAATTGGTCACTCAATCCACGACTGTTTGTGGGACACTGCTGTGCGCAATTCACTGCCACATTCGTCCACAAAATACACCGTCAATCCACTTTACAATATATTCTGTGAAGCTCTTTGAGACGTCTCAAGGATATAATAAAGTGCTGTATCAAATGCAAGGATAATTATTATTATTTCTACAAGTTTCAGATAACTTAGCACCATATGGGGCATTTCAACTTCCATTATGAAGAGGTTTCACATCAAAATCAGTTGCAGCGGTGATAATATTCAGCTTGCTTAATTACACTTAATTCGCAACCTGGTAGTCAGGTTAACATGCTGAGGAAATGAATTACAGGTAAGGCTGCAGCAAAGCAGAAAAATAGGATGACCTGTTTTGCATAGGGGAAAAAATTCAAATCCAAATCTAGATTTCTCTACAATCCAACCCACTGGCAGAGGATTTGTTAGTGAACTATTCACATTTTTTAAACTCCCTTTCAATGCTCCACTTTCCTCCGCCTCTCCTCTCCCCCCCCCACCCCCCAAACTAGAACTAACTCACTTTCGCTCTCCTAAGAATCCATCATGCAAATCCACAGCCTGCAACGAACAAATATGGCCTAGAGGGCAGATTGCTTCAGCGCCACAGTGATCAACAGAAGAGGTTGGATTACTTAACATTCACATTGGCGTGTTCAATAAGAATGTTTAAATCAACATGAAAATGTAAGATAACGTGCAATTTCTTTTTTAAGCGGGGACAAAACTTTTCAATTGAAACACTTTTTCAATTCAGGTTATTACTTGAGTGCTGAGACTTTAATTAAAAAGTGAATACATTCCTTATTTGACCTTAAAGCTTGTACGAATAGAACTACGAGAGAGTTTCAGCCTTAATCATTTTTGCTATCACTAATAACCACCCAGGTAGCTGTTACCATTCAAGTCAACATCTGATATGAAATAATTACAGAGTGGAGTGTTTCTGCAGCATGGTTCTAATTCACCATGGGAATCTCCAGGTATAAACAGATATCATCTACTGCAGGGGAGCGTGCACATGAATTAACATCAAACAACTTACTACCAGCTCCCAAGAGGCTGCCAAAACAGCTTCAATACCAAGTCCTCGCTTTAAAAATCAATGCTGCCACTGCCAACCGTGGCCTACATATTAGGAAGACGTCACACAAAGTGTCGGGCTTGTGGGGCTCAGGTTAGAGGGTTAGGGAGCACTCGTGTCAGTCAAAGGACTGGATAGATGGGAGTCCTCCAGCTCAGTGGTTAGAGCACTCGCCTCGCAAGCGAGGGGATCTGGGTTCAATTCCCGGGCAGGGCAAAAACTTAGGCAAGCTTCCTGACTCCACGCGCCTCTGTTTACCCAGGAGTAAGTAGGTTGTTAGTTGATTGCAGGATCACTTTTCCAGGGGTAATAATCCCTTGAACCAAATTTTTAAAAAAATAATAATAATTTGGTCACTCAACCACGACTGTTTGTGAATTTTGCAGTCAATTCACTTTACAGTATATTCTGTGAAAGGTTCTGAGACGGTTACAGTTATATTCGGTTAAGCACGTTGAGGTGTCTTGAAGACGTGATAAGGCTCTATATCAAATGCAAGGATATTATTATTATTATTGTTGTTGCGATGAAATAACATTCAGCTAACATCTGGTTCTAAGTAGCTAAATCTCAGCCTCACGGCAGTTCACAAGTTACTGGGAATCAAGGAGCCAGGTAGGACAGTATTTTATGATTTACTTTATTGAAGGTGGCAGAGCTGAGGCGTCTAAGTCTCAACAATCCTATTAAACCGTCCTCATTTCCCGCTAAATATTCATGATTCAAATTTTGCTTAAGGGAGAATTCGCAGAAAAGATTTGCGGCCGGTGTGTTTTTTCCAGGGATTTTGCAATTAAAAATAGATTAAAATTTTCTTTGAAATGACTCATCAAAATTCAAAGTAATAAGTCAAATGTGATTTACGTCAAAACAAAACTGCAAAGCTTTTGTCAATAATTCAAGGTTTGGTACAAACACCGTGATCTAAATGGAAATGCGCAGATAACCCCTCCGACCCGCCTTTAATTTAGTGACACGTACAAAGGGGAAGTCAGGAGTCAAAAAGTTGGAAGCTTTCAATTAAGGCTACTGAGGATCAAACCTGAGATAAATGATAAAAAAATTAACATTACACTTCTCGTTGAAATAGAGTGCACTTTAGATCCAAGAGACACCACCACCACCTTGCATTTATATACAACAACAACAAAATTACATTTGTATAGCGCCTTTCACATTGGGGGACGTCCCAAGGCGTTGGCCAATCAGTGTATCGGACCCAAGCTGGGGGTCGAGATCAGGGAAGGAGGAGAACGGGGGGGGAAGGAAGGGTGGTGATCGAACACACGGTTGAAGAGGAGGGTCTTGAGACAGGACTTAAAAGAAGCAAAGGAGGGAGCGAGGCAGAGGCACTGCAGGTTAGAGTTCCAGAGGGTGGGGGCAGAGGGGCTGAATGCCCATCTACCAATGGTGGGGCAGACGAGGCGGGGAGGTGAGGCAGGCAAGAGCCCGCTGAGCAGAGGGAGCGGGCAAGTTGGTAGGGGGTCGCAAGGTGAGTGGGATCAAGGCCATGGAGAGCTTTGAAAGTGAGGACTAAGATTTTGACAGAAGGACAGAACCATGAAGGTTGAGGTGAGAGGAGAGACAGTGGAAGAGGATAGAGTAATCAACAGAATCAAAGGCAGCAGAGAGGTCAAGGAGGACGAGGAGGCAGAAGGAGCCCTGGTCGTAGATGGACAAAATGTCATTTGTATATAATCATGTTAAGACTTGCATTTGATGTCTCAAAGCGTTTCAGAGAATATACTGTAAAGTGGATTACTGTGTATTTTGTGGGTGAAATATAGAGCCCTTCACAGGATAAAATCTCTGAGCGCTGAGACTCAGCTTTTGCCTCATGTATTTTACAGGGAGTGTAAAATTCTTGCTGGATTTTTTGTGGCGTTTAGATCACGATAGAAGCAAACACTCAGCCATCAAGAACCACGGACTCTCAACAATTGGTTTAACACAATCTCGTCACTATCACCAGAGGTTTTCTATTGCACAGCAATCACAAGGCATAATAGCAGCATCTAATGGCAAAAGTCAGTACTTAGGCAGGCATGCACCCACAATGGACATTGCTGCAGGCAATACACAGTCCTGCTTCTTCCAGTGTGGTTTCCACATCGGATTGATGTAAACCGTGTGATTCATCTCCAGTTTCGGGGGCTTTGAACCTGATTCAGAGAAGTGATGCAAAATGAACTTGAGGAGGCGGTTACAAAGCAATTCGCTTCTCAGCTGTAGTCTGTCCTGCTGACCGCAGTGGTTGCAAACCCAACTTTTAAACTGACAAAGTTTGTATTAAAACTCCCAGGTGGTCCAGAGGGCTGTCTAATACAGAGCCAGACACACTCCCAGCTCGCAGACAGAGCAAGGCACGATGGGCAGTTTAATAAACCCAGGTCTGACAGCTCATACCTTGCTTGCTGCCTTAGTCACTGCATCGAGTGCCATCGGTGTAACTGCACTGTTAAAAAAAGGACCACTCTTAGGCCTGAGGTGACTGAGGTGAAACATTGCGTTGGAAGATATAGCACATGAGCAATCTATAATTTAGTACTATATTAAATAGAACTTCCAAAGGTTAATTCATTTAAAAAAAAGGCTTGGCAGTCTAGCAAAATGCCAAATAAACAAACATTGCAGACTGAATCTCTTTTTAGTCCTGAATACAAATGCAGCATCTCCAGTTCATCTTCTCCAACCACAGAAATATTAAAAAAGCCAGCAGTTTGGCCACTTCCTCTGACATTCTGTTGATTTCAAACTTGAACATTGTTTTTTTTCCCCTTTCGCTGCGAAGTGAATTTGCAGTCAGGGTGAAAAAAATAATTCTAAACGCTTTGCTTCCAGGTAATAACTCAAAGTTCAACTTCTTAAGTGGCATTGGAATAATAATCCTTGCAATTGTTATAGTGCTTTATTACGTCTTCGAGATGTCTCAAAACGCTTCACAGAATATACTGCAAAATGAATTGACTGTATTTTGTGGGTGAAAAGGCGGTAGCCAATTGCGCACCGCAGTGTCCGACAAACAGTAGTAGACTGAGTGACCAAATTATTACTATTTTTTATTTTAATTATTTTTGAAGTTTATTATTACCGCTGGAAAAGCTATCCGCCAATCGACTAACAACTGGGTTCCCAACTATTGCTCGGTGAAAAGGCTGGGTGTGGAGTAAGAAAACTTGGCTAATATTTCACCCTCCCTGGGAATTGAACCTCTCGCTTGCGAGGCGAGTGCTCTAACCACTGCAGGGCTCCACTTTCAAAGAGTTATTTCTGAGCAGAGTCAGAATAGATTTTTTTTTTACCCACATTGCCAGCATTTATACTGCAATGATGAAAACCTGCTGCTGAAACCACATCAATGGGCGGCTCAACCACCCTCAGATCACTCTGCTCACCCCTCAATGTTACGCTGCACTTTTCTTGATGAATCACCATGAAACGGGAGTGTTAAAGCAAATATTTAAAACCTATTAAAGGCATCTGGAGAAAAGGCAGGGAAATGGGATTAAAAGATCTGTTGTGATCTAATAAAATGGCAGAAGCGGACGGGCTCAATGACCCAAATAGGCTAACCTGATCCTATGAATCATTTACAAAAGTATGTGATCTCCCCCGTACGTAACCCTGAAAATAACTAGTCGTGAGATTGATAAAGAGATTTGTTTTGCTGCGGCTTTGACAACAGTTAATCTGGGTAAAAAGGCCGTTTGTTTCTTTTGTGGGATTTACCATTTGTCATCTGGTCTCTCGTTTAACCTCATTTATCAGAATTTCCAGATGAAGAAAATTAAAGGCATACATTGCAGACTGAAATGAGGAGGGCTGCTTATTATTTACTTTGATTGTGCACCCCAGGGCAGAGCAATAAAACCTTGTCCGAGGCAAGCATGGGTACAGCATACAACTACCCACAACGTAAATAGTAAAAAGAAAAGTAGAAAATTACTAAATAATAATAATCCTTGCATTTGATACAGCGCCTTATCGCGTGTTCGAGACGTCTCAAAGTGCTTCACAGAATATATTATAAAGTGAACTGACCGTATATTTTGTGGGAGAAACACGGCAGCCAATTGCGCACAGTAGTGTCCCACAAACAGTTGTGGATTGAGTGATTTTTTTTATTGAAGGGATTATTACCCATTGAAAGCGATCTGCCAATCGACTAATAACCGGGTTCCTACTTACTGCTAGGTAAACCGAGGCGTGTGGAGTAAGGAAAGTTGTCTAACGTTTCACCCCACCGGGAATCGAACCCAGGTCCTCTCTCTTGCGAGACTCTAACCAATGCTCTACAGGACTCCACTAAGCCAATAAAAAGTGCATAAAATAATCAAACGTGCGTACGTTTTCAAAACCTTGAGTAAAGCACTGGATTATGGCTTCTCCTGCTTACCTTTGAACATTGCTTTGGGCTGCTAATTGCTCTGATATTTCTCTAAAATGCTTATTAAAACACATCTGCTTCACATTTATCATTTTCACAGGATATCACACAACTGAAAACACAAAATAGTGTGAAAAATGTAGGCTAATGTTATCGAACACCCACCGTTTGTGCTCATCAACAGGTTAAGTTCATTACTGCTTATACTACAGAAAATTGGTCTCTTGCTTATAAAATTCTTTATGTGATTAATCCATGCAAAATATTAATCTATGAAGATAATAAACTGTAGTGGGGATAGAGGTAAAATTAATCAAATTGCTCTAGCACTGAAGTAGTGTATGGTAGGGTAATGGAACTTTGTTCAGAGAACAATAATATTAATAATAATAATCCTTGCATTTGATATGGTGCCTTATCGCGTAGCTGAGATGTCTCAAAGCGCTTCAAAGAATATACTGTAAAGTGAATTGACTGTGTATTTTGTGGGCGAATGTGTGTGTGTGTGTGTGTGTCTCTTTCTGTCTGTCTGTGTGTGTATGTATATATGTATGTACATGTAGCCACAAACTACAGTAGCATGACTGAAAGACAATCAGAGGCTTTGAAACCCAGTGCTTCCCCCACTGGTTTGCTCTGGAGCAGTATGTAGCTCACAATGATAGTAGGAGGTTAGTCAAGATTGCGAACTAACATCAGGTACCAGACAGCTGTGAATGTTTCTGGGTGGGCTTCTCGTGCTCATCAGAGTGAAAGGTGTTAGCACCGCAGATCAGAACACTTTCCCACTGACGTATCCAGTGTCGGCATCAAATTGCAAACCTCCTTTAAGCTAGCCAAGCTTGCTCGCTTAACTCTAACCTCAGAGCAGTTCGCCACAATGATTTTATTCTATATCTATTTCCTGAGTCAAGACAAGCACAGGCACTCCATTCTTAACTTAATTCCCAGTTGTTAGTCGATTGGCAGAATGTTTTTACGGGGGTAATAATTCCTTCAAAAATAATAAAAATAAGAAGAATTTGGTCACTTCAATCCACGACTGTTTGTGGGACGCTGTTGTGCGCAATTGGCTGTCCCGTATCGCCCGCAAAATATACAGTCAATTCACTTTACAGTATATTCTGTGAAGCGCTTTGAGACATCTTGAAGACATGATAAAAGGCTATATCAAATGCAAGTATTATTATTATTATTATTATTATTATTAACTCTCAAACACCTAACAAAACAAATTGCTGGATAACCGGCATTTCCTATGAGTCCCCTCCTTTCCTTCCCACTAACAATGACTTGGAAATAAAAGTCCTACAGTAGATTTCTTCCTAACATCACAAAATAGCAGCAGCAGCGATCAAAGTCAGTGCTGTACTGAATGTAGAAACTCTCTGCAGTACTTCGGAACAAGTGATAAGACTAAGTGGGGACTGATTTCCTCATACAGGTGGGTTTCTGAGCCAAACCCCATCTCCTTCAACAAAGTCACCCAAATCCAATATCGAAGAGTATAAAAATTCTACATTACCAACAACAAATTACATTTGTATAAACACCTTTCACGTCGGGAGGACGTCCCAAGGCGCTGAACAATCAGGGATTGTCAAAGACAGGGTTTGGGATCAAGAGCGGTGGAGGGCGGGGAGGGTAGGGGTAGGGGTGACCGAAGGTGCAATCGAAGAGGAGGGTCTTGAGATATGCCTTGAAGGAGGCAAGGGAGAAGGCCAGGTGAATGGACTTTGGGAGTTCCAAAAGGTGGGGGCAGAGAGGCTGATGGTGGGGCTGGCGGGGCAGGGGACTGGAGCATGCAGAGCGGAGGGAGAGGACAGGGCAATATGGTGTTAGCAGGTCACAGCGGTAGGAAGGAGCTAGGCCATGGAGGGCTTTGAAGGCTGGAGAGAGGAGTGAATTGCTGAGCAGGTACTTCGTGCCTTTTAGATGTACAGTTTGGCTATCAACGTCTTAAGTCAGAAGTTAAAAAAGAATTATGGAGTGCGCTTTGATTCCATTAGATATCTTTAGTACGTTTTGGAAAAGTTAAAATGTATAGATCTCAGTTATCACAATTTTTGAACGCCTTTATTACCCGGAGAGCCATCATTTTTCATGGCCCGTGTTAAAAAAACACTATTCAGCATCACATACAAAGAAGGTGATAAAATAACTTTCGCTAGTCCTGTAACAGTTTTTTGTAGCAGCACTAATGTGTATTACAGGATCAATTAACACCTTGTCAGCCCAAGTGAAGATCCATTACCACCTTGTCAGCCAAATAAAACACTGGATGTTGCAGGAATTGTTCGAGACCATTTTTCAGCTGTTTTCAACATTTTCTACTCCTATCTAATA
This sequence comes from Callorhinchus milii, assembly GCF_018977255.1. Lineage (NCBI taxonomy): Eukaryota > Metazoa > Chordata > Chondrichthyes > Chimaeriformes > Callorhinchidae > Callorhinchus > Callorhinchus milii. Next base: position 9,793,093 of record NW_024704765.1, on the reverse strand, counting down.
CTTAAGTTTCCAGGGTTCAGTTTCTGACATTCTTCACTTAACATTTCTATCGACTCATATGGTAAGTCAGGCTATTTTTCTCTCCCCTTCCATGTTAAAGACACAAACTTGGCATCATTTTTATTCCACGCTCAAAGAACCTCCGTTGGAAGTACTGTAGTCCTTGCAATATCCTGAGTTGATAACTTTGAAATGTTTCGAAGCACCTCACAGTAATTAATGTCATGTGTAGGCAAACACAGCACTCTTTACATACAGCAAAGCCCCACAAACAGCCTCGAGGTGAATGAACGATTAACATGGAGGATTGACAGCATAGGACAGCAGGGAATAACTGAATCCCTTCACTCTTCAAATTGTTCTATGAGATCTTTAATAGTTCAAACGAAATAAGAGTCTTTAATGGAACTGAAAGGGTGAATAGATCCTCGGTTTAGATCTCAGTTAGCGCAGCAGGATGTTTCCTCTCCCCACCTCCCTCGACACCCCCCACTCCCCCGCCCACCCCTCCACTCACCCCCAACCTGTACAGGAAAATCTAGACTATGAGGTGTTAAGTCTCAATGTGATGGTTGATCCTGCAAACTTCTGAGCCAGTGACTGGAGTGCTAGTAACTGAACCAAGCTGGCACCTCGGTAGATTTCAAAATACCTGGAGCCATACACATACACACACACGCACACTCATCTGTTTGTAACTCTATTTGTGATTGACTGACTGACAGGCAGACGCACTGGAAGTGCCCACACTGTTCAACAATGTAAAACAAAATCACAAGTCTGGGACCTGCTTATGAAGTCTGGGTTCGGGATGTGTCTGGTCTGAAGCCTAAAAAAGCACTCAGCAACCCCACTGCCAGACACTAATGGTAGAATGCTCCTTGACAGGCATCGAAAGAAAACATTCTTCAAGTGAGTCTTGGTGCCTCTGTACGTTTAGCAAATAACACTTGGAAATAATAAAGTGTTTTGGTAGAGGCGAACAAAAGAAGTAATCTTAACTCTGGGGTAGTCGACTGGAATTTACTGGTACAGAACATTTTGTACGAGTAGTTGTTAAACTGGTCCACACCCTGCGGGTGAAAACATGCCTTTGATTCTCAGGTAACCAATCTTTTTTTTCAGCAGAAAAGGTACATTTACAGGCAAGGCGATAGCCCTGACACACATTTCACAAATGTCATATTAAGATTTCTTCAGGCACTTTGTGATACTCAAGCGCTCTGGGATGCTGCCCTGTGTGAGGGGCGCTCTATAAATGCAAGTTTGTTGTTGTTGTGACTTTCTAATGATAGAAAAATGTACCAAAAGCCTGGACCAGCATTTCACAACCACTGCAAGACTAATAAACCAATACAGCACACGGGAAACGGGACATCGTACAGCTATGTGTATTGCGTTTCTCAGTTGCACTTTGCACGATAAGGTTCAGTAATAAATAGGGCATGAGCGAGGCGACTTAAAATCAAGTGTTACTGGAGCCTCACTGGAATTCCCAGTTTGGTTTGGATGCTCTTAAGCACGGTGATGGGTTTCCACGTGGGTCAAGACACCCGGCTGGCCACCGCCTTTGTGAAAGCCTTCCGCAGCACGTCAATTTACAATAAAAATTCAAATCAAGAAGTGGTTCTGCTCCCCGTTTTCCCCTTGAAAATTGTTGGGAAGCCCACTGGTCACACACTCTTTAATAACCTTTAAAACATCGACACCCAATTTCAGGGCTCTCTGCATGGGTGGTTGGGGGAGGTCATAGCTTTAACAATATACCTGCAACTCATGCCTTAAAATCACCACAGTCCTGATTTCCAGGACTTTGCCTACAAAAGTCACGGTCGTGACTACAACAGCTGCAACAGATTACATTTGTATAGCGCATTTCACTTTGGGAGGACATCCCAAGGCGCTGGAAGTGCACTTAAAAGTAAAACCAATGAAGCGTTTTTGAGATGTCATCCCGGTGTAGTGTAAGGCACGAGCGAGATTAAAGACCAAATCTGCAGACAATGTGGAGTTTTTTTATTAATCATTTATTTTAGCCTTGATAATTATTAAACTTGTTCATAAAGAGTTGAATTAAGGCCAACTCTCATACTTCCTCCGATCAGTACAGCTAATGACTTCCATTAGCTTTTATGAGAAATGAATAAGCAGCTAGGCTTCTTTCTGAGTAGCAGGCATACATACATCTGTAAACTAAATATATACATAAATATCAATATATAAAATATCAAGAGGAACAACCTTTAACCCTTTTAAGTACTTAGAGGTTTTCAGCTTTCACAAAAACAATCCTCTCTTCTTTCATATACAAACCAAAATCTGCAAATGCAACTTTCGGAAATGTTTTAAATAGAGTATTAAATAGAATCAGTGGGCAAAAAAATACTCCTCATTCACTTAAAAATATTGTAAGGGGGCGGGGGGGGGGGGTGAGAGCGGGCAGGTTGCAAGAAACAAATTAATTTGTACTTTTTCTTTGGTCAGCCGGGTGTCTGACACAGGCGGAAACCCATCACTGTGCTTAAGAGTCTCCAAACTAAGCTGAGAATTCCATGCAGCCCACCTACACATGGAAATCCCAGGGATAGATTGCTGGAATGGAATGCGCACTCTCTCTCTCTCTCTCTGGAGAGACGCATCCTGCTTACCTAATTCCGGAAAATATTAAGCACGGGTTGGGAAGAGCCAAGGCTTGGGTGGAGCCCAGAGAGTGCGGTGGGGATCACCGCTGGAGTCTATGATGAAGGTTGCAAATGCCTGACTGTAAAAGGCTGTGGCTTTGATGTTTCCCTCACTCCCTGCATTAAGCGAGTGAATTTTCAGCAACTATATTTCACCTTTTTGTTATATCAAAAAAAACCAGGAAAAAAAACTATGTGATCAACTGCAGTTGGTGCTCTGCGAAGCATAGCAAAAGGACTTGCTTTTATGGCAGCTTATGACGGCGAAACGATTCAAAGTGTAACTGTGTTATTGCAGTCTGCTCTGGGCTGATCTCCACACTACTGCGGTCGAAAACTGGCTCATGTATGTTCCAGCTGGACTTTACTTTCTTGTGCCATCCTCCTATCCTTCCCTCCTCTAACTCCCCGAATGATTGTGCATCCCACGGCTACAAATTACCTTGTCTCGTCACGAGCTAACAAAACTTGCCTGTAGTGGGAACCAACTTTCAAAATGTTTCAAGTCTAGGCTCTGATTTGAACAGTCCTCCCCTCCGAAACCGACATCCAGCACAATTATATTAACTGATAAACTTGAGCCGCCTAATTTTAATCCATGAACAAGGCTGAAAGGTTCATTTCATAGATTCATGGTACACTGGGTCATGCAGTGGCATTTCTGAAAAAACTTGTTACTGAGAGCTGGGAAAAATAAACTTTTTAAATATAAATTTTAAAAAGTATACTGCCAGGAATACTTTTAAATGGCCGACAAATTCAATATTCCTTAATTAATATTGGCAGCAGCGTCCCTGAAACATTATATATACCGAGAAAGGCTTAGGATATGCGGACGCTTCTCTCGAAGTCTAAAAATAACCATCATATAACTCCCAAAGCAACTGCAAATGGGTTCTAATGTTTACATTAATTATCATTTATCCATTAGTGAATACTGAGAATCCACATAGGTCTTCTGATAGAAAGGGTCAAACTTGTTCTCCATTTACTGCATTTGTTCAGACTATAATCCTTTAGCCTCTTAAAGACCCAACAGACTATCAGGCCAGGCTACCATCTCCATCTCAGGCATGCCATCTTCAAAGAGCAAATGGCCAGCGTACCACTAATTACACTTGCCGGCTTGCAGCACATCAACAGTCTAATAATGCTACTGCGAGGAGACGTAGGCAAATCACTCTTTCGGATGTAGGGCAAGTGAGTTTTGTGGAGTCAGCTACCTTTACATGGTGCAGCGGATAAGAGATCGATTAAAAAGCATTCAAATAGCTGACATCGTTTGATGGATTGTTTTTTTTCTAATTTTTGTAATCTATTATGTAGCAGTTTTGACTCGGTGTCCTTGTGTAGTTAACCAGTAACGTGTCAGCCGAGAGAGGCAGAGAGAGAGGCCTCATTGCTCGATTAAACGGGTTTGTTTCGTTGTATCGCGCCACAGTCGTTTTTTTCTTGCAATACTTTCAGGATCGTAAGGTCCCTTCCATTAAGTCCAATAAAATAAAGAATTGATTGGGTTTTGAATACGAGCAGACGAATGTACATCATTCGCATTGTTCATTAGTCATTTAGTTATTTCAGAGTCTGAAAGGCGTGACGGCAAAAACAAATCACAGCAGCTCGAACAAACATTTCTGGAGGGTCATCAAGGCAAACTATCTGCAGTAAAACTGTACAACAGAGCCGTTGATGAAAAATAAAAATATAATTAACTGCGGCATTGTAAATATGCCTCATATTTCAATTAGAGCGAGTTTTCTGCCGTTTCTTCCTCATTATTTCTCTTTTCACGTCCGCCTTGCCCCTCGCAGAAAACCCTGAGCCCTCTGCTGACACCGTAACTATTAGAAGACATAAGTACGTGGATTTGCCTCCCCCTCCCCCCTGCTTGTAGAAGAGAGTCGTCTCTAGCCAAGGACAAAGAATTGGCCACAATAGATATCACAGGCACAGCCACAAGTGACTATTGAAGAGAAAACCATATCATTCAAAAACGAAAAGGAAGTGGATAATGTGTTTGAAGAGGAGCCAAATAAGCAGTGTGGGGAATAGGGATTTATGTAGCGGGGATGCTAACAGCATTATCGGCTAAATGGACTGAAAGTGATGCTATGATCCTGTCCCATCCTCACACCCGTTACGCCACCATCACAAAAACCTCGACGTCACAATCTCCTCTCCTCGCCGGTCTTTGTCGTTTAACATTGAGGGCTTTTACATTAAAGATACACTTGAGGCACGTATCTCTTCCTTGATGTCCGACGGCAGAGGTGTGGAGGGTGCAGTGAATCCCAGACACCGACCAAACTCGGTGAATTTCAAACACTGACCAACAAGGCGTCACCCCGAGTTCACAAATGGAGACTGGAAAATCACACCACTTGCCAAAAATAGTCACAGGAACCTCAAACAGCTACATGTCGGTAAAGATAAAGGATTTGCTCAGCTGTGGAATCCTCCGGGAAAGATTTTTGAATATTATCCCACCCTTGAATGAGAAGCTGAAGTACTCAAAGATAATACCAAATGAATACCTTGTGCTTTGGATGATTTAAAGCCCCGTCTGATGGGCTTCAGAAAATGTCACATAGCATCTCAATGGGAGATGAATGAAAAACATTTGTACACAAGAGCTCGTTTTGGAATAGGATATTGTAAAGGTGGGCATGCCATCATCCTGGCAGTCGCTTGACACGTCGTGTCCCAAACTATATACTGTATCCCGAGATATTATTTTCTAGGAGAAATCTATCTGAATTGTTCTTGGAACAAACGACATGTTGGACATGCTTCCAACGTCTCCCTCGGGAGCCTGGCCCAAACAATTTACTGCTCGCTCACTGTGCAAGATACAAATTAGAGACTGTATGAAACACTGCAGACTGTCACCAAGAGTTTATGAACTGATGGGTTCCAATTTTTTTTTTAAAAAAAAAGTATTTCGAGCTGTAACGGCAACTGATGTAATTTAAATACAATTTCTGTAGCGCGCACTCTACCTACCTTTGAAATATCAGGCGTCAACCTATAAGAAATAAAGCACATTATTCTTCTCTCGCCTTACAGAAGGTGCTCCAAAAGGAACTTAATGTACCTAATGTGCAATCTTTGGTAGCCCTTAGGCTTTAACAGTGTAACAGATATCATTGAGGTGGGACAGAACCATTTCCCTTGCGTCCTCTGCTACTACTTAGCAGGAATTTTCCCTCCCTCCCAGCCTGACACGATCAGGGCGAACAGCATCTCTGACGGAATTCTTTGCCTCTTTCTAAAAACGCTCGAGGTTTATGAGCAAAACCGTCGCCGTGAAAAGTTTCCGCACGCTCTAGTAAAGTTTCGAGGGACTCACCAGCTGCTCCCTGGGCGCAACCTCCTCCGCCGCTGGAGGAGAGCTCGGCTGTGAAATGAAGAGAAAGAAAAGGTTAGGTTAGAGCGCCATCATCTGGACACCACTGCAACAAAGTCAATCTGCACACATCGAGTCAAAAATTCATACGTTTCTGCCAAAAGCGATGTACAACTTTCCCAACAGGGCCTCCAACTTGCCAAAACATCATTGCTTCACCCAAAAAATAACCCATTCACGGTCCCGTACATTGCAATGGCATCCCCCGCCCCCCCCCCCAAGATATACGGTCACTATACTTTACAGTATATTCTGTGAAGCGCTTTGAGACGTCTCGAAGACATGATAAGGACGCTATAGCAAACCGGAAGATGTATGCATACAGTACAGAGCAAGAGGAAGGGTCCCCATTCTGGGGGATAAACCATATTGCAGGAAACTATGTATTTTGAAAGCTTGAAATCAAATGGACCAACAGGCTTGTTTTTTCATCCAAAGTCTCTCTTTTGATCCATCTCGTTTCTCCCACAGAATATACGGTCAATTCACTTTACGGTATATTCTGTGGAGCGCTTTGAGATGTCTCAACGACGTGATAAGGCGCAGTATCAAATTGCAAGGATTACTATTATTGTCCCCGGTAGGTATGTTTGGATAGCGATAAGCAGTGAGAATCCTGACCGATTTGTACTCCCAAGGTCCTTTGGGGATATCACTTAACTAAGCTCACCCGAGCCAAGATCACTTAACTAAGCAACAAATGGCAACTGACCATACAAGCTCCCAGTCTGTACAGATTAACGTTGTACCTGGCCTTGCCTTCACCAACGGAGGCACCGGGTCAGTCTCATGAGTGTATTTCGAAAGCTATTAAGCAATACGTAATGGGTAAATGTAAAATACCGATTACGCTGAAAATGACCTTCACCCACACCTCATGAGCAGCACAAACATGAACTGAATAGGTGATGATTATCAGCAAAAAATAAATAGAAATTTCATACTCCTTCCACATTTTAATTACACCGTACACAATTCCTGGTAACCTGCCATCAAAATGTTCTAATCTCTCATAAAGTTTGCGACAAGAGAAACCGACTGCATTATATGCGATTTACATACACTCAATGCTAAGGTTACGGCTTTTGAGTAGACTTTGCCTGCATGCCTCAAGCACACAAAAGTTAAACCATGCACTATTACAATACAACTATCTGGCAAAGGGTTGAAGACAGCAACTCGATCTCACAACTCCGCCAGTGTTCATAAACCACTTGATCTCACTTACAAAGCATCATCAGAAGCACTCAAGTGAATTACTACCTTGTAACTCACTGCCAACCAACTGCTACCTTATTTCACAGTTCTAAGTGGTGTAAATGTACCAATTATCTCAATGGTTCGTTTTCACCCTCAAAACCAGGAGCCGTGCCTTTCATAAAACAACCATCCTCTTATCTTCAAGGATTCTGAATCTCAAGAGTCTTAAAAGTAAAATTGCTGGAGGGACTCTACTGGAAGGAAGGTTTTGTGATCATAATTTCCAGTTCACAATATCTCATTAAAAACGATGGGAGATATGCTAGCACCTCCGCATATTCAAAGGGACACAAAGTGTAATGAATCTACGCATTGTTGGGCACTTAAACCTTCTACAAATTAACCCATTTACAAATGGAATCTAACAATTTTTTTTTGAAAATCCATAAAAGGAATCTGCATTTTAAAATTCAATCCACGGGCACCGGTTCAGTGGGGCCACACATAGTAATCTGGGCCATTGCATAAATAACTCACCGCTTACACAACAGGTGAATCCAGGAACTAATTGTACGTAATCTCAGTCCAGGAATGCCCTGAATATGTCGCTAACTTATTGTAACCCTTGGATGCATCTTGATGATGCTTTTGCACCTTCCATGAAATCTTTTTAAAAAATATTAGTCAAACATGTTTGTTCAACATTCCTCTGATCCACTCATTCCCGCACATCAACATCACCCAGAGTTACCATTCCAGTTTTATGAGCTAAGGTCTATTTTCAATTGGTTTACAGTTACACTGTTAAGATGTTTTGAAATGGTTGGACTGGTATGGTTCTGAACAGATTACGATATAGCACAATGTGGAGAACAGTCTTAGACACTCCGATTACACCATCATAACCGTGGTTTCATCTAATCATCAAATGTGTACTTTGTGAAGCGCTTTGAGACGTCTCGAAGACATGATAAGATGCTATATCAAATGCAAGTATTATTATTATTATTAAATGTGTAGAGAGTACAGTCAGTTGTGTTCCATGGGAGATACCACCTTTAAGAGCAGCCAAGACTAATTTTGGGCATCACCTTAGCTCATTTGATAGAATTCTTGCCTCTAATAATAATAATCCTTACATTTGATATAACGCCTTATCGCGTCTTCGAGACGTCTCAAAGCACTTCACAGAATATACTGTAGAGTGAATTGACTGTATATTTTGTGGGGGAAAAGCTTATGAACCTCTCGTCATAAGGTTGTTGCATTAAGCCCAGAATTTGGTTAACGTTTTTTTGATGCTTTGTATTTCCTTTGTATCTTCTTTTAGGAGCCGTATATCGTTCTCCTTTCAAAGAGGCAGGACATTCTATAACACAGAATTATCTGTGACCCTCATCCATCCCACTATTCAACAAACCCCGTACTGTTCCTCACTATACAAATAAGTGACATTCACAGACTCAAAGTACAATGTAGTTGCATTTGTAGGTGACACCAAACTGGGTGCAGGAGGTGGGAAATGTATAATAAATAATACTAATAATCCTTGCATTTGATATAGCGCTTTAGAGGTGGCAACCAAGTTCTTACAAAGAGAACATGATACAGAGACACGTACAGGCTGAGAAAGAGAGAGATACACACAAGCAGATGCAGACACACTCACATAAAGGCAGAGAGAGTGAGATACACACAGACCCAGAGACACATAGGCAGAGAGAGAGATTCACACACACAGATACAGAGACACACACAGGCAGAAAGAGAGAGAGAGAGAGACACACACACGGATGCAGAGAGGCACACACCTACAGAGAGAGTTACAACCTAATGGGAGTTCTACAAATACATTTTTTATCTCGTTTACACCTGGCAAATCAAACGATTTAGGAATGTAAATGGGCTTGTCAGCTTCAAGTTAGCAAGATCGAAACTTTTTCTTCAAAAGGCCTGTGACATATACCCGAGCTCTTGAAATAAGTCACATTAAACCTCAACTGGTCTATTTTTGGCTGCCAAAAATTAAAAGCATGTGAAATAAATAGCAGTGCAGAGAGGGAACTGCTGCAAAAACAGTGATGGAACTAACGGACAGAAAACAAATCACTTGAAAATTCAGGGCGGTTGTTTTTGAGCATAGAAATTAGATACCTTCTTCAAATCCGTGGAGTCCGGTAGCTTAGTGGTTAGAGCACTTGCCTTTGGTCACTCAATCCACGACTGTTTGTGGGACACTGCTGTGCGCAATTGGCTGCCGTGTTTTGCCCACAAAATATACAGTCAATTCACGTTACAGTATATTCTAAGAAGCGCTTTGAGACGTACCTGTAGCATGCTTGCCTTCAATAGAAAAATTGATGAACAAATTATATTTATATACTGCCTTTTGTGTAAAGAGGCATTTTTGGAGTGCTTTTCAGAATGAGATTAATTGGAAATGAAACGAATGTTGTTACGGATGCAAACGTGGCAGCTAATTTATTCCCCACAATGTCCTCCAAACAACGAGATGAATAGCCCATTAATTAGAATTTCTAGTGTGAATTTGGATGAGAAGAGAATATAGGAAAATAGACAAAAGCTCCATAACTGACGCCTGGGCTGTATCCAAGATGTTATAGTTTGATTTCAATTCCTTTCTCCCCTCTCCCTCTTGGCAAGGATGCTTTAAGGATGCTTTGGTTGGTTTAAGTACAATTCCTTGGTTGGAAACTATTGTACCTATGAGAGGAACCATGAACAAAAATCAATGCCCTATCAGTTAAGCATTAGACTGTCAATGTGTATATTAATAATAATAATTACTTAGACTCACTGCTGAGTTTTAAGCTTTGGCTAATTGCGCTCTGGGACGCTACCCTGCATGAGGGCGCTATATAAATGCAAGTTGTTGTTGTATTTGGGGGTTCTAGGAAGAATTTAATACCATTCACTTGGATGAGATCTGCGATATCCAAAGTAATGGAGGAACTATTTGAGGGGCATGTGACAGAACAGTGGTGTTCTGTGGCGATTAAAAGATGAACGTACTGAGCCAAGCATAAAATAGATGAACTTCATGTCACGTCAGTAACACCTTTTCCCAGAGGACACAGGTGCAAGGTTGCTGAGGAGCAAGTTTAAGACAGGCATCAGGAAGTATTACTTTACCGAGAGGGAAATGAACAGCTCAGATGTTAAGAAAAAAACAGCTGTTGCCTTATTGGGGAGTCAAAATTCTGGAAGAATTAAATCAAAACATGTCAAAAGGGCCTCTTCATCTGAACCTGTCTTTTTTTTGGGTGGGGCCTGGAATCTGGACTGAGTTTCTACACTGACGTGGTGTCAGCGTGAGAGAATCTGCCCATTTCACGCCAGGCGGAACGAACCACATTCTATTTGTAAAAGATACACATCAGGATTCGGCAGTTGACTGAAAAAATAAAAATTACCCGATGATTTCAGGCAACGCAACTCACAGGTGATTTAGTTTTCCATAAATCACACGGTTCCATGGAGTACATGTGTTTAAATGACACGTCAGCTGATTGTGTTGCTTCAGGACTCCCCTGTGCCCACATTTCATTGACTCAGGCAGCTTAAGCCCTTAATTCCGTGGGGATTTGCTGCTGTGTGCTCGAGGATGCAGAGTTGTTGTATGTGAGATGTGGCATTTGGAGAGTTGAGTGCACACACTGCTCAGAGTACATATCAGTGAGTATCAGTGAGTACATAAGTACAAAACACTCTCAAGATTTTCCATGTTTATTGTAATCATAATATTCCAGAAAAGGATAATGGACAAAAAGAGATGGCGAAAATAAAATAAAACAGTTAAAATAAAAATAACATTTTAAGACAGATATGTCTAAAACAAAAAAAAACATTTTATTTTAGATTTCCAGCCAACCACATTTTCGCCTTTTTTCATCTAAATTTCTCTCTTGATCCATCTAATTTCTCCCACAAAATACACAGTCACTTTACATTTATAGGAATCCTGTAGCACAGTGGTTAGAGCACTCGCCTCGCAAGTGAGAGACCTGGGTTCGATTACTGGTAGGGCAAAACTTTGGGCAAATTTCCTTACTCCACACCCCTCTGTTTATCCAGCAGTAAGTAGGAACCCGGTTGTTAGTCGATTGGCGGATCGCTGTTCCGGGGATAGTAATTCCTTCAAAAAAATTATAAACTGATCACTCAATCCACAGTGCCTATTTGTGGGACGCTGCTGTGCACAATTGGCTGCCGCGCTTCACCCATAAAGTATACAGTCAATTCACTCTACAGTATATTCTGTGAAGCTCTTTGAGACGTCTCAAAGACGTGATAAGGCGCTATATCAAATGTGAGGGTTATTATTATTATTATTAGAGTACATCCTGTGAAGTGCTTTAAGATGTCTCGACGACATGATAAGGTGCCTTATCAATTGCAAGAATTATTATTTTCTTTTCATCTCTTAAGGACAGTTTCCATCGTTTAGATAGTTTTCCCTCCAAATGTATATTTACAGAGAAACGCAGTAAAGATGAATAACATCGCCTTGGTTTTCAGGTTTGTGTGATTCCTATTTAAATTGCGGTCACAGTGTAATTTTATATGTGGGCACATTCCTTGACAAAGCTAAGATATGAAGAAAAGCATAACAATGTGATTAATTATGTTGTTCTTCAAAGTAATTCACTTCAGATTAGAACTTAAATTGCCTCAACTGGAAAAGATAATGATTTTCTAGCTGGATTGTTTTGTAACAAAGTGGATGGCTTGTTATACTGGTCTCCAAGTAAGGAGTATAATAAGGTACAATATATACTGTAAGGTATGATCACACTGATGGGGTCTGGAAAATAAGAAATATTTCTGCAGTGATACTGGCACAATGACTTGATAATTCCAGGTTCACCTCCATCAATATAATTTAATATTTTGTAGATTCGCCCACAAGATACACCGTCAATTCACTTTACAGTATATTCTGTGAAGAGCTTTGAGGCTTCCCAATGACGTGATAAGGCGCTATATCAAAGGGAAGGATTATTATTTTCATTATTATAAGAACCCCTCTGAACTGTCCGGATGTTAAAAGATCCCATGCTGCTGTTAACAAAAAACAAGTTTATTTCAGTTTCCTGGCCAGTACTCCACCAGATTAATTGGACAATCAGCTGCAAACATGTTTTTTAGGCCTTGATAGGAGTAAAAATGGCCGGTGGTTTGTCTACAAATGTACAATCATTACACTCTATAGTAAATCCTACTGAGGACTTTGAGACTCCCTCCCAATATGAAAGGCACTATATCAAAGGCAACAATTAATAATAATAATAATCCTTGCATTCGATATAGCGCTTTATCACGTCGTTGAGATGTCTCAAAGCGCTTCACAGAATATACTTGTAAAGTGGAGTGACTGTGTTTTGTGGGCGAAATTAAATTAAATTCCATTAAATCGAATGAATCCTTTCAATTCTTGTCCATCAAAACCTCACCAATTAATGAATCCTCCAGAAACTATCATCAGACAAACGTTTCCGGCACAGTCTCGGCCAGAATACTGGAATCTTTGCCAGCAGACCCCAGGGATTACACAGACGCGAGTTCCTTCAAGTTATCAAGCATCAGTGACTTCAAAAATCAATAAGGATATTTAATGTAGTAGAAAAGCTAGTCGTAAGCCAGTGATGCATTCTGATTAATACTTCCACAAAATTTACATTTACCATTTTCACTATATTGTCTCCCAATGTCACACATGAACACCTGGGTAACCTCTGCAGACGCTTTAAACTCTGAAAGAACTACTTGTATCTTTACAGTTTTGTTTTGCTCACAAAATATACGTTTCGGCCACAAATATACAGTCAATTCACTTTACGGAATATTCTGTAAGCTACAAACTTTTGACCCAAAGTAAAAGCTTTAATTTTTTTAATTTATTTTTGAACGGTTTATTACGCCTGGAAAAAGTGATCCACCAATCGACTAACGACCGGGTTCCTACTTATTGCTGGTAATCAGAGGTTTGAGGAGTAAGGAAACTTGCCCAATGTTTCGTCGTACCCGGGAATCAAACTCAGGTGCCCTTGCTTGCGACGCAAGTGCTCTAACCACTAAGTTACAGGACACCACACCGAGGCAGAAGGATCTATGGCAACATTTAAATTACCAAAGTTAAGTAGCAGAAAAGGGAAGAATTCAACACGTGATTAAGTAACGCAAAGCTTGAGATTGAAAAGTCTGCAGGTTATACGGTGTGAGCGAAGGAAGAAGTTCCATAACCCAGGAAAGAGCTTGAGAAGAGTGTGCTTGGGTTAAGACTCCAAAAAGGAAAAAAGATTACAGGAGAAAAAGGAAATTCATGTGAAGGGGTGGAAGAGGAATTAAGTTAGGGGGAGAAATTTCAGTGCAGCAATAACTGTAGTAATAATACAATAAAATCAATAAGAGAAGCAGGAAACTTGTACTTCAGGGAAAAATGTTTAAGAAAAGATCATTGCTTTAACCACGAGATGGCACCAAACATCAATTTGGCTCATCATACACATCTTCAACAAGAGCTGCTTATTGGTAAGTCAGTCAGTCTTGCACCTGTTAACTGCAACTTTAAAGACTTATTTAACTAAAATGCCAGGAAAGTCCAGGCAGTTCTGGTGTGTGCTTGTTATGTGTGTTTGCAAGGTGCCCAATGGTGTTTTACGAACCATCGACATTAGAAATTGTTTTTAAAAATGCAAAGCAATTTCAAGACAGGCTATTCTTGTGAAGGAACAATTTAGGTGGATGGGAAAATGGTTTACAGATTCAGTGTTCTCAGTTTTTAAACCCAAGGATAGGCATTTTTAAGCAATTGTGCAATAATAATAATCCTTGCATTTGATATAGGGCCTTATCACTTCGTTGAGAATTCTCAAAGCGCTTCACAGAATATGTTGTAAAGTGGAGTGACTGTGTATTTTGTGGGTGAAATGCGTAAAGTTGTTAACAAAAATTAAAAATGCCCAAAATTCTCACTGTGTGCGAAATATAAAAATTGACATGTTGAATTTTTTCCCTCCCTGTGCAGCTAACAGGTGCACGATTACTTACCAATAAGCAACTCACGTTTAAGATGTGTGTGATGGATGAACCAAATTGATGAAAAGAAAGCTATCACCTGCTTTAAAGTTGGTTTTAAAGTGGCTGAAATCTATGAAACTCTTCCTGAGTTATTTTCCTTCTGTCAATAATTCCTGCAAGTTTGTTAATTTAGATAACTACCTTCAGTCACACGCCTACCCCTATCCTCCTTCCCCTCCAACCCTCCTGATCCCAACTCCCAGCTTGGGCCCAAATTGCTTCTCTTTTCCAAAAGTTTCATTGGATCCTTAACATCCACCTGACAAACAGGTAGATATAATCTCGGTTCAATATCTCATCCCAAAAATGGCATCTTAAACAATGCAATGCTTCCCTGCAGTATTGCACTGGAGTATCAGTCCAGTCCCAGCAAAATCAGATGTTTCGTTGGCACGAGATTTTACTCATCGGGAATTGGCTTGGTCACATCACATTAATTATTAAACTCTTAGGTTTTCAATTACAGTAGATAATAATAATAATCCTTGGGTTTCTCGACGTCTCAAAGCGCTTCACAGAATAGACTGTAAAGTGAATTGACTGTATATTTGTGGGCGAAACGCGGCAGCCAATTGCGCACAGCAATGTCCCATAAACAGTCGTGGATTGAAAATGACCAATTTATTATTGTTTTTGTTTTTGGAGGGATTATTATTAGGCTCTGCCGGAAATTGAACTCAGGTCTCTCGCTTGCAAAGCGAGTGCTCTAACCACTGAGCTACAGGACACCACAAAACAAAACATCTGCCCCATAACAGTTAACTAGAAAAAAAAGCAGAAACAAAGATTAAAAAGTTTTTTTTAAGGATAGAAATGGTTATAAAAGTTCTCTCTAGGTAAACCTTTTAAGGCAAAAACTAAAAGAAAAAAGATCTGTAATAGGGAAAGCGCTGCATTTGTTTTAGGATATTTTGCCCACAAAATGGAATCAATTCACATTACAGTATATCCTGTGAAGCACTTTGAGATGTGATAATGAGACGTGATAAGGCGCTGTAGCAAATGCAAGGATATTATTATTATCTTTAGAAGGAAAGTGTCCATTTTTCTGACTGAGGAGCCTATTTTACTGTAATGTTTGTAAACTCAGTAAGTCACAAACTTACAAAAGAGTAACACCCACATCTCCACAAACAAAACAAAGTAATGAGTCTCAGGCTTCTGTGGACACAGGAGTAATGGTGGTTTGTAAAACAATCTACACAAGAAACTTCCTAAAGGTGGCACCAGGCACTCGCATCAGACAAATCACAGTCAACTGTCGAGCTTACTGCTTGTGGTGTAAAACTATGTTGAAAATCATATACAGCTTCAGTCTAAGACACTAAAAACAGTCATGAGTTTTCAATACCAAAGAATGTGAAACAGTTACTGTACTCAATCACTCTCCAACTCACTAAATCTCCCACCTAACGTAAATAAACCCGGGGTTACAATTGGAAAAATGAAACGACATAAATAGTGGTCACACTTTTTTTTTATTGCTGCAATTGTTTTTAAAGTTACAATACATTGTCACGGTGTGCAGAATACAAGGTGCAAGAGATTGTTTTACAGTCAGATCAATTGAGCCATCAGGATAGGTTCTGAGGAAAAGCTAAGAGGGTAGTTGAGGGATGACATGATAGTTGTTTAAGGTAATGAAAAAATTTGAAACACTTGATCGTGGAATTGAATTGAAAAAATTGATCAGTGATAATAATCCTTGCATTTGATATAGCACCTATCACGACTTTGAGACGTGTAAAAACTTTTCTCAGAATATACTGTAAAGTGAATTGACTATATTTTGTGGGCAAAACGCAGCAGCCAATTGTGCACAGTAGTGTCCCACAAACAGTCGTGGACTAAAGTCACCAATTTTTTTTGTTTTTTTAAGGAATTATTACCCCCGGAAAAGCAATCTGCCAATCGACTATCAAACCGGTTCCTACTTACTGCTAGGTAAACAGAGGGTAATGTTAACTCTATTATCTGCAAGGAGTTATATGTTTGCCAGTATTGTCAATAACAGACAAGACAAAAAGAGAACAGAATTAGCACATTCTGCTGAAATTAATTCAAGGTCGCAAGATGACCTGAGGTTAATGATTGAATCTCACTTTATATCAATTTAACTTAGAAGGTCAAGAACAATTCCTCTTCCAAGCCAATTCTTTTAAGAATTTTTTTTAGTGAAAATGCCACCTTATTCCCAGAAGCAAAGAACCCATTTATTCCCCATGAAGCCTTAGCGGCATATTCAAACTCAGAAGAAGCACCTAATTCAGAACAACAACAGGACAATATACAATCATTTATATAACACGCTTCACACAGGGCAGCATCTCTGAGCACTTAACAATAGTGCAGCCTGACGCTGAGTCCATGGGAGGGAGCAGGTGACCGTAAGCACGGTCAACAAGGAAGGTCTTCAGTCGTGGTCTAAAAGAGGGAAAGGAGGGATTCGGGGAGAGAGTTCAAAGCTTTGCAGTGTAGTGGCTGAAAGCGCAACTGCCAATGGCGGAGTGGACAAGCAGGAGGCCAGAGCCAGCTGAGCAACTCATTACCCCACTCAGGTCATTAAAGCACACCTTCACAACCACAAGATACCAAAATCTATTGAAAACTCCAGAAATTTCAAAACTTCTATTCTTCTGTCGTGAAAAAAAATTGGGTTACTCAATTCACGACTGTTTGTGGGACACTGCTGTGCGTAATTGGCTGCCGCATTTCGCCCACAAAATAAACAGTCAATCCACTTTACAATTTATTCTGTGAAGCGCTTTGAGAAGTCTTAAGGACATGAGAAGACACTACAACAAATGCAAGGATTATTATTATTCATTCTAAAGCAGGAGACCCAGTCATAAGTAACTGATTATTAAGAACTTCAAATGTTGCAACAACCTCTCACTCTGCTTTCCATGAGCTTTGACATGACCAGCGCTAGTGGTGTTGACATGTTGCTGCTCCAGTCTAACTTTAACCCTCTCTTATGATGAGGCACAATGTTTGTGGCTTTCCATTCTGGAGTGTACCCAATAGATGAGATAATTAAAACAGTTGGGTCACAGATAGCTAGTTCCTCTAACCTCACACAAACTCAAAACCCAATAATTTTTTTATAGTGCTCCGTTGAATGCTATCAGATGATCATGTGGACCTGGATGTAATGCTGGATGTAAGCAACAACAACAAAATTACACTTGTATAGCGCCTTTCACGTCAAGAGGACATCCCAACAGTAAATCAATGGAGTAAGGGCGCAAAAAGCAGATGCCGATGGCAAGTGGCTTCAAAAAGAATGTAATAATCACATCAAAAAGACATTGTTTTTGAAGAAAATAATAATAATAGTTTGGCCACTCAATCCACGAGTGTTTGTGGGACACTGTTGTGTGCAATTGGCTGCCGAGTTTCGTCCTCAAAATATACAGTCAATTCACTTTACAATATAATCTGTGAATCGCTTTGAGACGTCTAGAAGACGTGATAAGGCGCTATATCAAATGCAAAGATTATTATTCTTTGTTATTCTCTCCTTAAGGAATACTATGCTACTGTGCAAATGATTTCCAAGGTTCTCAATTTTAAAACTGCCTGTAGTAGGTTTGGATATACAAGTCAATTCTGCCTCACAGCTCCATTGAGATCACACGTAAGGTCAGGTACAACTTATCAGTAATAAGTGATACAACTTCACCATCCAACCCATTAAAACTCAATCACAGTGAAATATTAGGTCCAGAATGAGAGATCAGTTAGCTGTAGGCTCAAATGCTTTCTGTATTAGGATTATACATTTGTATTGGGTTATACAAACAGCATTAAGTTGTTTTGCCAACAGTCAACCACCCAGGGGTAAAGCCAAACACTGATCAAGTGGCAAAAAACTTAGGATCCCCTCAATTTACTACTACAATATACTTGTGAAAGTGAAGCTTGGAATTTGGAGCAGACAAAGTGAGATGTTCCAAAGGCTGGTTCTGGACAAAATCCAAGGATTCAAGACAAGTAGCCTCAATAGTTGTGTGTGCGTGTGATGAACTCCACGTGCTGTCAAATCCATAAACATGACTTTCCTTTCATTGGAGCTTTCCTGCTACTCTAACCATCTCACGAGACGACCCATTGGAGGAGAACTAAAATATGTAGAACTTGAGGGGTTAAAGGTAAAACCTGCCCATTTAATGACACAAAAAAGCACATTCTATACCGCCAACAAGAGGGAGATGACCTCTTTAAAATAGATCTCTGGGACTGATCCAGAAAAAGGGCCATCACTAGATTTCTTAAAATAGTAGGACCAACAGTCCCTGAAGACCTATTTTCTGGGCCAAGGCACAATGGATACAGGTACAGCACTGAAGTTACTTGATAACCATTACTGCTATGTAACCCTCTCCAATTCTACATTAAACCATTTTATAACCGTTTTTCAGTTCTTAAAATAGATATCTTTCTTTCACACAATACCTCCCTTTGTCAGTTTAGCACATTCTAAAACATTAGACAATGAGAAGTGCAATGAGGTAACTTACTATGAACTATAGTTTAGAATGTTTGGGAAATGCAGTATACTCGATATTATCATACATTTCTGGTTTGGGAGATAAAATACGACAAACAGTGGTTGTCGGGTGAAAATGGTTTGGATAGCAACTCGAGACAAACAAGTACAAACTATCTAGAAGAAAGAACTCCTATAGCATCCTATGCATCACAATAAATATCGTTAAGGGTTTCTAAATGAATAATAATAATAATAATCCTTGCATTTGATATATCGTTTTATCACATCTTCTAGACTTCTCACAGAATATTCTGCAAAGTCAATTGACTATGTTTTTTTGTGGGCGAAACGCAGCAGCCAATTGCACACAGCAGTGTACCACAAATAGTCGTGGATTGGGTGACCAATTTTTTTTTAAAGGAATTATTTACCCCTGAAAAAGCATTCCGCCAATCGGCTAACAACCGGGTTCCTACTTACTGCTAGGTAGACAGAAGCGTGTGGAGTAAGGAAACTTGCCCAACGTTTCACTACACCTGCCCGGGAATCGAACACTTGCGAAGTGAATGTCCTGTAGCTCAGTGGTGAGAGCACTCGCTTTGCAAGTGAGAGACCTGAGTTCAATTCCAGGCAGAGGGCGAAACCTTGGGCAAGTTTCCTTACTCCACACAGAGCCTAATAATAATCCTCCAAAACCAAAAACAATAATAAATTGGTCATTTTCAATCTACGACTGTTTGTGGGACATTGCTGTGCGCCATTGGCTTCCGCGTTCGCCCACAAATATACAGTCAATTCACTTTACAGTGTGTTCTGTAAAGCGCTTTGGGACGTCCTCCCGACGTGAAAAGCGCTATATCAAATGCAAGGATTATTATTATTATTAATGCTCTAAACACCACACTATAGGACTACACAAGTCCTGTATTGGGTTGTTTTAATATCCCAACAACATCTCAAATGAGGAAAAGTCAACGTTAGCACTAACTAGTTTAACTGATCTTAGGGTCCAAATAAAAGGGTTGAACAATGAAGCTCGAACAGTCATCTGAGCATTCCCCCTCCCACAAATCTGCCCCCCGAGATATATAAATACTGTGACCTTTGATTTTTAGCACAGCTAATGGTAGATATCAGGATAATTGGTTAGGGACTCTCTGTAAGCACAGCAATGTCCACACTGAACAATTCAATTGCAATGTATCTTTCCAAGTTTATCAACAAATAAACAATAAACAAACTAGTTGATAAGAAACATACAGCAAGTTAGAAACATGCATTCAAAACACACTTTGAGATAGATACACTTGTTGTGAAAAGTAGCTGCAAAAATAGTAAACAAATCACAATATTTGAATCATTTCTACCTGACCTTAGTCTTATTTCCAATGTACTACAAGCTTTATTCAGCCCCAAAATAACTACTTATAATCAATCAGCTTAATTTTAACATTCACTTTCAATAACAGATAATCAACTACTTTAGCAAATCATTCCAATTTATCAGGTGGTGAACACACATCAACTTGGTGCATTAATTATCTTAAACACTTAGTGGTCCATTAGCTCATCTGGTGATCACCCTTCATAATGTGCGTAGCTCGCCAGTCTCCTTGACCTGACAGATAACCTGTGTGTACATGTCTAAATGTATAATGTTCATGTTCAAATGGTTTTGTCCTCTTGCCAGCAGCACTGATACCTTGTGATCGTATGCCATTATGATCAAACAAAAATTTCATAAGTAATGATAAACACACATTAATGGACAAGTTTTCTGCAGAGAAGGCTTTAAGAGATTAGTGTTACAGATGATCTCTGATGATCCAAATTAATTGTGTTGGCCACCAGCGTTCATTGTGCAAACGGTAAACATTCTTCTCAAGCTGACATCAGGAATTTAAGTGAACTAAATTGCCACAGGATTGTTGAGAGGGAGGGTGGAAAGAGAGGTTGGGGATACGAAACACAACACACAACACCGTGGAGAAGTAAATGCAACAGGCTTATTTGTGTGACAAGTCTTCACACCCCTCAAAGGAATTTATTCTTGCAGTTTCTGAAAGCTCTGTACATGTTGTGAGGATGCTAACTCCCAACTGAACAACTCAAGGTTTGATTCGGCAATTTTTTCTCCCCTCCTTCCCCTCACCACCAATACCTACCTCCCTTTAAGATTTGTGCTCGCACTTGCGGACATTATTATATTGGCTCAGCTGGAGCTGGTAGCCAAAACTGAAGTGAAGTACACCTCAAATACAGTCGCATTACAGTTTCACAGAATCCCTGAACTCTCTCGATCTCCCCCCCACACCCCACCACCACCACACTTACCAAAATAATAAGTGACATTCCTTGCGTTTAATTTAGCTCCTGATCACGCCATCGAGATGTCTGAAAGCACTTCACAGGATATACTGTAAAGTGGAGTGACTGTATATCTTGTGGGTGAAACACAGCAGCCAATTGTGCACGGAATTGTATATTATAATAATAATTATCATTATTTTGGTGGGGGGCGGGGTCAGACTCCAGCAATTACCCCCCAACGCACACTCTGAGTTCCCCCCGAGCCTTGACCGTTGCCAACGTGCGCCTAATACTTTCCGGAATAGGTAAGCGGAATGCGTCCCTCCAGGGAGATAGAGAGAGAGAGAGCGCATTCCATCCCAGCAATCTATCGCTGGGATTTCCACGTGTACATGGGGGTGCGTGGAATTCTCAGCTTGGGTTCGGAGCCCCTTAAGCCACGGTGATGGGTTTCCGCACGTGTTCAGACGCCCGGCTGGGCACAAATACCACTAATAGTAGCAACAACAACAACAATAATCACAGCTGCTGGAAGTCGCCTCCTGGGCTCGCGCGCGGGGCAGGTCACGGCTGCGCGTGGCCCGTCGCTCGCTGCGCGCGACACCCGGCTGCCGCCTTTGCGCCCCCGCGAGATACCCGCGGTCACCGACTCGCGCTTGGGCCCGACCCGCGCAGTATCCCGCGAGGCGCTTCGAGACGTCTCGAAGACGCGACCGGGCGCGATATCAAACGGAAGGATTATTATTATTATTACTATTATTAATGAGTCAAATGGAAGGAGGAGGAGGATGATGTCTGTCTGTCTGTCTGTCAGTCAGGCCAACCGGCCCTCTCACAGGACAGGGCCACACTCACGCGGGAAAAGGCGCCGACAAGCAGCCCCCCGGCTTCTAGAAGCTTCGGAGGGTGGGGGAGAGAGAGAGAGAGGGTGGGGGGGAGGGAGCGGGTGTCAGTCCCCCTCCACCCGTTGTGTGCGAGGGCCCATGAGAGAGAGAGCGAGAGAGAGAGACGGGAAAGTGGAAGGAACAAGCGGCGGCTGCTGCCTGGTGTGCTCTTACCTGGCGCTGCTCCTCCGCCTGCTCCGAGGGCGCCATCTTGTGCAGGCGCGGCCAGTCGATCCCGGAGCCGTCTCCCCCACCCGCCCGCCCACAAGGTTGTCCCCGCGCGCCCTCCCTCCCGGCAGGCAGGGCCAATCGATCCTCACGCCGCTCGCTCGCTCGCTCTCACGCAGCCGCAGACGCGGCCGCGCGCACGCGCACGCGCGGAGCCACAGCTCTCAATCCCCCCCCAACCGACCGACCGACCGACCGACCGGTCCCGGGTTCATCCGCAAACGTTTATTAAAAAAAAATTCTTTCCGATTAATTGATGTTGTATCAACATAGAGATATAGATATATATATCTATGTATGATACGCTATAAACTATATATATATTTATATTATGTGAAAAATATAAAGCGTCAGCTCGCCCAAGAATGTCCCATTTTTAACATGAAGGGTTAAGAACAACAACAACAACAAGATTGCAGTCAGAGAGCGCCTTTCACGTCGGGAGGACGTCCCGAGGCGCCGGACAGTTGGGTCGGGGACCCGAGCAGTGGGGGGAAATGGTCAGGGTGAGGGGAGGGCGAGGGTGGGAGTGAGGGCGAGGGCGAGGGTGGGAGTGATGTGGTCGCGGTGTCTGGTGCGGGACAGTACACGAGCTGCAGAGTTCTGAATGACCTGCAGTGTGGAGGGAGGTGGCGGGAAGGCCGACGAGGAGAGAGTTCCCATAGTCCAGCCTTGAGGTGGTAAAGGCGTGGACCAGAGTTTCAGCCGCGTGAGGGGTGAGGGAGTGCCGTAGTCCGGCCATGTTCCGGAGGTGATGGAAGGCGGTGCCGGTTGTGGAGCGGATATGAGGGAGAAAGGACGGCTCAGGGTCGAGGGGAACCCCGAGGTTCCTGATGGCTTTGAGAGGTGGAGAGTGCGGAGCTGATGCTGTCAGCGCCTGAGGTGCGGAGGCGCTGACGTGAGCCAATGTGGAGGGCCTCGGTTTTACACAAGTTGAGCTGAAGAAAGTTGTCTCTCGTCCAGGACTCGATGTCGGACAGACAGCTGTCAGGACATCGGGGGTCGTGGAGTTGAGGATAGAGGAGGAAAGGTAGAGTTGGGTGTCATCCGCATACATGTGGGAGTGAACCCCAGTGTGGGAGGTTGGGGTTGGGGGGGAGGAGGTTGGGTAGTGGGGGGGGGATTGGGGTTGGGTAGTGGGGGGATTGGGGGGGGGTTGGGGTTGGGTAGTGGGGGATTGGGGGGGGGTTGGGGTTGGGTAGTGGGGGGGATTAGGGGGGGAGGTTGGGGGTGAATGGCACTGACGAGGTCTGATTTTGAGCGGGAGGACCCGCTGTTGTCATGGTGACGGCGCAGGGCACGCTGGGAGTTGTAGTCTGCCGCGGGCTGTTTGGCGGTTGGCGTGAAGGAGGAGGCGGGTTGTGGGGGGGAGTGGGGGGCGGCGGTTAAAGCACATTTGTTCCCATAGAAACCTGGGGACAGAAACCGCGGGGGGTATGTGGACAGACAGATAGACAGAGAAACTCTACACACACACAGAGAGAGAGAGAGAGAGAGACTGTCCGCCGGTCTCCGTCGGTGATCGTCCGCCTCTCTCAGGGCCGCCATGGAGTCGAGCAGAGGTCGAGTTGGTCACAGTGTCTGCGACGCCAGACGCAGTCGGAGTTGCCGAGTCTCCGCGTGTTCTCTCCAGGAGCTGCTGAGCGAAGGTACTGTGTTGATTAAAAATAAAGCGCTTTATAATCTATATAATCCCCCACATCCCACACCCCCCCTCCCCCCCCACAGATGGACAAAGAACACAGATGTGAGGCCTTTCACATGATCGAGTGGGGGGTTTGGGGGGAAAATGGCGTCGATGAGACACTAAAACAACCACCAATGGCACCTGCGGCGCTTGTGTTGTGATGGCAGTCCCCTGTGGCAAGTGGACGGGACGCTCCCCCCACCCCGAGGTGCCGGATAGGGAAGGGTTTGCGCTCCCCCCGAGCTGCGGGTCCAGAGATATTATTATTATTATTAATAATTATTATTATTAGATATAGCTCCTTATCGCGCCTTCGAGACGTCTCAAAGGCGCTTCGCAGGAATAGGCTGCAAAGCGAATCGACTGTACACTTCGTGGGCGAAACGCGGCAGCGGATTGCGCACGGCTCCGTCCGTCCGTCCCACACACACACAGAAACAGCCGCGGATTGAAATGACCCAATTTATTACTGTTTTCCTTTGAGGGATTAAGTCAGTCACTGGGACGGCCCCGCAAACCAAAGCCCCGGCGTGTAGAGTGGACCCAGCTGGACAAGCAGCGGGAAAGCATTCCAGACAGCGCTCCCAATGGCAGGCTATGCGGCTTTAGCTGGTTAAGACTCCGGCGGTTACACCCCCAACCCGCCCTCCGGGGTCCCGAATCCTTGGCTCTGGCCAGAGAGAGGGGGCAAAGTGGCTGAAGGCTGACCTGAAGCCAACAAAATCAGCCAAGCAGATTCCTTGCCCTCGTAAACTTTATGGTTGAATTTTGTGTCTTAGTCTAAATTTGCATTGGGTACAACGCTCCACAGTTACCTTTCCCGCTACTAAAATATTCAACGGTTGAGGTGTCTTTTTTTTAAAAAACCCCAATGTAAAAATGTAGCCCAGGTATAGTTTTAGATAGTATCTCTCCGACCCGCTGCCTCGGCTCAACTGACTTTGGCCTCCTGCTCATCCCTCATGCCCATCAATCAATGGCTGTGCTTTCAGCCACTAAGTCCCGAAACTCTGGAACACCCTTCCTCTATCCCTCCAGTTTGTCCCCTCCTTCCCCATCTTCAGATCACACCTGAAGACCTTCCTCTTCAACTGTGCTTACGGTCACCTCGGCTTGGCGTTAAGCTCCACCACTGACAAGCACTCTGGGACGCTACCCTGCGTGAGGGGCACTATAAAAATGAAACTTGTAACCTCTAAGCTACTCAGCTATGATGTTTCCTATATAGTGGTTACTTTTTTTTAAATCTAGGGAAGCAAAAACTAGATTTGGATAAACTTGATGAGGAGAAACCTTCTGTGGTACTTGAGGAAGATGGAACAATAGTTGATGATGAAGACTACTTTTTGTGCCAACCGAAAAACACAATGTTCATGATCCTCCGTTCAGATGAGGAATGGGTTGCTGTTAATGTAGGTAAGTCGGCTAGGCATGAGCGACTCAAAGACGAAAAGACTTTCATGGAACAAGAAACGACTCTTGGCTGTCGCACTCACTTGTTCAAAAACTATGTAAAATAGAATCCTATCATGGACTTCACCAACTCTTCCAGCAGGGAAAAGGGAATCGGAGGCCATTCAGCCTGTTTCATCAGTTTAATAGACCTTAGTAGATTATTTTAATACCAATTTCCCAGCCTTTTGACATACCTGCTAATAGGAACATAATATTGCAAGACTGGAGGGAAGAGAGAAGGGAGTTTTTCCACAGTGCCCTCACCCAACAACCCACCAGATAAATTTGGTCACACACTTCCTGTCTTTGTGGGACATTGCTGTATGTAAATTGGTTGGTTAATACCCATCCTGGGATGAGTCACTTTACTAGTCTGCTATAAAGATCCTCTCTTTATTTCAGTTGCACCAAAACTCGAGTTATCTTTGGGTGCTCAAAGGGATGATGCTGCAGATAGCTTATATTCTGAAGACCAGCTGGATTCTGCTGAACATTCCAGTAACTGGAGGCTATTAGCCAGACAGCTTCAGGAAAACCTCGCTCGAATTATAACAATGTCTGAATCTGAACTTCAGGTAAGACAAAGTGGCAAGTCCGTGCAACCCTCCATTAAATGTGCAAATGTATTAATTCTGGGAATGGGAAATCCTAATTTAGTTCTGTTAGGCCCTGATAGAAGCACCGCCTGCTGAGCTGGCAAAGGAACTGAAGGAAACCTTGAAAGGAGTTGAAGAACTGCAGGACACCCTTCAACAGTCCCTCGACAAGCGAGAGCAACAACGTCAAGCGAAAGAACTGTTAGAACTGTACCTGAAGGCATCGGCGCCAGAAAAGGCTGGTCCGTCCGCTTTGCAGCCAAACCTTTTAATTATAAATGAAACCTAACTTGATCTGCTTCTTTATTGCACTTTCACGTCTACCTCAGTACCTTGCCTTTGAAAGAAAATGTTATCATACACGTACGCAATTGGCTGCCACGTTGTACCCACAAATACACAGTTATTCCACTTTGCAGTGTATTCTGTGAAGCACTTTGAGAGGTTACGAAGATGTGATAAGGCGCTATATCAAGTGCAAAGATTATTAATAGTGAAATTTTGTGCTCCTATTTTTTTTCCCTGGATATCTTTATAATTTTTTTTATAAAGGTGGATGAATTAAGTCCCAGCTCCTTTCATGCACACTTCATGCTCTCGTGATTCACCATGAAGAAAACACCACTGTTTCAAAAATAAAGTGGAGTTTTCTCCAACTGGTTATCTTGGCTTGCATTTACTTCTCACCCTAAATTTGGCCACGCACTAGCTGTTCGTGGGACATTGATTACTTTGTGTAAATTGGTTGCTTATTAGCAGTCTTGCGATCGGTCACTACTAATTTACTGTAAAAATCCTCTCCATTTCAGTTGTACCAAAACTCGAGGCACCTTTGGGTGCTCAAAAGGGTGGTGCTACAATTGGCTTATATTCTGAAGACCAGGTGGATTCTGCTGAACATTCCAGTAATTGGAAGCCCTTAGCCAGACAGTTTAGGGAAAACCTCGCTCGAATTATAACAATGTCTGAATCTGAACTGCAGGTAAGACAAAGTGGCAACTCCATGCATTCCTCTATTAAATGTGCAAATTTATTCATTCTGACAATGGGAAATCCTATTGCAGTCAAACTCGCACAAGTCTGATCTGTATAAATTGTATAATCACTCAAGTCGTACATTCTAGAAGACTAGTAAGTCTAGAAGACGTGAAAAGCGCTATATCAAATGCAAGGATGATTATTATGATCTATCCAAGTTCCGATTCAAGAGTTTATATTCTATGCAAGATTGACATAACTCATACTTTGCATAAATCATATTAAATGTATGGTTCCCAACTGACTTATGTGAGGTTTACTGTATAAAGGCTCAGTAAAAAAAAATGTCAGCGTTGAAACAAGATGCAGGAAAAACTACTGACAACAAAGAAAACTCAAAAAGGAACATCTACTTTTAACCCTAGATTATGTTTATAGTAAAGTCGGGAGCATATATTTATGTAAAGTATGAGTTGTGCCAAACTTGCATAGAATATAAACTCTTGAACGGGACTTGGGTAGATGTACGACACAGGCAATTATACGATTTATACAGATCAGTTTTACTGTATTACCCATTTTGACTTAAGCAGGACAGTCAAACATGCTATAGCTTTCACCCTCAGCAGGACGCCTTGTGTTTAATTCTGTTAGGCCCTGATAAAAGCACCACCTGCTGAACTGGCAAAGGAACTGAAAGAAACCTTGAAAGGAGCTGAAAGACTGCAGAACACACTTCAACATTCCCTCAACAAGCGAGAGGAAGAACGGCAAACTAAAATGTTGTTAGAACAGTACCTGAAGGCAGAAGCGCCAGTAAATGATGGTCTGTGCTTTTTAGCCCAACCTTTTCATTATAAATGAAACCTAACTCAATCTGCTTCTTTGCTGTTCATTCACTCCCATCTCTGTACCTTTTTTATAAAAAAAGTAAATGTTATCATACATGAACCCAATCGGCTGCCACGTTGCAACCACAAAATACACGGTGAATCCACTTTGCAGTGTATTCTGTGAAGCCCTTTGAGACATCTCGACGATGTGATAGAGCGGTATATCAAATGCAAGGAATTATTATTCTTAGCGATATTTTGTGCTTTTTTTTCTGGCTATCTTTACTTTTTTTAAAAAAACTGAACAGAAGTTAAATGAATTAAGTCTCATCTGCACATTTCATATACTTGTGATTCACCATGAAGAAAACACCACTGTTTCAAAAATAAAGTGGGAGTTTTCCACTTGATTTTTGTATTCACTTCTCACTCCAAATGCATCCCCATAATATCTAATGGTTTGGTTTCTAATAAGTGAGCTGTCAATTTGTCTAACATTCATTTCATTTCTAATTAATCTGATTTTGTAAAAAGCTTTTATACATTTATTTTCCATGATATTTATATAAAAGTGAAGACAATTTCTTAATTGTTTCGTCGAGTGCCTTGCTATGTCAGCTGCTTCCAAAAATGGTCATTAACACCCGACAATTACTTTGTGTGAAGTACTTGGAGACGTTTTGGTTGCTAAAAGTTCTTTCTACTAGCATTTAGCATGTTCACCCCCAAAATATACAGTCAATTCACTTTGTGAAGAGCTTTGAGGCATCTCAATGACATGATAAGGCGCTATATCAAATGCAGGGATTATTATTATGCAGGAAAAATTACTTGTTTGCTTTATAAAATGTTGCATGTTTCTAGATTCAGAAGATGCCAAAGGAACAGATCAAATGGATTGCTCAAATGCAAACTCAAATCGAAAGTGCCTGCATCCTCACATAATTGGAGTCCTTGAGAAAAAGGACAGCCCTGAGTTCAGCTTGTCCAATGAGGAGCTGCAGGTAATGTAATAAAATCCTTGCATTTGATATATATTAGATGAAAAAAAGTGGCCAAATTGTTCAGCTCTGGTTCAGAACAATGTGAAGAAGGCAGTATAACCCTAGCTTCCTACTCCTTGTCATTATGCAACCAGAAGCAAAGTAAACGTGGCACTAAATGTTTAGTTCCAGATCCATCACCCCCTCATCACATTACTACCTTGTAACTCGGAGAAACAGAAGGAATTCAGCCAGTTGACTCAGTCTCAGCAGTTTATTAGATCGTAATATTAAAGGTTAACGTAAATCGTCAATAGATAATAATAATAAATTGGTCAACCAAATCTACGACTGTTTGTGGGACGCTGTTGTGCGCAATTGGCTGCCGTGTTTTGCCCACAAAATATACAGTCAATTCACTTTACAGTATATTCTGTGAAGCGCATTGAGACGCCTCAAATACATGATAAGGCGCTATATCAAACGCAAGGATTTTTTTTTCTCTTTGCAGGAAGTTATAAAAGTGGACGAAGCAGGTTTAGCAACTGATGCACATTGCTCCATTCAGAAGGCGAAGAATACAAAATACGAGTGCAAGAAAGAACTTGAGAAGCGGTTGTCTAAAATGAAGGCCCTGGAAGAACTGAGTATCCATTCAAAGAAGATGAGGATGACACCACAGCAAATCTAGATGTAAACAAGATTATTTTTCCTTGACTTGCTTTACTAGATGCAAACTCTGAAAGTGGGTGAATAACGTGTGACCTGAAGATTGAGTAAAAATCGCCTCTTAAAGATTTGAGGAATTAACTTGCAATTTGAAGCTGTGCTTACATACCTAAAGTGTCGAATGCAAATCCTTTATCATGAAATCTTTCTGGTTTATGTTTCAAGACGTGTAAGTGAAGAGAGAATTTTCTCCGCTCTAAAAACCATGTGCTGATGAGGCAAACCACAAATCAAGATTGAGAATTTGGTCAATTGGACCAAACAAAGCTTTTTTTTTATTATGTGAGAAATATTGGGCCATGCTGCATTAGAAATTATACTTGGATTGTCACGTGCTACCCCAGTGTGCAAAGAACATCAAAATAAGCTCTCTGCTTGAACAAACTGTTTGCCGATGTTTACAGAAATCAGTTGGATGAGGATCATCAGAGAACCCAGCATCAAATACAAGAACCTTTACTTCACGTCTGCTTCTATAAGGACATTCTTTCCTTTGTCCTCAATATTCTGCAGTTTTTCCCTTACAATATACACCCAAACTAAATTTAAAGCTGATGTTATTAAATAAATCTATATCTGATTCAATGGACTATTCTCTGTCAATAGTAAAGCTCGCCTACTGAGAAAGGTAGGAGATTTTGAAGTGCCATATTATTAAAAGGTTATTAATTATTATTAATGGACTTGGGCAAGACTTGTTGCTAACAAGGAATGTTGACTTAGTTCAAGCAGCACCTAGATTTAAGTCATAGGTGACTCAGACCGTTTATGAGCGTTATGGATATGTAGTAATAATAATCTTGCATTTGATATAGCACCTTATCACATTGAGACGTCTCAAAGGGCTTCACCGTATATATTGTAAAGTGGATCAACTGTATTTTGTGGGCGAAGCACGGCAGCCAATTGCACACAGCAGAGTCCCATAAACAGTCGTGAATTAAGGGATTATTGCCCCAGGAAAGCAATCTGCCAATCGACCGATAAAATAATATAATAAAAAATATATTCATCCAAAGCCTTTCAAAATTCAACTGTTGGAAGTGATACATTAATGAGCAAGAAGTCAGTTAACATATTCTCACTTAATTTTAAATATGTACATATGTACACAAAGAGTGTATTGAGGTATTAAGACAGTACAACGTAGTGTTCAAATTGTTCAGCACACTCAGGCTCCCCACAACATTGACTTGAAAGTGAACTCAGTTTTACTTACCTTAAATTTGACCCGACCTTGCAGGGTTAATATAAAACTTGCCATGAGGGGTAATTGTACTTGTGTATAATCAAGGATCTTAATTCCACTTAATAGACCCAGAATCCATTATAATTTGGCAAAAATGTAAAAACACTGCTCTTAAAGGGTTCTTAATAAGCGTATTGTACGAGGACAATCAACATTAACCAGATATTTTAAGACTTGAACAATATTTAATTACGTATGATGAGAATTCAGTTGATGCTAAAAAAAACGAGCACTGGGCTAATGGCCTTGTAATTGTTTATGGAATCGAAATAATCAATTAGCATTACTATTAAGTAAAATGTTTCCCCGTCAAGTTTGTTTTTCTTTAATACTCTTGATTAGCTTATAAACTGGGAAAACTATAATCACCAGTCCACCCACCACTGTTCCAACATTCGTCTAAATTGGTTCTTAGTCGTTGTTCAGTGACTGAAATGTACAGCCGTAAAGGTTCTTCCCACAGAGTGCTTTGACATTTCAATGTAATTAGATTTGTAGATGAAACACTGGAAAGATTTCAGACGAAGTCTCTGGTTGCTTATCCACAGCAGCAGTTGCTCGGAACTTTAAAAAGCAAAGGGTTATCCTAGAATATATATAATAATAATACTTGCTCTGATATAGTTCCTCATCATGTTGTTGAGATCTCAAAGCGCTTCACATATATTGTAAAGTAATATACTATCATAGAATATAAAGTAATATAATCCTTTCCAGAAAACAGCG
The DNA here is from genome assembly GCF_018977255.1 of Callorhinchus milii. Lineage (NCBI taxonomy): Eukaryota > Metazoa > Chordata > Chondrichthyes > Chimaeriformes > Callorhinchidae > Callorhinchus > Callorhinchus milii. Next base: position 9,761,552 of record NW_024704765.1, on the reverse strand, counting down.
TTACCTTCTATAGTATCCTCTCCCAAGTTGATCTTAATGTGCCAACAGACCTCAGAGAATTATACAGCACAGAAGGAGGCCATTCGGCCCATTGTGTCTGTGCCGGCTCTTTGAAAAGAGCTATCCAAATAAATCCCACTCCCCGCTCTCTCCCCATAGCTCTGCAAACTTCTCCCCAAATAATTATCTACTTCTCTCTTAAAAGTTTTTAGCGAATCAGCTTCCAACACCCTTTCAGGCAACGTATTCCAAATCCGAACAACTCACTGTGTACAAAAATTCTTCTCACCTTCCCTGTATTCCTTTAACAAACTTATTTGACTATGGGCAGCATCACAGTCAAAGCCTGTTCCTCGCTAATTGGCAATAAACAAAGATATACAAAGAGACATCACTGCTCCAGTCCAGCAATCAGGAATAGGAAATGGCTTAATTTTATCCTGCTTCATCCAGAATCTCAGACCAATTGCCCCTCATCCAAGACTTATATAATAATAATCCTTGCATTTGCTTTAGCGCCTTATCACTTCATTGAGACGTCCTCAAAGAGCTACGTAGAATATATTGTAAAGTGGATTGACTGTATTATGTGGCCAAAATTCCGCAGTCAATTGCGCACAGCAGAAAGCTTGTCTAATTCAGGGCAGACTTGGATGAGGATCAATCCTGTGACCTTCGCTCTCCATCTAACTCAATATAAGTGAGAAAGCAAGAGTCCATTTATCACTGAGCTATTGGAACCACAAATACTGTAACCACAAATAACTTTAGCCAGACATATACAGTACTGAGTGCACACGGAAACAGACAAGAACCAAGCGATTCACTAACATGGATAAACCTCAGCAACACTAACAAAAAAAACACTCGCTACCTCTAATGCCCAGAGGGGTGCAACTACTTGGCTTTACTGTCAGTGTCTTTACAATTGCCCCCACTCACAATCAGACCCTCTCCAATACCCTTACCTCTTTAAAGGCCCCAATCTTTCAGTCTACACCTCAAACTTTTCTTCTCTGGGACAGGACCAGATAAAGAGATGTGAGAGTGGATTGGCTCACAACTTTATAATCCAGGACCATTTTGTTGAGGTGGGGCAAAGGTCAGGGCTGGAGGTAGTTACCGTGTTCAATTCTTTCTGTGACTGCTTAAATTGTACAAATTGATTGGATTATTAACACTGTTGAGTTTATTTTGATTCAGGTTCAGAAAAACTAATTGTGAGCCCCAGGCTTGTTGAATGAAAAGTCATTGGTGAATAGCACTATGAGATGCTACAAGGACGCTTATATAAATGCAAGTTGTGGTTGAATAATCTCATGCACTATTGAGGTTTGTGTTTATTCTTCTTAAACCCATTAAAACCTGTGACATCTCAGGTCCGATTTGCTCCTCTGAAGATCCAGTAAAGCTGAGAAGAAAAATGAAACACAAAGAGTAACTGAAGTCCTGATAATAATACTTGCATTTCATATAGCGCCTTATCACATAATTGAGCTGTCGCAAAGCGCTTCACAGATATACTGTAAAGTGCAGTGACTGTGTGTTTTCGAAACAGGAGCAACGTCCCACAAACAAGCACGATAGTGACCAGTTTTATTTTGGGGGATTTGTTGGGAAAGAAACTTTTGAACAGTGCCATGGGGGTCTTTAACATCCACCTGATGAGGCAGAAGGGATCTCGGTTTAATGTCTCGTCCGAAGGACAGCACCTCTGAGAATCCAACACCCCTCAGCACTGCATTGGAGTGTCAGCTTATGTGATTCTGAGTCCCGATGTGGGGTTTGAACCCTCAACTTTCTGACTCAGATATGAAAACACTACCGACTGAGCCAGGCTGACACACAACCCTTCCAAATGCAACAATAACACTCTTGAAAATAGTCACTGCGCTTTACAGTATATCGTGTGAATCGCTTTGAGATGTTTTGAAGATGTGATAAGATGTCTGAAATGAAATTACTATTAGTCACAGGTGTCAGTCTGGCTCAGTTGGTTTCACTCTTGCCTCTGAGTCAGAAAGTTGTGGGCTGTGGGTATGAGTTAAGATATGAGCTTCACTGCCGCGGGATGCGCTGAGCAGGGACCTGTGCATCTCTTTAGCGCAGCGGATGATTAAAGGGGAACATGGGAATAATTCAGATTCTTTTCCTTTAAAAAAACGCACAAGACACTGTGAATTCTAATGCAGAATTTCCATTTATTAAAATGTAATCATTTTACGTCGCCTTTTAGAAAGCCACCTATTTATTTTCCAGTTTTATTTCAGTGAATATTTACAAATCGTTTGATGTATGGAAGGGGTGGGGGGGGGGGGGAGGGGAGTGGAGAGGAGGGGGTGCAGGGAATTGGGGCAGTGGGGGGGGGGGAAGTGTTTACATATCAACAGGAAAACACAAACTGGATTTTTAAAAAATGTTTATCTTTGACAAATCCACTAACAGTGCGAGAAGGTTTTCCAGAAGAACAGTTTGCACCCTGCCTTCGGTTTTCTGGGAGGGATTTCACCGGCAGCTGATCTCTCCTCGAAATCAGTCCCCTCTTCTTTGCTCAGACCCAATGGGGCGATGACACTTTCTAACAGATTGTCATCCACGTCCAACAATCCCGCCAGCAGCTTCGCAATCAGGCGTTTCTTGTCCTTTACCATCTCCTGTTGGATGGAGAGAAGAAACTTTTTTTTTTTGGTAAAATTCATGCGAGTTTAAATCCACGACTGATGGTGGGACACAGCTGTGCGCAACTGACTGCCGAATTTGGCCCCAAATAGTCACCACTTTACAGTACATTCTGTGAAGGGCGTTGAGACATATCAACGACGTGATAATGCGCGATATCAAATGCAAGGATTATTATTATTTTACTCACCCTGTTCAGCTGCAGACCCATTCGTTCCTCCTGTGGTTCAACTCCCTGAACAGTTACAATGAACAACAGACACACGACACTTGCGAATGCTTGCCACTGCATGCTGGACTCAAACTTTCTCTCTTTTCAATGGATCTGTCGAGCTTTCACTGACTCTTTCCCTGTTTTGCTGAGAAAACTCTAATTGTCCTGCTTTTATAATGCAGCACAATTATAGCACTCGCTGACGTGCAAAATTAGTGCTATAATCAGACACTAATATACAATGAGAACCATTAACTGGAACATTAAAAAAATGACAAAGTCAACAACTGGAAAAAAATGTTAATTTAGAAAGATCATAATTGATTTATTTTATATTTTCCAATTTCGATTTGCATCAAAGATTAGAACACTGATAATTAAAAGAGCTTTCCAATTTAGAATGAGTCAGTCTTTGTGTGTTTTGTATAGAGCTTTCAACATCAATCTTCTATAATATCCAACACACAAAAAACACTTCTACGAATTAAAGTGGAGGTAGAAATTGTTCCAGCTCTAGAAATCCACAAGAAATGAAACTTTTTCGTCTTACCATGAATCATCTGTCCTTCAAATGAGACATTAAACCAATCTGTCATCTGATCTATTAAAAAAAGTGGCTCCCCTTGGCAATACCACTTGATGACCCTAACAGGAAATAATGCCTGTTACAGAACATAAGATTTTCACAACTCAGAAAGTCATTGTTTTCAAAGACTGATAAGGAATCAGTGAGGCTGAAGCCTGAGTTTGCGGAGAGAATTGATGTCATGGGACAACTCTGAGAAAGGGGTGATGCCAACACCAATCTAACATGACTAGTGGAGCTGAGACAATTCTCTTTGATAGACTCTCGTTGGGCGATCTGATACATGAGCCAGAAAGGTCCACAGTATTACATGATTGACCTCCAGTTTACTAAATAAGGGTTCAGCAGCTTATGGGATGTTGGGACTCTTCATGGGGAATTTGTCTGTAGAACAAACATTTAGCCAGCTCTGAGTTTTGTAACATTTCCACAAGAAGATTACATTCGTATAGTGCTTTTCACATCGGGAAGACGTCTCAATATCAATATAATAATAATCCTTGCATTTGATATAGTACCTTATCACATCTTCAAGATGTCTCAAAGTGATTCACAGAATATACTGTACATTTTGTGGGTAAAACGAGGCAGCCAATTACGCACAACAGTGCCCCACAAACAGTTGTGATTTGGGTGATCTACATCAATTATAGTTATTTAATTTCTCAATTGGCCGTATCGATTTTGCTGAAGAAACTGGAAAGATTGAAATAGCAGGTCTTGTTTATAGTCTGGTTTGTGGGTCACGTGTAAGGTCTGATATATGCCCTAATGTTCCACTTGAATAGCCCTGACATTAACAAGGGACATATCAGTACCATTACGTAAATTAAAAGAATTTGACCTTTGCGTTTTACACTTACTCTTTCCTGACAAGTAGGAAATAAGGGTTAAACGCCATCCTCACCACAAGATTGTCTTCAAAATGTCACTAACTGTTCTCATCTGAGTCAGAAGATCATGGGTTCAAGCCCCATGTTGGGACTTTGTACTCAGTCTAGATTGACATCATGCTGTTCGTGGGACATCGTTTTGTTCTGGTTGTCGCGTTTGCCTACACACATTGACTACACTGTACGGTAAAATTCTGTGAAGTGCTTTGAGTTGTCGGTACGATGTCATGAGGTGCTGTTTCATAATTTTATTATTAGAACTTTAAATACATTCCTCCAAACAATATCTAAACGTGAACTTTTCTCACTAGAGCTCCTTTTGCCTATACAGTGGCAAATTATCCTTAGGCTGAGTTTGAGACTTTGGTTACTATCAGTTTCAAAAAGACTAAAAAAAGTGGCCTCGTTAGTGATTTGCCCACATTAATGGGTATTAATTCAGCTCGGTTGATAGTGTTCATACATCTGTCGTAGACGGTTATCAGGATTTCTGATACTTTTCACCACAAACTACAGTCAATCCACTTTACATTATAGTCTGTGAAGCGCTTGCTTTGAGACGTCTCAACGACATATAAGGTGCAATGCAAGTACTATTATCATTATTTCCATTACAGCACACTCAATACCGTAAAGCATTTTGAGCCACTTCAACATGTTAAGGTACTATAAAATTACAAGTGCTTCTTTCTATTATGAGGTGAGGTGTGCACAAAAATCTAAGTACTGCAAGAAGGTCGATTAAGTTATAACACTTAGACTGAACAGCAAGGGTATGAATAGAGTAAAAAACCTCACACAAGTCATATCAAGTCGGAAGATTTCAGTCTCAAACAGGATTGTTAATTGTTTCTTCATTCAAAACCTCATTGTTTCTTTTTTACAAGATAAGCTAATTAAACTGACAACAGGGCAACCACAAGCAACCACAATAATCCCTCCAAAAAACAAAACAATAATAAATTGGTTATTTTCAGTCTACGACTGTTTGTGGGACATTGCTGTGCGCAATTGGCTGCCGCGTTCGCCCACAAATATACAGTCAATTCACTTTACAGTGTGTTCTGTGAAGCGCTTTGGGATGTCCTCCCGACGTGAAAAGCGCTATATCAAATGCAAGGATTATTATTATTATGTGAAAAAAATAAGTAATTTCTCGTTGGACTTAAGACGAGTAACTTTTCTTTACAAGTGCCAAGTAGAATTTCAACACATCAAAGTTTAGAGATAGCATTATTACAGCTAAGGCATCAGGGTGAATCTTTGATAAATATTCTTCTTGGGTTCAATTGTTTTTAATTCTTGCAGTGAAGTCAAATTCAGCTGGATTCTGTTTAATTATTTCAGGTGTTATTTGTTGGTTACTTTAATCCACGATTGTTTGTGGCACACTGATGTGCGCCATTGGCTGCCTCGTTTCGCCACCAAAATCGCAGTCAATTTAACCACTTTATAATATATTTTGTGAAGCGCTTTGAGATGTCTTAACTACGTGATAAGGCGCTATATCAGTATTATTATTACTTTCTCCAAGCTGCTGTTTACTCATGAAAGAAAATCAGTTCAAAGATTGATGGGAAACTGTTCAATGACCTCATTTCCGGACTTAGGTCTAAAACACGTCATCTGAGCTACTCCATACAAGTGTCGTCACTTTCAGTTACTGTGGATTCAGTCTGAACATTAGATTTCTTCTTTCCTTTCCCTGCAGTAAACAATGTCTTCTTCTCCACATTATCGGATGCAAGGTCATCACACTTCTTTGTTATGAATTTTTGCTGAAAGAGAATAATAAATATAAATAAATTATAATAATCTTTGCATTGATATAGCGCCTTATCAAGTCGCTGAGACGTCTCAAAGCGCTTCACAGAATACATTGTAAAGTGAATTGTTTGTGTATTTTGTGGGCAAAATAAAGAATATATGACTGCCAGTTGCAGTTACCTTAGGCCAAACTAAGCTCACATTGCTAATGTGGGGATAGTGGAGCCTGGTCTCTCTTAGTTTCCTGCTGGTGGTCGAGTCTCTCTGTGGGCTCTTGAAAGACTTCTTTTACCATTTTAATGGAGTCTTCGTATAATGTTCTGAAGCTTTAATATTTATTGTTTTAACGTATCACAAAAATGTATTGGAGACATCATTAAACCTGAGCATTCTAGTCCTGCTGCCTTCATACATCTGAAAATATTCTTCTGGGTTCACTTTTTCTATTGCCTCTTATATCCCTCCATAAGGTCTTCTCTGAGACGTCTCAACACTTTCTAACAATGATTTAATAGAAGACAGCCAGAGAATTAAAGTCATAGCCTTAATAAATGGTAGCAACCCCCTAGGGAAATCCAAGTAGGATATTAAATCCGTGGCATTCCCTTTAGTTAATAAGTTTCATATTATAATAATAATCCTTGCATTTGATATAGCGCTTTTCACGTCGGGAGGACGTCCCAAAGCGCTTCACAGAACACACTGTAAAGTGAATTGACTGTATATTTTGTGAGCGAAACACGGCAGCCAATTGTCCACAGATCTACTTGGAAAATAGTTTCTTAATTCTCATTAATCTAAATTAATCCTAATAAACTATCAACCATTGTCAGATTGCTGCATTATTATGTCTCAATCTGATACTTTTGGACCAGCTGGACTGCACCAGAAGGTTGCACATGATCCACTTATTGCAATTTTGCAACAGATGGTGGCACTATTGTTGAAGAAAGGAACGGATCTGCACAGGGAAAGAGAGCAACTAAAAATCCCAACAAACTACGTAATGGGAGGGTGAGGCAGTGGAAGTTGAAGTAGTCTATTATTCTTCGTTGAGCGGCAGAAGTTAACACCTGGCAGCTGCAGAAAATGTTAAGCGCTTTGAGATGTCTCAACGACGTGTTAAGGCACTATATCAAATGCAAAGGTTATTATTATTATTATAATACATACACTTTAGAGAAATTTAGAATAATTAAGCAGGATGAAACTTGAGGTGAATAAGTGTAACATTAATAAGCACTGTTGTGTAAATTGAATGCACAATGAATAGATACTCATTGTTAGGGGCAGTTAAACAAGGAGAACAATTGGGATTCAATTACTGACTACAGACCATAAGTATCCATATGATATAAGGTTGCTTTCAACAAGATTGGGATGAATCTAGAAAATAGTTGGTTATCAGTTGAACCAACTTATTTCAACTCTGAGTAATTGTAGGAAGGGAACAGTTGGAATATTGTGTGTAATTCTGGGTGATTTGGGCCTTACATTTACAAGAAGATGGTGTTAAGAGTGCTGTAAATCTGCAGGCTATTTTAAAAAGGAAAAACACAGATAAAATGGGGGACAAAAATGTAGATCTCACCAACGCTGTGCTCCTTCTAGACAGGAGTTTCACATCTTCAGTATTAACAGTGCTTCGCTTTCCATGTCTACAGAAAGAAATCCCAGCAAATCAATATTAATCTTAGAAAATATTTTAAAACATGTTCTTGAAATGCTAAATTCCACTGTGGAAGAAAATTATGTTCATTTTCTTATTTACTAATCCCTGCATTTGGTATAGTTTGCGAACATCAGGTCTTTGAAGCGATTGACCAATTATTCAGAATATTCACATTTACACTAAATCGGTAATCTCAGATAACAGGAAAATGAAATATTTTTGTTACAATGCAGCTCAACTGACAAGATTGTTTTTACTGAGCAATGATTCACCTTTTTAAACAGGCGTATCTATGTGTAATACAAAATAAACAACTTGAGCACCAACAACATTCTGCACATTGCAAACATGCAAGTGCTTTCTATTAATTGCTCAGCATATAGAAGGGTGAGAAAGACAAAATCCTCCTCAGCCTTAATTATTTTCTAAACAAAATAAATACTGATCAGCAATTGCTCTACTGAAGAGAATTTGGAACCCTGCACATTTTTAGCAACTGCCCTTGAAAATCATATGAACTTCAATGCTTAAAAAGTTTGACGGTTAAATTATAATCCTTGCGTTACATGAAAGAAAAAATTCTTAGTCCTGAGAGAATTATTTTTAGTCCTGGTTTACATCAGCTATAAAAAATCAGTAGAGAAATTAATATTATTATAAGGCTAATTACTTGGGTATGTCTCCATGAGGTGTTATGACGCTTAACAATATTTTTATTAAAATTGGTGTTACCCACCTTGAAAATAGTTCAAGATCCTGTGCAAAAATTTCTGAAATACAAAATGTAAAACAATAAGTTGAGACACTGAAAAATTTACTACACAGCAAATCTTTCCATCCATCCAGATCATTCAACTGCAGAATATGGTTCCTGAAAATGTGCATCAATTTCAATATAGTCAACTTCTGATAACTCAATGCTATTTAGCCCTAAAGATTCTGATTTAAAGGTAGTCATTGCTAATGTAAAAATAATGAACGTTTTGCAAAGTAATACAATCAAGCCTAATGCATTCTGCACTGTTTAAAATAATAATGTACTAATCCTTACATTTGATATAGCATACATCACCAAAATGTCTCAAAAGGTTTTCAACATTATAGGCAATACGTTTTGAGACATTCCACAGGGAAACACTTCACAGGAAACTGCTGCAAAGTGTATTTATTGTGGGTGTATCTGCAGGTGAACACAGCAGCTACTTTGCATACGTCAAGGTCCCACAAGTAGTCTTGAAGTGAATAATTTATCTGGAGGACTGTTAGTCAGGACATCAGGAGAACCTCAGGATCAGGTGACCTGCCTACCTTGATGTCTCGATTTCTCCCATTCTCAGCGAGTTCATTGCAAAGGGGGAAAGATAAACAGTGGTCACGAGTTATTACTCCACACAGCCCTACACCTGGTTACAAATTACTACCGACCTAAATACAGATGGTAACTTCAGAACATAACTTTAGATAATTCTGCAAACCCATGCTAGAGGTCTGTGTGAGGTGATAAAAGTGGATGAAAATAAGTATTGTTTTATTACCTAACAGACTAACCATGGAACTACGCACATGAAGATTTTAGGATGCACACCTCTGAGGGTGGGTCTCACCAACATCCTGTAGAAACGCAACCTTAACAAAAGTCAAAATGTACAAAAGTCATCAATCTGTAATGATTTTGTGGGGGTGGGGGTAGGGGTGGGGGTTTGCCTCAGAGAAATGAGTGAGGAGTTTAGAGTAAGAAAATGCCTTTACCCAAGTTGTTCTCTAATTACACCAACCCAGCCCAAAATTAGGCAACTTACAATAGTTGTTCCTGGTTTCGTTCACACGAAATGGCTTTAAATACCAAATGGTGCTACAAAGGCTCGACTTCAAAATGGTTAGCTGTCAACACAACCAATGCATATCATCCTTATCAGATTAAGAATATAGCAGGCTCATTTCTGAGTACTGACCTAAATTAAAGGTGGTAATAAAAAAATGTACTCACAGCAAAAAAAACTTAACCCCTTATGACATGTCAAGCGACTCCCTGGATGGTGGAAGGTGAACTCAATGGACCTTGGTCTTCTTTTGCCGAGCAAATTCTTATGTTCTTATGTAACACAGAAATAGTGATAATCCCTAAATTTACAGAGGGGCATTAACAGCTGTCACTAGATAGAAAGGGTGGTGGAGGCCAAGAAAATTAACAATTTATTTTTCGTTATAATAACTTGGGCAAAACCAGAGTAGAATTATTCTCCATTATTTCTTTCCTTCCTACAAGATGTTCCCAGATACGTAAAACACCGTCTCTGATTATGCTAGGTTTTGTCAGGATTACCTGGAAGTCGTTAACAAAAGATAATTACGCGGGGGCTGGAAGAGAAACTATTGGCGGAGACAAATTGGAAACGGTTTGAGAGATAGGACCTGAAGTTTCATTTGGGAGATTTTTTCAGTCTGGAAAGCCAAGTATCTCGACGCATTCCAGGACTCAAAAGTTGAATTTTCTTAAATCTCAGAACCAAAAGTTGCAATTAACACAACATATCCAGTGTCAATATCTCACCTTAGAACCCCCTGCCCCTATTTCCACTTCTAATAGCCCAGAATCCTTATAACTAACAGGAACTTGTCTAGTTCCTTTTTGAAACCTTCTGTGTGTTCTTGTGTCCAAAGCTGTAGTGGTAGTTTGTTCTAAATTATTTTCACAATGTTTTAGCAAGCAATCTGCACTTTAATAAATGCAATTAATTTATTGAAAATAGCAAAGAAGACATATGAAGCTAACATATCTTGGCAAGGTATTCAAGATGTCAATTGTTTTTCAGATACACACACAGCCTAATGTACGATAAACAATCAAATCTACAGGGTTAGTTTTGAAGAAAAGAACACCATACTCCATTTTGATGATAGAATTTAACTCATCACTTTTATAAAATTATTTATTTTTGTTGGAATTACTGTAAAAAATGAAGATGATATTTACTGTTTCATCATTATTCAGGATAGAGTGAGATGTGAGAAAAATCAATGGTATTCAAAAATCTTTTTCAATTCTAACAAAATTGATCTAATTGTTTTGAAAAAGCAGTGAAAACTTTTATTTTACCAATTGCATTTTAAAACCACTTTATGACCAAAAATGCAACATTATCTCGCTGTTTAGCATAAAGATTTTATCACTTCCTGAAATGCGATGAGATGGAGATCTGCACATTGCACTATCTATCCCTTCTGTGAAATAATTCTTTATTTCAAGTTAAAGTATTGAATTATGGTCTAAAGCAAAAAGTTAATTTGTGATTCATTTTGAAATCTAGATGAACAGTTATCTGAAAGTACAAGAGTGCCTCACTAGGCAGTCCAAGTCAGTTTTTTATTTCACTTTTTCAAATTGGCATGACTCCTCTGCCCAACTAAATGTGTGGATGTAACCTGTACAACTTCAAATCATAATAATAATAATCCTTGCATTTGATATTTGGAAGTGATACAATATTAAACTATCTGTTGCAAGAAAATTCACTAAAAAAATGTATTTAAGAAATACTGATTATTTCACTGTTTCTTAAAACAATATCCAAGAAACAGAAATGATTTTATCAGTTTCCTTGCATCATATTTCCCCTCAAGGACCTTTGATAACATCACTACCCTCATTTAAACAACCTTTTAGTTAGCATTTTTAAGGCAATGTTACAGTGACCTTATTTTTGTTAAATTTGACGATATGCCATACTTGTTTTAAGGAGATATTCTGAGACAAAGTTGTTCATTTTACCTTTGGACCATACTGCTGGGTACAAGTATGGCATGGATGGTTAGTAAAATTGTACAAAATTCAGGATCAACTGATTCCTTGAACCGGTATGAAACATCAGTATTAATAATTCCAGTCTGTTCTTAAATAACATACAATCATTACAAATTGTTCAATCCCAGTTGTAAGACCCATAACCTTTCAGCAAAACAAATAAACTACAACTTATTTGAACATATGTTGATATATTTTAGACAAAATAAAATAAAATTATTTGTTGAAACAGTTCCTTTGCTCTGCCAGGGAACTCGGGATGGTCACTGCTATCTTTGCCCTCCCACACAAATAACCTGTTACATTACTTCTCATTGGCAAGCAAATATTCAAAATAAAATGGAGCAATGAGGAAAAAAACAATCCCCAAAAGAACATCAGTGCATCAATAGTGGATAGACAGAGAGGATCAGTATGGCACTAGCTGTTTCACCGGGCAAATTTACAAGGCACCTAATTGAAAGTTAGGGGAATTGATTGATAGTAACAGCATAATTCTCAGCAGCTGGTTCATGATAGAAACCATAACAGAGTCTTTGGAAAATCATCTGACTTCCTGCTTGCCAAGGAACATTGAATGCATGACACAAGAAAACCTAAACGGAGAGAAAAAGTAAATGGTGCAGTTAAAGACCTAATGTTTTTCTATACAAACACCTGAAATACCTAAAGTGAACAACTGGATAAGAAAGTGATATTCATACCACACTGTCGGAAGGTTGTTTCTGCTATGGCTGCAATGGTTTGTTTGTTGAACTCTTTTCCTTTGTCTTCCCCAACCTCTTGACAAAGACATCCAACGGTGTAGTGCACTGCAGCTCGAAGTCTCTGTAAGAACAAGCTATTTTTTTAAAAAAAAAATACTTTAAAGACTAGCAACGAGTTTTCAAACGTTTCAAAGAAGAAAACATAATAGCAACCAAAACATAAAACAGCAAAATTCTGTTATCTATTGCAGTACCTTGGGACGGCTTCCCGACGTGAAAGGCACTATACAAATGTATACAAATTTGTTGTTTGTTATTGTGCATCAATCATACAAAGAAAGCCAAAGTAATAGGACAGGAAATAGCCTTTCTTGGTGACTGAGCCAATACAGTACTGAAGGAAACTGAATTGAGGTGCCATCTGCCTCTAACCTTCAAGCATAAAATATTTTTCTTAAAAAAATTAGTTCTTTCCACACTGTATCACCACCAAAGAATGAAAACAAATATTTGGGGGAGGGGTCTGAACCTTGGTGGGATTTCCCTCTCCCCCAGCCTGAGGAGCCCTGCATTTGTCACACACTTGCTCCCAGTGCGTTGTGTGCTGTGCCATTGAATTGGTAATTCAGTAAGTAGAAACCAGTTGTTCTTCAATTGGCAGATAGATCGCTTTCTGAGGTTAATAATAATCCCTTTAAAAAAGTCACTAAATCCACGACTGTTTGTGTGGCGCTTCTGTGTGCAATTGGCAGTCGCAAAATACACAAGTCACTCCAATTTACAGTATATTCTGTGAAGCGCTTTGAGACATCTCAACGACAAAAACCTTACTGGCAAATAAGTGGAGTCCTGTAGCTCAGTGGTTAGAGCACTCGCTTTGCGAGTGAGAGACCTGAGTTCAATTCCCGGCAGAGGGCGAAACCTTGGGCAAGTTTCCTTACTCCACACAGAGCCTAATAATAATCCTCCAAAACCAAACACAATAATAAATTGGTCATTTTCAATCCACGACTGTCTGTGGGACATTGCTGTGTGCAATTGGCTGCCGCGTTCGCCCACAAATATACAGTCAATTCACTTTACAGTGTGTTCTGTGAAGCGCTTTGGGACGTCCTCCCGACGTGAAAAGCGCTACATCAAATGCAAGGATTATTATTATTATTATTATTATTATCAATATGCAATTCAAACAAGTCTTAAGGAATGATGTACCCGCTCTGTTCTTCGTTAAGTATTTTTAAATTGTTTTGTTTTAGGCTGGAGGGCAATATGGACAGCTGGCGAGATAATAATAATAATAATAATAATAATAATAGAACTGGAACAAATGTTTAAAAAGTTTTCAGCAATATCCTAATTGTGAAATGACCTGATAAACAAACCTATTTTACTTGTTACTCGTCATAAATATGGCCGAGCGCATAACAATAATAATAATAATAATACACAATAAATAATAATCTTTGCGTTTGTCATAGCGCCTGATCATGTGCTGTGGGACGTCTCGAAGCGCTTCACAGGATATACTGTGAAGTGCAAAACAACGCCCACAAAATAATCCCCAACATCCATTGTGAGGGGTGAGGGAGGGGGTGAGAGGGGGGACTGAGGGGGTGAGGGAGGGGGTGTTGAGGGGGAGGGAGGGGGCGGTGATGAGTTGAGAGGCGGGGCCTGCGGGAGGGGGTGAGGTGAGGGGTGAGGGAGTGTTGAGGGGGTGTTGTTGGGGGGGAGGGGGTGAGGGGGGATGTTTGTCGGTGAGGGAGGGAGTGTTGAGGAGGGGGTGAGGAGGGGGTGTGTTGGGGGGGGAGGGGGTGTGAGGGAGGGGGTGTTGGGGTGAGGGAGGGGGTGTTGGGGAGGGGGTGTGTTGGGGGGGTGTTGTGGGGGGGGAGGGGGTGTGGGGGGGGAGGGGGTGTGTTGGGGTGAGGGAGGGGGTGTTGGGGAGGGGGTGAGGCTGAGGGGTGTTGGGGAGGGGTGAGGGAGGGGGTGTTGAGGAGGGGGTGAGGAGGGGGTGTTGGGGTGAGGGGGGGGTGTTGGGGTGTGTTGGGGGGGGGCGCGGGTCGGTACCTGGGTGTGCGCGGCCCTGTCCCGCTCCGCCGCCGCCGCCATGACCTTTCCCGCTCGCGGCTCGTATTTTCCCGCCAACACTCGGCCCTACGGCGCCTCCCAGAGGACACGAGGCCGGAGAGGCGAACGCGTTCCTCGAAATCCAACCCCCACCACCTCTCTCTCTCTCTCTCTCTCTCCTCAGTACCAACCACTCCCTGTGCCTGTGTGCACCATAACAACAACAACAATAATCCTGGGGAGACTCAGCAGGTCAGGCAGCATCTATGGAGAGAGGGAAAGTGAGTCAGTGTTTCGGGTCCACGACCCTTCGTCCACAACCCGAAACGTTGACTCACTTTATGATAATAACAATAATAATAATAACAACAATAATAATAATAATCATTGCATTTGATACGGCGCCTGATCACGTCTTCGAGACGTCTCAATGGCGCGGGGAGTGTGGCAACAAAATTAAATTCGGATTTTCATGTCAAAAAATGGTTTTCAGATTCTTGGAACCTTTCTGCGGTAAATTCTGACTACAAAGTATTTTATGCACTAAGATTTATCAAACGTTGCACAAAACATTTGAGACATGCTTCGCTCTCTCCATAGATGCTGCCTGACCTGCTGAGTCTTCCCAGCGACGTCTGGTTTTGTTTTCAGATTTCCAGCATCTGCAGTATTTCGCGTTTTGACAACAATAATCATCATCGTCAACAACAACAACAACTTGTATGGCGCCTTTCACATCGGGGAGGCGCTGGACAGTGATAATAATAATCCTCATTGATTCGTAGATGGCACAGCTCAAAAACAGGTCGTTCTGCCCATTGAGTCCTGTCTGGTCCATTCCACACGAGTGCCCAATCCTAGGCTGGGGTTGATCATATTGACCACACAAAGGGTTTCGCCCACAAAATACACAGTCACTACACTTTACAGTGTATCCTGTGAAGCGCTTTGAGATGTCTCGAAGACGTGATAAGGCGCTGCATCAAATGCGAGGATTATTATTATTATTAGGGTTGACCATATTTTGTAAACCAACTCTGGTGCAGATCCTTAACGCCCACTTGAAGAGCCAGGATGGTTTTATCTCATTCGAAGCACAGCACCTTTGATAATGCAGGCTCCTCCAAGAGCTGGTTGGGAATGTTAGCCTAGACTGTGTAAGCCCAACTGTGTCAGAATGGGCTTAAACTCACACCTTCTGACTCAAGACGCAAGAGTGCCAACTGAGTCAGACTAACGCCTAAACTAGCAATGTTGTCCTTCATACTTCAATATATCAGACGTCAAAATATGACACACCAAAGTGCTACAACCTTAGAGAGTTGCAAGGGATGGTGGGTGTAAACCATACATAAGTGTGTGGTGTTTGACTTCCTTTTTGTTTGCAGAAGGTCACAAACAATCTTACCTTTATCAGCAGAGTGCGCGTTTGCAGCTCCCAGAACCGGATACCTTTGTCTAACAGCGCTTAAATCACAATGATCTTGTCAAGCGCGTTGTCTTTGGAGAGAAAACCAATGTTAACAGCTTTCTCGATCTTAATGATATTAGACCATTTTGGAGTAATGTCTGGACTACAGCGATCCAAACACCGATATTTTAAAAGAGAAGTAAGTAATATTTTCTTGGTTGCAATTTTTCTTGCCTTTTTCTGAAATACTCTGAATCATTAGTGTTAATTTTTAGATCAATCTCGATGTCAACAGAAAGAACAAATTGCATTTATATAGGGCTTTTACGTCGGGAGGAGGTTCCAAGGTGCTGGACAGTAAATGGTTTTGCACCTGAGCTGGGAGTTGGAATCAAAGAGGGATGGAAGGCAAAGTGGGGCGGGTAGGGGGGGCGGGCAAGTTGGGAAGATAACCGAAGGTGTGGTCAAAGAGGAAGTTCTTGAGACGGGTTCAATGTTGAAATGTACCAGTGAAAAAAATTCCATCTGACATGCGTTACTGTTCAAAGATCGTTCTACTAATGGTATGGAGCATATAATATTTGGTGGAATTTACTCTATTTGACCTACTAGCTTGGGACAATGGCTTATCTTTAATGCGAATATGGGATCAGACTAATGTAGGAGTCAATAATAATAATCCTTGGATTTAAAATAGCACCTTATCACATCTTCGAGACGTCTCAAAGCGCTTCACAGAATATACTGTGAAGTGAATTGACTATATTTTGTGGGCAAAACTCTGGCTCGATTGAGAGCGCACTTGCCTCCGAATCCGAATGTTGTGGGTTCAAGCCCTATGTCGGTACTTTTGGACACAGTCTACCTGGGCTGATACTGTAATATAGTGCTGGAGGAGCGATTTGTTGTGGGAGGTGTTGTCCTTTGGATGAGATGTTAATCCAAGATCGTGTCTGCCAGTTCAGGTGAACGTAAAAGATCCCAAAAAGAGAAGGGAGTTTCTCCCAGTGTTCTGGCTAACAATGTCCCAAATAAAATTGGTCATTCACGTTATGCTGTTGATGGGATATTACTGTGTTGCCGCGTTTACCTACAGGGTCTACAATTTACAGTGAAACATGTCAAGTACTTTGAGACGGATGTCCTCGTAAAATTGAAAGGCGCTGTATCAAATGAAAAGATTATTATACCCAAGTATCTAAAATAAAACACTAGAAGGATTTTCACCCAGGAAGGAATGAGTTAAGCGACACCGCCTTTTGTTTAACTCTATATTTCTGGTAACGGTCCTTGCATTTGATACAACGCCTTATCACGTCGTCGAGACATTTCAAAGCACCTCACAGGATTTTTATGTAAAGTGTAGCTTATAAGCGATCGTGAGAAGCTAAATTGCCGATAGCAATGTCCCCACAAACAGCCACACATTGAATAATTAATTTTATTTGTGGGGTAATTGCTGGCCAGGACAACTGGGAGAAATCACTTCACTTTGTTTTTCAATAGGGATCTTTACCTTCTACCTGAACAGGCAGATGGTTAGAAATATTAGAGAGACCATTCAACTCAGATGAATAGCATCCCTACCATAAATCTATACAAAGTCACTCCTCATCGTAGGAATTTACATTGTTACTCAATAATCATATGTGGGTTGAGATCAAGATTTGTGCAAAGTATAACTAACGTCATAAAATCCTACGTGCATGCTACGTGGATGCAGGATGTTAGCATGTGCTTAACCTCTTCACTGCGCGAAGCATTTCTGTCCTTTTCACCGAACAGTAGGACCCATGTAAAATGTGATCATTTTCTAGTTCATTGGGAGACAGAGAGAAAGAAAATGAGAGAGAGAGAGAGAGAGAGAGGCAGTCTACTGAGTTGACTTGTAGGCAAAGAAACCACCTTGCCCTCAAGTGTACGATAAGTGTTATCAATGACAAGCTACGTGGTGTTTAGCTGGTTAGACTCCAGCAGTTACCCCAACTCACACACTGGAGGTCCCTCCAAGCCTTGGCTGTTGCCAACCTGCGCCTGATACTTTCCAGGATCAGGTAAGCAGGATGAGTCCCTCCAGGGGAGACAGAGAGAGAGAGAGGGAGAGAGCATTGCATTCCAACAATCTATCTCTGGGATTTCCATGTGTAGGTGGGATGCCTGGAATTCTCAGCTTAGTTCGGAGACTCTTAAGTACTGCGATGGGTTTCTGCATGTGTCAGACCCACAGCGGGGCAAAAAAAATCAAGTGTGAAACACGCTTGAGACCTACACCTTGGAGCTCTATCCAAGTGCTGGATAGAGTTGGATAGAGTTACCCAATCGTAGCATCTCTCCATTTCAAAGCAGCAGCAGCAATAAGGTTGATAAAGGGATGATAAAATGGAGGGCGAGGTCCTCAAATAAAAGTGAATTGTACCCATTGTTTCAAGTGCAGTTTTCCACTGTTATACCAGCGTTGTAAACGATAAGTTGTTAATTGTTCATCTTTCTATTAGCCAATGTAACGGCCAGACGCTAAAAATCATCATAATCCTCGCATTCGATACAGCGCTTGAAAAACGATTCCACGCCCTTCATAGAGTGTTCTGCAAAATGAAGTGACGGAGCCTTTTGTAGGTGAACGTGTGTGTCCTCGAGCAGGCGAAAAGTGTGGTTACTAATAAATGTAGAACAGGTTTTCAATGAACATCGCATAATTTCTTTATCACTCAATCGTGCGTTCCTGAAAAGTTCAACGAAAATTTCAAGTCGGAACTAACTGAGACTGAGCAGAATTAGAGCACGCCTTCGCCTCTAAAGCAGGAGTTTTTCTCCTTGAAGGTTACTTTCTAAATGATTAAAAATAGCGCCATCCATCAATTTTTAAGACAGTTACATTTTTTGACGTTATGGAATGAAAAATACAGAAACTTTTTTGATCTGAACAAGTCACTGGAACACTATATAAAAGAAAGTACAGTAATATTGAAAGCTAATAATCAAAGTCATTTTGAAATTCTGAGTATTCTAAGTGAATATAGTCTATGGTTCATTCAAAGAAATTGCAAATATCAGTTTGAATATCAGATTTTAAAATCTAAACTTGTGCACTTCC
Source organism: Callorhinchus milii (assembly GCF_018977255.1). NCBI lineage: Eukaryota > Metazoa > Chordata > Chondrichthyes > Chimaeriformes > Callorhinchidae > Callorhinchus > Callorhinchus milii. The sequence goes on along the minus strand of NW_024704765.1, from coordinate 9,742,663 downwards.
TGGCTGAAGATAACAGATGCAAAGTTGTCAGTTGCAAATTGTTGTGCAGTAAGTTTAGGAGGGAAGAAAACACACGACCAGACAGACATAAAACGTAATTTTGTTATCCGCTCCTTTTGCTTCTGTGACTGCTAACTTGCTTATACCAAATGTGCAAAATCTGATATTGATTTAGTTGGAGCTGTAAGATGGTTCGCCCACAACCTAACACAGTCAATTCACTTTATAATATATTCTGTGAAGCACTTTGAGATGTCTCAAAGATGTGATATATATCAAATGCGATATATCAAATGCGAGGATTATTATCAGTAGTAGTAGCAGTGACTGCAACTAATGCTCTATGAACGATAGAAGCTTTACTATCCTCTTAAGTCAGTGAAAATAGTAGACCCAAGTGAAAATGCATTAAACAACAGATCCATTTGTCACAGGTTTCCTGTTCTTACCAAAGGCGACAGGTGGGGCTACTATCCCTTTGTTAGAGAAGGGGAAAACCAACTGGTATCATTCATGATCTAGAGACCACTCTCTGGAAAGTCCCATGTGTGCAGACATTGGGGTGAGGCCAAGATTAGGCTTGATTGTGATGCTCTCTCCTCCTCCCAATGATGGAATGGCCCAAACAGGGTGCACTGTTAGAAGATAATGGGTACCGGTAATAGATCTAATGGTTTAGGAAGAGCTTCTTCACGCAGAGGGTGGTAAGAATGAGGAACGCACTGCTCTAAGCTGTGCAAACAGTAGAGGGACCTAGGAACCCTGGAATACAATTCAAGCGCTCTGGGACACTACCCTACGTGGGGGGTGCTATATAAATGCAAGTTGTTGTTTTAAGTCCAGCAAATTGAGCACAGACAGTGTTCAGAACAGCAAGCTCTTGGCCCTTAAGGGATAGAGGATACAGTTCAAGATCCTGGACCTCACCTTCAAAGCCCTCCACGGTCTTGCTCCCCCCCCACCTCTCCGACTTCCTAATTCCCTACCAACCTGTTTGCTCCCTCCGCTCAGCGGGCTCTGGCCTGCTTCACATTCCCACCTCGCTCGCCCCACTATCGGCGAGCGGGCCTTCTCCCATTCTGCCCCCACCCTCTGGAACTCCATCCCGCCTGTCCCTCCATCTCGCCCCCTCCCTCGCCACCTTCAAGACCCACCTCAAGACCCTCCCCTTCGACTGTGCTTTTGCTCTCTCTGCTTCCCCCCTCTCTCACCCCAACCCTCAGCTCGGGTCCATAACTCTGAGTGTCCAGCACCTTGAAACGTCCTGACATGAAAGGCGCTCTACAAATATAATTTTGTTGTTGATGTTGTTAAACTGCGACTCTATTCACCCCACAGTGGGGGAAACCCTATCCCTCTTTTTTTCAATGTTTCCTGTTTGCTCCTAATTTTCATTCAACTGAAGTTATAACTCATGGGGTTTATTTTGTATTATCGTTTTTCAGGTTTCTTCGCAGATACAGTGTGTGATGTGTCTTCCAGGTAATTCACAAATTAAACATTATACTTGTCGGCCGTGTGGGGCAAAACCTTAGGCAAGTTTCCGTACTCCACACGCTTGTTTACCGAGCAGAAAGTGGGAACCCAGTTGTTAGTTGATTGGCAGATCGCTCTCTGGCGATAATAATCCTCAAAAAAAAATTGGGTCACGATTGTTTGTGGGACTTTGCTGTGTGCATTTGGCTTCCTCGTTTCGACCACAAATATACAGCCAATCTGTTATACAGTATATTCTGTCTCAATATACTGTATATGGTTTACCTGAAACTCTTCAGGTCTCTCGAGTCTGTAATGAAAGAATCTGCTATTTGTCCCAAAACGGTAAATTCATCCCAAATCTTTCCTTTATTTTTTCTCGTTTTAAAAAACGTTTAAAGATGGGCAGTGCCACAAACAAGTCTTTGAACGTACAATCAAACGAATGATCTTACTGGATGAAATGGGACATTTCTCCAAAGCCTGTTTTTGAGTGTGAGGGTTTGCCACACAGGCTGTTAATATCAACACCGGTTCTCTTTCTCTAATGGAAGGTGAATACAGGGCACAGCCGTGTTCGGGAGGAAACCAGGGGAAGTGTGAACGTTGTGATCCGGAGACATACACCGAAATGAACAATTCCCTCTCAGAATGTCGCAAGTGCTACGGGCCCTGTGAAGGTAAACGCAAATTAACCCCAAGATAAATCTGTCCACTTAAACATAGGTGAGTCAGCCGGGTTCAGTTCAGTAAGGCTCTCGCCTCTGAGTCAGAAGGCTGTGGGTTCAAACCCCACGTCGGGACTTAAAAACTCATAGCCTTTGTCTGATACTCCAATACAGCGCACAACATTGTTGGAGGTGCCGTCCTTTGGATGTGACATTAAACCGAGGTCCTGTCAGCCTCTTAAATTCTGATCACAATCTTAAATTTGAATACAAAATGTTCTTTTCAGCCTCAACTCCCTAGAACTCCACCGTCTGTCCCTCTGACTTGCTAACCTCGCTCACCTTGTTCAAGGTTCATCTCAAGACCTACCTTTCTCTCTCTGTGTTGCCTAACTCGCCTCTTCCTTAATTGTTTTGACGCAGGTAACATTGTAGAAACCGTTGAATGTACGCCTAAAACAAACAGGAAATGTGAATGTCCTCCCCAATATTACTGTTTGACTGAGGATAAAACCAAGTGTGAAAGGTGTCAGAAGTGTCAGGACAAGAAAAAGCACTTTTCAGGTACAGACAACTTTACTGAAACCTTACTGCCAATTCTGCTCTGCAGAAACTTTTCTATTTAATGCTGCATTCAGCCCCGAAACTCTGGAACACTCTTCCTCTATCCCTTCGCCTTCCTCCTTCCTTTCTCTGGGGCAATATAAGCCCTACATATTCCCTACTGCCAGAGGCCCGCTCACCTCTAACGCAGAAGACTGTGGGTTTTAAGCCCAAATCAGGCTCATAGTCCACACTGATGGGGGGGAGGGGGGGGCATATTATCACAGTGTCCATCTTCAGATGAGATTTTATCTCTTTAATAATAATTAATAATACTTGCATTCGATATAGCACCTTATCCCGTCATTGAGGCGTCTCAAAGCTCTTCACAGGATATACCGTAAAATGTAGTGACTGTATTTTGTGGGCAATATTGTTTGACCTCACTCTTTTCACCATCTTTCATTCCCCACCAACCCCAACCCAGCTCCCACCGTGGCTCTGGTGCTGTGTAGAAATGCTTTGAGACGTCCTAACACGAAAGGCGCTTTGTAAATTATAAACGTAAATTGCACTGTATTGTTTTAGGGCCCGTCAATCTGGTGCAACGTTAAAAGATCCCATGACACCAGTCAAAAAGAGACAGGAGTTTCTCCCAGCCTCCTGGCCAAACATCCTCCCAATAAATAAGTTATTCACTTCATGGCTTTATATGAGATAAATGCAAATTGGTTGCCACATTTGCCAACAAATATATGGTCACTTCCCTTACAGCACAGTTGTCTGTCGAGCACTTCGACTTGTTTGACATCAAATGTTATGTATCACACGCGGGGTTTTTTTTAAAATCACTTTGTTTTTAGAACACCAAAGAATTCATTACAACGAAGCATGCCAGTTATGTCCTTCAGGAACCTTTCAGAACATCACAGGAATAATGCAAAGGTGCCAGCCTCACACCAAGTAAGTACAGCAGTTGATGTGACAACAAAACTCCAATTGGCTGAGTGTCTGACACGTGCGGAAACCCACTGCTGTGTTTAAGTCTCCAAACCAAGCTGAGAATTCCATGTGTCCCACCTACACCTGGAAATCCCAGATTGTTGGACTGGAATGCGCTCTCTCTCTCTCTCTCTCCTTACCTAATTCCAGAAAGTATTAGGCACAGGAATCAGAAACTCCCCGGAGTGCTCTGTTTGGCAATATTGCACTTACAATTGCTTTGTCAAACCAGACTGTCTGTGATGGACTGCGCACTATTTGTTGGCCACCCTTTGAAGTTGTTGTGTTTTCAAAATGTGGGATTAAGTTTACAGTACAAAATTTGTACAACGCCTTTCGCGTTGGAAGGACGTCCCAAGGCGCTGAACAGTGAGGGATTTAGACTTTTTGGACCTGAACCGGAGGGGGCGGGACAGGATCAGGGAGGGTAGGGAGGGTGGCCAAAGGCTCGGTCGAGGAGTGGGGTTATGTGACGCACCTTGGTGTTTGCAAGCTTTGTAAGTTAATTTGTACAAAGGGAATTACAGGTTTCCCTTCAGTATGCAATCAGAAACCAGCACTTCCTCCCCGCCCTAACGCGATTGAGTTCCCAGCTCGGGTGCCCAGTCCGTTTGTGTGAAGGATCTTTGGAACATCCTCCTAGTGTGAGGGGTGAGGGATGTAAACATACATACGCTGTATAAATATAAATTGCCATCACTGTCAGAGCCAGATAATAATCACTAACTCGGACAAGATAACGATCCGATCTCTCGCGAAGAATTAGATTGTTTTACTTACAAATTAAGATCTTAACGCTCAGCCCGAAGAGAAGATTGACTTGACTTTGTGTTCCCATGACAATTGAGTAACTGATAAAATGTTTTGTACAGCTGCACAAATTTGGGGAAGATCCTTCACATCATTGGCAACAGCTCAGCAGACAACCACTGTATCTCTCCATCATCGTCTTCAACACCAACACCTTCCACAAATCAATATCTTCCACCAAGCAGTAGGTTTCAAATGCTCTCAATCTGAGACTTCAGATTCGGACAAACCTTCTCCTCTTTCCATCCGAGAGGCTGTAAAATGCAATACGTGAAACCTATTCCCTCACATGAGGGAGAGGGGAATAGAAGGGTGTGAGAGGGAGTAAGGAATGGGTGGAAACTTGTGTGGAGCATCAACACCAGCAAGGACTGGTCGGGCTGAATGGCCTGTTTCTGTGCTATACATTCTTTGTAAATCTTTGTGAATGTATATATATATATATTTTTTTTAAAAAAACATGCAATCATTTCCCTTTATTTCAGAATCTTTTTCAAGTTTCTACATCATGTGGCCCTTGGTGTTTTTGTTTATGTTATGCATAGTGATACTTATGAAAACAAAATCGTGTCAAATTGTGCGCAAGAAGCAAGGTAAGGAAAAGAGCTTCGCGCCTGTTATGTCCTTTGACAGGATTTTCTGATATTACTTAAATCACTGCTAAATATAGAAGGGAGGGTGGCACAGTTACTTGTGCTTGAGAGTGGACTGTAGGTGGCTCCAACAGAAGGGAAACAGCAATCAGAAATCTTGCCAATGATCACACATTTGTTTGTTGTACTCACGGCAAATATATACGTGCAAGGCGGTGCGTACACCTCAGGCGTGGTCACCTCCTGTCTTTAGGGTGTTGCCGTTGTTCAGTCCATACCTGTGATCCAAGCTGTCAGCTTTCCCCCGCAAAGCATACAGTCAATTGGCTTGACAGTGTATTCTATGAAGCGCTTTGAGACGTCTCGAGGAGGCGATAAGGCACTGTATCGAACGCAAGGACTATTATTAATATTATTATAGCTTGGCTCAGCACTCTCGCCTCCAAGTCAGAGGGTTTGGGTTCGAGCCCCACGCTGAGACATGTGAGTTACTCGTACTTTCAGATGAGGCTTTAATCCAAGGTTCCATCTGCCTGTTCAGTCAGAGTAATGACGACACTTTACAGTGAGGCACTTTGAGATGTTTGACAATGTGATAAGACTCTACATCAAATAGCAAAGTTATATATATATTATTCTTTATCTGTTTTACAGGCCTGGGAGTGCTGGTAAAACTGAAAGTAAGTACTTTATTTAGGTGCTTCTACACACAGATTGGTTTGGTTCCTTCGGCCCAATTGATTTCATCCTTCCAGAATCCCCAGCCTACCCTCTTCCCACTACAGCACCAAATTTAGTAAATAAGTCCCAATATCCTGACTCAACCTGCAATTGTTAATTATTCTCTGGATCAAGAAATGCTTTCCGTTTTTAGTTTGAAAATAAACTTATTTTTTAATTCAAAATAAAGACAAGTTACTATTTTCTAAAATTGTATCGAATGTAGAAAAAAAAGCACTTTGCAAACCTCTTTTGTTTTCTTTTTTTTTTGCTTTTTTGGGGAATTAAAAAAAGTTTATTTGCATATGTGGCACCAAGAGTGACCTGAATACCAACAACAACCCCGGAGTCGAGCAAAGGGAAGGAATGGCAACAGGAGAAGGGCTCCCTTGTGAGGATGAAGGCTTCAGTGATTTGAAACCTCCGCTACCAACTACCAACGAGAGTGAAATCCCGCAGTTTAAAACCGAAATTATAGATATTGAAACAGTCGCAGACTCTGGTGAGTGGAACGCTTCTTTCCACCTTCCAGCCCATCATCATCATCATAATAATCCTTGTATTTGATGCAGCGCTTTATCAGGTCGTTGAGGCACCTCAAAGCGCTTCACAGAACATGTTGGTGACTGGTTATTTTGTGGGAGAAAAGCGGCAGCCAATTGCGCACAGCGGTGTCCGTGGATTCATTTATTTTAAAAATGATTACCTCCGGAAAGCGATCCGCCATTCCACCTCAAAAACCAGGTTCCTACTGACTGCTGAGTGAACAGAGGAGCAAGGAATCTTGCCTAAGGTTTGGCCCCCACCCGGGGATCAAACCGGGGCCCTCTCGCTCGTGAGGCGAGCCCTCCAACCGCTAAGGTACGGGATTCCACCCTCTTGTGCCACCACGGCAAATGACATTTTGCACCGGCCTTTTCACACAACGGAAAGATTCTCCAGGAAGCGCTTTACAGAACGAGATTGACTTAAAATAAAGAGGACCCAACGAGGCAGCTCACAAGAATGGGTTTGGATGAAGAAGGCCATCGGCCCTTCTGATCTCGTCCTTCCCGCACACCCACCCGATCATCTCCCCATCGCTGCATCGAGCCGCTTTTGAAATGAGTCCCAACGTCCTGGCCTAAGCCAACCTTAACTGCCTCAGCTAAAAAAGGCACATTCAGGCTTCCTCCTCCCAGGGCTCGACAACAAATAAACCACAAAAAAGGGCCCAAAGTTTACAATTAAAATCCGCTCACCTCATATCTAAGCCCTGAGATGAATGAATCACTTACCTGCAGAGCTGCCACTGTTGGTGTCTATGGAGTAACCCTTAACTTATTTAAGCAATGCTCCTTCTACCACTAACCTTACCCAGTGTCCTCCAAAGCCTTTCACCCACCAAAACACACAGACACTACACTTTCCAGTACATTGTGTGAAGCGCTTTGAGATGTCTCAACATGATAAGGATCTTCATCAGATGCAAGGATTATTATTATTCTGTGCAACAGTAGCCGACGGAATAGATTTTAATGTAATTTGTTTTGTTCCTGTCTAGTTCACACCAAAAGGAGTATAGAAGAGAACATCCCGTTTCCAGTACAAGAAAATGGCAGGAACTCCAACATCTATTATCCTATAGAAGAACAGGGTCGGAAGCAATATTGCCAGCTAACAATGCTGGACACCAAGTGTGCAACTCAAACACAAAGCCCCTTTCTAAGTGCCAGGAAATACCTTCAAGACCAAAGTCCCCTTAAAAGCCACTTTTTTGCTGTAAAAACTGAAGAATTTGATAATAATCCTTGCATTTGATACTGCGTCATATCACGTCGTTGAGATAACAATAACAACTTGCATTTATATAGCGCCTCTCATACAGGGTAGTTTCCCAAAGCATTTCCCAGAATATACTGCAAAATGAATTGACTGTATATTTTGTGGGCGAAACCTTGATGGTGTCAACGGCAGACAAACTGGACTATTGGGTTATCAGCAAAATCAAACCCGCCTCACATTGAAAAATCAGTATGTAATTGAGCTAAGATATATATATATATATCTGAGGATTATTGGAAGAGTTTGCGTTTTTCAACGCATAAGAAATTCACCATCACACCCTACCTACCCAGCTTTGGGGGGAAACTCAAGTGTGCGTTGACGAAAGACCCATTGGATCTCATCCTTCCAGAATAACCCTTTGCGTTACACCATCTAGTTTCTTAAATGGGTCCGTAGTCCCCGGCCTCAACTACCTTTCCCTGAAAACCCCACGCCAACTTCTGTAGGGAAACCCTCCGTGTACAGAATAACAATCCTCACATTTAGTACAGTGCCTTTTCATGTTGTCAGACGTCTCAAAGTGCTTCACAGGACTTTACTCTGAAGTGTAGTGACTGTGTTTTGTAGGCGAACAAGGGACATAATTTGCACTCAGCAAAACAGCCACAAATTCAATCACCAATTATAATATGGGGGGGGGGGGGTGGGGGGGGGAGCGGGGAAAGAGGATGTGTTGGGCAGATCAGGTTTATCATATGAAGCTTTGCTATGAAAATAAATCACTGCTGTGTTCTATAATATACTCCACCTACTGTTAATAAAAATGTACGTTTAACTTTCATGAAATACCCTCGAATTGGGTGTGGTCTGGAACACGTGGTTTGTGATTTTAAATAAATGATTAATATATTCAACACTTTGCAGAGGATCAGACGACTCTCAAAATGGCTGTCGTGAGCACCCACCTGTTGACCCATTTCCCATCGACACGCAGCAAATGCCTTTGCCGCCCCCGACACCAGATGGCAGTCCAGCCCCGAGTGTCAAACATGGCGCAGTGTTGGATTGCAACCCAGTTACCCCGGTCACTGCTGAAGCTGCACAGCGTCGGGCCAACACTGTGCAGATTCCCCACACAAAAGGGGTCATTCAGGGAAAGGGCGAGTACGTGTGGACTGAAAGGATTGCTCTTTCAAAGAACCGGCACAGACACAATGGCACTTCTGTGTTGTAAACTCCTGTGGGTCTAAGACCCAGAGGCGGTGCACAGGAAAGCACTGAAGTCTGAGCAACGGCTAGTCAAGCTCGGGCTATTCAACCTCGCCAAGAGATGTCTCAGGAGATCTTCTAAAGGTCTAATATATTTTTACATGGGATTGAGAAAATAAATCCAGGACATCCACCAAGGCAGCAGAACAAGAGGGGGACGAGGCTCAGGGTCGCAAAGGGCAATTTCACAACAGTTGCTGGGAAGTATTCTGTACAGTCCTGCAGCTCAGTGGTTAGAGCACTCGCCTCGCGAGCGAGAGGATCTGGGTTCGATTCCCAGCCAGGGCGAAACGTTGGGCAAGTTCCCTCACTACGCACCCCTCTGATTGCCTGGAGGTAAGAGGTAACCCGGTTGTAAGTCAATCGGTGGATCGCTTTTCCAGGGGTAATAATCCTTTCAAAAAATATAATAAATTGGTCCCTCAATCCACGGCTGTTTGTGGGGACGCTGCTGTGCGCAATTGGCTGCCGAGTGAGTTTCGCCCACAAAATACACAGTCAATTCACTTTACAGTATATTCTGTGAAGCGCTTTGAGACGTCTCGAAGACGCGATAAGGCGCTGTATCCCTGGATACCCTTAACCCAACACATATCAACCCACCTCAGTCTTGAAAATTTCAATTGAATGTTCTAATTTATGGCATTTCTTATTGAGATCCTTCATCAGGAACACCGACAGCATTCCCCGTTGACATCCTCTTCTGCAGCACGGCATCGATTTGCCTCGTGCAAATGGTGGTTTGTGCACAACGCACAGTCACTCCACTTCACAATAGGATCAAAGTAAAAAGGCAGCAGGGAGGTGGGGCAGATTAGGCGGTCACAATTTTAAGATACTTTATTATAAGCTAAAAGTCAAGTGGCATCACAAAAAAAAGAGACTTCAAATACCATGAACCGTTGCACCTTAAAATGCCTTTGGAAAACACGCTGGTGATTTGCACCTTAGTGGCACCCAGACAGGGAGGAAATCCTCTATATAATCTACAGTACATTTAAGTTATCAATACTACAGCTCGCTCGTCTTAAATAGCCACAAAATGCGGAATGTTACTTTAGGAAGATATTTTTACGTGTGGCCCGCCTCTCAAGCATTGTACGTGGACGAGGAGACATTGCCTCCGTGACCGGTCCAGTTGGTGTGGATGAAGGTTCCCGGTTTGGAAAGGAGTTCGTAGGTGTGGGCTCCAAAGTAATCCCTTTGTGCCTGAGCGAGAGATACAGAGACAGACAGAGAGAGAGAGAGAGGAAGGAACAAAGAATCATCATAAATTAATCCGTATAATAATAATAATACTTTCATCACACATTCGAGAAGTCTCAAACTTCAGTGCAAAGTATAGCGAAGGAAGGAAGAATAGAGAGAGAGAGAGAGAGAGAGAGAGAGAGACAGACAGTTCAAAGTCCTGGAGTGGGGTTTGAACCCCAAAAGCTTCTGACTCCCGAGATGAGAGTCACCGACCGACAAAAACAGGTAGTGTTTTTAATCGGGTCCCCGAGACGCCCGAAAGCGTTCAGACCAAAGAAGAAAGAAATGGAGGAAGAGGGGGGAAACTAAAACCGCTGAGGGACGGAAGGAGGTGGTGCTGTTTACCTGGAGAAGGTTCGCTGGCATCATCTCATGCCTGTAGCCGTCATAGAAGGCGAGAGCGGTACTGAAGCATGGCATGGGGATGCCCAACTGGACACCGGTACTGACCACATGACGCCAGGACTTCTGCAGATACAAGAGTCACGGTGAGGCACTGGCTACGTGCGGCTTTGTTACGGGGCCCGTTTAAGGCCCATCTCAAGACCCTCCCCCCCCCCTCCCCACCGGCTCGGGTCTAAATCCCCGACTGTCCAGCACTTTGGGACATCCTCCCAACTGCGTAAATGTGATTTGTCCACGTGGTTACTGTACCTGACAATCCTGGACAGCCTTTTTGAAGAAGTCGTTCAACAGCAGGTTCTGTAGCTTGGGATTTGTTTCAAAGGCTTCTTTGATTTTTCCCAGAAACACGCTGTGTGCAGAGAAGGCACCGGTTACAAACCTTTCACTGGCCGCCCGCAGAATACACAGTCACTCCACTTCACAATATATTCCGCGAGACCTCTCAACGACGTGAGAAAATGCTAGACCAAATGCATGGTTAATTATATTATATAGTATTATTAGATAAAGCAAATAACCGGTTACAAAGCCAGCAAAAAAAACAGCGTCAGAGAGCAACCCCTCCTTTCCATATGCCATAAGGACCCAGCTTGCCAGGCAGCAGCTTTACTGATATATACAGGAGCCAAAGCCAGAGATCCTGACCTGGCTTCATTGAGTTTAGGGACACAGGAACAGGATTAGGCCATTCAGCCCCTCGAGCCTGTTTCTCCGTTCTATTAGCTCAAGGCTGATCTGTACCTCAACTCCAAATACCCGTCTTTTTTTTTTTAATTATATTTTTTTTAATGAATTAGTAATAGATTTTTATTGAGCTGAGTGCGTGCGAAGGGAAGCGGGAGGAAGGCTGGGAGTAGGATTCATCTGATGAGGAAATTCCTATCTGCAAAATCTGCATTTTAAGCTTCAGACCAAAGAGAATTCCTTACCTCCTGATAATGCAGCCTCCTCTCCACATCAGAGCAATTCCACCATAATTCAGAGACCAGCTGAACTCTTTCGCTGCCTGCCTAAGCAGCATAAATCCCTGGGCGTAGGAGATAATCTTCGAGGCGTAGAGAGCCTGTGGACCACAAAAGGTAAGCCACTCACATGTTAGAACGTTAACCAGTTACTACACTTCACAGTAAAATCCTGTCAAAGGCTTTGAGATGTCTTGACAACGTGGTAAGGCACGACAACAACTTACGTTTCCGCGAGAGAGAAGGGGACGTAACCAAAGGCGCAGTCGACGACGAAGGTTTTCGGGTAGGATTTAAAGACAGATAAGGGGGGGGGGTGGGTGGAGGGTTGGCACAGAGGAGCTGAGGGCGTTATAATCAAACACAAGGAATATTATTGTGCTCAATTAGCTGTCCCGTATCTCCCACAAAATATCTCAACAGTATGATAAGGCGCTATATCAAATGCAAGGATTATAACTATTAATATGCAAGTCTTCTCGCCGATATTTAGTCCAAGCGCCAAAGCTCCTACCTTACGGATATCTTCCAGGAAAGCCTTACGATCCCCGGTGAATTTGGAGTCTTCGGGTCCCGATAACTGCTTGCTTGCGAGTAACCGTTCCTCTTTGAGCGAGGACAAGCACCTGGCAAACACAGCCTCTCCTGAAACACACCAACAAGGAACGAGATCAGGCCAGGGGCAAAGTCACCGCCAACTAACTCTTAACAGTCTAACACTAAGAAACTAACAGCAAAGAACACTCACTTACCTGCCAAAGGGGAAAATCACTTTGCTCAGTGTATAGGAGGCACAACAACAACAAATGACACTATCACAGCTCCTTTCACGTCGGGAGGAGGTCCCAAGGCGCTGGGATCAGGAGGGGTGGAGGGCGGGGAGGGTAGGGGTAAGAGGGTGACCGAAGGCGCGGTCGAAGAGGAAAGTCTTGAGAGTCGAGGGGACTCTGGGACGGAGTTCCAAAGGGATCGGAGCAAATCACACTAAATCCCTCGAAGCGCTTTGGGATGTGAAAGGTGCAAAGGCCGAACATTAGGATCATTAATTATTATTAACAATAATACGCTCCAAGTTGCCCAGAGTTGCTGCCAAAAATATACGGTCGGTTCACTTTAAGGTATATTCCGTGAAGCGCTTTGAGGCGTCTCGAAGATGTGATAAGGCGCTGTATCAAATGCAGGGAATATTATTATATGTTGTTATTACCTATCAGTGTGACTGGCATGCCGTACTCCAGGGAGGAAATGGCTGTCCATTTCCCCGTTCCCTTCTGCCCGGCCGAATCCTTGATCTGAGGCAGCAGGTATTTGCCGGATTCATCCCGGAATTTCAGGATGTCCGCCGTGATTTCGATCAGGAACGAGTCCAGCTCGGTCTTATTCCACTCCTTAAAGACCTGGAGGTGAAATAAAAGGAGGTATGGGTGAACTTGTGTGTGTGTGTGTGTGTGTGTGTATCTGCACGCGTGGGTTTGTGTACACGTGTGTTTGTGTGGATGTGCGCACAACTTTGCATAGTTTAACTTCGCCACTAAGAAGCTGAGCAGCTCGTTATACCCACGACCACGATCCAACAGAGAATCACTCGGATCATAAAGGGACGAGCCTCTCGTTGTGCAATGAGACTTGATGGTAAATGGGGGCTTTTGGGGAGGAGGGAACAGGGTTTAAATGGCGGATGTGAAAAACTATGAAACTTTTGACAAAGGAAATTAAGAGACATTTCAACTGTTCAACTTAGTAACAAGAGGCCACGAACAACAACAACTTGCGTTTATATAAATCCCTTCGTGCGGGCTAGTGTCTCCGCAGGCTTAAACCCGGGATTATCAACTCAAATCAGTGGCTGCGCCTTCAGCCACTACCCCCCGGAACCCTTCCTCTATCCCTCCGCCTTGCACCCTCCTTTCCCATATTCAGATCGCTCCTGAAAATCTTCCTCTTCGACCGTAACTACGGTCACCTCCCCCCGCCCCCCCCCTCCACCCACCCCACACCCCCACCACCGGCTCGACATCGTGCTCCCCCAACCATCAAGCGCTCTGGGACGCCGCCCTGTGTGAGGGGCGCTGTGTGAGAGCAAGTCGTCGATAGGGGCACCTGGAGATGCTGACAGCCGAACAGTTCGATCCTGGGCTGTAAAGTACTGGGATTCTACACACGTGTATCTACAGAGGGTCCGGGGGGTGGGGGTGGGGGGTAGGGGTTGGGAGAGGGGGCACTCACATCCGCCATCTCGTCGTGTTCCATGTTGAGGACATCCTTCATCAGGTGGTAAGCTTCGCAGATCAGCTGCATGTCTCCGTACTCAATGCCGTTGTGTACCATCTTCACAAAGTGGCCGGCTCCTTCATCGCCCACCTTTTGAAAGAGAGAAGCCGTCAGCTCGACCCCCTGCCAACCAAACCTGCTTCACCTCGAAACCGATCTGCGGAAACACTGTTACAGCGAGCGAAACCTTAGGCAAGTTTCCTCACTCCACCCACACGCCTGGGTTTACGTACGTAGGAACCCGGTTGTTAGTCAACTGGTGGATCGCTTTCTGGGGGTAAGAATCCCTTCCAAAAAAAGGTCACTTAATCCAACATGAACCTGCGTGAACACGATCCAACATCAGCTCCAGCTGGTTCCGCGTGAAGGATTTTTTTTGGGCCTCTGCCCGTCAAGAGGCTCAGCGCCTTTCTCATCGCAGGAGTTGAGAGGAAAAGAATTTCTTGTCCACTCACCCAGTCGCAGCACGGCTCGCCGCTTCCAACCTTGGCTGCGATGCTCTGGAAGATGTCCTTGATGTGAGGCCTGTGGGAGTCAGGGACACGATAAAGAGAAGAAAATGGTCGCGTTCAGTCACGACGCATTGACCCACACAAGGTTACGCTGGGTTTCTCACTGTGTTGCTTCCAGACAACTGGCAGCAGCAGCCACTTCAGATCTATAAACGCAGCTGGCTATTGACGAACCTTGCATTGCACCCATAAGACGTACAACAACCAAGACGTAAATGGCGGCGAGAAGAAGTTGTGTTTATCCCACGCTCCTTCACGCGGAGCAGCGTCTCGGAGCGCTTAAGACCCGGGGACGCAGCAAAGCAGCGGGAAATCGTTTCAAACGAGGTTCCGTCCCACACACGTACCAGGCCTCTTTGTCGCCTCCGGGCATCAGTGAGGGTCCGTACCGGGCTCCGTCCTCTCCTCCGCTCACCCCGCTACCCACAAACAGCAAGCCTTTGCTTTTCAGCTCCGCACACCTCCTCTAGGGTTCAGAACGAACGATACCAGGGTAACAACGAGTCGCATTTATACAGCACCCTTCACGTGGGGGGAGGGGGGCGGGGGCGGAGGGTCCCGGAGCGAGTCTGATAACGTCAGTGGGCGCTGTTACTAAACTTCGTTACTATTAATGCGATTTCCTGATTTAAGTTGATTTCATGCGTTTCAAAGCAGCAAAAACTACACGAATAACAAGAAGAGACTGTTCGATCCACCAGTCGTGTAGGTACAGTACTGCTTTCCAGTAAAACTACCCATAATGTTAGTAAGCAGTTAACCCTTAGCGTCCTGGCACCCGTTACAAAATAAAATAATAATAATAAATAGTTTGGGGACATGACAGGTGCAAGCGACTGCCCGGAGGGTTGGACCTTGTTCTTTTTCGTTCAGCGATTCTCATGCGCTTTTTATGGCTGAAAGGTCTTCGCGATAGGGACAGGAGAGCCCACACTCACCGTCGTGTCTCGATATTCCGAGTTCCCACCGTCAATAATAATGTCGCCTTTGCTCAACAGCGGAGTCTGAACAACAACAACAGAAAACAATGTCACCGGCGCAGCTGTGGTCGGTCAGTCAGGTCAGTGCTGACTTATACAGATCAGACTTATGTTTTGCTGTATTGCATTAAAATATCTGTCACAGTCGAATAAACTGGGGGAACAGCTGGAATGGGCTAAATAGCTTCTGCTCTACCCTGAGATCTGTGTCTGCAGTAAACAGAATGATAACACATTGGAACATGGACACTGGTTTGAGCACCACTGTTCCTGCTCCATTGCCCCACGGCCCAACCTCGTGCCTCTTGGTGGTATGATGGCAGTGTTCCCGCCCACCCGTCTATAGCGATATTAAACCCTTCTCCCTGTTCAGGTGGATCTTAAAAGATCTCTATAGCACTGGTCGAAAAGAGAAGGGAGCTTCTCTCCCTCTCCAACAATTAAAATTGGTCGCTCGCTTCATGGCTGTTTGTGGGACATTCCTGGGCGTGAACCGGCTGCCACATTTGCCCTACAGGTACACGGTCACTACACTACAGAGGGCATCAGCTGAAGTGCTTTGAGACCCAATTAAAACTGGTCGCTGGCTCCACGGCCTCTGTAGGACACTGCTGTGCGCTATCGGCTGCTGTGTTGGCCCCCAAAATACACAGTCGCTCCGTCCCCACATACCAGCTTGTTGATGAAGTCGTCCACAGCCTGCCCCGCCTTGACCAGCAGCACGATACGTCGAGGCTTCTTCAGCTTACACACCATCTCCTCCAGGGAGTGCGCGCCAATCACCTTGGTGCCTTTGGCTTCGTTCTGCAGGAAACTGTCTACTTTGGAGACCGTCCTGTTGTAGGCACAGACCTGCAGAGCAGAGAGCGAACACAGGTTATGGCATGATGTGAGCAGCCCCCACCCTCTCCCTGTAATAATAATAATAATCCCTCTCCCCCACAAAGATTAATATTCTGAGGTCACTTCTGCATATAGATTTGATATCGAACCGATTCTTCGCTTACATATGGGCTATGGGATAAGACACTTGCAGTCACTTCCCAGCACATCATTGAAGTGAACTAGGGAATGGATTCGGAGGCATTAATGTCCGCCTTCCACCCACCCCACCCCCCCACACACACACACCTCCACCCCCCCCCACACACACACACACCTCCACCCCCCCCACTCCCACACACACTTCCCCCAGTTTCTACACTTACCACAAAGCCATGGTCGTTCATGTTCAGAATCAGGTTCTGGCCCATCACGGCCAAACCGATGAGAGCAATATCCGCTCTGTCGGGACAAACAGAATTCCCGGAGTTTAGTAATAATTTGCTGCATTTGAGAATCCCTGTATTTGATGCAGCACCTGGTCACATTGCTGAGACGTCTCAAAGCGCTTCACGGAAAATATTCTGAAGTGGAGTGACTGTGTCTTTTGCGGGTGAAACGCGGCGGCAAATTGTGCACAGCAGTGCCTCCGCCTACAAACAGTCGTGGATTGAGTGACCAAATTATTATTATTGTTTTGAAGGGAATATTATACCCCGGAAAGCAATCCGCCAATCGACTAAGAACCGGGTTCCTACTCACTGCTGAGTAAATAGAGGCGCGTGGAACAAGGAAAGTTGCCCAATGTTTGGCCCCGCCCGTAACTGGATCATTTATCAGTCCACTCCCTCACGCAAAAATGATTATTATAATAATAATCTTTACACTCGATACACATCGGAAGGACGTCTCAAATCAACAGAAATCTGCTTCCAAATTAAAACGAATCGAGTGTGAGTTGAGGTAGAGATCAGCCAATGATTTAATACGAGCGCAGAACAGGCTTGAAGGGCTGAATGGCCTCCCCCCCGTTGCCATGTTCCCAAACAGTGATCTCGCTAAAAAAAATTCTACGCAATCTGGAACCTTAAGACGGTTTTAAGGTGAAGGTCACCAGGAACGTTGGGGACAATGTTATCAGTTTAAACTTTACGCAATCCCTCACTTCCCCAAAGCTCAGTTCCAGTTTCACAACCCTCTGACGTAATACTTCAATTAGGGGCAGAGAGACGGGATTCTGAACTTGTGTGGCAACAGCACATCGTGTTACAACCCCAACGTTTCCCAACGCCGCCCCTCCTTCTGCAACAAGGAACTCGTCTTCCAAGAAGATTGCTGCCACAAAACAAGGCAGAAATACAGCACATACAATAATAATAATAATAATAATAATCCTTGCATTTGATACAGCGCTTTTCACGTCGGGAGGACGTCCCAAAGCGCTTCACAGAACACACTGTAAAGTGAGTTGACTGTATATTTCTCAGTCTACAGCTGTTTGCGGGGACGCTGCTGCTGCGCGCAATTGGCCGCTGCGTTCCGCCCCTAAAATATACAGTCAATTCACTTCACGGTTTATTCTGTGAAGCGCTTTTGGGACGTCTCAAAAAAAATGCATTATTATTAGTAATTAAAAATAAAAAAAGTGTGTGTGTGTGTGTGTGTGTGTGTGTGTGTGTGGGGGACAAATTTAACAGCAGATTATAATCTTCCCCTTCAACATGACATTCCCCCCCACACACACACCCCCACACACACACACCCCCCCACACACACACACACACACACACACCCCACACACCCCCACACACACCCCACACACACCCCCACACACACACCCCCCACACACACCCCACACACACCCCCACACACACACCCCCACACACACACACCCCCACACACACCACACACACACCCCACACACACACACCCCCCACACACACACCCCACACACACACCCCCACACACCACCACCCCCACACACACACCCCCACACACACCACACACACACCCCCACACACACACCCCCCACACACACACCACACACACCCCACACACACACCCCCACACACACACCCCCCCACACACCCCCCACACACCCCTCCCACACACACCCCCACACACACACCCCCACACACACACCCCCACACACACACACACACACACCACACACACCTCCACACACACACCCCCACACAACACCCCCCCACACACCCCCACACCCCCCCCACACACACCCACACACACACACCCACACACACACACCCCCCCCACACACACACACCCCCACACACACACCCCACACACACACCCCCACACACACACCCCCACACACACCCCCCACACACACACCCCCACACACACCCCCACACACACACCCCACACACCCCCACACACACACCCCACACACCCCCCACACACACACCCACACACCCCCACACACACACCCCCACACACACCCCACACACACCCCCACACACACACCCACACACCCCCACACACACACCCCCACACACCCCCACACACACCCCCACACACACACCCACACACCCCCACACACACACCCCCACACACCCCCACACACACACCCCACACCCCCCACACACCCACACACACCCCACACACCGCCCCCCCCCCCACACACACACCCCCACACACACCCCACACACACACCCCCACACACACACCCCCACACACACACCCCCACACACACCCCCACACACACACCCACACACCCCCCACACACACACCCCACACACCCCCACACACACACCCACACACCCCCACACACACACCCCCACACACCCCCACACACACCCCCACACACACACCCACACACCCCCCCACACACCCCCACACACCCCCCCACACACCCCCCCACACACACCCACACACACACACCCCCCCCCACACACACACACCCCCACACACACACCCCCACACACCCCCACACACACCCCCACTCCCCCCCACAGGAAGCACTCACTTGGCCATCGCCGCTCTCTCACTCCGCACTCGGACACAGAGGCACTGCTCTGTGACTGCGCGTCAGTCCCAGACACAGGCCCCGCCCCCCCTCTCGCCGCCGATTGGCTGCTCCTCCGCCGGGAACCCCTTCCGGGTCGCCTCCCATTGGCCGCCGCCGCTGCCACTCAGTCCGTCAGCCGAGCGGCGCGGGGGCCCCAGGGCCGGCGATCGATCGTCGATGGCTCGAGCGGAGGGATTGGCTGATGGGAATGGAAGATCGGGGGGAGGGGCCGCTCGGTGCTCGTGTGCTTCTCCCTGAGGCTCATTTCTGTGGAGTCAATGTGACTCAACATTAGTGTGTGGGGGGGAGTGGTGTGTGGGGGAGGGGGGTGGGGGGGGGAGGTGGGTGGGGGGAGGGGCGTGTGGGGGGGAGGTGTGTGGGGGGGGTGTGGGGGGAGGGGCGTGTGGGGGGGGAGGGGGGGAGGGGGGGAGTGGGCGTGTGTGGGGGGGAGGGGGCGTGTGGGGGGTGGGGGGGGGGGAGGGTGTGTGTGTGGGGGAGGGGGTGTGTGGGGGGAGGGGGTGTGTGGGGTGTGGGGGGGAGGGGGTGTGTGGGGGGAGGGGTGTGTGGGGGGGGGGGAGGGGGTGTGTGGGGGGGGAGGGGGTGTGTGGGGGGAGGGGGGGGTGAGGGGGGGTGTGGGGGGTGAGGGGTGTGTGGGGGGAGGGGGTGTGTGGGGGGAGGGGGTGTGTGGGGGGAGGGGGGGGTGAGGGGTGTGTGGGGGGAGGGGGTGTGTGGGGGTGAGGGGTGTGTGGGGGGAGGGGGTATGTGGGGGGAGGGGGGTGTGTGGGGGGGGGAGGGGGTGTGTGGGGGGAGGGGGGTGTGGGGGGGAGGGGAGGGGGTAATTGGGGTTGTGACCTGTGCACCACCAGCCCCCAACACCCAACCGCAACCCCAACATCAACCCCCAACCCAATACCCAACCTCCGCCCTCCCTCCTCCACCCCCTCCTGACCCCAACCCCCCGAGGCTCGGGTCCGAATCCCTCGACTGTCCAGCGCCTCGGGACGTCCTCCGGCCGTGAGAGAGGCGCAGACGCTGCGTGAAGGCAGTCTCTGTTGCGGGTGTTCATGACGATCGAATGGGTCGCCGCGTTTTTCCAGTAACCTTTCTCTGTGGGGTCTCACTTTGTAAAGCGCTTTGTGAGGTTTCTCCTCGTGTCCAGGACAACAATTCCTACCCCCCCCCAACCCCCAACCTCCCCCCCCACTCCACTTAATAATAATAATAATAATAATCCTTGCATTTGATATAGCGCTTTTCACGTCGGGAGGACGTCCCAAAGCGCTTCACAGAACACACTGTAAAGTGAATTGACTGTATATTTGTGGGCGAACGCGGCAGCCAATTGCGCACAGCAATGTCCCACAAACAGTCGTAGATTGAAAATGACCAATTTATTATTGTTTTGGTTTTGGAGGGATTATTATTAGGCTCTGTGTGGAGTAAGGAAACTTGCCCAAGGTTTGGCCCTCTGCCTGGAATTGAACTCAGGTCTCTCACTCGCAAAGCGAGTGCTCTAACCACTGAGCCACAGGACTCCACTTCACTCATTCACTTCTTGGCTTTTTGCGGGTTGACGGTGCGTGCAAATCGGCTGCTGCGTCCGCCTTATACCCTTCACGGCCGGTCACCTGTGCGGCGCCTTCGAGATGTTTGACCTCTTACGGACGCAAAAGTACAGGCGGAGGTTATCTCTTAACCTTCGTCAAAAATGTTTTGTTTTATTACGTTATTTTTCGCGCGGGCCCCGTTTGCTGTTTGCGCTCTCAGTTCTTTTCGTGTGCGCGAAATGTGTGTTCGGTTCTTCCTTTAGTTTTAACGCACACAAGAAATGTGAGGCATTTGTGCAATGTCATGTCCTGTTCAGCCACTCCCTTGAGGTTTAGACCATAATCCGCCGACACTTTCATCTTCTCTTGTCCACCCCTCCCGTGAAACGGGTGCGGGTCAATGGAACGCAATTTTAAAAACCCGTTTTATTTATTTTTTAAAAAAAAACACGCCAAAATAATTGCAGTTTTAGTGTGCAGACTTGGTTTTGATTTACTCGTTTGCTTCGGATCCCGGAGGCACGGAATCCTCGGTTCGGTTTTTAAAGCAAAGTGATGGATAAGCCGTATGTGTCGAAAAAAACAACTTACAAATCGAGGCTGAACTTAAGAATTGTCCACAATTCCGGGCGATCTTTTAACTTCTGAAACAAAAACTGCCTTTGTTTATTCAGCAACCGAACAAAGGAGCGCCCGAGGTTTTTTTTTCCTGAAGTGTTTGGCAACAACAAGGAACTTCTTTAAAGACGCGTCCATACGATTGTATTCTGCAGAGCATCAAGATTATTTGTTGCTGATGAAAAAAGG
Organism: Callorhinchus milii; assembly: GCF_018977255.1. Lineage (NCBI taxonomy): Eukaryota > Metazoa > Chordata > Chondrichthyes > Chimaeriformes > Callorhinchidae > Callorhinchus > Callorhinchus milii. Next base: position 9,721,230 of record NW_024704765.1, on the reverse strand, counting down.
TCAGATAAAATAGCTCTAAGTGCCTGCGTTATGTGATTAAGTATAAAAAAAAACACATATATTCTGCTTATGCTCTGGTTGTACCTTTATTGTTACCTTTCACTAAACGATTGAGTGGTGCAGATTACCATACACAGAATTAGATATCTGCATGACACGTAATATGCTATACAGCACATGGATTATAATTAGTACAAATACATGAAATATTTACATTTTTTTGTTACGTCATTGATACCTCAAGCTCGGTTGGTACAACATATATTTACAAAACATAAAGACGATGGAAATAAAGCCACCCTGATGAAATATAATAAATATACAGTGTTGACGCTCTCCTCCGAAGGGACTGGATGTTGGTAGGAAGCACGCAAAGAAATGGACAACAAGTCCAACTAAAAGTAACCTTGGACAATAATAGATTGTGGGTCACCAGCCACAACAGGCAAAAAAAATAAAGATTAAAATGAATTATAAACGTGCAGGTAACTTTCTGATTACCAGAACATCCAATAAATGTATTCAGAGCTACTATGGTATCATTTCCTTCACTGGTGATGTCCTATTTGCTTTCCTTTTTTGAAGAGAGACGGTATAATTTGCCAGTGGATACAGGCTGAATTTCATGTTTATTTTAAGCAAACAAACCTATAAACAAAACAACTAATCTTTGTACCTTTCCCCTAAATACAGTATTAGATCTTGAATTTTTAATCTGCTTCTAAATATTGAAAATGTCTCAAAAAAACGCTTCACGTGTGATGTGACCCGGGAGTGGGGGAAGTGGGGGATCGAAGAAGACTCTAAAATGGATAATTGGAGACGGACTCCAAAGTCTGTACAGATTATGGCTTTCACGTTTTGGGTCGGTCTAACTGATGGCTCGTCTGAAGATCTAATAAAGAAGTATGAGAATGTTGCACGATTTATAACTTAACATTTTACATCTTTGTGAAGACCCTTCAACAGTAATACAGACTCTCTTCAAAAGTGATTTGTGCCTTTCGGACGCGAGACACAAAATGTACTGGGCCAAAGGGTTTACCCGCTGAGACAAGGACACAATTACCCGAGGACGGACTTTCAATCCCTTTTTCACGACTCCTTCGTTGTAAACGTGTGCCACTTCCTGGAAACAATTCGTACGAACGGTGCACTTGGTGGGCACTCCCTAACCAGCAACTGCGCTCTTCATGGAATCTCGTGATGAGGAGGGAGAGGGGGAAAACAAACACAGGCTTTGTGGCGATAAGATGTTTAACTCACCCACACCTTCCAACCTCTCAGCAGAAACTGGATTTACAATTGGATGAAACACCGGCCACGAAATGATGGCAATGTAAACAGCCGTAGATTCATAAAACACAATGTACACTCCACCTCCCTGATTCATCATCATATGATAATCCTCGCGTTTGACACAGCGCCTTATCCCGTCTCCCAAGCGCTTCACAGAACATACTGTAAAATATACCGACTGTGTATTTTGTGGGCGAAAGGCGGCAGCCAATCGCGCACGGCAGCGTCCCACAAACAGTCGTGGGTTGAGTGACCAAATTATTATTATCATTATACTTTTTAAACGTTAGTCCTGGTATTAAAATGCGGGACACTACTTCTGTAGCTGCAAAGCAGCACAGCATTAAGACGTGCAAGTTTTTTGAGGTTACTCCCTCAGTAAGAGCTATATCCCATCTCTACCGGTTCGATGCACTCCACTACAGCCGAATAACCGTATCCATTATGATCACTAGCGTCCGGGTCAACATATGTGTAATTGGAAACGGGCAGCACTTAGTTTGTGGGAATGAACAAGCTATTTTGTTTAAGACTGTGGATATCAGCTGAGCAATCTGTTGGAAGCAGAACCTGAAGTTTCCTTCCTTTAAAGCGTCCGTGATCTGGAGCTGATATGATCCGGGATGTGCTCTGCAGGCTGGCTAACCTCAGGCACATCGAACACTCATTGCTTCTCCTGGGAACCCCTCTTGTTCAAAGGTTAAGCTCAGCTGTTGCTGTGCGAGGGTTTAATAATAATAATAATCGAATTTGAGGTAGCGCTTTATCACGTCTTCGAGACGTCTCAAAGCGCTTCACAGAATATAATGTAAAATGAATTGACTGTATATGTGTGGGCGAAAGGCGGCAGCCAATTGAGCACAGCCAAAGTCTTTAAATAAATTTGGTCTTAATCTGCAAGTCGATTTTCTAGTTCCCTCCCCACCCTCCCCTCAAAAGAAAATGTGGAAAATTATTAACCATATTCAGACTGCCTTCCAAAATGACGCAGTCTTACTTTTACTTAAAAAAAAACTATTCTTAAGCCTAAGAATACGAGAAATTTCAGTCTCTTGGGTTAGGTATAACGATAAAAGTACCATAACTTACTTGAATAAGCATTCTGCCCCCAACGTGACACAGTGGTTGTAAAAGGAATGGGCAGCTGCCATCAACCGCACCAGTAAAATTTGGCAACCGTTACAGTTTTACCTGATCTCGGCTTCGACCCTCAACCCCTCCATCCCTTCTGTGGGCTGATCTGCAGGTTTGCTGGCCTCAGTCATGCCCTTCCGCTCTGTTTTCGAGTCACTTTCCGAGTGATCCATCTGTTCGAATTAGCTTTCTTTAAATTAGTTTAAGAATGCACAGAATCAGTATAGCATGTTCATTCACACAGGGCGGTACTGCCTGAAAGGGTCCCAATTTTTTTGTTGTTCTCCTGCCAAGTTCGGCATCCTCTCCTAAGAAGGCGCTCGCCTACTTTTGTTTGCGTTCGTTGGGAACATATACGCGGGCAGTGTCTCCTCTGCCAAGCTTTCCCACTGCTTGTCCAGCCTTCCAGTTAGCGCTTTGGCTTGCTGGGTTTACAGGAGCTGAATGGGAGGATTCCCTGCCCCCAAGGATTGGTCTGTCCTTCCAGGTCCTGCCAATGAGCCAGGCCGGGCTGTGCTGTCATCAGCAGTGCCCAGGAATACTGCGGACCTGCCTGGCTCAGGAACCAGACTAGAGACCGTCACAGAGGGTCAGCTCGATTACGATATTCCATTGCCAAACAGATGGAGGAGCAGATGGAGGAGCACAGATCTCACGCCCACACGTTCACGGATCCCCTACGAACCTCATGATGTTTTGCAATGAGGGAATGTGCTGTTTATTGATTTCACGCCTTTACAAGAACTGAAAAAGCTTGTGAATCACATCCAGTTTAACCGTCGGGGCAATAGTTCTGGGGTACACCTCAGGTGTAGGAATGCAGGTCTGAGAATGCGTTCACAGGTAAAGTGCAAGTTTCCTCCCCACTCTTAGTACATGGATATACTATATACACATTGTGTTTACAGCCAGATTAACTGCACTCACTGTCTCATTTATAAATAGATAGGATGGCCTTGTTGGCTAAGGTCACATAGATTTTCCAAGCAGGAGGTTTGTTAAAATTATAAATCCAGTGTTTCCGACCAGCTTATTGTTGTTCAAAGGGAGATTTTACCCCCTCCTCCCAACCCTCACCCCGTACCTCCCTCCCCTTTCACACCACCTCATTCCCTCCCTCAGCGATAAAACTCTGTAAACTGCACACTGAAAACAATCACCACCAGTGAAATTCTGAAGTTTGAGGCAGCTTTCACACACACACACACACACATCTTCATGACACCAGTATTAGATAACCCAAACGTTAACTTGGGTAAATGTTCCTCGATCAATTAGTGCATTCGTTAATGCTTGAACTATCCCGATCGATCGATTCCCTTCCATAAACAGTGCTCATTAGCACTTAAAGCAGCTTGAAGTCCTGTATAGTGCACAAAGCACAAGCATATCCCAGTTCCCCTGTGATCGAGCTTGGCTTACTCACACTGTGGTGGTCATCAGTCATTGATTATTAAAAAAAAGTGCATATATGCTGTACTGTAAATTAAAAAAAAAAATTGGACAATGTTAATCCGTGTGCGATGCCTCGCTGAGTGCTGTTACCCTCAGTTGTACAGGGTGTCTGTCCACAAAGTCCTGTTACTCCCCCGTTACAAAAGAGCGATCCGAGACTACGAAAACAAGCCGTCCGAAACACATTTCGCCTCGTCACTCGTTACACTGCACCGGTTAGACACTGCACAGTAAAGAAAAGCAAATCTCCACGGAAAAAAACAAACCCAAAAGGTTAGGCCAATTACCAGAAAGTACTGTTAACGGATTAAATGTTTCTTATGCGGTCGCTAAGTACTTCATCGATGACATCCCCTCCCAAACGCCTCTGTGGCTTGTGGAACTCTCCTGAAATGCCAGGCATTTAACAGGCACCCGATACCCCTGGTCTACCCGAAGCAAAACAGTCAGGGTGGACGGAGTTTGGCTGTAGGGCTGAGAGAGAGAGAGCAAACCCCAAAATGACATTGAAAGGAAATACTGACGTGCGTTTGCAGAGAAAAGCTTTTTCCACTGATAGCTTCAGGACATTTGGTAAGAGTGCAGGACTACAGTGCGAAGCTATGTTATGGCTGGTGGGGACTCACCACCTCTCCCCCCTCCCCCACCACCGGGGTCACCAGACACGTTGGACAGACCTGTCAGTTGCTTAAGCATAATCGCTCTGGATTGCTGGCAATTACAACACTCTCAGGAGCACTTTTCTGACCGAAATAGCGCGGGCACCTTCCTCCATCAGTCAAAAGTTGAGAGCTGTTGGTTGCATTCGGTGCGGTTATCCTGGATATCGCGCAGAGGTTCGCGGGAGGAACACACTCGTGTGCCTCCAGGTATGCATGCATGTACGCTCGGTAAAGAAAAGCAAACCTACACTGAACCCTGAAATCCGCCCCCCCACCCCCTCCCACCCCCCAAAACACGTTAGCCAGCCACTTGCCCAGATCACGTGCTTAAAGTAACAGCGCAGTGCATGCAGAATGAATCATCCTTAATAATAATAGTGCTTGCATTTGATACAGCGCCTTATCACGTCATTGAGACGTCTCAAGGCGCTTCACAGGATACGCCGTAACATGGATTGACTGTGTGTTTTTTGTGAGTCAAATTACTCCCCAAGAGTTTAGGTTTTTCTATTCCAATATTAACTGGTTGTTCCAGTGGGGAGAGAGGGGTAGGCTGGGGTGGATGGTTGCGATCCACCGCCACCCTGAGCAGAACGTGTGGTCCCTTTAGGTCCTAGAACCCGCTTTACTCAAGTCTTAAACAGTTCCGCTCTCACCACTCCAGCACTCAAGACCACGGCCATTATCTGGCAGTTCATCGTGGAGGCAGTTCTAGAACAGCTGCGGTTTCGCGCGAGGTGTGCTAGAACGCCCAACCTACCCGTCAGGATATCCCCGCTCGCCGCGGTTCAAATTCTCGACCTTGAAGGTATAAACCGTCACCCAAAGGAAAGAACCCCGAGAGTTTCCTTCCAGTGACCGACCCCAGTCCGGTTCTGTTGCTTTCATTGCATCACAAACTTGAGGCAACAGACTGACGGGTAACGCTGACGAGAAGAGAAGCAGTAAATGGTGGTGGTGGTGGGGGAGAATAGAAAAAAAAACGCTTTGGAGATCGTGCACACACGCACACCTCACGCACGCACACTCAGACTGTTTTACGACATGCTACTACAAGAACTGGAATGGTAGGAAAAATAACAATGGGCTTTAGGTAACTAGAGAAAGAGAGAGAGAGAAAATAAAAGGTGCTTAAGTAGAGTTAAACCACGTGTCTACATATACAAGAGAGACTGTCAAGAATCACAAAGGTTATTAATAGCAACACTTGTATGTTCAAAGACAAGGCCAGAAGAACTACTTTGTTTTCTTGCATTCCACGAAAGACTCTCCGTTTACATCTTCAGCTGCCCTGATCGTCTTCGAGCGAGTTTCGATCTGCAAAAAAAAAATATATATATATAGTAATAATCCTTTCATTTGATAGAGCTCCTTATCGCACCGTTGAGACGTCTCAAAGCGCTTCACAGAATATATTGTAAAGTCTGGGCACAAGGCAGAACAGATCTTTACTGAAACAAAGTGTTGAGAGTGTGGTACCTGATTGAGCCGGCCAGCAGAGGATTGAAAGCGTACAACCAATCATACATATCTTTGTCGTTGCATGCCTGCAGTAGTATTCCACGGTGTTTTGTGCACACCGCAAACGTATTAGGTGTCTGCGGAACAAAACATAAAGTTAAGACTTATTCTTTCCTTAAAGGCTTTTAAAGCACGAGGCAATAAGACTGTAATTGAAAAAGCTTTCCTCCAAATTAAATTAGCAATGGATTAAAAGCAGACAATTTATTCTAGGTGTTATATACCATTAAGCGAATTGACTTTGTGGGTGGCAGTCAATTGCGCACAACGGTGTCCCACAAACAGTCGCGGATTGAGTGACCAAATTATTATTTTTTTGGGGGGAGGGATTATTACCCCCTGTAAAGCGATCCACCAATCGACCATCAACTGGGTTCCTCCTTACTGCTCGGTGAACAGAGGTGTTCAGAGTAAGAAGACTTGCCTAAGGTTTTGCCCTGCCAGGGAGGGAATCGAACCCGGGTCCTCTCGCTTGCGAGGCAACCACACCAAACATTAAGCTTTAGGGCTCACATATGGGCAAAGTTATGTACTCACTTACCTTGAGCATTGCCTGCTGATCCTCGCTGAACTCCACCTGAGCCGTGGATAGGTTGAGAATCCCTCTCTCCACAGGGTCCTTATCGCTGTTGTAGATGAACACGTAAGGGCGATGGATAACCACATAATGTTTCACCCAGGAATTAGACTGGGGTTCCATGAAGTGTAGGTATCCCTTCTTTGACACCACGGGGCTGCAGCGCATGGAGACAAACAAACAACATGGCGCCTTTCACGTGATGTAACGACAATCCTTGCGTTCGACGCAGCACCTTATCACGTCGTCGCGACGTCTCGAAAACGCTTCACAGAACATACTGTAAACATACCGTGGATTTCGTGGGCGAAACGCGGCAGCCAATGGCGTACAGCGAAGCGCTGGGTTTGCGCGGGCTGGAGTCAAAGAGGGGTGGAGGGCAAGGGAGGTGGTGGCGGTGGGAAGATGGCCGAAGGTGCGGTCGAAGAGAAAGGTCTTGAGATGCAACACATCGGTGAGATGGGGACAAGTTCTTAACGTTTTAAAAAAATATATGCAGATTGGACTAGAAGGGTTTTCCACGGAGCGAATGGGTTCAGAGCAATGTCTCACCCAGTCCTGATCTCTTCGATATCGGGAAGCAGGTTGAGGAATTCGTTCTTCCCTGCCCTGGCCAGGTACGAGGTCTCCACACGAGACACTATCGGGAATCCTTCAAACTCTATACAAGGGCTAGAGGATCTGGAGTTGGCCTCGGGTGTCCTGTAATATAGAATAATAATAACAACAATGCTCGTAGTTTATACAGCGCCTTATTAGGTCGTTGAGACATCTCGAAGCTCTTCACAGAACATACTGTGAACTGTGTAGTGACTGCGTGTTTATGGATGAAACGCGGAAGCCCAATTGCGCGCAGCAGTGTCCCACAAACAGTCGTGGATTGAGCGACCAATTAAGAGGGATCAAATGTTTTCATATCAAATCAAATATATATATATATATATTTCGAGGGATAATTACTCCTGTAAAGCAATCCACCAACCGACTAACAACTGGGTCCGTACTTATTGCTGGGTAAACAAGAGGCGCGCGCGCGCGTGTGTGTGTGTGTGTGTGTAGAGTAGGGAAACTTGCCTAAGGTTTAGCCTTGTTTGGCCGGGAATCGAACCTGGCTTACGAGGCGAGCGGGACTACTCTACGGGACTCTGGAATGTGAAGCGTCTTGGCTTACAAACAATGAACAGCTGTAACAAGGTGCGAGGGGAGGGCGGGCACGGCGGGGGCGGGGGGAGAGGGAACGATAACAGTGCCTCGCGCATCAACGGCTGCCTCTGGCTCTTGACTCTGAGACAATACATCCCGGTTGAGCTGAGGGTGACACGTTAAATGATGTTTGTTGGGCTTTGGCCTCGCCTCGCGACCAGGAGTTTCGTCTCGGATCGAAGACTTACTTTTGATCAATGGAGTTGCACCTGGAGTCGGCAAGCGAAGGGCAGGTGGATGAGGGGGTGAGAGTGGTGCTGCTGAAACTGGACATGGAGGCATCACGGCCAAGGGGAGACACAACATCTGACAGCTGAGAGAGAGAGAGAGAGAGAGGGAGGGAGGGAGAGAGAGAAAGAGCGTTGATAATACTAATAATCCTCGCATTTGATAAAGCACCTTATCAAGACGTTGAGGCTTCTCAAAGCGCTTCACAAGACTATATTGTCAAGAGGATTGACTTGCGCATTTTCTGGACGAAACGCGGCAGCCAATTGCGAACAGCGGCGTTCCCACAAACAGTCGTGGATTGAGCGACCAAATTATTATTGTTTTTGGAGGGATCAGTACCCCCGGAAACGATCTGCCAATCGACTAACAACCGTTTTTTCTACTTGCTGTTAGGTGAACAGAGGGCCTGTGGGGTAAGGAAACTTGTTCGAGGTTGAGGTTTCGCCCCACACCGGGAATCATTCTGTTGTAACATTTAATCGAGAGCTCCCTGGACGCAAGATAATAAACCCGTGCTCCAGGACGCTGTGGTATTACTAATACTTTCAGATTACTGCTGCGTGTTGGCTGTGGGTTACCTTGCTGTCACTGATGCTGTTGTACACTTGGTTCAGTTCCCGGTTAAAGGTGTGCATGAGAAGCCGCAGGCACTGAAAGAAGAGATGATAGCACAGTATGAGCACGTGATAATGTGACAGTCACCCCTCTTACCTTTGACAGACCACCTCGCACGTCGGGAGGACGTCCCCAAGTAGTGCTTAGGATACGCCGCAAAGAGCAGTGACTTGTGTAGTTCGCAGGCGAATGCGGCAGCTAATTTGCGCAAAAAGTGATAATAATCCTTGAGGTCGATAAGAGCGCCTTATCACGTCTGCGAGACGTCTCAAAGGGCTTCACAGAGCGCTACCAGCTGAGCCAGGCTGACACACAACCAACCCGAGCGAAGGTTAACAGCGAGAAGAATGCGTTTCACCAGCAGCAGCAGCAGCAACGCGAGGCTGTAATTGGGATGTCCTCCCGGCGTGAAGGGCGCCAGACAAACGCAATTTGTTCTCGTGGCCGGGCGGACGTCCGTACCTTGGTCGCCAACTCCTTCTCCCGGTCCACGAGGCTCTGGATATCCGCCGAGTCGTAGCCGCTGCTTTCGCTGGAGGTGACGGCGCTCTCGAAGGTGGTGGAGGAGATTTGCGAGGAGATGCTGGTGGAGGTGCTGAGGCTCTCGCTGCTGCCGCTGGGGGAGATGGAGTCGCACAGGGACTTGGGGACCGTCTCGCTCAGTTTCTCACGTAGCAGCAGCAAGTGACGTGTCCTCTCGACCTAAAACATGCACACACACACACAACTCGTGTTAGAGGCTGGAACATACGTTCCACAAGTTGGGAGACTTGGAACCACGAGGAGATGTTTGACTTTGCTGTGACGCCGATGATAACAATCCTTGCATTTCATATAACCCCTTATCGCATCGTCTCAAAGCGCTTCACAGGACATACTGTCACGTGAACTGACTGTGTATTTTGTGGGTGAAACTCGGCAGCCAATCGTGCACAGCAGCGTCCCCACAAACAGCTGTGGATCGACTGACCACACTTTTTTGGGGTGTGTTTTTTTTGGAGGGTTTTATTATCCCCTGGAAAGCAATCCGCCAATCGACTAACAACCGGGTTCCTACTTACTGCGGGGTGAACAGAGGCGTGTGGAGTAAGGAAACTGGCCTAAGGTTTCGCCCCGCCCGGGAATTGAACCCGGGTCCTCTCGCTGGCGAGGCGAGGGCTCGTAACTTTCCCACGTGAATATCCAGCTTCCTGGTCTTTACCTCATGCAGGAGATCCAGCTTCTCCAGTTCCCACTGGTGCTCGAGGATGAGGCTGTCCCCACGAGGTCTCCATCCCGCGAGATTCTCTTCTCCTCGCACGTAGGCAACGGACGTATCCAGGATTTTCCTTCTCCTCCTCTGCATTCCTGGGAGCAGAATAAAAGCTTACTCCCTAAGCAATACTTTTCCCCCAGGTTGTATAACAGAGAGAGGGAAGAGTACTTAACACAGTCTGGTCTGGTGAGCTTGGTCAGATAATAACAACAATTATCTCGCTCATTACATTTGACCTTGAGCTTTATCACGTCGCCGAGACATCTGACACAGTTTCACAGGGTTTCAAGTAAAGCGTTATTCTGTAGGCGAACGAGACAGCCAGTCTGCACACAAACAGCCGTGAAGTGAATGACCAATTTAATCAGGGCATTGTTGGCCAGGATTTGTGCCGTGGCATCTTTACGTCCGCCTGAATAGGGAGCCGAGGGTCTTGGTTTAACGTCTCATCGAAAGGTTGGCACTTCTGATTTCCCATTACAGCTTTTTTTTTGACCAACTGACGCACGCGGAAACCCATCACGGTTGCTTTGAGACGTCTGGAAGACGTGAAAAGCCTTATATCAAATGCAAGGATTATTATTATTATTATTGTTATTAAGACTCTCCAAACCAAGCTGAGAATTCCAAGCGTCCCCACCTACACATGGAAATTCCAGAGATAAGATTGCTAGAATGGAATGCGCTCTCTCTCTCTCTCTCTCTCTCTCTGGTGGGACACATCCTGCTTTAGAAGCGAAATAGCAGAAAGGCTGCGTTTCAAAGGATTACAACTGAGGAGAAAGCTCTTTCCTGCACGTTGTGACCTTTGAAAGCGAATGGATTGTAAACATCGATCTGACAATCAATACACTGCTTGAGGATGGATTCCAAGAAGGATTGTATTAACTTAATGGCATTTTCCGGGAAGTGCAGTTTTGTTACAGAATACTCAACCCTATGAATAGTTTGGGGGTGGGGTGGCAAGTGTGGGGGGGGGTGGGGGTAAGAGGGAGATAATCAACATCACAAGTGTTTGGCCTCAGTGTTAACAGTCTATTCTGAAGCGTGGCATTAAATAATAATAATAATAATAATAATCCTTGCATTTGATATAGCGCTTTTCACGTCGGGAGGACGTCCCAAAGCGCTTCACAGAACACACTGTAAAGTGAATTGACTGTATATTTGTGGGCGTAATAACATAAGAAATACAATTACAATTGACATTTACACAGCGCCTGTGTATTCCACGCCGAGAGGATGTGGATTGAGTGAAAAAATTATTATTTCCGATCAGGAGAGTTTATTTGTAGAAGAGTTTGTGCGAGAGTCTGCGGTACTTCTCAGGGAGAGACCGCAATATTCTCCGAGAGACCTGGAAATACAAACGTGACACCCAGCGTACCCACTCGCAAGGCCCGTGGCTAAGACACAACACACGCCCCGAGACCCCCGACCCTTTACGTACCAGGGCTTCCAGTGTTCGCTATTTTGCACAGACTCAGCTCATAGATGCCGCTTATTCGGTTGCTGGAACAAAAAAACAAACGAGAATTTTTTTTAGTGACAAGGGCTCTCTATCTTGGTCATTATATATATATATGTATATAAACAAAATCGCTCTCAATGGAAAATTGTTACAGGACTCCAAAAGAATTCCTCTAATCGACTTCAATGTTAGGGACGATTTTCTAAACTATTACACAGCCGCGTAAAGACGTAAGGATTTTGATTCGAAAGCGTCTGATGTACCAATCGGGTGTCTTCGAGTAGCCGCTGCCAAACAGGTTGCGGAGGGAGCGGGGAGCTGAGATCTTGGCGTCCCGGGAGTAGAAGACCATACAGATGTCCTTGGTGATGATGGCGGGCTGGATGCAATGGTCGAGCTGCAAGAACAACAACAACGACATGTTACATTTGCACGGCGCCTTTCACGTCAGGAGGACGTCCCGAGGTGCTGGACAGTCAGGGATTCGCACCCGAGCTGGAGAGAGGAATCGAGCGAGAGTGGTGGGGAGGGTGGAGGCGAGGGAGCATTTTTGGGAGAAGCAGTTCAGGTCGATGGGAGGCAGCCAAAATGCACACATCGAGACTAGGTGTGTGGTGTGTGTGTATGTGGTGTATATGGTGTGCGTGTGTGTGGTTTATGTTGCATGTTGTGTATTGGTGTGTGTGTATGTGGTGTGTGTGTATGTGGTGTGTGTGTGTGTGTGTATGTGGTGTGTGTGTGTATGTGGTGTGTGGTGTGTATGTATGTGGTGTGTGTGTATGTGGTGTGTGTGTGTGTGTGTGTATGTGGTGTGGTGTGTATGTGGTGTGGTGTGTGGTGTGTATGTGGTGTGTGTGTGTATGTGCTGTGTGTGTGGTGTGTGTGAAAGCAAACACAAAGAAAATCATTGATCGCCTGATGTCCAGATAGCGGTGAAACATGGCTGACAATCGCAAGAAAAAGATACTGTGGTTTCCTCAGAAACAGACTCACCTCCAGGTACGCAGAAAGAGTCATGTAGATCCTCTCACCGTAGGGAGTCACCCGGTTTAGCAAGAGGGAGTTATGCAGCGAGCTGTCCCAAACGGCCTCGAACCGATAAAAGCTTCTGAAACGAGGCCACGAGTTGCAACAATCAGTTTTGACCGTCACAGAAATAAGTCGGGAACGAAAACCGCTCCACGGAAGAGAAGGGAAATGTTCCACGGAAATTATGCTTTTTGCATTATTAAGTTTTCAATCGGATAAGTTTCAGTGAAAAATGCCACTAAAGGTCAGCGATACTGAAACTAATAATAATCCTTGCATTCGATATAGCGGCTTATTACAAGGCAGCCAATTGCGACGGTCGTGAATTGAGCGACCAAATTATTGTTGTTTTTTTAACGGGATTATTACCCCCGGAAAAGTGATCCGCCAATCGACTAACAACCAGGTTCCTACTTAGTGCTGGTAAACAGAGGTCAATGGAGTAAGGAAATTTTCCCGCCCCACTTTTCGCCCTGTCCGAGAATCGAACCTGGTTTGCGAGACGAATACTCTAAACACTGAGCTCCACTTTGAAGCCGTTTTTCTGTTGCTCTTGGGAAGGGAATATGTCCTTCTGGCATCGAACCATTGGCCATTTTACCCGTCTCGCACATCGTTCAAGCCTGAGGTGGATCGATGTTGGTGAGGTCAGGGTATCAAGCGGATACGGGACAAAGGCGGGCAATTGGGAGACGAGGTACAGATCAGCCGCGATCTCAGAGAACGGCGGAACAGGCTCGAGGGGCTGAATGGCCTCCTCCTATTCCTACGGAACACAAAGGGGCTTCCAGCCAGCAGCACAGCCACAGAGCTTGCTTCGCTCCAAAACGGACCTGTCCCCCCCCGTTTGTCCAATACCAAACGTGCGTCTTTGTAACTTCACGGCACAATGTGTTGCCATGACTAACGCAGCGCTTTCGACGAGGACACAAAACATTCTAAAGAGTTTTTTTTTAAGAAAAAAAAAATCCGGTCTCAAAGCACACAGAACATTTTGCAAAAGTCGACAACACAATCACAGCGGTTCACCCCCTCTCCCATTTGATTGACGGTCTCAGGCACTGACTCAGCACCGCTGCAAACACAGACCTTACAACCTGTTGAAAAGCGCTATTGCCATCACAAAATGTCGGCCTTCGAGGACTCGACCATCGCTACTGAAACACCAGGGGAGCGGATACGGGATACGGAGCACTGTACGAGGTAGTGCTGCGGTGAAACTTATTTCTTTTTGAACGGGGTTTTGCGCTGTCGAAGCTTTGGGAAACTTTTGGAGTGAGTTACAAGCAGAAGCTCGAGGAGAAATCATTTTCACCCGACACCTTTCCCCCCTCGTGTCGTTTATGCCACAGGGCTTCCGTTCCATTTCGGAGACGAGTATGAAGACGGAGAGACCTTTTGTGACTCGCTAAGCGGGCTGTGGTTTGCCTCGCCAATCCGCTGGGGAGCAGAACTAATAACCATTTGGGGGTTGCACACAGCTCCACTGTTTTACTTTGCGGTCACAAAGCCAATTGCATTATATATATATATATATATATAACAGCTCCCATGGCCTGAAATTCCATGCATCCTTAAGCGTAGGTAGTGATGCCATTAATAACAATAATAACAACAGCAATCCATGCATCTGATTGCAGCGCCTTATCAAGTCGGTGAGACGTCTCAAAGCGCTTCACAGAATATACCGTGAAGTAAATTGACTTTGTATTTTGTGAGTAAAACTCCCATTGCCACAGGCTGCGCACACAGACGTGACTGGAATTTCAGCCCATTAAGGCTCCTAATCCCTTAAGTGTTCTGAACACAGACCCTATCATTTGTACTTCATATCACAGGGTAGAGGGATACTTTTACGGTATCCCTGAACAGATTTCTTAATGAAGGAAGGCATTCCCACTCGGATTTCTTAAGAAACATCACACATCAGGACTTCAGAAAGTATTTATTATAGTTTACTGCTCACGTCTGTGGTATAAGAGGAAGTTTGGAGACAGAGCTAAAGACAGACAGCCGGGGATTAACAAGGGGGTGGGCGGAGGGGTTGGGAAAAGAAACAGATTTAAAAACTAAGTCCTAGACAAAAAAGGGATGAGAAACGGTGAGATGTAGCACTAAAGCTACAGAGCAGACCACAGAACGAGCAACAATGAAAAAATAAACGGGTAATACCTAGGCAAGTCCGAATCAAGAAACAGCCTGCAGAAAGAACATGGCCGTTCGTTAGTGGCCAGAGGCAAAAAAAAAAGAAAGGAAGAAAAGGAGTGAAATTAGACCGTAGATAAATGAAACGAAATGAACAAAAAGTCAAATAAAAAAAATGCTGTCAATGATAATGGTCCCCAGCCAGACACATTGGAGAGAACATTCCCTCGCAGCAAGGCAATGATGTGCAAATAATAATAATCCTTGCACTTGATACAGCACCTTATCACGTCTTCGAGACGTCTCAAAGCGCTTCGCGGGATACACTGTGAAGTGAATTGACTGTGTATTTTGTGGGCGAAACACGGCAGCCGATTGCGCACAGCGGCGTCCCACAAACAGTCGTGGATTGAGTGACCGATTTATTAGTATTATTATTATCATCATTTTTATTTGAAGCAAAGTGTTATGTTTCTGGAAGGGAAACACAAAAATATTGCTCAAACAGGGCATCTGGCCCTCAGCAGCCGACCTGAATTCCGAACCTTCTCAGACTTGGGTTTGGTCAGGACGGTGCCTTTATTTGGGTCGTTTCTCCGTAGGGAGCTTCACCACGGAGACGTGCAGTCTCTACCCCTCCCACTCACACACACACCCCCCTGCGCGCACACACACACACACAACCACACGTACCTGTGAGCGTCACTCGAAGCCTTGACGTGTTTGGCGGAGATTATATTCAGAGACAAAACAGCATCGACGGCGGTCTCGTCCACCTCAGGCTTGTTCCGGATGCGACCTGGGTTCAGACATGGTGAACAGCTCAATTTACAGGACTGCTCTCCAGCTCAACAGGGTGCCAAGCCATCACTGTCGAGAGCATTGGTAACCCTTCCCGACAAGAAAGGCGCTAACGTGAATGTAAATTGTGTATTGGAACTCATTCTAATAAGGGGGTTGAAAGACGACACAAGGTTTGGAGTGGCGGGTGGGGGTGTGGGTGGGAGTGTGGGTGGGGGGGTGGGGGTGAAGTGGGGGGAAAGACGATGACTTTAGCTAGAGATATTCATTTGGATTATCTGACGGAAAAATTCATAGTTTGTGTAAACTTTTTGCAAAAAAACTCACCGACGACAAGCTCCCGAACATCCTTCCAATGGAGTTCGCTGCCCTTTTCGTGCACGATTGTAACCGTGATCCTACGCTGAATTCCCTGTGGGGTGAAAATAAAAGTTCAGGTTACTTAATCGGACCCACTTAATCCTTCCTCGAACAAGCACTGCGGTTCGTAACCGCACGTCAAAAGGTACAAACCGAGAGGAGGGGGTCTTTACTTTGGTAAAGATCAATTATTATTATTCATAAAAAGAAGTTCTCCACCAAAAAAAAAAGTGTCTATTCATTGCACGTGGCTCGAACACAACTACTGTGAGTTCCACCAAGGCATCATTTCTTTGTCTCGCATGAAGTGCTGCAGTCGTGGTTAGCGGCGTGAGATTACCTGACGTACATACCTGGTGGAGCAGGTAAGTGCCTTGACAAGGAAGACCTCCGCTGTGGTCCACGACAGCTGGGATATACCTGGTCAGCAACACAGAGATCACAAGGTGAGTTTGGATGAAGAAGGCCCTTCAGCCCATCTGATCTCATCCTTCCAGGACACCCAACCCTACAGTCCTCCCATCACAGCATCAAACCGCCTTCTAAAGCAAGTCCCAGTGGCCTGGCCTCAACCACCTGTCCTGGCAACCCTGTTCAAGCCATCAAATTCCCTTCGGGTAAGCAACAGTTGAAGTTGAAATAAGGGTTCAGAGAATCATAGAATTACACAGCACAGAAGGAGGCCATTCGGCCCATCGTGTCTGTACCAGCTCTTTGAAAAGACCTATCCAAATCAATCCCACTCCCCGGGGCTCTCCCCATAACCCTGCAAACTTGACCTCCCCAACAGGGTTGTAACAGGATAGTCTCCAAAAGTCGAACAGAAGTTTTGAACTACGCCTTTCGTAGATACCCTGAACGCTTATTTTGATCGCTAAAAATAATTATGAGGGATTTTGGGGGAAATTTGCTCGGGGGAATAATGTTTATCCGACGGAAAACAGACCAACCCGTCAATCGGCAACTTACTCTCCTGTGGACTCCAGTTCACTGATCTCAAACCACACAAGCAAGTCATATTTGCTGACACACTGACCCAGACTAGATTTGCTCATGGCGTTCAGCTTGGTGGCTGGCACTGAAAACACACCAGAGAGAGAGAGAGAGAGAAACAAAAACAGTGATGCAATTCGATTTAACGTAGAGCTACAATTTTTGAACATTTGCAACTAAGCCGTGCAGGGAAAAGAGGAGGAGAAGGGAAGGAAGTGAGGGAAGCAGAGATAAAACAGCATACAGTCTAGGCTGACGCTCCAATGCAGTGTTGGGAGACATCGAGACCCACTAGAACACAGCAGAACAGCTGGAGCTCACCACGAGGGCCGTTCTGTGCATTTCTACTGAAAAACTTTCCTCTATAGTACCAGAAGCTCACTGAAACAGCAACACTAACTAAAGCAGGTCTTGCTTGAGAAGCCTAAGTTCGAGAAGGGTCTATCTTTGCGGTATTTCAGGAAGGGATTTCCTTAATAGTCCGAGGAATAGGCAAATGGTGACAGACTCCTTTCAGGAACTGGAAACGCATCATCCTGCGGGAACACAAATTACTTTCAGAGCCGAGGGTTTTGACAGGATTCCTACAGGAATGATTCCTCACCGAGGAATCCTGCAAACTGGGCTCTGCCTTCCAGTCAATTCCCTTTTGATTAAGAAAATCCCGTTAAGGAAATGTCGCAAATTAAGACTCCCTGAGCAAACTGACCGGGCATTTTTTTTTCCTCCAACTGATTCTTGTAGAGAGTCACAACACTTACAACTTACCTCGCTAAAATGCAGAAAGCTTTGCAAAACTTAGAAACAATAGGACTTAGAGAGGGAGAAGAAAGAGGGGATAAATAGATTGCAGTGGACCAAAGCAACAGCTGGATTTCTACCCATTAAACATCCCTACTTATTCTGTCTCTGCTGTTTTGTGGGGCAGAGGATTGGAAATATTAATCCTTACATTTGATGTAGCGTCTTTTACGATCTGGAATGCACTCACTGCCTGAAAGGGTGGTGGAAGCAGATTTAATGGCAGCTTTCAAAAGAGAATTGGATATGTACTTGAAAAGGAAAAATGTGGAGGGCTATGGGGTAAGAGAGGGGGAGTGGGACTAGTTGGGTCGCTCTTTCAAAGTGGGGGGAGGGGGGTAGATGGGGAGAGGAAAGATGAATACCTTGAACATATAGAGCTTAATCCAATCCAACCCAACCTGCTTAAAAGCAAACCGTAAACATTTAAGCTGCATGTTGCTGCTTCATGTTTGATAGAATAAGTTGAAATAGTTCGATTTTAGATTTAAATGGATCTTTAGATTGAAACGTAATTGTAAACCCACGACTGTTTGTGGGACACTGCTGTGCACAATTGACTGCTGCATTCTGCCCACAAGATACTTTACAGCATATCCACTTTACAGAGTATTCTGTGAAGCGCTTTGAGACAGACGTCTTGAAGATGTGATAAGGCGCTGTATCCAATGCAAGGATTATTATTATTATAAGTGGGCGATGAACACAGGGAGCTCTAAACTGTGGGTTAGGCTGAAAAACTACAAGGTTGATCGGGGAGTGGGGATTGAGAGAGAGAAAGACTACAGGGAGAAGGAAGGGACTTTAAATAATTCCTCATTTGCCACGACTTTTTGGTCTAACCAACTAAATCGCCATAGCTTCCCCATTGCTTGTCCAGCGAGGACCACCCTACCCGTGAGTTGGTGTGGTTACCCACCATGATGCTTTGGGACTTTCAGCACATGGTAAGTGGGAAGAGGGTGAAAGAGGAAGGCTGGCAGCTGTTCTGTGCCGTCCAGGAACGAGGCGGTGGCAGAGGAGACAAACGTGTTGGCATTTTCAGAGAGGGCATCAAGCAACTGTACATTTACATAGCCAGACATCAGATATCTAACCAAATGAATCTTTCGCTCATGGTCTGAAACGGAAGAGAGAGTTGGGGCGGGGGGGAAAAAAAATCGAGGGTGTTTGTTGGACGGACGGGGTGGGGGGGGGATGGGGGGTGGGGTGTGAAGCAAAGTTGAAGGAGAAAGGATAAAACAAACAAAAAAGATTTAACATGCAAAAAGTAACAGAATGCTCAATGAATTAGCGCACCCCTCTCGATATTATGAGCTTTACTTCACTCGAGGTTTTATTTGACCACAATGTTTTTTTTTTTGGGGGGGGGGCACAAATAGATAGATTTCGAACATCTTCTTAAACAATAAATAACCTCCCACCCTCTGTGCGCACATTAGACATTGTACTGAATCATTCAGCTTTCATACTTGACCTCAGCTTCTCATACAGACACACAGGCTGAAACCCCACTGTCTGTGGAGTATCCAAACAACAACTTGCATTTATATAGGGCCCCCTCACGCAGGGTAGCGAACCCGGAGCGCTTGACAGTGGCGGAGCCTGACCCCGAGCCGGGAGGGAGCAGACAGTAAGCACAGTCGGAAGGGAAGGACATCTGAAGATGTGGAAGGTGCGGGCGAGATGCAGAGATAGAGGAAAAGTGTTCTAGAGTTTCGGGGCGTAGTGGCGGGGAAGTCTGGCTTTAATTAACAACTGGAGCAAGTGCACTGATAATGCAAGACTTTTTTTTNAGTGTAAAGGATCATTCACAAGCTAAAGTGAATCAACATAATGTAGGGCCTCTAACTATATTGAATGGAATTAGCTACACGTCTCGTGCCAATGTTTGATGCAGCAACGCAACACATCAAGCGATCACTAGTTTCGCACTCATAAAAGAATTTCCTTTTTGTTAAGACTCACCTGGCTTTGAGAGCGGCATTGGAGGGGGGAAGTATTTCCGAGTAGGTTGTGGTGGGCTGTGTGAGGAACGGTGGTTCAAAGGATTATTCCCCTTACTTCATAAAATTCCCCTTACTTCAGAACAAAACAAGAACAGCTGGTGTTTACACAGCGACATTCACGCAGGATAACATCTCAGTGTGTTTCACAAAGACTGGGGTTGGGAGAGGGGAGAGGGAGGACGGGGGGAGAGGAACATCAGTGTGGTTGAAGACGTACATCTTAAGGTGGAAGGTTAAATTCTTTTTTTTTGGTCTGACAGATGCGGAAACCCAGAGCGAGGGTTGGGATAACCGGCTAAAACAGCACAGCTTGCCATTGATATCACTGTCTGGCAAGCTTACCTGCTGCTTGTCCAACTAGGACCACTCTACCTCCGGTGACTGGGATTTAAGACGGGTAAAGGGAGTGGTAGAAAGCTGGTGAGAAATTAATCTAAATCAAGTCTACGCCAGCTGAGCGAGGGGGAGGGGTGCGAGCAGAGGAGCGGGTGTTTGAGCAAATCCTGAGCTTTGATGGCGTTACGTCCTTACCTGACGAGATCCTGTCCGAGGTAATGCAGAGGGTGCTGCTGATAGTGGCCAAACACTTCAAACACGATCGGCTTTGTCTTGATGTACTCGGTGAACGATTCCGTGACTTCCACAGCAACCTGAACACAAACAAACCGTTCGTGGGGTGGGCTCTCAGCTGCAAACTGGGACTGAGTGTGCAGTCGCTTTAGTGGTTAGCGTGCTCGCCTCGCAAGAGAGGGGACCCGGGTTCGATTCCCGGGCAGGGCAAACCTTAGACAAGTTTCTTTACTCCACACGCCTCTGTTTACCAAGCGGTAAGTAAGAACCCAATTGTTAGTCGATTGGGGGATCGATCGCTTTCCGAGGTTAATAATCCCTCCAAAGAAAATCCACTGCTGTTTGTGGGACGCCTCTGAGCCCAATTGGCTGTCGCGTCAACTCACTTTACAGTATATCCTGTGAAGCGCTTTGAGACGTCTCAAGGATGTGATAAGGCGCTGTATCAAATGCAAGGATTTATTATTATTATAATAATAAGTCATGGCTCGAGCGAACGAGGAGGTGGTGGTGGGGGAAAGATGAGTGGAGAAATACAAGCATCAAATGAAACTTACATTCTGTACGTGGTAGAAACCTAGAGGGGTCCCGCGACCGCTGTTCTTCAGGGGCTCGGTGGAGAAGGCCTCGTCGTGACGATGGAGAAAGCTGGTGAGAAATCATTCGAAAAAACAATAATAATTGGGTCACTCAATCCACGACTGTTTGTGTGCAATTGGACTGTTGCGTTTTGCCCACAACATACACAGTCACTCCACTTTACAGTATATCCTGCGAAGCGCTTTGGGACGTCCCGACGTGATAAAGCTCCGTATCAAATGCAAGGATTACATTTATTTTAATCATTAAGTATGATTAACTTCACCAGTGGGATCCTCTCAGTTGATGAGTCTCAGTTGGATTTCTGGACTGGCCACTAGATGGAGAACCTCTCTGTGGGAGAGCATTCATGGACATCATTGAAAATGTCTGCAGTGCAGAGGACGTCTGCAGCGAGGAAGGCAATCACAACAGCCAAGAGGGGATGGGGCGGAGAGAGAGAGAGAGAGAGAGAGACGCTGGATCAAAGTGCTGGCTCCTTTCTCCAGCCAGCGTTCAAGGCTCCTGCACTGCTACATGAAAGGGTCGCAAGCGAGAGGACCCGGGTTCGATTCCCGGCCGGGCGGGGCGAAACCTTAGGCGAGTTTCCTTACTCCCCACGCCTCTGTTTACCCAGCAGTAAGCAAGAACCCGATAGTTGTTAGTCAATTGGCGGATCGCATTCTGGGGGTAACAATCCTTCCCCCCCCACCCCCAACAAAAATTGGGAGTCACTCAATCCACGACTGTTTGTGGGGGACGCCGCTGTGCTCAATTGGCTGCCGCGTTTTGCCCACAAAAATACAGTCAATCCGCTTTACAGTCTATCCCGTGAAGCGTTTGAGACATCTCGAGGACGTAACAAGGCGCTGTATCAAATGCAAGGATTATTATTGTTATTATGATGATGATGATGATGATGACGAGGTGACTCACTTGAATTGGCAGAAGATGTCGGCGTACTCTGCCGGGATACCGCTGGCCTGGAGGACCGTGACTCGGAAAGTGAAAATGCTGCCGAGCTTCAGGTGCTCCACGTGTTCGTCCGAGATCTCATCGCCGGACAGTTTCGTGTCCATCTCCGAACCCGATTTCAAACCTGGGAAAAAAAGCGACATGGGGAAATTCTGTCACGTCTTAACGCCGCGTGCGGAAGCTGTCCCGGATGAGACTCAGTCCATCTCGCAGCCGGAAAGGTTGCTACGAACTTTCAATCGACCAAAGCACACAGTCACTACACCTTACGGTACATTCTGCGAAGCTCTTTGAGGCGTCGAGAAGACGCGATAAGGTGCTATATCAAGTGCAGTGATTGTTATTATTGTTATTACCCTTTCGAATAACCCGCCTCACACCTTGTGGATGTAATTCGCTTTATTCACTGACAAAACCAGACAAGATTCACGCAGAGTGGAAACCAAAGGGTGTGCGTCATGGTAGAGAAATGCACACATTCATCGAGCAAATCAATTTAACAGAGAGAGAGAGAGAGAGAGAGAGAGACACACACACACACAGAGGAGAGAGAGGGAGTGACACAATCAGGGAGAGCGATATACACACGCACACAAAAACAGAAATGGAAAGAAAGTCGAACAGAAATAGACAGTCAGAGAGACACACGTGTAGGGAAAGCGAACGAGACACAGACAAAGAGAGAGAGACGGACACACACACCTGGAGGCAGACAAATGGACAGAGACACACACACATACATACACACACACACACCGATTCCGTTCCCGCGCAGTATAGGATGCATCTCACAGCCAAATAAAGGGCTTTATTATGTGCCTTTGTAACAGAAGCCCATTTGTGGCTTCACACTGTGAAGGGAGCCAACGGGAGGCACCGTGTGGCTGGAACAGGCGAACCGTCTTCATCCAATTGACAACTGACATAAAAACCAAGCATGGGGCTAATCTTAAATCCAAAAGGCTGCAGGAACAGACACTGCTCTCTACATTGAAATCTGAGTGCATTTAACGCGCAAATCCTATTAGATTTATTAATCGGAGCTCAATGTGTATGTCAGGAGCAGCTCTCAGCGCTAAGCAGGTTGCATGGTCTTTTATAGAGAAAGATTTATACGCAGGGGAAAGAAAGAGAAAGGACACAAATTGACATGGGAGGGTTTTGATTCGCGGGTGTGTGTGTGTCTGTGTTTCTTTAAAAAAAGAGGAGGAATTAAGTTCTTCACTATTAACAGGATTTCCATGAAATTCTCAACACAAAAAGCATTACCGGGCAGCTTAGCTTTATTACTTATATGATTAAGCGACACCACACATAGAACTGTAACTTGTCAGTGTGACTGCCCCGATGCACTTGGTAGAGGGGATTATGACTGAGTGAATGCGAAGTCAGGGGCTGAAACAAATGGAAGTCTTGCGGTGTCCTGCGCATTGCGACAGAATGAAATAAATGTGAAATAAGGAAATGCTGCCACTCATAGAATCATACGGCACAGAAGGAGGCATTCGGCCCATCGTGCCTGCCTGCGCCAGCTCGCTAACTAGCCCCACTCCCCCCGCGCTTACCCCATACCACCCCTCGTTGTTCCCCTGCACAAAAAGTCACTGCACTTTACAGTAAACCCTGCGAAGCGCTTTGGGATCCCCTTTTTAGGGGGTCGTCCTCCGCCACTCAAGCGCTCTGGGGCACTATACTGCGCGGGGGGCGCAATACAATGCAAGCTGTTGTCCTCCTGATGTGAAAGGCGCTGCCTCAACAGACGAGAATTCACAGTTTAGCTGCCGAGGACCGGATCCAAAGTCAGACCTACCCAACTCTTCGATGCGGTTCATTTCCTCCGAGGGAGTGTTCACGTCTGAACTCTGACCCTGACCCTCCACGATCCTCAGCTCCTCCAGAGAGAGTCCCGAGCGAGTCATGACCACAGACGAAAAGTTGCTCTGCAAACGCAGTAACGACAGAGGCCGTCATTGGGACGCCGCTGAGCGCAATTGGCTGCCCCGTTTCGCCCCCGAAACACACAGTCAATCCACTTTACATTATGTACTGTATTCCATGAAGCGCTTTGAGACATCCGAACGACGTGATCAGGCGCTACATCAAACACAAGGATTATTATTATTATTATAATACGGAATAACTGACGGGAGAAAGCAGTGTGTGAGAGTCCCACCTGGGTGTAGATCTACTTTACTTGTCGAGCATTTTTGCCCACAAAACACACTGTATCACAGCATATCCTATGAGGTACTCTGAGACACCCTCCCGACATGAAAGGTGTTATATCAAATGTAGGGATTATTATTATTATTATCATTATTATTTTAAGAGTGTCTGAATGGCTCCCTTCATCCCTTCACCTGGCCCCCTCCCTCACCTCCTTCAAGACCTATCTCAAGACCTTCCTCTTCGACTGTGCCTTCGGTCACCCTCCTATCCCTACCCTCCCTGTCCTCCACGACCCAATCCCCTGACTGTCCAGCGCCTTGGGAGGTCCTCCCACAAGTGAAAGGCGCTGTTTAAACGCAATTTGTTGTTGTTGTTTTAGACTCGCGCATGGAATCGAGGAAAGTTACAGCACAGAGGGAGGCCATTCGGGCCAAGCGAGTCTACACCGGCTCTCACAGCAACCCAGCACCGTTAGTTTGAAAGGTTAGATGTATAAAGGGGGAAAAAAAAAGGTTTCGCTCACTTGTTTAAAGTACTCATCGTCAAACGAAATCTTAGCGGTGCCAGACTGACGAACGCCGGATCCGTAGTCTGGTGCCTCCTCATCGGCTGGATGTTAAGAGAGAGAAAAAAAAACATGTTTAAGTGAAACAACAACAACTTATATCGTGCCCCTCACGCAGAATAGCGTCCCAGAGCGCTTAAAGCAATTGGGAATACGTTGCCAGTTTGGATACTCTTAAGCACAGTGATGGGTGCCCGCATTTGGCAGACACCCAGTTGAACACCTTTAAGCCCCATCCAACACCCCTCTCCCACAAAAAATAGGGATTTGCACGTATACTTTTGCTAACATTTTCTTTTACTTCCAAAAGAAATATTTGGTCACTCGATCCACGACTGCTGTGCACAATTGGCTGATGTGATGAGCTGCTGTATCAAATGCAAAGATTATTACTATTACAACACCAGTGATAATGTTTTGTTATTAACCACCGTTATTAACCAAGTCTAAATCAATTTTTTTTGGGGGGGGGGGGAGGTGTGGGTGGGGCGGGAGCTCAGTCGGGGGTCTGAAACCCATCGCCGTGCTTAAGAGTAGCCTAATCAAGCCGAGATTCCATGCCTCCCAACTACACATGGAAATCCCAGAGATAGATGGTCGGAATGGAGTTCGCGCTCTGCTCTCTCTCTCTCTCTCTCTCTCTCTCTGGAGGGGATAAATTATCTGATTTGTAATATCTCACCTGTGATGGCTTGCACAGCCACACGCAGAAACCCTCGCACCTCCCCCTTCTCGCTGACGATGGCAATCTTGTGGACCAGGGGTACGGGATACAAGAGATTACTGAGATACACAAAGGCTCTGGGAAGAAAACAAAGACATGCACATAAACGGTAGGTTCTCATCAGTAAGAATAAAAAATAATCTGGAGTAAAGGTAAGTCAGGCCAGGACCGTCTACAGGCGAGACAGACCTGCAGTGATGTGAGAGGCTAAACGCAGGCTGTAAAAAACAAATCAATTAAAAACCCGAGTCGTAAATCATACCGTGAATTAAAAAAAAATTAAAAAAAAACTTTCTCTCAAACCAAAAAAAGAAAAAGTTTTTAGAAAAACAAGGGAACAACACAGGAATAAATGCTAACTTTGTGAAGGTTAAAAGTAACCAGACCTGGAAACAAAACGGAAAACAAAAATCAATCGATGGACCATATTTATGAGCCCTTTTCAGTCTGCTTTTCAGCCGTTGAGAAACCCTCACTGCAAAGAGGTTCGGTCGAAGTGATAAAATAAGCCAAACGGTTTACGTTGGCTGCCGCGTTTCGTCCACAATTGCACAGTCAATCCGCTTTACAGTACACGCTGTACTTGAGAAGCTTCAAGGATGTGATAAGAATGATTCAAATGCAAGGATTATTATTATCAGTATTATCAGTATTTTATAATGTTCGGAAAGAGTGCAACAGTCTGGCAGGGGCCATTTTGTCTCAAACTGTGCCGTTGATTACCACAGAGCGCACCTTACTTTTGGTAAGGCGCGGCAACGAGCAGAACCACAAAGAACTTGTAGATAAGCTGCTGGGAAATGCGTGTGGACTGGACACACAATGCTGCGCCTCATCTGCAGGGCACTGCCTGAAGCACTTGTTTGCCCAGTGTTTGAAGGGCGAGTTATTTGGAGCCCAGTGTTGTGCTGTCTCGGCTCTGCTGCCCCAGTGTCCTCTGTTCTGAAAGCAAACTTTAAAGCCAGTTTGCGTTAACTCGGCTATCCGATCCCGAAGCAGACTGAAGAGGGCGAAACGATAATTAGCAGTAAGACTGGTGAGGTAAAAAAGGCATGTCCAACAAACAAAACAAACAAACAAAAAACAAAACCATAAAAGGAACTTCCAAAACAATTCAGAAGAAAAACCGAAACAATCCAAAACCGAAAATAAAGGTTTACAGCCAAAATAGTGAGGGTAATAACGCCGATTTTGGGAACGCTCAAGTATTTGAGGACATGAAAACTTTCCAGATTTTTGTTTCATGTGATTTTTTTTAATTAAAAAAAATTAAAAATTAAAAATTTCAAAAAAAATAATAAAATTCATTTCGGAAATTAATTTTTTTTTGGAAAAAAAGTGTCTTTAAGGGAATGGTCCCAGCATGCCATGGGAGATGGGAAAAAGGGTCAAGCTCTTTTAACAGAGAGAATTAAATTCATCCGCAATTTACACACGCGCACGCGCGCTCACACACCCACACACGCAACCAGAGCATTAAAAAAAAGACTTATTGTCATACCATTTCACACCTCGATCTGATCATTCTCTTATTCCGCTTTATAATAATCACAATAATCCCGGCATTTGATTTCGCGCCTTATCGCGTCTTCGAGACGTCTCGAAGCACTTCACAGAATAGACTGTAAAGTGAAGCGACTGTATATTTTGAGGGCAAAACGCGGCAGCCAATCGCGCGCGGCCGCGTCCCCACAAACAGTCGTGGTTGGAGTGACCCATTTTATTATTAGTATTATTCTTTTGAAGGAATTATTACCCCCATAAATTTTAGGGTCATATGACAGGACACGAAAATTACTCACAGTTAACTTGAATTCACCGACTAAGAAATATCCAGACTTTAATCGTAAATTCCAAATAACCAACTTCTAAACAATGCTGGTTTCTTAGAAAGAGCCTTTATTTTCATTCATTGCGGCTTTTGACCAGTTTCTCCTCGATTTGACCTCCCTCACCACCACCCCCTCATCTAGACCTGCCTTGAATCCATAAGAGGTATGAATATAGCACTTAACAAACGAGTCGAGCGCTTTGGGTATGATAATAAGAATGCTCTCCATTGCACAAGTTTACAAAGTAACAAGAAATGTTAAAATTCCTTATGCAGTACTTTATTTTTTTTTTAAAAATCACTTATATCCTACTATAATCTGCTTCCCTTATTGTACTGTGCTGTTGGCACAGTTGAATTGAAAGATCATTGGGTGCGTAAGGTTATTGGTATTCTTTTGAACCACATAATCTCTGTGGTCAATTTACCCGCTACGGTAAAGTGGGTCGGATAGCTCCACAGTGACTGAAAAGGAATAACATTCCCTAATTCCTATTATGCGCTTTTGCTAAAGTGATTTGTGATAACAGCAAAATCCCACCAATTGCGTTCCTCGGGTTGAGTTGCAGTTTGCGCCATATTTTGTCAAAAAAGATAGTCGACGTTTCTCGGATGTACTAGTATTATTATTGCATTGGCCGTCTATGCAGACAATTACCAGTCGTGCCCAACCCAAGGCCTGAAGTTTGGGGAATTCCAGCCTGAAACGGAACTGACGGTGACGAAATTGGCCAAAGAACCAAAGGGGAGAAGAGGAGAATTTTTTTTAAACCCAGAGAGTTGTTACGGTCTGGAACGCACTGCCTGAAAAGGTGGTGGAAGCAGATTCAATAGTAGCTTTCAAAAGGGAATTGGATGGTACTTTTTTTTTCACACAGGTGAGAGCAAGGGAGTGGGACCAGTTGGCAGCTCTTTCAAAGAGCCGGCACAGGCACGATGGGCCGAATGGCCTCCTTCTGCGCTGTAAGATTCTACAATTCAATAATGGGAGATATTTACCATTTGGTTTCAGACAAATTAAAAATCCTAATGTCAAGACACGAGGCATCGTTAACCTACGAATGGAGTAAATACAACAAGAGCAAAATCGGGTTCCGTAGAATTTTAATACAGTGGTAGTTATTTACGTATATATATATCATTTTTTTGTGTGTGTATATATATATATAAAAAAACGAGGAAAAAAAAACAGGCTTTCGTATCAAAATTGAAAAGAGCTTGTCCCTTTCCCACTGTTCTCCAAGAAACCTCACCAACCTTCCCACTAAAATGAACCAGGGAGATCGGTCGTAAAACGGGTCCTGTCCGTCGCTGAAGATGTCCGAGCCCTCTTCGTTGCCCAGGTCGGAACCCGTGTCGTCCCCGAAAGCCTCGTCCTCCAGGTCCTCGATCTCGTCCTGCTGCTCGTCGGCCAGCTCGGTGATGTCCGAGTCAGCGGTGGAGAAGGTAGGCGAGGGTGTGCGATCGGCAAGGTGCTCGTTCACACAGCCGTGGAAAATTGGGGAACTGGAGTACAGTTAAGGGCAAGAAAGGTTATTGTTTTTTTTCCCTCTCTCTCTATCTCTCTCTCGCCTTCTCGACCGACACTAGTGGCAAAAAAATGGGAGGAAAATGGACCGTTCGAGTCCGTGTGCTTGAAAGTCGACAATACCTTTAAACAGACGGACGTTTTAAACAGACGGAGAGGGGGAGAAAAATAAATGAGTTAGAACCAATGAACTGGGGCTGCAGTGAATCCCTTGTAACAGATCTCCACACCAGCTCGTTAAGTTTATCCAAAACTTTCAACAAGGAAACAAAAGCCATCACTAATAACTCTCTCTCCTGAATGGGTTTAGTCATTTCTGAGGTCAGGGTGGAATGTGGAAAATGGAATGTCTTTTCCTTTGTCTCGTGTTTGCAGATCTAAGGTGTGTTTGACCCATAATTAAGGCTCAAACCACAGGCGATAGCTCCAAGGACATGCTAACCGAGCTCTCCCTGTCTGAGCTGTGCCCATTTCAGGGCACTTTACAACCAACGGAGAAGGACTTTCATTCCTTTTTCCGTGAGTTGACCTTCAGCTCAGGTCTCCAAACGTCTGTGTGGTTTTCCACTTTGGCACAAAACGACCTTGAGGGTTGGAAGTTTGTTCGTTCAAGTCTGCTGATTGCAGAAACAACTGAGGGGGAAAAGAATCGCTCCAAACATTCAAAGTATCTGGAAGCGAGAACCACAACTAGCAGTGCTTTTACTGTTACACAATGATCGACACAGAACTTATTTCTTTGGGGGGGGGGGGTTGAGAAGAAAGAAATACTGACGGACGTACCTTCCCACCAGCTTAAACCAATGAAAGCGGTCGTAGAACGGGTCATTGCCTGTCATCACATTCTCACCGTCGTCTTGAGTGCTGGATGCCATTTCTCCGGCCCTGTCATACATCTCCCGCATCAGTTCCAACCTTTGTCTGTAAACCACAGCACGGGCTGGTTGGGGACCTCAGTCAAACTGGGGATATTTACCCAAAGCCATCCAGGCTCTCTGCTCTTACCTGCGCCCTGCATTCTTCTGAACCTGGTCGACCTGCTCCCCTCTTCTCAAGACCCTGCTCTTCGACCGTGCCTTCGATCACCCTCCTACCCCTAACCCTCCCCCGCCCTCCACCCCTCCTGATCCCAACCATCAGCAGATCCCTGGAGCAGATCCCTGACTGCCCAGCGCCTTGGGACATCCTCCTGACGTGAAAGGTGCTGTGTAAATGTGATTTGTCGTCATCGTTGTTGTTCTCACTTGCTCAGCGTCCAACCCCACTACTGTATAGTCAACACATGGCTTCATTGCGAATGACCAAGTTAGCTGGGGGCTGTTGGCCAGGACACTGGGTTAAACTCTCTTTTCTTTGCCAATGGGGTCTTTAACGTCCACCTGAGCGGAAAGCTGAGATCTCAGTAGGACCTTTCATCCAAAAGGTGGGCATCTTTGACGTTGCAAAGCCTCCCCAGCACCACACTGAGGCATCAGCCTGGTCTACAAGTCCTGACTACATGGGGCTTGAACTTACACCTGACTGAGCCAGGCTGACAATCTACATGATGTTCACAAAGTCCTGTTACCCCAATGTTTCCCCCCCCCCCCTTACAATGTTTTCTGTTGGCAGTGGAGTCGAGTATAACAATGTTGACACCAGTAACTTCCTGGTCGCTCTCTCTATCCGTGTTACGGAAGATATAGCACCGAACACGGTGATGGGTCTTTATCTGCCATGAAAATGATGGCGTTCACACGCACACACACCCACATACACACCAATGCTCTGGATGTCTAAATACAGTTGCACACTTGTACTGAATACAATTAAGTACTTCTAAATACAATGATCAAGATTCCTACACACGTTTCAGTTGTTGGGTCAGTGCACCGTAGAAAGAACACACCTGGGGGTAACAGGACTTTGTGGACACCCTGCACGTCACCAGGTTAAATGCTTACTTGAGTTTCTCCAAGGACCAATAATGCGTTGCACCGTTTTTCAGATCCTGCACCTCTACGGCCACAACAGTCCTGGGGAACAGACGGACATCGAGGTCTTTTTCTGCCTCGAGAGGGAGCAGTTCAGGGGGAAGTGGGGAATACAGGGTGTCCGTCAGGAGCACAAACTGGAATTGGACCTGGAGTCAAGAGAGAGACGGGTGAAAAAAAANGCCTCAAAACGCACTACTAAAATAATAATAGTTACATTTGATACTGCGCCGTATCACATCGTTGAGACGTCTCAAAGCGCTTCACAGGATATCACTGTAAAGTGGAGTGACTGTGTTTTCAGCCAGTGTGCGAGCAGCATTTCAGATGAAATGTTAAACCGAGGTCCCGCCTGCCTGTTCAGGTGGACGTTAAAGATCCCACGGCACCACGAGGAAACCGAAGGGCGTTTCTCTCTGCCGGCGTCCTGGCCGACAAATAAAATCGGTCACTCACTCACTCGCTCCAAAGCTGTTTGTGGGACGTCGCTGTGCGCAAACTGGCGCCCACATTTCGTTCAAAAATACACACTTTGCAGTAATAACCCTGTGAAGAGCTTCGAGGCAGCTGGAGGGCACTGGAGGGTAAAGCGCTCCAGCAAAGGCAAGGATTGTTATTATTGACGTTATATTACACGTACCTTTTTCTTCAGCTCAACGCTAATGGCGTTGGCCTCCTTCAGGTAGACGGCGCTTCCCCAAAGCTGGTCTCGCAAAGATGTGAACTGGTGGTACCTCCACTTCCTGTAGGCCCATCGAGCCAAGTCACACTCCCGCTGCGTCCAAGGCACTGGCAGAGGAAACACCAGATCTGTGAGTTGTTGTTAAGTTAATTAAAAAGGGGAAAACGGCCCATCCCCACCGTGCGAAGGGAGGATATATCCCCTTAACAATAATAATTTGCGCCAATACCCAAGCGCTCTGGGACCCTACCCCGCTTGAAGGGGGCTATGTATAAATGCAAGTTGTTGTTGAATACTCGTTTGAGTGGAGACTCGACGCCTGTCAGGATGTGGCCTGGTATTGTTTCGATCATTTACACCACCCCCCACAGGTAGCTGGAACTGACTGACTCGCTGCCTCAATTGGAAGAACGTGGCTGGCACTGTCTCAGTTAAAGGATGTTGTTGTTGTTGTTTGAAGGGGGGTCTGATTTGCCTGAAAACTCACTGTCTCCAAGAATGTGTATTTTGTGAGTGTGAGAGTACAACAAGGGGATAAACACACAAGGTGTTTGAGCAGGCAGGCGGGCGCTTTACAGAACATAATAATAATAATAATCCTTGCAGTTGATATAGCACCTTATCCCATCGTTGAGACGTCTCAAAGCCCTTCACAGTGAATTGGCTGTATATTCTGTGGGCCAAACGCGGCAGCCAACTGCGCACAGTTATACAAATATACTGTAAAGACGGTGTGTTTGTGGGTGAAGTGAAGCCGGCGTCAAGGCATTACCTTCTTCTTCCTCTTCTTCCTCCTCTTCCTCTGTGGTCTCGGCAGCCAGCGAGCGAGTTTCCACTTGCTTCTGCAAGGCCTCCAGCTTACTCTCGTAGTCCTGGCGGCAAAGGCAGAAGAGAAGGCAATGTGGAAGGATGGACAACAGCAGAGAAGCAGCGGGGTCTATAAACAGAAGTCTTAAATAAAGGTTAAATGAAGGTTTGGGACTACATCCTTACCTCTGTGACTTCCTCCAACCTCACTCCCCCACTCGCTCCCCACTCCACTCGACAAATTCGAGCCTGCAGTGGGTTCCTCGTCCATCCGACCCATTCCAAGGCTCAGTCACTACACCGCTTCCCTCTGGGAACTCCCTCCCTCTCTACAGGACTTTAAAGCTACCTCTTCGACCGTGCAATCCTATGCACAACAGTCCAATTTACCTAGTTGTCTTTCAGACCTCGTCCCTCAAACACTGAGGATCAGACCATGTAATCACTTCTGACGAAAGGTCATCGATCTGAAACATTAACTCACTTTCCTCTCTCCATAGATGCTGCCTGACCTGCTGCGTGTTCCCAGCCACTTCCATTTTTATTTCAGATTTCTAGCATCTGCAGCATTTTGCCTTTTGTTTCATGTAATAACTTAGTTGCCCTCCTTGCCTTTCCCCTCCTCCACTTACCCTACGACAGACAGAGCTGTACACAGTAGTCGAGATGGAAACAGACCAAAGCACTGCACGACATACTTCTGTGGATCTGACGACAACTTGTTTGCCAGTTTGGTTCAGGATCCTGTCACCTTTTGTTTTACTGCCTCACACTATTTAGTTCCTTCACTCCTATTTACCCAGTGAGCATCGAATCAACCAACACGTCTCGACCTCTTTCAACCTCCCCTTTGGAGAGTTCTATCACATCCGTGCAGCAAACATCCTTCCTATCGTTGATTTCCTTTGCGCAGTTTTCCCTTGAATTTCAACATTGAACTTCATTTGCCACTGATCAGCCCGGCCCGGCCCGGCCAAGCCTCATCCTCTGATTCACCCCGTGTGTCCCCCCACCCCCACCATGGCGTTTTATTTTTGCAACCCGCATCATTTATGTATAACTATCAAGCCATGGGTTTAAATGAGTCCCATTGCCCAGGCCTCAACCACCCTCCTGGCTCCAGTTCCAGTCGTTAATTACCCTCAAGTGTATTCCAACCGTACAACGCAGCTTTACCAAAAGCACCAGTTTGATCTTCTCTTTACCTGTACATTAATGGAAAGGGTCATTTATTTTCCCGCGGTTTCTTTAACTGCAGCTTTTAAATACCTAACAAAAGCACCAAGGCAACACAAGACCTACCTTTGGAGAAGGAGACTGTAGCCACACACTGGGTCGGTGGAGATTTGTGACGCTGAGGGGAGGGGTGGGGGGGGATTAGAAGGGATGGGGAGGGCTTATTCACTAGCATTTTTGAGGGTTTCTTTCAATAAGAATATCTGGAACCTCCACGTGTAGATGGGATGCATGGAATTTGCAGCGCGGTTTGAATACTCTTCAGCAGGGGTTTCTGCTTGTGTGTCAGACACCCGGCTGAACAAAAAAAATTATCGTTCAATAGCGCGGTGTTGGTTCGGGGGAGGGGGTTGAGATTTCTAATTTAAGCGGCAATGGTTCAATCCTCATCCGAGATGTCAGAAAGGCCAAGCCATTTAATTAACCAACAGGTGGATAGAAATGACACACAGAGCTATTTATGCCGCATTTCAGAGCACCTGGAACTTGGCAAGTTGAAGAATTCAATCTTAACGGTAAGACTGATTTTTTTTTTGCAGTCCTCAGTTAATAGTAATTCTAATCCTTGCATTTGACTCAGCGCCTTATCACGTCGTCGAGATGTCTCAAAGGCGCTTCACAGAATATTAATAATAATCCTTGCATTTGATATAGCGCTTTTCACGTCGGGAGGACGTCCCAAAGCGCTTCACAGAATATACTGTAAAGCGGAGCGACTGTGTATCTTGCGGACGAAACGCGGCAGCCAACTGCGCACAGCAGCGTCCCACAAACAGTCGTGGATCGAGTGATCCCATTTTACTTTTGAGGGGGTGGGGGAGGGATTATTACCCCCTGGCAAGCGATCCACCAGTCGATTTAGCAATCGGGTTCCTACTTACTGCGAGGTAAACA
Organism: Callorhinchus milii; assembly: GCF_018977255.1. Taxonomy (NCBI): domain Eukaryota; kingdom Metazoa; phylum Chordata; class Chondrichthyes; order Chimaeriformes; family Callorhinchidae; genus Callorhinchus; species Callorhinchus milii. Next base: position 9,687,136 of record NW_024704765.1, on the reverse strand, counting down.
GAGCTAAAAGAAACTTACAGACAACTGGCTTCAAACTTGCAACAATTTTGGACCAACCAAGTCGTTCTGTCGGGATGTTTTGACGTGTAAGAATGAGTGCGGAAGATTCCATCATCTCGACAGTGGGATTTCACCCCTCCCTCATCTCTTACTAGATTCAATTACAGGAACGGAAACATTAAAAGCTCGCTCGTTAGAGGGAGTGAAATCAGAGGAGCACAAACCCGCAAGTCCTCTGGTTCAATCTCCAGTCTGTGCTGAGTGAGTTGGTCTCGGTTAGGCAGCAGTCGGGGGCGCGGGAGGGTTATAATCCTCAATAGCTCCAGGAAAAGAGGGTGGATGGGTGGGGTGGGAGGGCCAAGCAAAATCAGACAGCTCCTCACCCCACATCTCAGAGAATCATAGAATCTTACAGCACAGAAGGAGGCTTCACAGGATACACTGTAAGCCGGATTGCCTATATATTTTGTGGGCGAAACACGGCAGCCAATTGCGCACAACAGTGTCCCCACAAACAGTCGTGACCCGGCAAAACACTTCAGTTACAATAAATTTAAATTATTTTCTGTGCGCGATTGGCCGCTGCGTTTCACTCACAAAATATACCGTATATCCTGTCAAGCACTTTGAGACTCCTCGTCGACGGACTAAGGCACTATATTAAATACATAGATTATATATATAAAACAATGGAAACCGACAACCTCCAGGCTGTTTCTATGACTTTCTGCAACCAAAGCATTTCCAGAAGACAGGATTTGTTTTTTTTTAATAACAACACCGCCACACATCGTGGAGGTGGCACGTTGCACTTTATTTGACGGGAGACCCATACAACTGGTTCGAACCGGGAACCGAGAATACAGTCCGTGAATCGTAATCGCATCGGGAGGCAGAAGTCACCGTGCCATCTTTGTGCTTTCACAATTACGCGAGTCACGCATCTCGAAATTAAAATTACAGAGCAAGCTGGAACCGCTAGGTCTTACACTGTGCTTCAGGCTCAGTGAATGCACCAAAGATGTCCATTTACAAAACAAAAAGGCACATTTTACAAGTGAACAATTCAACCATCCACCGGTAGAACAAAGTTTCTCATGAACTTTCTGTGACTCCCCCTTCCTTTCTCTCCCCCCCCCACACCCTCACATCCCCTCACCAAACGTCCTTAATGTCAATCTGCAATCGTTTTAAAAGCAGCGGCCGTTTAAGAACAGCCCGACGGACAAACAGAATTCGCGAGCGTGCACTTTTATCGTTAAAAACCAACGCTGGGTCCCAAACTGCAAACTGGTAGGGTTTACGGTGGATGTTTTCTACGGAGAGGGATCCATTAAGATGTGTAGCCAAGTTGAGAGAAAAAAAAAAGCACCGGTCAACTACACCTGTGAATGCAGGCTGAACTGGATGCCTTTGGACTGGAAGTAACGCAAATTCAAAACAGAATGAACTAAGAATGTCCAGCCCCAAAACCCAGGGATCACCTCAACAACAACAACAACAACAACAACAAATGACTGTAGATTTGTTAGAGCGCCTTTCATGTCGAGAGGACGTCCCAAGGCGCTGGACAGTCAAGCATTTGCACCCGAGCTGGGATTGGGATCAGTAGCAATGGAAGGCGGGCAGGGCGAATAAATTCTGACGGGCTAATGTAAAGGAATAAATAGCAAGAGGCCCTGATAATCCTGGGTAGAAGGGTTGGCAAACCAATGGATAATTTGCACAAAGTGGTTTTTACTTGAATTGCGCGATTCATATCAAGGTACGTTATAAGATAATAAAACTAATAAAAATCCTTGCCTAATCGCGTCATCGCGAATGTCTCGAAGCACCTGACAGGATAGTCTGTGTGTAGCTGTGCGGGTTTTGAGGTGAATGTACACACCTGAGGATTCGCTGTTTGAAATGTACTCGTTCTGCTTTACTCAAAAGAAAAAAAAACATTCTCTGGGAAACTGTGAGCTTCTTTGCAGAAAGTGCAACTTTCGGCTTCAAAGAACTTAACGTATTTCTTTTAAAAAAAAACTGCTCAGTGTTTCTGGCCGGGGAAAGGAGCAGAGAACGTGAGACTCACCGAGGCGCGAAACAAATCCAAAATACAAGTTAAACAAAAATAAGAGAGCCAAACGACGCCAGGAAAAGCACTTGTGAGATTACTGGGAAAATGTCATAATTTTCCATTGAACAGGTCTGAAATTGATGGCTGACTTGCACACCACTTCTTAGGATAATAATCCTTGCATTTGATACGGCACCTTATCACGTCTGCGAGACGCCTCAAAAGCGCCTCACGGAATATACTGTAAAGTGAATTGACTGTGTATTTTGTGGGCGCAACTTCAGCTATTACAAGGCTTAGAATAAATTGGGTAAATTGTGCAACTCCCTCACAGAACCCGATGTGCAATCCTTGCATTTGATACAGCGCCTTACGGGTCAAGAGATCTTCTGAAAGCGCCTTCACGGGATTTGCTGCGACGCTAACCAAGTGCCGTCAGTTCACATCCTTGATGCACTTCGGAGACACAGTAATAATAACAACAATAATACTAATAATTATCCTTAGGTTTGATAAGGCGCCTTATCACGTCGTTGAGACGTCCCAAAGCGCTTCACAGAATATACTGTAAAGCGGATCCACTGTGTATTTTGGGGGCAAAACGGGCTGATGATGGGAAGGGGGGGAAGGAGGGAGTGGGGAGGGGTGTAACCTGATCATCTGATCGGGAAGAATGTTTGGGATGCATTAAGTAGGTGAGTGGATTTTGTGTTTTGGAGGGTCCCCTTTCAAAAACTCCCCAATTAGATGAACAGATTATTATTATTTATTTATTTTTTTAAAACGGATCCCATTTTGCCGTCTCGCGCGTCAACTCCAATTGAAGAAGAACAACAACAGCGGCGGCAGCAGCAGCGACGTACGGCAACCAACAAACTGCCCTGACAAGTCGCATCAGACGGGGACCGTACGTTTTAAAAGACGACTGGCGCAAACCGTCAGGGCCGAGCTCCGGCGCGGAAACATAACGGGCGTCGGGCAACTTAGCGCCGATTATAAAGTGGTCGGACTCTTTTGAGAACAAACGAGACAGATTTCGGTTGGGGAAATAACATCAAGGGATACAGTAATATTGTGCGGGTCACGACATGTCAAGCGACCGCCGGGAGGATTCACTGCAGATCAGTGCCAGCCTTTCAGGTCGGGGAGGATGCCCTGAGGCGCTGACTGGTTCCGGCGGCGGGCGCCTTACACGGTCGTTTCTCGTGCTTTGAGGTTCGGGGCAGAGTTCTGCCGACGCATTCTCGGTGGGAGGGTGTAATGGTTGTGGTGCTGTCGCTCAGTCCTGTTGTTGTGCCAGGAGGGGTTGGGACAATTCTCCGAGGAGGAGCCCCTGTTGTAGTGAGGCTGGCGGTGAGGGTGAGGGTTGTGGTGCCAGTGTTGCTGCTGTTGGGCCTGGAACTCGGGCGTTCGGCGACCGCTGTCGGACGACGGCAGAGACTCGGTGGAGGTTGACGCCTGACGTCTCAGGCCGCGCTGGGAGCCACCGTTGAATGAGTTGCTGCGCCATCGGCCAGCCCCGCGCTGCTCGTTCTTCAGCTGCTGCCCGTGGCCATGGCTCTGGTGTTGCCCCCTGCCCGGCTCGCGTGGCTGCCACCCTCCGGGCTGGCTCTGCGTCCGCTCCCCCACCTCTCTGCCCTCGCCCTCGGCCTCCTTCGGCTCCCGCTCGACCACGAACTCCACGGCCTCGCTGTCGGTGATGATGATGTGGGTGCCGGGGCTCCAGGTGTTGCGGTGGCTGGGGCTGCTCTTGAAAGGGAAGCGCAGCTTGCGGTTTTCGGGCGGGATGAAGCGGTGGGGCCCGCTACGTCTCCTCAGCTGCTTGGAGATCTCCTGCTGCTGGAGGTTCTTCAGACGGCTCTGCTCTTCCTTCATCCACTGCAGCCGGCCGCGCCTGAACGAAGTGTCCTCCAGCATCCGGTTCAGGACCTGAGCTTCCTTCTCGAAATCCCCCTCTGTCTCGTCCTCCGGGTCAGCCTCCCGGTTCTCCTGATTTTTAATCCTCAGGATGTCCGCCCGGTGGCCCATTCGCTGCCCGCGCAAGTCCATGAGCGGCAGGACCCTCTCCATCTTTAGCATCTTGTCCCTCAGCACCTTGATCTCCTCGTCTTTCAGGTTGTTCTGCTTCTTGACGTCCTGCAAGATGTCTTCCAGGTGTTCCACGTGACATTTGAGGTCCTGCACGTCGCAGGGCGTCTTGACCGGGCTCAGCAAGTCTTCGATCCGCTCCTCGCCCACCCCGACAGTGTCCCACACGTCCCTCGCCACGGCGCGCCAGGAATCCTTCTCGTTCGGGTCCTTCTTCCCGTAGACGAACGAGAGCTCTTTCATCTTAACGATGGCCAGAGCCTCGATCTCCTGCCTAGTGTGCTGGAAATCATTCAGGGCCACCTCATAACAGATCTCTTTGACCGCCTGGATCTTTAGATCGGAAAAGGTCACCCATTTCGGGTCCTTAGTGACTTTGCGTCTCGGCGGGATCTGGTAAGCTTTGATCTGGTCTCGTTTTTTGCCGCTACTAGGTAACCCGCATTTTTTTACAATGGCTTGTAACTTGCTGGGAGGCAGCTTTTCTCTCAGGGAGATTATTAGGCGCCAACTCTCTTCGCAAGATCTCTTGTCTGAATCATCCCCACTATCAGAATCAGCGTCCTTTAGGGAAGAGAGAGAGAGAGAGAGAGAGAAGAGGGGTGGGGAGGGGGGAGCGGGGTGGGGGAAAAGGAAAAAAAAAAAAAAAATGCCCAAAAGAACCAAAATTAAAAACGAAACTCAAAGGAAGCTCGGAAATCCAAAGAAAAATTTATAATAATAATAATTATAATAATAATAATTTTTCAAGCAATGGAGATTAAAAGAAAACGATGGTGAAATAAGTAAATAATGCGTAAAGTTTTGGTACAAAATCAAACGCGAGTATGGTTCGGAAGTCTTGGACTGTCCCCAAAAGGAATCGTTTAGAAACTCTTAATTGTTTTGAGCTGTGAAGTGGACATTTGTTGAGACTTTTAGTTGAGAATTAGCCTCGTTAGATGTCTTCATCTGTTGTTCTCTCACAAGCAAATTAAAAAAGTTGAGTTGGATAGCTCGAGATGTCACGCGCTCCAAATAATTTTTTTTTGGGGGGGGGGGGGGCAGGAGAAATTCGGGATTGATTCAAAAATTACTTCAAATTAAAACCTTTTGGTGTATTTCGCGCCACAACTTTGTGCATCGTAAACTTGTATGATGGGGAGAGGGGGAGTGTGTGGGGGAAGAGGGAATCGGATATTTCCCCAACTTTTAATGTTCAGAAACAACGACCGACACAGTATTGTACACACGTTCGCTCTCCCTCATTGTTACCTAAACTAACACGTTACCTTCTCGACGTCAAAGCTGCACCCCAGACATGCTACGAGCTTTCATGCAAAAAATATTGCGACTGCCTTTCCCCCCCCACACCCACCCACCCATCTCCATTTAAAGGGACATGTCATAAGTGTAATGGGTTTGGATCTCGAATGTAACTGTAGTTAAAGTGGGTTAGTAGCAAGAGATGGTGACAAATAGATGCAGTTAAAATTCAGAGCAGCCAACACCCAAAGTCAGTGAGTACTAAGACAAAAGCAGGTTAATCACTTTTTATTTTATTGTCTAATACAGAACACAGTTTGGTAATTGAAAAGGGGGAACGAACGAACAAACATACAAACAAAACGACACGACCCCCATTTTTTTTTTTTGGATCATTGAAACACGCAAGGTTACGTAAACAGCATTGCTTCGGAACAAACTCCAGACCTTTGTGCTCGAAAACACAAAACCACCCAAGGAATATTTTCGCAACGAAATTTCAACAGCAATGGCAGATTGCCCTCGTGTTTCCCGGCAGTACGTTTGATGTCCAAACTGAGAATTTCAAGTCTCCGCAGAAAAGTAAGCGAACTTTTTTTTAAAAAAAAACACATGCATTTGACGGGGTGGGGATGAAGAATAAAAGCCTTCCATTTCGTATTTTCTTTTGTACGCAGGAATAGGAGGAGGCCATTCAGCCCCTTGAGCCTGTTCCGCCATTCTCTAAGATCATGGCTGATCTGTACCTCAACACCAATTACCCGCCCTTGCCCTAATATCGCTTGATACCCTGACCTACCAAAAATATGAATATTTTCAACAAGAGATTCAACGAGTGGATAAAGACTACCGTCAGAGACTAATTCAGAGAACTGACCCCAATCACAATCACACATCTCAACGGTGTTATTACAGTGGAACGTACTGATCAAGGCAACTATGCCTTAACCCAGAGCTGGCGTTTAATCCACGTGAAGGTGGAGAGGAAAAGAGACTGCAGACAGGAATGTATGGCTTGCAATGGAGACTAAAGGTGACTAGATAAAAGTAAGTCTAAAAAGGTCTATTATCATATGATGCTGGCCTCTCTTCAGCCGTTAAAGAATCATAGAATCTTACAGCACAGAAGGAGGCCATTCGGCCCATCTTGCCTGGGTTGGCTCTTTGAAAGAGCTGCCTACTGGTCCCACTCCCCTCCCCTCTTAGCCCCTAGACCTGCAATGTTTTCCTTTTTAAGTACCTATCCACTTCCCTTTTGAAAGCTCCCGTTGAATCGGCTTCCACCACCTTTTCAAGCAGTGCGTTCCAGATCGAAACAACTCTCTGGGTAAAAAAAAAAAAATTCTCCTCTGGTCCTTTCACTTAATTGTCACGTGGAGGGAAGAAAAAGGGATATGTTGTTTTGCTTTTAAAGCACGTTTCAAAAATTAAAAAAATAATCAATGAAAAGGTTATTGATTGGACCCAAGTGAATGATTTGGACTGGATCATATTACTTTGGTTTGGAGCTTAAATTCAACTTATGACGTATGGGGCTTAAAGGTTACACGCCACGTAAAGAGTTTATCTACATGTGCGCGTGCCCACACACACACACATACACACACACGCACACGCACAGACACACACACCACCCCCACACACACACCCACAATTAATACGAGCAACTATTTTCACATCCTAACCAGGAAATGTTACGATATACTTCTTCACAGCTGATTATGTGGTGTACAAAATCCGAAACCAATTGTATTCAAAGTCAAAGCGAGCGGAGCCAATTCACACAAGCATCGAGATAGTCACAATACAATCGTTTATTCTCCTTCGATTTATTTGCCTTCGTGACGTCCTCCCGACGTAAAAGGTGAGATACAAATGACCCTTCAGATTCTATGCCCCTAACCTTTGGTGCTACAACAACAACAATTTGCATTTATATAGCGCCCTTTACACGGGGTACTTCCCTATATCTCGCCTCTACTCTATCCGTCTTAAAATAGAGCCTTGAAAGCTACCGCCAGAAGTCACCTTCCCCCTTCCTAGCTAAAAATATGGTAAATCTAAACTGGTGTCGATTCTTTTCCTTTGCAAAAAAAAACACCCAACAAAAATACTCGTGAGGATTTTTGCCCCATAAACGGAAGCCCCTTGTTCAGCGCTAATCCTGAGCTCCCTGAATAATAATAATCCTTGCATTTGATACAGCGCCTTATCACGTCATTGAGACGTCTCAAAGCGCTTTACAGAATATACTGTAAAGTGAATAGACTGTCCATTTGTGGGCGAAACGCGGCAGCCAATTGCGCACAGCAGTGTCCCCACACAAACAGTCGTGAATTGAGTGACCAAATTGTTATTATTATTTTTCTATTTTTGAATGGGTTGCGCTTGGTGGGACATCGTCCAAACATGAAGTACCTCGGTAGTCCCCAGCAGGTCGAAACAAAGACTGAGTACCATGCAAGATTGTGCCGTGCAGTTTTTCTTAAAAGAAAGAGCCATTCTCGAGGTTCTACCCCCACCCAACCCAACAACAACAAGGTAAAGACTGTGCGGTATTAGTAGTGGTCCAGAAAACACGCAAGCGAGCATTAAACAATCCACTATCACTATTCACTATAGTCAGACCTATCTATACAATATCAGGGTGGTCCAACCTTTTGGCTGCTGAGGGCTGGGTGCCCTATTTGAGAAACGTCCAAGTTGAGCAATATTTTTGCGTTTCCCTTCCAGAAACGTAACATTTACGGGTTATGGAGGGGAGGGAGTGGGTGGGCCGGTTGAAATGGAGGGCGTGGGGGTTGTGGGGGCCGGATGCGGCCCGCGGGCCGCCAGTTGGACCACCCTGCAATAGGTAATCGAACAGACAATTAGTGTCGAAATGAAAGACGAAAGCTTACCAGGCGCTGTTGTTCCAGCAGAAGGTCGGCCTCCTCCTTTTCTTTCTTGTACAGGATCTCCATTTCCTGAAGCCTGTTGGGTTCAGATGGATTTCGGGACACATTATTTCTCTATTCTCACACCCATAACAAGACCCGGGAGAATAGCACAGACTCTGCACTCAAAGCCCTTCAAGCAAGTTGTCTACTTTATGCTAATGGCTCTCAGTGAGGCTGTCCTAGGACACTTTTTATCCACTTCACCCCCATGTCTGCACAATGCCAGGACGCAGTAAAATAATAATAACAACAACAATAATAATCCTTGCATTTGATACGGCGCCTTATCACGGTCTTCGAGACGTCTCGAAGCCCCTCGCGGAATTATACGGTAAAGCAAATTGACTGTATATTACCTGAGCGAAACGCGGCAGCCAATGGCACACAACGCAAAGCGATGGATTGGACTGAGTGACCGATTTATTATTTTTTTTTGAAGGAATCATTATCCCAGCCCCCCCCACCCCACCCAGCGAGGCTCAGGGATTTGTATTTTGTTTTAAAAAAAATATTATTATTGACCTTTTCTCCATCTCTTGTTTCATGTCTATCCCCTGCTTCTCCAGAAGTTCCCTCTGAGCAAATGCCCAGTCCACGGGCTCCACCGGGGTTTCTGCGGAAGGTGTTTTCTCCCGCTCCGCTCGGGCCTGCTCGGGGTGAGTGAATCGGAACACGTGATTCTTGCCCATGATAATGCGGTTGCCTGAAACAAGTGAGGAAATGTCCTGAGACAAGGCTCGGGAGATTATTTTTATCGGCGCAAAAAAAAAACATTTAACCTTTTTCTCCATCTCCAAGGACGTCGCAAAGCTAAAGGGTTTCAGATTCACAAACAGTAATATGATATAATAATTTAAAAATCTTGTTCAGTTAAGAGATCGAGCTTTCACTGAACAACAACAACATTTTGGATTTATATAGCGCCCCCCACGCCGGACGGCGTCTCAGAGCGCTTTACAGTAACGGATCCCGGGGCCGAGCCCAGGGGGGGAGGGGAGGGGGGGGAAGGTGACCAAAGGAGCGGTCGAAAAGAAAGGTCTTCAGCAGAAACCTGAAAGTAGGAAGAGAGGGGCGAGGCGAAGGGAGTGAGGACGGCAGATCCAGAGCTCGGGGTACAGTGACTGAAGGCACGGCCGCCGAGGGTGGAGCGGAGGACTCGGGGGACAAGGAGGAGGTCAGACCCGGAGGAACAAAGGCAACGGGTACTGTGCTGAGGAGGTCAGAGAGGTCTTGGGGGGTGGAGGAGTGCAGGGACTTGAATACGAGGGTGAGGATCTTGAAGTCGATCCTCTCTGGGACAGGAGTCAGTGCAGTCTGGCCAGGACTGGGGGGATCGAGGAGCAGAGTTTCGTGCGGGTGAGAATGCGGGCGGCAGAGTTTTGAATGATTTGGATTTTATGGATGGCAACGGATGGGAGACCTTAACAACTTACCTGAACGCAGTTTCACTGGCGTGGTGACTCTCTTGCCGTTCACGTACGTTTCCGACGCTTCGCAGGGGACCAGAGTGACAATAACTAGCAACGAAGGAAATAATTTCTGGAATTAGGCAAGCGGGACGCAGAGAGAGCAGAGCGCGATCCGTTCCAACAACAACCGATCTCTGGGATTTCCACGTGTGGGTGGGATGCACGGAATTCGCAGCTTGGTTCGGATACTCTTAAGCAACGGTGGTGGGTTTCCACGTGTGTCAAGACACCCGGCTGCCCCAAACAAACAAACAAACGAACAAGTAAATAAACTAAAAACAGGCGCCGTTTCCCAGCCATTCCTACCTTCTCCGTTCTGAATCTTGTCGCTCCTGAAGCTGCAGTGCTCCTCTTTGATGTGCGCCCCGCTGAGGACAATATCCTGACGTCTCTCGGCGTCCGCTTGGCCAACCCTGATACGAAGCAGAACGTCGGGACCGTTTTAAGCGATTTGAGGATTTAGGAACAATGGCGCTCATTCACTCTGCGCCAGTCTGGCTCGGTCTCGCCGGACTCTCGCCCCCGAGTCAGAAGGTGTGGGTTCGAGCTCCGCGTCGGGACCTTGAGGTCACATAGTCTAGGCCGCGGTGGTCCAACTGGCCCAGCAGATGATTTCATCCGGCCCTCAAGACAAAAGATTTTACCTGGTCTCGGCTGACACTCCAACTCGAGCATTGTATTGTCGTTAGCACTGCCCTTCAGATGAGGCGTTAAACCGAGGTCCCACCGAAAAAAAAAATAGGAGGGAGTTTCTCCTGGTGTCCTGGAGCAACATTTACCCACCCAGATAAAATTGTGGTCACTTGCTTCCTGCCTGTTTGCCACCGCGTTTTCTTTACACAACAACACAGTCACTACGCTTTCCAGCGATTCCTGTGAAGCGCTTTGGGACTTCCTCCCGACGCTGTGTCAAAAGCCAGGATTATTACTATAGTTTAACGACAACGTTCCAGTCAGTCAGTTTATCAGGGATTTGATTTTGCTGTACGATTATTACCTTGTGATGCCATCTTTGATATAGTACAGGAGACATTCTGACATCAGTGGATCCTCATTAAGGTTCACCAGATGTGGCGTCTGTAACAAAAAAAACAGCTCAACAGTAAGAATTGATCATTTGCTCGATATAGATATATAGAAGTCATTTTGGAAAAACACAGGCTGCATTCAGACAGTCTGTCAGTTCATTTTTTTCCCCTAACACACAAGACAGACCTATCCTATAAACCAGGAAACTAGGACCAGGGCCCATCAAATTTAAAAATAGCAACAAAATCTGCTTTCAAACAGATGTGCTGGAAGTGAGTTTGGGGGAAGGATAAAGTAGTGATTAGTTATGACGACTCCCGCAGTCAAATCTCAGCTCAGACACTCGTTGTCCAGGCTCACGCATCGAGATTGGCCTTGGCTGACGTGCTGGATGCCAGCCAACACCATCTGTGATAGCCTGAGTCACTGCGTCCTTCAGTGGAGGAGAGTCTCGGGAGGGAAAAATGCAGCACTTCTCTTTTGCCAACGAAAACAAAAAATAGGGAGTGCGGGGCAGAGGGGAGGGGGAAGAGAAGGGGGAATAAAAATCATGGCAATGGTGAGTTGCTTGAGGGAATCGAGTCCTCCTACAAGATTCTGAAGAGGCGAGGCAATATAGACCACGACAGGCTGTTTCAACTTGTCCAGAATAGTAAAACCAGAGGACACGGCTTGCGATTGAAGTGGGGAAATTCGGAACAAATCTGCGCAAACACTATTTCAGTGAGCGAATAGCGAACCTGGGGAACAGGCTCCCTGGGGAGACGGTTGAAGCAGGAAGTGTTGATTCTTTCAAACACAGATTAGATAGTTTTCTTTTAGGAAGTAACATTGTGGGATACAGTACGTAGGTAGTTCGGGACATATGTGCGAGCGACCGCCAGGAAGCTGGAAGGGGAACGAGATGGGCCTTAGTTATTTTGCGTCCAGCATTTCTTACGTTCTTTTCTTCTTACAAGAGCTGTGGCTACAAGAGCTGTGGCTACAGGCTATTGTAAGAGCTGAGACAAAAGAGAGCAATCAATGTTCTCAATGGGTCAACAGTCTTAAATCGAGTGGAAGCGTTTACTTACAACACATGACTTACTTACCGTGATGCCAGCAAAAGAGAACAGTCACTACATTCGACATGAACGACCGCAAAGCTCCTCGAGGCGTTACGGTGCGATAAGGTGCCCGAAGAGTGCAAGTGAAGGTTGAATTTACAATAATTTCTATACAATAGCAACACTGTTATATTCAGTGAAAGTAATAATAATCCTTGCATTGTATATTTGCATCGGGCGCTATATCAAATGCAAGGATTATTATTATTATTATTATTATTATCATCATCTTCACTTCCGTCCTTCAAGGCACATCTCAAAGACTCTCTTCTTCAACCACACTCATACCCTTCCTGATCCCCCCTACCCGGGCCCACACCCCTGACTGTCCAGCGCCTTGGGATGTCTTCCTGACATGAAAAGCGTTGCGTAAACATAATTTTCTATTGTATGATTAGTATTGTTATTATTATTATTAACGCCATCAGCAATGGAACATTTCGACAGCAGAGTTTCACTGCAGTAAATCCCAACATTTGTCACGTGCACCAACCTGCTTTGGAGAGAACACTCCAAAGGAATCCGCAAAAAGATCACATGTCCTTGGAGTCAATATCTGACCAGCAAGATGGCAACGAGGAAACAGAAACGGCAGAGAGTGAAGTAAACAAAGAAGCGAGGCCCACACAAAAAAAAACATGAGTGATGGAGGACAAAACGAGGAAGGCGTCACCAACAAGTACAACATAAAGGGGGTGGGGGGGGGGGGGTAGCAAGTTTATTAAAAATAAGTCAACCATAAAACAAGCAACACAAGATGGTTATTAATAGACGAGGCCGAACAGAATTTACAGCTAGAATAAATACATTTGGGTTCATGAGCCTTGGGGAAAAATAACTCAACGCCGCAGTAAGAAATTCTTTTTTTAAGCTATAAAAGCTTTTTTTGAAGAAGAAGTTTTTTTTTTAAGTGTTTTTGGGGGGGGGGGGGAAGGTTGGAACAATAACAAGAAATGCAATCCCATTTCCACCTCTCAAACTTTGTGAGTCAGCCAGAGAGAAAAGAAAAGTTTTTTCCGCCCTCCTAAACTCTACGTCTTAAATAACCCGCGTCTGTCAAAAGACTCGCATCTACAATAAGGCGAGAGAGAATGGGTTTGGTGGGAAATAGATTTCCAGCCACCGTTGGAAACCGACAAGCTTTTCAAAGCTGTAAAAGTGTCTGCTGATGTCAGGTGCTTCCATTGTGCTTGTCCATGGTTTGACCTTCCTATTCAATGCATTACGTGCTACACAAGCTGTGTTGAAATCCACTGATGGGGCACCCTTTTTGGGGACATTGTCATGGTGACGCCACAGCTTTGGTGGGTAGCCAACAATGCAACGTCCGTGGGTATAAATTTCGGAAATGAGGATTGGCGACGGGAGGAAGGGGAAATGAAAGAGGGAGGGAAGAAAGCTGGAGAGAGGAACTCACTTTGGTATGAAGTCACTGAGAGGGACTAGTTGGTGCCAAAAGCAGGAACTACACAAATCCACAGCATCGAAGAAAGAGAAAGACGCTGAAAATCTGCATTAGTTCACGTGTTGAGTTGAAAATTTCCGACACAGAAAAGGAAAAGGGAAAATTTACGTGGCTGTGGGGAAAGAGGGGGGGGGGGGGGGGCGGCAGGGGGACGAATTGGAGAGCTCTTTCAAAGAGCTGGCACAGGCAGGCACGATGGGCCGAATGGCCTCCTCCTGTGCTGTATCTGGCGGGAGATCACGCAAGGACGTGTGAGGGCGCGAGACTCTTGGCTGAAAATATATTGTAAATAAATCAGGAGGAGGATTTCTTCACATTTACAAGTTGATGTCGCTGAGATCGAATCGTCATCATCGACTTCTAAAGGCTCGGGCTGGTGAACTCAAACGTATTAAACCAACCTTTTTTGGAGTAAGTATTTCATCGGAGTCATCAAACTGTTCAGATGGGGTTCGGCTCAAAAGCTGAACAGAGGGCGCGAAGGCAGGAAAGCAGGGAGAAAATGTGAAAAACAAATGGAACAACAATTGGGACAACAGATAACAATGAAAGTGGGTTTGCACTGGGGCGTATTCAAAATGGCTCCGTCTCCTGTGAGTTCCCTTTACACCAGATTTCTCTGTAAAATATATGCTCTATCCACAACATTATCTTCCGTGAAGGGCGCTATCTAATTGCTAGCTGCTGTGGTCTTCGTTACAACACTATTTCTTAAACAAGCAATCTTGTCGCATCCATAGTTCCCAATGATCCAGTCCAGCCATTAATTACCTTTTGTATATCAAAAAAAAACTTCCTGGTTTCCATCTTGGAAATACTTCCTGGTTTATTTTCTTCCAATTTCCCCATCACAACCCTGCACTCTTTTCCTGCTGCCTCGGTGTATCTCAGCAACGACCCCTACTTCCCCAACTCCCACCCCCCACCCCCATCAACCAAAAAACCCAAGTTTTATTTTGTTTAAAAAAAGGCACAAACAGAATATTAATTTACTTCTACAAACACTTCTGCTGCCACAGATCTGTAACCTTGTAAAATAACTCGCAAAGTGGCCAAGTGTTATAATGTACCACATGTAATTTTGGGAACTCACCCCTCTTCTGCTCAACACCCTCCCCTGCCCCCTCAAAACCCCCCACGCCCCCCCAACCCCACCCCACGATCGAATGCCCACCAATGCAATTGATCAGTGACACAAAACAGCAATCCAAACGATAAGTGAAAAGCAAAGAAAAAAAAATGCGACGATGACAGAAAGAGTGAGTGAAAGAGTAACAGAATCCCAAACGGGTGAATGCAACGATTGTCAATAAAATGGAAAGAGCAACGTGAAAAGCACTTGAAAGTACAATCCGTTTGATCGTGGTGCTCCTGTGGGTCTTTGAATTGATCTTCACTGCCCCCGTCATCAACCTCCCCACCCCCCAAAAAACACACACACACAGACAAGGAAACTCTTTGCACGAGTCTAACCTTTTTTGGTGAGAAAACTCCCAAGGTACCACCATCTTCTCTTATAGCAACCCCCATTTCAGCCAAAAGCGCCTCTCTGGAATTGGAGAAAGGTGTTTGGTGAGTTTCAGCGCCTTGTGACCTCCTCCCGACGTGAAAGGCGCCATATACACAGTCAATTCACTTTACAGTATACTCTGTGAAGCGCTTTGAGACGTCTCGAAGACGTGATGAGGCTCTCTATCAGATGCGAGGATTATTATTATCATCATTATTATTAATATGTTACTGTTTTTCCCACTCTGGTAATGACTCCTGCTTAGCAGAAGAAAGTCCTGACCTCTCCATCCTGATGGCCTCGGTTTTCCGAAGCTTTTCCTCCCACGTCTCGTTCAGCTCAGCGATGATTTTTTCGGATTCCTGCAAACAAAACATAAAGGAAGCCATTAAAACCCTGAGCCATTAAGGACTATTTAAACCCTCTGTCCCCACCCCCATTCTGTCCTCATGGTTTATGAAGTCATCACTACATGATCCACTGATGTGTGTGTGTGTGTGTGTGTGTGGGGGGGGGGGGGAGAGAAGAGATAAGGCAAGCGAAAATATCCCACAGGTTTTTTTTTGAGCAGGAAGATGAAGAAGAAAAATAAGATGAAGGAAAAAGACATCTGCAACATCCTAACAACTGAACGCTTAAAAAGAGAACATTTATATTTATGCCAAGTTATGCCTCACAGTGCTGAAGAGAGGCACAAATCGGAATGATCTGTCGATTGAGACACACACACCATCATCGACACGTGTTCCGCTAAACATCCCTTCGATCCAAAAAAAAGTCTCAGTTCGAATCAAACGCATTTAATAATCCGTATTTCTCATGGAAATAATAATAATCCTTGCATTCGATACCACGTCTTCAAGACATCTCAAAATGCTTCACAGAAAATACCACAAAGTGAACTGACTCGGTATTTTGTGGGCGAAACCCATTATATTTTATACACAGACGATGTAGAATCAAAAAGCACAGAAGGAGGCCATTCGGTCTATTATATCCGTGCCGGCTCTTGAAAGAGCTGTCCAAATTAACTCCACTGCCCCGCGCTCTCCACGTAGCCCTCGCAAATTTGTCCTCCCCAAAGATCCATCCACTTCTCTCTTGAAAGTGGTGACATGGAATGTAAAACGCTCTGATTGTAACACGAGCTCAGGCCTGAAATTCCATCGTCATCTCCCTGGGAACGGACAGGCTTCGGAGACGGACAATGTGGCTGAGGGGGTGACTGGGTCGGTGTGTCTGGAGTTGTCACGGTAACAGGTGATGGTAGGGGTGTAACGCAACGGGGGGGTGGGGGGGGGGGACCTCACTTGACATGCAAGTCGGATTTCACTGTTTGCGAGCGGAATAGAACTCATCAAGGCACTGCGTTATAAACACTCGAGCACGTTAACAGAAATAGCTGGATTCCAACAAAACAATCGCGCACTCGACCCCTCGATCGTTCGCTGTTTCGCCAAAGAAAAAGATTTCTCCCCAAAAGGCTGCGGATTACGGCTGGATCCGTTCAAAAACATTTCACGACTGAGGTGGATAGACATTTGTTCGGTCAGGGCATCAAGGGATATGGGGCAAAGGCGGGTCATTTGCGTTGAGGTACAGATCAGCCATGATCTAATAGAATGGCGGAACAGGCTCGAGGGGCTGAATGGCCTCCTCCTGTTCCGATGTTCCTTTTCTGATTTACGTGCTGGAAAGGTTTGGGGGGGTGGGGGGCATATGCAATGCATCATTTTAAGATTTCTATGTAAAGGTGGGTGGGGATTGCAAGGAATTGTAGCATGGTCTGAATACTCCGTAGGCCTACAAATCGGTGATTAACACAACCTACAGCGTACGAAAGACTAAAATAGAAGCACCCACCCATTTCCTGCCTTTCAGGGCTGCTATATTCAAGGAGTCTCTGGTAACATGCAGGTAACACATCAGCTCTGACTGCACTGACACTTACTCGTTTAATGCCAGATATTAAATCCAGACATTAAAAGATGATCTGATCACCTCCTTGAGCCCCGCAAAATACACAAGTCACTCCACTTTACAGTGAAGCTCTTTGAGACGTCTTGAAGACGTGAAAAGGCGCTATATCAAATGCAAAGGTTATTACCATTATTATTATTATTACTTCTCGGTGACGTACCTTTAAGCGTTCAATAGCTTCTTCGCCACCTGGCGTGGACATTATTCTCTCCTGCAGGCTGGTGACTGACTGCAGACCTGGTTGGCCGCTCAGAGAGGATAAGGATGGAGAGGAGGTCAGTGAACCCACTGGTGCTGTGGAGAAATGGCCAGGCCTTTGATTTCCAGAAGCTAGTTTGTACCTATGGTTACTGTTCTGTATGTCTTTCAAATCTGAGTCAGAAGAGAGAGAAACGAGGAAGGGGCGGGGGGGGGGGGGAAAGGTGGGGAGTTGGCGGGGAGGGGGAAGGGGTGGGGTGGGGGGGGGAGAGAAAGAGAAAAAAAAGGAAAGGAAAGACATAAGACCACAAGAGATAGGGTTCTGGAAATGCGCAAACACACACACACACTGGATGGTAGTTCTAAACACAATCATTTTGTTTCAGTCTTAGAAAACTGAACAAATATAAAACGTGAATGTATGTGTAAGTTTGAATATATATACACACACACACACGTTTTACAGGTATATATATATATATGACACATTACAGTAAGGTTAATTCATAAATATGTAATTCGTTTGAACGACATATTCAACTGATGACCGAGTTCTGGTCAATCTCAGGAAGCGATTCCCGAAATTGCTTTCCGGTTTCCGTCACATCAACCAGGGAGTATGTTAAAACTCCAGGAACGACCGTGGCTTCCTGACCAAATGGGTGGGGGGGCCCGACAAAGACTTTAAAACCACCATCAGTGTAAGTATTAAACAGCAGAGAGGAAACGGTAGACAACTGATTGTTACTTTCTGATGAAGGTCGGCAAAGCAGGAGGTTCTCAGCAAAGAAAAGAGTCACACATGCATTTTGAAACGCGCACTTCTCTCTCGCACACAAAAGCTTACAGGAAGACTTATTCGATGCTTAATAAAGAGAGCGAAAAATGCACTGGACACTGATTATAAACTGGGTATGAAATCATCCTACAATGAAAATACAAAATACTTAAATACCTGAATCTTATCATAGAATCATAGAATCCTGCAGCGCAGAAGGAGGCCATTCGGCCCATCGTGCCTGTGCCGGCTCTTTGAAAGAGCTGCCGACTGGTCCCACTCCCCCCTCTCTTACCCCATAGCCCTGCAATTTATTTCCTTTTCAAGTACCCGTCTAATTCCCTTTTGAAAGCTATTTATCGAATCTGCTTCTACCACCCTTTCAGGCAGTGCATTCCAGACCGTAACAACTCTCGGGGTAGAAACGTACACACACACGTATTAAAAATAAGCAGTACTGCACAAGACAAACCAGATACACAAAAAATCTATTTGGGAATTTCCTGCAAAGAAAATTTAAAGGGGGGGCAGGGAGACTCATTTGGGCATGCAAAGCTTTGGGGATTGATTGAAGCAGAGCTGATGTAAAAGCAGATCAGTAGGTAGAATAAGAAGGTATCGAGACACTTATACACACATTTGCTTCCATTCCCAGGACACTCATCATCTACTGCTTCAACTGGTAGGATTGCAAGGAAGGAGAACGAGAAGGGATAAAAAGTCATTCTGAAAACTTACGTCACATCAGTTTTCAGTTGAACAGAAATAAGAAGTCTCGGAAAGAAAATAAATGCCATTTGATCTGATCTCGTTAAGCGCAGCATCCCTTTTTTTTAAATTAATAAAAAAAATTATTATCCGTTATTTAATAATGATATCACTTTGTTGGGGCATCTCAAAGGGCTTCACACAATACACGATAGAATGAACTGACTGTGTATTTTGTCGCAGCCAGTTTGCAGTGTCCCACAAACAGCCATGGTTGTAAGTGACCAATTTTATTTGGGGGGGATTTCTTTCATTTGGGGGGGAAAGGGCGGGGAAGGAGAGGGGTGGGAAGGGACAAGAGACGGGTAAGAGTTTCGTAAGTAGGCCGCAGGCAGTTTTTGCTACAAAAAAAAGGATACTGAAGCTTTTAGTCTTTTTTGGATCAAGTCAGATTAAAAATAACGGCTAACGACAACAACTTGCATTTACACAGCGCCCCCTCACACAGGGTAGCGTCCCAGAGCCCTTGACAGTGGTGGAGCACGACGGCAAGCTGGGGGGGGGGGGAGAGGGGGAGGTGACCGTAAGCGCGGCCGAAGAGGAAAGTCTTCAGGCGCGACTTGAAGGTGAGGAAGGAAGTGCTAAGGCGGAGGGATAGAGGGAGAGTGGTCCAGAGTTTCGGTGCCTGAAAGCCTGGCCACCGATACTATATTAGAAACGTTTAAAAGACTTTTGGTGTGTGAAGGGGTGAGAAACGGCACATGTGTGAGTGGTGTTGGGGAGGGGGGGGGGGGGGGGGAAAAGAGGAGGAAACTACTCACTTTAAAAAAACGTACCGGACGTTATGACCGATTTGGGGGCAACAAACAGCAGCTTTGCTGAGCGCTCATAATTGGTTCTATCACTTTATTTCAATATCAAGATGCTTTTCGTTTTGACGCATTGCATAAAACGGCAATTTATTATGGTTATGTTTAGCTAACGGGCAGGCAGGGTGGGGGGTGTGTGGGAGAGGGAAGAGAACTTAAATCCAGGCGGAGGACCTGTGTAAAATGTGGGTAATATATTCAGGCCATCGCTACGACCAACAGTCTAACTGAAGCTGCATCCGTTGGGGTGGGGGGAATGTACTTAGGAGACGTCACCGGTGACTTTGATCAGTGACTGGTTAGCATTGCACGCAACCTCATTACTAACAAGACACACGGCGATTAAAATCACCTGGCAGGTCTCTCGCCTATCGGATTAATTGGTTCGATTGAAGCTTCAATGGTTAGGACTGAAGGTGTGTGTATGTGTGGGGGCTGAATAATGATCAGCTGATTACTGAAGGCAGCAATTACTAAGTTGTACAATATTAATATTGCTGAATACTAATCGTCCCGCCCTGCACACCAACGAATGAGAAGGCGTGTGAAGTTTAACCGTTCCAGGGTCTTATCCTTGTTTGCAACAGTACGCACGCCCTTTAATTAGCGAGGATTTCTGTAGAGAGGGTCTGGCTTAACGGCTAATCCACTTACTCTCCAAGATGTCGCCGAGGCCCTGAGAACGCAGCAGGTCTTTCAGTCTCGTCACTTCGTCCTTCAGTTCACGGATGAGTTTGGCGTTGGGATCCTCGTTAACCACTGCGTTGCACTTGATCTGCTTTGCGCGGTCCGCATACCTGATTGTGTGTGTATGTGGGGGGGGTGGGAGAGAGAGAGAGAGAGGGGAAGAAAAAGGAAATAAACCTTACAAATTCTGTGCTTGAAATGACACTGGAAATTGTCCATTCACTCAAAATGTTGCTGCTTTCCACTGGACTCTTTTACCCATAAAATACACAGTCAATTTGCTTTACAGTATATTCTGTGATTAGGCGCTATACCTCAAATGCAAGGATTATTATTATTAGTACTATTGCTGACTATCACAAACCTACAAGGTGTCTACAAAGTCCAGTTATCCCGCACGTGTGTGTGTTTTTTTTCCCTCCTAAGAGTGCACTGACCAACAATTGAAACATGATGATCATTGTATTTAGAAGTACTTTAATTGTATTCGGTGCAAGTGTGCAACTGTATTTAGACGTTCAGAGGATCGCTGTGTGAGTGTGAGTGAATGTGTGAGTGTGTGTGAATGTGAGTGTGAGTGAGTGTATGTGTGTGAATGTGAGTGAGTGTTTGAATGTGAGTGTGTGTGTGCGAGTGAGTGTGTGTGTGTGTGGGTATGCGTAAGTGAGTGATTGTGAGTGAGTGAGTGTGTGAGCGCCATCATTTTCATGGCAGATCCGTCGCTATGTTCGCTGCGATAAATTCCGTTAACATGGATGGAGTGAGCGAGGAGGGGAAGTGTGTCTCTGGCATCTTGTTTCAGCTCCTCCGTAATCTCATCATATCCCTATTTTGTCACAACAACAACTTCGACAAGAACTTGCATTTAACAGAAGAATAAGAGGATCTTGTGGACACCTGCAGAACACCACAAGCCAAATTGGTTAACAAGGGCAGCCCGAGCCCTGGTTGTCGGTTAAAGGCAGACGTACCTTAAAGTGCTGAGAGTTTCATCGTAGTTGATGTCAGCCGGGCTGAGAGCAGCAACCATAGCTGTCCGTGAATTTCCACCTGTGAGAGAGCGACGCACAAAATCAGCCATAACTCCATACTGTCCTGATCGCTCTCTCTCCGCTCAGCAGGCTCCGACCTGCTCCATGACCCCCCGCCCTGCCCTGTCTGCTCCACCATCGGCAGTCGGGCCTTTAGCTTTCCTGCCCCTTTGGATCTCCATCCCACAGTCCCTTCGCCTCACTTCCTCCCTCCCTCCTTCAAGGCCCATCTTAACACCCTCCTCTTCGACCGTGCCTTCGGTCACCCTCCTATCAAATGCAAGGATTATTATATATTGTTTAAGTGTTTAATGAGGACGATTTGTGGTGTCCAGTTTCTTTAGGCATCTCTACAAGTGTAGGTATGAGCAGCCAAACCATCTTACCCAGATTCTCCCGCAGGAGCCATGTTAGGACCGAGTCTCTGTACGGAATAAAATCGGACTTCTTTTTCTTCTTACTCTGTGCAACAAGTCGGAAAAAAGAGAAAAGATTTGGGGATTCAATAGGGACACGGGAAAACGGGAGCAGGATTGCGAACCACACAGCCCATCGAGCCTGGTCTCGTTCGGCAGGTCCCTTAAACTCCACCGTATCATACCCCTCAGTACATCTGAGAGTGAAAGCGCGAGAGAGAGAGAGAGACAGACACACACACACACACACAAAGTGGGGAAGACGGAGGTGGAAAAACAAAGAGAACAAGAGCAAGTGAGCGGGTGAAAGGGTGCGAGGCTGGCACAGAGTAGGGCTGTAGTGGCTGGGGTGAAAAGGTTTTTGTGTCATTTTGTGCTTTGCAAAATGCCTGGATATTCGCACTGTTTTCACGTGCACAGAATGGGTCAGGTCCCATTTAGTGCAGACACCGTATTAAACTAATTCTGTTCGTGCCGATGTCCAAAGCAACTACAGACACTGCGGCTAAAAAAAAAAACACACACACCAACACGGCTCGAGACAAAGCTTTAGCATTCCGTTCAGCCGAGCGCGCAGTAAAAACAAAAAAAATGAGAGTAATCCTGCGCTGAGATACATTATTTACGCCACATTCTCACCCAAATTTGACCCTTTATTTGAAATTCTTCCCGAAAGTTCCTCAACCCCTATTGTTTGCTCGAAAAAAGGTCAATGGATCACAGTCGCCCGTACGCAGACAGATCTAGAAGGCTGGTTGTTTCGTGCATGCGATAATGCAGTCTGGCGTAAACAGAGCGACTGCAATTCAAAGCTCCTGTTGATTACCCTGAGCCTCAGGGTCTCGGACACCACTATCACCGACAAAGCCATCTGGGACCACTCCTCCATCTCTATCCCTCTCCCAGCCACCCAACCCCCGTTTCCTACTCCCGCTGGAAAAAATCTCCCCCTCGCTCTCCGCTGCCCTAAATTCCAGCGCCTTGGGACATCCTCCCGACGCAAAAGGCGCCATACAGATGGAATTTGTTGTTGTTGCTCGCTTGCATGGAACAGTGGCCAGTAGAGTATAAAATGTCCGCATCGCAGGTTAGGAAGATTACATTTGAATTTGCTTTAGAATACACATTTGTTGTTAGTTCCATTTTTTACATAGGCGACACCAGTCTAATTTAGTCGCCCGGCGGATCCCATTCCGGGGGTAATAATCCCGTCTTAAAAAAAACACATAAATAATAATTTGGTCACTTAATGCACGACTGTTTGTGGGATGCCGCTGTGCGCAATTGGCTGCCATGCTTCGTTTCCCCCACATAATACCCAGTCAATTCACTTTCCGGTATATTCTGTGACGCGCTTTGAGACATCTCAATGACGTGTTAAAGCGCTATGTCAAATGCAAGGATTATTATTGTTATTAATGATAATTTCCTAGGACCTGAGTCGGTGAGTTCTCGCGCAGGCGTGAAGCATTTGCGTGAAATGCAAGATGCACAGTGCAAATGTCAGCACTGTTACAGAAGTCACATTCACACTGTAAATCGTTGTTAGACACAGCAAGCAATACATTCAACCTGCACTGTACCTTACTGGGGGCGTTATCCTGTAAAAGGCGGCACAATTTGAAAGAAAGAGAGAAAAGTTACGGAGGATAGTTTGTTGTTGTCGGCTTCATTTCCTGACACAGGCACACGAGATCGGCACAGACGAGAAGATCCAAAGAAAGTAGCAGGCAGAGAGGACATCCCCCCACCCCCCTCCACCACCACCAAAGTAATAATAATAACTTGGCCACTCAATCCACGACTGTTTATGGGATACTGTTGTGCGCAATTGGCTGCCCACGAAAGCACACAGTCACTCCACATTACAGTGTATCCTGCAAAGCGCTTTGAGACGTCTCAACGACGTGATAAGGCGCTACATCAAATGCAAGGATTATTATTGCTATTAAAGATGCCCAGCTTTGTTATAGCCTTAATGGAAACCCGCTGCTCATTGCTATACAAAGGGGTAACATTTCACCTCGGTCGAGCTATAGTTTCTCTGCGTGGCATTTCAGAGCCTACGTTAATAAGAGTAAACCTGGATCCAGGTGGAATTATTAATTAGTTATATAATTTGCATTTTTTTGGTTGTTTGTGCCAGGCATTAAACGACTCCATCAGACAGAGCTAGTGCCTCAGATGTAAACAGTTAAGACACTCACCACTTCTGCAAGAGCGGAGATGACTTTTCCTAACGTGGTGAGGGACTTGTTAATATTCGCTCCTTCCTGGAAGTGAACAGTCAAAGTCATCGATTGGTTCCATTCCAAAGTTATTATGGATGTTATTATTAAACCCGTGATGAGGCGCTGCATCAAATGCAAAGATAATTATTATCATAAATTACCTTTAACCTGGTTCCTTTGGCCCCTGTGGAATCAGCTCGTTCGCTGCCAGCCAGATCCACGAGGCTGATTTTGCTGACCTGCAAACGTAAAGAGGAAACTTACACTGATTCAGACCAGGTTAGGGTTTCAGGGTTTAGCAAACAACCATTGGTGGTGGGGGTGGGGAGAAGGGGGTAAGAGAGCAAGGGAAGAAGCCACAGAGAAATGGGATCAGAACCTGAAACAAGATACTTAGCCAGATATTATTATCCGACCCATCAGGGCTTTAGTTTTCTGGGGGTGAGGACGCGACTACACTTTCTTAGGTGTTGTTGACGAGATAATGGTCGGCCACTGGACATTGTATCAACCAAAAGGTTTATTAATATTTCACATGTAAACTGTGATGCAAACTCGAAGGCAAACAGCTCCAGGGTGGGAGGAGGAAAGGTAACGTGGCTTTGTGACCGGATCTCACCTTCTCTGTGCAGAGATCGGTCTCCACGTCGTGTCTCTTCTGAGTAAAAACTATTGTGAACACAGCGTGGGATCTGCTACTGGTCTCATTCATGTTTGTCGCTGCTACGGTCCTGAAAATGGAACCAAAAAAAANCACTCAGAACAGCGACATAGGATGTTTCCAAAGGTGAATGAAAGAACTGACAATTTCGGAGCACCTCATTCAACTTGATACGTCTCGAGAATTTCACATTAATGTCAAGTGTCATTTTGTAGGCAATCGCGGCAGCCATTTAGCTTTGCTCAATGTGTCCCCACCAAAATAATAACAATAATCCTTGCATTTGATATAGCGCTTTTCACGTCTTCTCGATGTCTCAAAGCGCTTCACAGAATATACTGTAAAGTGAATTGACTGTCTATTTGTGGGCGAAACGCAGCAGCCAATTGCGCACAGCAATGTCCCACAAACAGCCGTGGATTGAAAATAACCAATTTATTATTGTTTTGTTTTTTGGAGGGATTATTATTAGGCTCTGTGTGGAGTAACCTTGCCCAAGGTTTCGCCCTCTGCCTGGAATTGAACCCAGGTGTCTCGCTTGCAAGGCGAGCGCTCTAACCACTGAGCTACAGGACTCCACAAAAGTCCAGAAATACAGAGAAACTCCCTTCTCTTTTCAAATAGTAGCTTTGGGATCTTTTAAACAGGCAGGTGGGATCCAGGTTTGACATCACATCTAATTACACCAGTTCTTAAATATGGATTTTAAAGATCCCCAGTACTGCGTGAACCAAATAACAAAGGGAAGGGATTTTCTCCTTTCGTCCGTACCGACAATCATAGATGAATTAGTCATTTAACTGTGAAGTGCTTTGAGGCGTCTCAAAGACGTGGTAAGCTGCTAATATCAAAAGCAAGGATTATTATTATTAAATATTAATACTTGTCGCCCAACACGACTGTTGGGTCCTGCCTAGGATCTGGCTTCCTAGGGGGATACAGACGAAAGGCTAATCTGGTTTAACATTTAACATCAAAACCATAACATTATGGGATACAGTACATAGGTAGTTTGGGATTTATGTGCGAACGACCGCCAGGAAGGTGGAAGTAGAACAAGATGTACGTTGGTAACCAACCTGGCTTTGTTTCCTGCATCCATGAGGTCAGCGATGTCTGTATAGGACGTCACAGCCAGTTTGGAGAGATCTTCCACGTAAGGTCCCAGCAGCGGGTGCTCTCGGACACGCAGGTTTCCTTTGTTCTTCGGGTTCAGGAGATCTCGAACCCTTTCGCAATAGATCTCCATGTAACTGACCTGTGAGAAACCACGAAAGCACGAAAAATGGGATAAAGAAGAAAGCTAGCGTTTTTTAAAAAAAATAATATAATTTTATAAACTTAGCCACAATGATGTAGAACTTCATTTTCCCTTGGACCAGCTGGGTGTTTTGACACAAAACCATGGTTTTAGCTGGTTAGACTCCAGCAGTTACCCCCAACGCACTCTCTGGGGTTCCCCCCAAGCCTTGGCTCTTGCCAACCTGCGCCTAATACTTTCCGGGATTAGGTAAGCAGGATGTGCCCCTCCAGGGGGAGAGAGAGAGAGAGAGAGAGAGGTGCGCAATCCGTTCCAACAATCTATCTCCGCAATGTCCATGTGTAGGTGGGATGCCTGGAATTCTCAGCTTGGTTTGGAGACTCTCAAGCACGGTGATGGGTTTCCGTGTGTGTCAGACACCCCTGCTGACCCCCCAAAAAACCACACATAGGAAAAAGCCCATCCCTACGCGTCCAAACCAGATGGAAAGTTCCACAGGCGCACGTCACCTACACATGGAAGTTTCCCTGCATCTGGAACCAAATGCGAACTCTCCCTTTCTCTCTCCATGGTGGGATGCTCCCTGCTAACCTAATTCTGGAGAATTTTAGGCGCAGGTTAACGAGAGCCAAGACTTAGGTGAAAGGGGTGGGGGGGAGAATCCCAGAGTGTGCTACGACAACCTGTTTCTGTTGTTCCATCCGGCTAAACTTTGGTTGGCTCTGTTCCAGGAACGGTATGTACTTCTGACGTGGATATATAATAGTCATTCATCTCTTCAAAACTATGAGCTCTTCAAGCCCCATCGATAGATATTATGCAATGGCAGTGATGATAAGAGACTAAAATACAATCCCATCAATGTCAGCAATTCGAAATTCCCAAAGCGGGTTATAAAACCTCTCCCGGTATCGTGTTGCATTACTCTCCACAAGCCCTTGCTTCCAATCCAACATTTGAACAGCTCGATCGCTGTTAAAACTGGTGGACACTTGACGAAGGATGTAACCTGAGGTCGAGCACTGTCAGCACACGGCATCCAGGTTAAAAACAACCGCCTGACTCGCACCACCATTCAGAGCAGTTTGGAGAGGCGGCAGCTCAGGCTATTCTAGCTCGTGATTCGATCAGAATCCCTTTCTGGTTTCTCTGTGCTTGCATCTCAGGGCTGGAAGCTAGTGACGGAAATTTATTGCAGCGAGTGGCTCTATTTTTTTCCCCCAGCTGAGTGTCCGACATGTGCGGAAACCCATCACTGCGCTTAAGAGTCTCCAGAGCAAGCTGATAATTCCATGCATCCCACCTACACGTGGAAATCCCAGAGATAGATTGTTGGAATGGAACCCGCGCGCCCTCTCTCTCTCTCCCTGGATAGACGCATCCTGTTTACCTAATTCTGGAAAGTATTAGGTGCAGGTTGGCGAGAGCCAAGGCTTGGGGGGAGCCCAGAGTGTGCGTTGGGAGTGTAACCAGCTAAACCCACATCCTTGCCATTGATATCGCTGTCGGGCAAGCTTTCCCACTGCTTGTGCAGCTAAGACCACCCTACCCGTTAGGGCTATGGCTTGCAGGGTTAACAGGAGCTGAGTGGGATGATTCCCTGCCTCCTACCCATGGCACTGATTGGGATCGGACAAGCCGTCAAAGAAGCAGCTGTAATGGTTCATGTTTAAGAGGCGAGGATATCGGGCCTGGTTTGTGTATTTGTCTCTTTAGAACCATCTAAGAATCAGCAACGGGACGGAATTACGGAGACGAGGAGAGCTCTCCCGGGTTCTTACCTCCACAGAATAGGACATGTCAGCGTTGCTGTTGTCGTTGATTTTTTCAAACAGATCTTCGCAAAGCTGCGGAGAGACAGGGCGAGAGAACGTTGGGTGGAAATCAGCAGAAAAATCACTACTCGGGTCGAAATAACAACAATAATAATAATCGCATTTGATACAGCGCCTTATCGCGTCGTTGAGACGTCTCAAAAGCGCTTCACAGGATATAATAATAATAATAATCCTTGCATTTGATATAGCGCTTTTCACGTCGGGAGGACGTCCCAAAGCGCTTCACAGAATATACTGTAAAGTGAGTTGACTGTATATTTGTGGGCGAACGCGGCAGCCAATTGCTCACAGCAATGTCCCACAAACAGTCATGGGTTGAAAATGACCAATTTAATTATTGTTTTTTTGTTTTTTGGAGGGATTATTATTTGGCTCTGTGTGGAGTAAGGAAACTTGCCCAAGGTTTCGCCCTCTGCCTGGAATTGAACTACTGTAAAGTGAAATGACCGTGTCTTTTGAGGGAGAAACGCGGAAGCCAATTGCGCACGGCAGTGCCCCACAAATCGTCGTGGGTCGAGCGAATATACTGTAAAGTATATATCCGACTGTGTAAAGGGCAGGTTCAAATCCCACATCGGACATTTAACTCAGTCTAGGCTGACATTCCAATGCTGCGCTGGGGGAGCGATTAATTTCCGCACCTGTTAGGTTACAAGTGGCTCGGTTCTTATACCTGTGGGATTATTCCCTGATGGTCTTTCTCCTGCTTTCCCATCATTGTGTAGGATTTCCCTGATCCAGTCTGTCCGTAGGCAAAAATGCACACGTTGTAACCTTCAAAGGAGTGCTGCAGCATCTCTTTGCCGATGTCATTGTACACCTGGTTCTGAGAGGCAAAGCAGGGGTCTTCTGCCTGACAGGAGCAAAGGGAACACACACACACACACAAAAAAAGATATAGTTTTAAGTACCATTTAAATCAGGACTTAACCACATCGTTCAAATTCAATTTACAAATCTGCTTTGAGAGAGAGAGGGAGAGTGCATTCCATTCCAAGGACCTTGCTCTGGAATTTCCATGTGGAAGTGGGATGCATGGAATTCTCAACCTTGGTTTGGATGCTCCTAAGCACGGGGATGGACTTCCGCACGTGTCAGGCTGACCAAAAAACAGTGGCCTCAATTTCTAACACGACCAGGAGAGGCCGAGGTTAACTGTCCACACAAAGTGTCTTGTGACGGAGGAATCTACAATCGGTGGGAGCAAACTCTTACCGAGGTATGGGACCAATAGGAATAATCGAAGCTGAAGCTCTTTGGGGAGTCCTTTGGATTCTTCGGGTTAAGAATAACTAAAAAAAAAGGGGAGAGAGAAAACAGGAACTGTTAATCCAAAGCGATAAGTAAGACAATATTATCATTGTGCTGTTGTAGAGCACATATTTGCCGTGTTTTTTTTAAGGGATCTTTACACCTGGAAAAGGGGTCCGACTAACAAAAACAATTGACTAAGTACAGCATTAAATTCCCTTTGTAATTCCTTTCTACCTCGCCCCCTACCTTGCCTCCTTCAAGACCCTCCTCTTCGACCGTGGTCACCCTCCTAACCCTACCCTCTCTGCCCTCCACCCCTCCTTATCCCACCACCTGCTCGGGTGCAGATTCCTAACTGTTCAGCGCCTTGGGACGTCCTCCTGACACGAAAGGCGCTAAACAAATGTAATTTGTTGCTGTTGTTGTCTGTGTAGCGCCTTTCACCTCCGGAGGATTTCCTAAGGCGACAGACAGTCAAGGATTTGCTTGAAAAACAACACATCAAAACATCTCAAAGCACTTGAAATATTATTAAACTGTGGCTTCTCAGTTATCCGCACAAGGTTACAAAATATCTTGCTTTGACTTGTGGTCAAAAGGGCCTCAGTTTGGTAACCGAACACTCAACCAGTTTGGTTCATAAAAGCTTCCGTCTATAACAGGCAGAGCTTTCAGTGAATCGGTTCGATAATCATACGCCAATATTTTTCTCTTTCCACCTTTGCTAATGTGATGCTTTCCATCACTTATATATATATATATATAAAACTCCTTTCCAGTTCCGTTGTGCCATCAGCATTCATTTATCACCTTCCCGTCTGTCACTCTACGGTCCGTTTATTCAATTGATACAGACGTTTCCTCGTGAATGTGAAATGATGCACCAATTCCCCTACATTTGTTACCCATCACATAGCTGGGGGTCGATGAGATACATTACAGGTATCCTTTACCCTCCCCACCACCCCCCACTTTCCGTCCCTCACAAAACCACTTAACACACAAGATTGCAAGAGAAGTTCGGATTAATAATAAATGCCCATTTGATCTCATCCTTCCCGAACCCCAACCCTACAGCCTCGGCCTCAACCACCCATCCTAGTAACCTGTTCCAGCCGCAGATCACCCTGTAGGTAAAGACTGTTTCCTGCCGGTCTGACCGGAAACTGCCCTTTGCCACCAGTTGTGCCGGCCTCTGAAGGCTGAACGCTTCCCGCTCCAGAGCAATTAGGAATTTCCGTCCACCGGAAATTGACGCCAACATTCCAAACGAAGTGGAAGCCGGTGTCGGGAAACCAATGCCCATCCCACATTGACGGAACATCACTGAGTTCACAAGGCACTGGGCACATTAGCGCCCACAAAATATACAGTCAAACCACTTTACAGTATATTCCGGGAAGCGCTTTGAGACGTCTCAACAACGTGATAAGGCGCTACATCAAATGCAAGCATTATTATTATTATAAGGAGCAATATATATATATATACCTCTCTGACCTCTCTCCTCAAAACAGTGCCCATTGCCTTCGTTCCTCCAGATCTGGCCTCCTCCCTGCCCCCAAGTCCTCCGCTCCACCCTCGGCGGCCGTGCCTTCAGCCACTATGCCCCGAGGCTCTGGAATTGCCTTCCTCACTCCCTTCGTCTCGCTCCCTCCCTTCCTACTTTCAGGTCTCTGCTGAAGACCTTTCTTTTCGACCGCGCCTTTGGTCACCTTCCCCCACCCCCCCCCCCCGACACTGTAAAGCGCTCTGAGACTCCGTCCGGCGTGGAGGGCACTATATAAATCCAAGTTGTTGTTGTAGCAAGAGAGAGTTATTCCTAGCACGTAAAATGTAGATCAGTTCTGCTTACGTAAATGACAATAGATGTTTTTTTTTAAATCCTCAGTGAAACTTCTAAATGCAATTGCAATCTAATTACACACTGAAGCACGGGGTCCAAAATAGGTCGGATTCGTGGATTTGCGAATCTTTAATCCACATCTGTTTCCCAGCACAGAAACTGGTGATGTCTGTGGCCGCCCTTCACCCCAGACTGAGAAAGCTGCCAGTTGGACATTTTCCAGTATAAGAAAAGGATGTACGAGGCAAAAAAAAAAGTTAAGCTTCATATTATTAATGTTGGTATTATTAATTTTGGTAGTATTATTTTTTCCTCCCACTGCGATAGGCACAATAGACACCGTTCCCGATCAGAGGAGGTCTCAAAAGCGCTTCACGGAACGTACTGTAAAGTGTGGTGACTGCGTATTTTGTGGGTGAAACGTAGAGGGCATTTTGAGCAGAACAGCGCCCCACCAACAGCCACGAGGCAAAACATCATTTTATTTATTTAGGGTATTGTATTAAGAGACAGTTACTTTTGTACTGTGTAAATAATGATTCATACTCTTAATTTTCTGCATCGTGATCATACCATAATGGCCTAAAACTAGACCGTGGGGCACCGTATCATACAACAACAGCTTG
The DNA here is from genome assembly GCF_018977255.1 of Callorhinchus milii. Lineage (NCBI taxonomy): Eukaryota > Metazoa > Chordata > Chondrichthyes > Chimaeriformes > Callorhinchidae > Callorhinchus > Callorhinchus milii. The sequence goes on along the minus strand of NW_024704765.1, from coordinate 9,655,839 downwards.
GATTTATAAGCGCCCTTCACGCCAGACGGTGTCTCGGAGAAATTTTATGCGCTCGAACCACGTGTGGGCGAAACCCAGCAGCCAATTGCGCACAGCAGTGTCCCATCGTGGATTGAGTGAGCAAATTATTATTTTTTTTNCCCTTGAAGAATTATAATCAGGGGGTGTGGAGCAAGGAAACTTGCCCAAGGTTTCACCTGCCGGGAACCGAACCCAGGTCTCTCGCTTGCGAGGCGAGTGCTCCAACCGCTGAGCTACAGGACTCCTGCTCTCTATACACATAGCACGTAAGACAACTGTGTTTACATGTGGTTCGCACATGGCGCACACGAGACCCCGAATTCTTTCCTTGCTTTGATCGCAGGTTTAAATCCCGAACTCTGCTACGGCAGATCACAACCAGGTAAACAGCTGGTGCTGTGAAATTGGTCTCAGTGCCCAGGGGACGGGGAACTGTTTGTGGTAATAATAGTGATAGTAATAATAATCCTTGCCTTTGATGTAGCGCCTCATCACGTCTTCGAGATGTCTCAAAACAGCTTCACAAAATATACCGGAAAGTGAAGCGACTGTGGATTTTTTTGAGGCTGAACATGGCACCCAATTGACCGCAAAACATACAGTCCATCTACTTTACAGTGCATCCTGTGAAGCACTTCGCAACGTCTCAACAACGTTAACAGGGCGCAGCGCCCAAAGGCAAACACAGAAGATACACAGTAGATCCTCCAGATGAGGATCCGACCAGGGTTATTATTATAATAACGCCATCGACGACAGGAGAGAAAAGTGGTTGACCGGGGTGGGGTGGGGGGGGGTGTGTGGTGGGGGGGGGAAGCACGACAGAAAAATCTGTGCGCTTGAAATTCCACCAAAATCTGTCATTCGTAAAATCCCCCTGACCAGCTGAACGGCCAGTGGAAAAATTTTAGTTTCACATTCCGGGAGTGAAAAGCGAGTCTCTCGCAGCATTGCTAACTCGAGCGCTCACTGCCTGCGCCTCCTGAAATAGAAACAGTTGCTGGATCTGTTAGCGGCTTCATCCGCGCTTTGGGTGGAAGCAAATTCCCCCCTTTGCACCGACTGCAATCCCTTCCAACAGCAGCCGAACGCGAGGGAGTGGTAGAAAATGCCCGTCGCGCGCCTTTCGCACTCTTTCCGTACAAACAGGTTGGGCCACGGGTAATTACGGTGGTAATCCTTGCATCCAACGCCTTAATCCACGACTGTTTGTGGGACGCTGCTGTGCGCAATTGGCTGCTGCGTTCCGCCCACAAACCGTACAGTCAATTCACTTGACAGTATATCCGGTGAAGCGCTTTGAGACGTCTTGAAGACGTGATAAGACGCTATATCAAATGCAAGGATTATTATTACTATCGCGCCGCTGAGACACCTCAAAGCGTTTCACGGATTATACTGTCACGTGAATTGCCGGAACGTTTTGTGGGCGAAACACGGCAGCCAATTGGCATAGCAGTGACCCACAAACAATCAGTCATGCTCGCATAGACAACCACCGTGAAGTAATAATGCATCTCATAAGCCACAATAAGTTGTGCAACGTTCCTGATTTCTTCTGCAGCGTTTTAAAGCGCTCTGAGACGCCGTCCGGCGTGGAGGGCGCGATATAAATCCAAGTTGTTGTTGTTTCAAGTGAAAATGTTTCAAAGGCGTTAAAAACAAAACAAGACACGATGGGAATGGGAGACAAAATCCAAGTGACATTTCCTATTACGGAGATGGGAAATTGACAGAATTATTTTAAATTCTATGACACGAAGGGAATAGCTGAGTGACACTGTAAGCAAGCCCGAGCCATTTGCCTGTCCTCAGCCACACATGATTTCTAAAGCAAATCAGAAACCCATGTGGCCAATGTTCCTCTCCAACGTATGACTGTGAGTCACAAAAAGCTTGCTCACACGCTTAAAACACACACACATGGTCACCCGCAAATCTATTTATTGCATTTGTGCGATAGCCAGCTGGATCGCTGCGGAGTCTGAATTCTCCAACTTGCGAGATACTGAATGGAAATTGGTTTGGGTTTTCCAGTACATCAGCCAACGTTGATGAGAGAGGCTCAACTGTGAAGCTGGAGTCGTGGTGATAATAATAATAATAATCCTTGCATTTGATATAGCGCTTTTCACGTCAACAACAACTTGTATTTATATAGCGTCTTAAGAGTGCTGAGGCAGGCAGTGGCTCATGGCCAATGGCAATAGAGTCCCAATACTGTACAAGGCGTGCAGAGACACATGAGGGAGAAGGGAACAGAGGGGTGTGGGAGAGGAGATTAGAAAGGGTGGAGACTTGTGTGGAGTATAAACTTGGGCGAGGACCCATTGGGCTGAATGGCTTGTTTCAGTGATATAACGCACTCCGTAATTGTGTGTGAAGTGCACACACGCCCTTTTTAATCTTTCGATCAAATTACATGTCTCGACGACTAATCCACTGATGTGGGCGGGGGGTGGTGGGGTGGGGGGGGGGGGGGGGGAGAGGCAGGCATCCAACCACATTTTTTTAGTGGACAAGACAATCAACAGGACTATCGAGACGCGTGTGGTTTCAAAGCTACGAAAGATGTCTCGCTCACTGATCACTGTGCCGCATTCACAGTGAATCTACAAAGATGCTTTTCCTCCTCTTCCTCCTCCCCGCCTCTCTCCCTGGCATCTTGCTATGATGGAAAGGGGAGGCAGTCTTCTGGTCCCTCGGCTTTTGCCAAGGTCGCCGAGCAAACTCTGTGCAATTGTGCCCTTTTTTTAAAAAATAATAATAATGAATTGGTCACTCGATCCGCTACTGTTTGTGGGGGACGCTGCTGTGCGCAATTGGCTGCCGCGTTTCGCCCACAAAATACACAAGTCAATCCGCTTTACAGTATGTCCTATGTTTGCTGGTAACGGTCGGGCAAACGCAAAGCTCGTCCTCATGTCTTTCGGTGAGAGAGAGAGAAACAAAAAAAAAATCAGAACAGTCGAGAGAGAAAATAAAGTTTCGTCAGGAATTTGGCACAATTTCGAGAGGGCTCTCGTTTTATCGTGAGATATCTGTACCATCTGTGCACTGCAGCACAGAAAGCACTCAACGCCCTCCCCCACCCCACTCTCCTCCCCCCGCCCCCCCCCCCCCCCCACGCTCCTGCTTCTGACGTCAATAGAGAAGCTTCTCTGTGATTCACGCGGAGACGAGCTTAAGGCATCAGTGCAAAGGTGATGCTTTCATTCCCCAAAGCACTGTGTCTCAAACCACACCAGTAAACCAACTGTGCGCATTATCGAGTCAAAGGGGCACATCAACCCTTTACACTTTCAAACCCAATCGATAATCCGGCTGCTTTATTTAATCCCCCGCCCTGCCCGTGGGAGGAAGGGCATCTTCTTCCTGAAACGGGGAATATTAAAGGGTACGGGTAGTCAAGGAGGGAGGGGGCTGGGGGGGGACGGGGGGGGGAAGGGGGAGAAATAGAGCGAGCTGGAGATTTACTAGGCGCGTGTGGAAAATAACCAGCACACAGTGGGTTAGATGGGTCGATAATCTGTTTCTGCGTTGTAACATTCTGTGATTCTGCGTTACATCGTATTATAATAATAATAATAATAAACAATAATAATCCTTGCAGTTGACATATAGGGCCTAATCACGTTGTGGAGGGGTCTCAAAGCGCTTCACAGAATATGCTGTAAAGTTAATTGATTACTATTGATTGCATTTCCCGATGGCGCACAGCAGTTTCGAAACCCTGTGAAGCGTTTTGAGCCGTCCTCCAGATGCGAAAAGGGGCTCCCGCCAAATGAGGATTATTAATTAATATCAGAATGATTAAAATTCACCTTCAAAGCACGCGCTCGGTGCGCTTCACAGTAAATCACGCGAAGCACTCCGAGCTGTCCTCCTGCTGTGAAGGAGCGCTGCATTAAATGCAAGGATTATTTATGGTTGTTATTCCCAATAAGAAGGTGAGGTATTTTTTTTCTGATTGCAAAAACTGCTATCGCTAGCGTCGCTAGGAGCAATGTAGCAGTGGAGTGAAATAGCTGCACTCAGTAAATGAGGACATAAATCCTGTCCTGTGCTTTGACAGACAATAGGGCCATAGTTTGATGTAGCTGTCAAGGCAAAAGCTAATAATAACAGGCAGCGGTAACCTGGGGTGGGGGAGAGAAATATACTGAGACCCCGGGACTAATACAGACAAAAAAATAACTTATTGGAAATTCTACTTTCTTTTCCTTACCCAAACACCGGTTAAAATCCGATCCAAGTGCAAAATGAAAGCCGATGTAGTTTGAATATAAAATGTGCTTTGATTGCACTGGGTGTTGTGGAGGCTTGGGGGCACCTGGCATCTGCGGATCCAAGGTTCCCAAAGCTTTCCCCTCTGCTGTGGGCTAACCCGTACAGAATTAATTGCTCCATCAATACCTCCGTTATTCCGGCGTGCGAGGACCGGGATGGCAGAAGGCAGACGAGGTGGACCTCGGTCTTTCTTCGTCAAGCAATTCCGTTGATCCTTTGTGTGTCTGCGCGGGGAGGGGAGGGTGGGTGGGGGGTTTCAAAGATCTGCTGGAAACGCACAAGGAATCGTACCCAGTGTCCTGGCCAAAAAATCCCCCGAACCGAATAAAACCAGTCACTCACTCCATAACTATTTGTGGGAATCAGATTAAAGGTAATAATACTAATTCTTGCATTTGATACAGCGCCTCTCAGTAATAGCAATAATAATCCTTGCCTTTGAGATCGCGCCTCATCACGTCTCAAAGCGCTTCACAGAGCATACTACAAAGTGAACTGACTATATATTTCGCGGCAAAATAAATCTATTTGGAAATTATGAACACACAGCAGCATCGCAAGAGGCCAGCGAGCAATTTTCTCTTCCTTCCCCTCTCCACCAAAGCTGCAGGAACACACGGCACTGAAAGCAATGGAGGCGCATTAATTATTGAGACAGTCACTGCGGCAGACTTGTTAATAAAATGCAGGGCTGAACACAGTGACTTTAACCTGGCCCCGGACCATCAATAAAACTCCCAGCCACATAATAGCCACCTCACCAAAATAAAGAGCAGGGAGAGGGAGAGAGTGAGAGAGAAAGAGAGAGAGAGAGAGGAGTGAACTTCAATCAGTTTCAACGCTAGCGAATTTATCAGTATCAGTCAGCCCGTGTTGCAGCAGGCGTCTCGAAGACGCCATAAGGCGCTATATCAAATGCCAGGATTATTATTATAAATCTTTCTTTTTTAAACCCAGAGACTTGTTACGGTCTGGAATGCACTGCCTGAAAGGGTGGCGGAAACAGATTCGATAGTAGCTTTCAAAAAGGAATTGGATAGGTTCTTGAAAGGAAAAAATTTGCGGGGGCATTGGGGTAAGAGCGGGCGGGGGGGGGGGATTGGGACGAGTTGGGTTAGCTCTTTCAAGGAGCCGGCACAGGCAGGCACGAGGGGCCGAATGGCCTCCTTCTGTGCTGTAAGATTCTTTGAAATCCACAATGCTACTGAAAATCTGCTCCTTTTGGTGAAAATAACTTGGAGGCAGCTCCGATGATCCTGTGGATGGTCCTACAGTTTACAGATTGTCATCAACGACAGCAACTTGCACCTTTCATGTCAGGAGGGGATCTCACGGCACTGGACAATGAGGGATGAGCACCTGAGCTGTGGGCGGGGACCAGAGAGTGGTGTCAAGGGCAAAGTGGGGGGGGGGGGGAGAGAGGGAGAGAGACGGGGGGTGGAAGGAGAGATGACCGAAGGCACAGTTGAAAAGGAAGTTCTTGAGATGGGCTTTGAAGGAATGGAAGGCCATTGGATGGAATCGCGGCTTGTGCTGAGTGTGTTGGGGAGCAGAGAGAGAGAGGCAGAAGGAATGGGGAGAAAACAGGAACATGACTGGACAAAAAGAAGGGATTTAAAAAGGGAACGTCTGGTCAGACATACGTGCACTCAAAGTGGCTATTAACCAAACTCGTTTCAAGTCAGCGGCACGACAGTAGTCACAAGGATTGTCACACAACACAACTTGCTCAGACAAGGAACAACTTGTGCGTCGGCAGCCGTGCTTTCAGGCACTACGCCCCGAAGCTTTGGCACTCTCTTCCCTCAATCCCTCCTCCTCCTTGCCCCCTTCTCCCCCTCTTTTAGATCACGGCCGAAGACTTTCCTCTTCGACCGTGCTCACGTTCACCACCTCCCTTCCCCACGTCTCGGCATCAGACTCCGCCACTGTTAAGTGCTCCGAAGGGCGCGGTGTAAATGCAAGTTGTTGTTGTTGTACTTCCACTTGGGTGACAGACTCAAACACAGCGACGATGGGGTAATATCACTGGGCAGGGAGGGAAGGAGTGGGGGCTGCGAGGACGGCTGACGCACATACAGTCGGAAAGGTAGGGGTGTAGAGATGGGGGTTTGACTGCTATCGGAGAGAAGGCGATACATGAAGCGAGAACCAAGTCATGAAAGAGCACTGATATTCTCAATACCGTACAACGTACCCTGTCCTGGGGGACGATGATGGGGAATCGAGAAGGAACCATTTTTGCTTACAAAGTTACGGAAATGGTAACAAAAAAAAATACACATCGTTTTTCTCACTGACGCAGTCGGTGTCTCGGTCGGAGTGGTACGATAACAAACGAGTGCACTGTGCGTGGGAGAACGGGATTGCTGCCAGCGAGCAAGCTGGAAGCTCAACGGAGTTGTTTTTAATATTATGCAAAGGAACAGGAGGAGGCCATTCAGCCCCTCGAGCCTGTTCCAGCGTTCGGTAAGAACGTGTACCTCAAGTCCAAGTACCCGCGCTTGCCCCCGTACCCCTTAATACCCTGACCAAGGTTTGTGGAAAAACAAACTCCCACACGCACGGCTGTTTGGATATTAGATCCTCAACGAAATTTCCCAGAAAACATGAACCCATTTTATCCGCAAACCTAATAAATCCGCTCTCACATTGTACGGTGATGCGATCAGCATTGGCAGGGACCCAGGGGACAGGAGGGAATGAGAGACAGAGAGAAAGACAGAGAGAAAGAAAACGAGAGAGAAAGAGAGAGAAAGAAGAGGGGGTTGAGCGAGAGGACCGAAAAAGAGGCGAGAAAGACAAAGAGCAAGAAAATATACAATTACCATACAATTTACATTTGTTCTGCACCTTTCACGTCAGGCGTAATAATATACTATATGATATTAATGTTCGCATTTGATACAGCGCCTCATCACGTCTTCGAGACGTGTCAAAGCGCTTCACGGAATATACCGTAAAGTGAATTGACGGTGTATTTGTGGGCGCAAATCGGCAGCCAACTGCCCACGGCAGCGTCCCCACAAACCGTCGTGGATCGAGTGACCAAATTATAATTTTTTATTTTGGAAGCGGAATGCAGAATGCCGGATGGACAGCAGGAAAGGAAAAAGAAGGGAAAGAAAACGAAGAGAAAGAGAGAGAGAGAGAGAGAGTGAAACAATTGACATTGCAGAGTTCTGGGGCTTTTCTCCCCCCCCCATTCCCCACCAAAAAAAAAATCATTGGTGTTGCTTTCAGCTCATTTGGACGATGACTAAAATTGGTTGCAAGTGCCACGTGACTTTCTGACATCCATTAAGCCGGGCGAGACAGACAGCTGCATAAATAAAACAAGCCCGACAAGAGACCGGCACACAAGCAGCAAAGGGCTCTGTTCTCCCTCAAGCCAGAGTTCTTTTAATAATACATCAGGTTCAAGTAAATAGATTTTCTTCTGAGGGATTTGCCCTGTAAGGTTTTACCTGAAAGATGGATTTCCAGGGGCCGTCAATATGGGGTGTGGGGGGGAAGGGGGAAGAGGGTTAAGGCAATTTTCTTCACAGCAAATTAATTCATTATTTAATTCGCCTCAAATTAAAACTCCGAGGTCTCAAAGCGCTTCGCGGAGTGTCCTGGAAAGTGGATCGACTGTGTATTTCGTGGGCGAAACGCGGCAGCCGATTGCGCACAGCGACGTCCCCGCACAAACAGTCGTGGACTGAGCGACCGAGTTTCGTTGGGAGGAGCGCGCGCACGGGAAGCATAAGTTGTCGGAAAAGCAGGGAACGGGGAAAGGCCGTCGACGCGTTAGAAGTAACTTTTCTTTCTGAAAACCCGACTAGAAAGGTGTCGAGACCTCCTGGAGACACGTCCAGTTTGCTGTCTGGGCTGCAGTTGAGCTCTGCCTGGTTCGTGGGTTAATTCTGCAGAAATGGAACGAACGCTACAAATCATCTTTTACGCACGCAGGAGCGCGCGCACACACACACACACACACACGCAGGGCTCACTGTATGGAGAATGGCCAGCCCACCGAGGCAATAAATCCCGGCCCTGACCTTGTGGAGGTGACAGATTTTCCGCATTCACCACCCATCTGAAGCAAACCACCCGCACCGAGACTCAGAGCTGTGCACATCGTCCGGCTGTGCAACAACACACTGAGAGAGCGACGTTTCTCAGATGGCAAAGCGCTCGGCACGGCTGGCTGGGCACTCGAGCCTCGGCAAGGGGGGGGGGGGGGGGGGGAAGGTGAGAGGCGAAGAGGGGTGGGGGCGGGAGGGGTGTAAGGGGTAGGAAACGGTGACTAAAAGCACAGTCAAAGAGCCGAGTCTCACAAGAGGGAGGGGGCACTGGGAATAGAGTTCCCGAGAACAGCAGCAGCAACGCCGAATTATATTTACACAGCGCCTTTCACGTCGGGAGGACGTCGCAAGGCGCTGGACAGTCAAGGATTTGCACCCGAGGTGGGGGTTGGGATCAGGAGGGGTGGTGGGCAGGGAGGACAGGGGTAGGAGGGTGACCGAAAGCACAGTCGAAGAGGAGGGTCTTGCACACGGGCCTTGAAGGAGCCCAGGGAGGGAGCGAGGTGGAGGGACTGTTTGGGATGGAGTTCCAAAAGGTGGGCGTAGACCTGAAAAAAAAACGGGGGCAGAAGGGATGAAAACTCACCCAATGAAGGTGGGGCGGATTGGGTGGGGGTGGGGGCTTGGGGGCTGGGGGACGTGAAGCAGGGCGGAGTTTGCTGAGCGGAGAAACCGCTGGGTCGATGGGGAAATTTGGATTGCAAGTGGACGGCAGAACAACACATTATTACGCAGAAGAGAAAAAGCTTTCCAGGGATAGTTTATTTTCCACTAGAAACCCAAAGGTAATGTGACCTCTGTGAAGGTTTCAAGCCTCTGAAATGTGTCTCTGGAGCACGAGCAGCTCAATGCAAACGCTGAGCGAGATTCTCCGCATCAGAAGGCCGGATTGATTTACCAGCGCATCTCTAACAATGCTTCGCAACGACTGTTCCAACGCAGGTAACAAATGCTTCAATTTCCATCGAACAACTGGTCACCGGCTGAAATAATAACTTGTTGGCCAAAAGGTCGACTATTACATTGAAGCCAGAATAGATTGCGTGTTAAACCATCGAGACGGCCTGCCCTTCCACACGGCTCCCTGTGTTAGAGCGACAACCAAATGCGGTTTAGCGCCGAGCTGTGGAATCAAACGTTTCAGTTCATAAAGGGGATATCAAAACGTCGCAAAAGATGGATGATGATAGTCCTTGCATTTGATGTAGCGCCTTGTCACGTCGTTGAGACGTCTGAAAGCGCTTCGCAGAATATACTATAAGGGGATTGACTGTGTATTTTGTGGGTGAAACGCGGCAGCCAATTGCGCACAGCAGCGTTCCCCACAAACAGTCGTGGATTCAGCGATCAAATTATTTTTATTTATTCTGAAGGATTTATCACCCCCGGAAAAGTGATCCACCAATCGACTGACAACCAGGTTCCTACTCAGTGCGAGGTAAGCAGAGGTGCGTGGAGTAAGGAAACTTGCCCAATGTTTCACCCCGCCAGGGAATCGAACCCAGGTCCTCTTGCTTTCCAGGCGAGTGCTCTAACCGCTGAGCTACAGGACTCCACGTAGGCTAACATCTGAGCGCTTTACAGGGATGGGGTTGGACACTGAGCAAGGGGGAGAAGTGGAGGGAAGATTATATATTCCGCACACTATTAAAACGTTAAGGTCATGGTTTGAAGACCAAGAGAAATTCTGGTCAACTGAAGTTCAGAAACCACCGAGGACCTCGAAATGGTGACATTTATCTGAAGTTCCAGCTGAAAGCAATGCACTCGGAGGAGAAATTATATGGTCTGATATGTACTACGGTCCTTAGAGAGAGAGAGAGAGCGAGAGAGAGAGCAAAAACGGGAAACCTTTCACTGTGCAGAGGGCAACAAACTGCACAGGAGGAAACCACAAATATGACCGTAAAAATCAGGAATGGAGAGCGCGTAAGGGAGAAGATGAGATGAGGTGATGGAGGGCAACACATGGAGCAGAGCAGGAACCTTGTGGGGCACAAGTGCAAGCTCACTGCCAGGTTCCTGGAGCTAAGGTTCAGGCCAGACTATTTATACACAACACAAATACTCGAGTGCACAATCTCGCTGAAGGCAGTGAAAGAAACCATTTGTCCTGCCCAACAATCGTCCAGAGAAAGATCAACCGTTCACTTAGGAACAGGTCATTCAGCCCCATCGAGCCTGTTCTGCCACTCTATTAAATCATCACCTGCAACTTGTTCAACAATTCCTGTGAAACGCTTTGAGACGTCCTCTCGAGGTGAAAGATGCAGTATCTCAAGCGCTCTGAGACGCCGTCCGGCGTGGAGGGCGCTATATAAATCCAAGTTGTTGTTGTTGTTGTATCCAAATGCAAGGATTTGTTGCATTACGAATTACTAGATTGTGGGTCAATAATTAAGCCAAATTCGCCCATAAAACACACAGTCCATTCGCTTTACAGTATATCCTGTGAAGCGCTTTGAGACGTCTCGACGACGTGATAAGGCGCGATGTCGACTGCAAGGATTATTATTAATATTAATTATTATTAATGATCCAGGAGAGGTGGGGGCTGTGTGCACGCGTCATGATCAATGTTCGAACACCGCAAGCGGTTAGTTGAGCAGCCATCAAACGGGCCGTCACACTACACAGTTGGCAAGCCAACGAGAAGGCTATATAAGTAGTCCCGAGTGTAAAAGCGGAAATTGTTGATGCTAAATAAAGCACTGGCAAAAAATAAAACACACACGCACTTGCAGCTCTGTATCCAGTTTTGGTCACTGAATCTTACCAAGTACGTGGAGTTACTGGAAAGAGTTCAAAGGAGAATCACAAAGTTTGGTATCCGTCTTACCGTTAAGGAATGAAAAAGAAGTTCAGAGACAAATCTGCTCTCACTGCAATCAAAGTCCTCAAAATAAGTCAGGGGCGACAGAGCGGTGACGGGGGCTATGTGCACGGTGTCATGATCAAATGCAAGGATTATTAATGCTATAAAATACGTTACAACGTGGAAAAAGGTCATAGGAAGAGAGCAGGAAAAGTGCAAGAGGAACTCATTGCAGAGGAGAACAGTCCAAGGACGCAAATGAAGCTCCAATAGCCCGTAAGTCAAAACCACAATGAATTTGAGATTCCTGCGTCCAGAAATGCCTCAAACTATCAGCCCACCTTGTGTGTGTCTGGGATAATATGGGACGTGACGTACTTCCTTTGGTTTAAAAAATATACACACACCACTTGCATCTCTTGTGTGGGGGAAGGGGGTGGTTGCGTGTTAAGAGTCGGGCTGGTTGGCAAGTTATGCAGTTGGCGTTGTCTGTGCTGATCACAAAAACTAACGCACAATTATAAATAAAATATAAATTGGTACACTGGACTCATCAATACAAGTTGTGACCAAAGCTTTCCCACTGTCTCAACACTGCGTTGAATGTCACAATGGTGAGCTTTATGCATGAATGGGCAGCACAAAGATAAGCCACAGAGAGGGTTTATGTGGGTCTTTAACCTAATTTGTTCACTCATTTGCTTTCACAAAGGAAAACAGCAATTACACTCTCCAGATGATTACGGTTAAAAAGAAACCTTTTGGAGACTTCCTTTTAAACAAAATGGATTGATCCAAACAAAGATTCTCTTTGTTGTTTTAACTAACAGTCGGTGGATATAATGTTGGGAGAAGGAGAAACAAACAATAATAACAATAATAAGCTCACTCAACGCACGATTCCACCGGCTTCCCATCACACAGAGGATACAGTTCAGGATCCTGGTCCTCAGCTCAAAGCCCTCCATGGCCTCGCTCCCCTTACCTCTGCGACCTCCTAAACCCCTTCCAACCTGCCCGCTCCCTCCGCTCAGTGGGTTCCGGCTTGCTTCACGTCCCCCGCCTCACCCAACCCACCTTTGGCGGGCGGGCCTTCTGCCACTCTGCCCCCACCCTCTGGAACGCCACCCCGCAGTACCCCCGCCTCACCCCCTCCCGCGCGACCTTCAAGATCCATCTCAAGACCCTCCTCTTCGACCATGCTTTCAATCACCCTCCTCCCCCACATGCCCTCCACCCTCCCCAGTCCCAAACCCCAGCTCGGGTCCGAAACTCTGACTGTCCAGCCCCTCGGGACATCCTCCCTCCGTGAAGAGCGCTATACACGTGTAATATTGTTGTTGTTGTTTGTGGGACACTGGCTGCTGCGTTTCGCCCACAAAATATAAAGTCAATCGACTTTACAATATATTACCTTAAAGCAGTTTGAGACGTCTCAACGACCTGATGAGGCGCTAAGTCAAATGCAAGGATTTTTTTTCATTATTAATAAATGAAATCCCAAATATTCAGTCCCCAAAGCTGCTAAGCTTTGCAGTGTAGCGTTAGTATACATCTCGTGCGGAGAGCACTTCACAGCGGAACTATACAAACAAATCACGTGACCTGACCCCCAGGCAAGCTTCCCCCAACCCAGCATTAATAATTCACTGAGCACTCAAACCACTGCTCCAGCGAGGAAAAGAACCTTACTCTGAAAACCCATTCTTCTTTTGTTTTGTTCAACGGATCCTTTACAATGAGCGCCGGGCTACGCACAATGGAGAAAAGAAAGCATTTTGTGCTGGGTTCACAATGTTCTCATTCAAACAGCAGATAAAGAGATGCGGGGGGGCGGGGGGCGGGGGGTGCGGGGCGGGGGGCAAGCCAAGATAGTTCGGCGGAAGTACATTCGCAGCAAACGCACCAGCTGCAATAGAAAGACAAACACAACTCGCGTTGCGACATAGAGACACTCCTCGCAGTGCAGTGCTCCCCCCGGCTGGCAAGCTTTCCTGCCGCTTGTCCGGCGAGGACCACCCTACCCATCTGGGCTTCGGCCCAACTTCATTTCCTGAGAGAATTAGCTGTGGATTCCCGAGACAAAAGCTCTGTGAAATTTGGCCCCTTGTTTACGATGCTCTGAGGGTTTTATCGCCGTGTCACGTTAAGGCAGAGATCTGATGAGTTTCAGCCCGAGAGACAACAGTAACTTGCGTTAAAGAGCGTTCTTCACCTTCGGGCAATGTCTCGGATCGCTTTAGAAGGGAGAGGTAGTCAGCGAGCTACAGATAAAAGGCAGGTCTCTCTCACAGTTCTTAGGAGGACAGAGCACGCAGTGAAACAGCTACAGCAACAACAGCTTGCGTTTATATAGTGCCCAAATGACATTTGCACTGTGCCTTCCGCTGGAGAGGGAACTTCTCAAAAGTGCTTTGCAGAGAGAGAGAGAGAGAGAGAGTGCGCATTCCATTCCGATAATCCTTCGCTGGGCCTTCCACGTGGAGGTGGGATGCTTGAAATTCTCAGCTTGATTTGGATACTCCCAGACATGGTGATGGGGTTCCCCAAGCCGACCGACCACACAAAATATATAAAATAAATGGAAGTATGGCCTGAATGAAGAAGATTGTTATTTTATTCCAGTCTACCGCGACAAGTCAAGCCTGTCCTCAACTCCCTTTCCCACTTGATAGGAAACGCATCAAATATGGAGCTTGCTGTGAGGGGGTTCGAACTTGGAGCACTCAAAGGCAAGCCTGGAGCTCGAGATCACAGCAGGTCCCATTCTAATGGGTACTTACCACAGCTCAACACTCAACACATTTAAGAGCATAGATTCTCTTCTCACTAATCTAATGTTCTGTTTGCCAATCACGAGAGCTCGCTGCCATCCACGAAGAAGAGCTCATTTGTAAGCTTCGAATTAAATTCCCTCGGTCAATTACTCTGCACGCTTGCACATCCCAACACCAGTTCTGCATAAACCAAGTCACATCGAGGTTCTTTAATAATAACACGGTCCCTCAATCCACGACTGTTTGAGGGACGTCGCTGTGCGCAATTGGCTGCCGCGTTTCGCCCACAAAATACACAGTCAATTCACTTTGCAGTATATTTCTTCACTCAGAGGGCAGTGAATTTATGGAATCCACTCCCCCAGAAGGGCTGTAGATGTCAGTCAGTCCTCGAACATCTTCAAGGCTGAGACTGATAGATTTTTAAAAAGTAGAGGGATTAGGCGATATGGGGATAGGGCGGGTAATTAGAGTTAGGTCTGAAGATCAGCCGCGATCTTATCGAATGGCGGGGCAGAGGCTCGAGGGGCCGAATGGCCGACTCCTGCTCCTAATTCTTATGTTCTTATATTCTGTGAAGCGCTTTGAGACAAGTAGAAGACGGGATCAGGCGCTATATCAAATGCAAGGATTATTATCATTTTATCTCGGAGCAGTAGGGTTGCAGGTGAAGTGGTTCAATTGCAAATCCAAGAACTCTCGCTTTGTAGAGTCTCAACCACTCGAAACGTTTCCGAGTGCTGTACGGTTTCGGCCCATCGCGGCTGAGATGAGGCTCGGCTCGAGAAAACTGCATATTAATTACTAATTATTATTAACAGTGGATAGATTAATGACTACATATGGCGGGTTTCACCCACCAACTGTACAGTCAATCTGCTTTACAGTGTATTCTATGACGAATTTTGAGGTGTCTGAATGACATGATAAGGCACTATATCAAACACAAGGGTTATTATTATTACTACTGCCAATGTAAAGTGGCCTTGATGACATTTTACAGTAATAATCCTTGCATTTCACGTCGGGAGAATGTCTCCAAGTGCAAATGGGATTCAATGTAAAGGATAGCGACTGCGCAATGTTCGACGTGGGGGCGGGGGCGAGAGCAGTGGGGGAAAGCCTAGCGTGACATGTGGAATGTCACACAGGGAATCTGTAAAGATGATTGCGGCTCTTCTTTGCATTTCTAGGAAGCCGGGGCAACAAGATCAAAACAAAAAGCAAAACAGGTGCATCTGCAAATCCCAACCCAGCTTCCCCACCCTCTCCCCTCTCCTCCCCACCCCCAGCAGAACCATCAGGATTAACTTTCACTCTCAAGGACTTGAGAGATCAGCTGTCTGTCGGGCGCCTATAAATACCCCCTCACCAGTTGCTACATGAATACACGCAGCATCTGGTCCAACAATCTTTCAGGGCAGAAAAGCTATAGGTTGGCATTGAGTGTGACGCTGAGGGCTGCAGTAACCAACACCCAATGAAACCTGCCAGTTCAGCAGTCGTCTCTGAATTCTCAACTGACTAGAATGTCGTTCTCCCTCCCCGGGTACCAAAGAGCATTCATTACCAGATGGAAAAGCAGTGCCCTTTAGGAGAGTGGTTAGTACATTCGCTTCGCCAAGCGAGAGGTCCCAGGTTTGATTCCCAGCCGGGTGAGGTGAAACCTTAGGCAGGTTTCCTTACTCCGCACGCTTCTGTTTGCCCAGCAATAAGTAGGAACCTGGATGTTAGTCGATTGGCGGATCGCTTTCCAGGGGGTAATAATCCCTACGAAAAACAAATGTGGTCCCACAATCCGCGACTGTGTGTGGGACGCTGCTGTGCGCAATTGGCTGCCGCGTTTTACGCACAAAAATATAGTCAATTCGCTTTACAGTGTATCCTGTGAAGCGCTTTGAGACGTCTAGAAGACGTGATAAGGCGCTGTATCAAATGCAAGGATTATTATTAACCTGGGGGTGGGGGGATTATTAACCCCCAGAAAGCTGTCCGCTAATTGAGTAACAACTGGGCTCCTACTCAAATGCAAGAATCATTATTACTGCTGGGTAAAGAGGTGTGTGGAGTAAGGAAACTTGCCTAAGGTTTCGCCTGCCAGGGAATCGAACCCGGGTCCTTTCACTTGCGAGGCGAGTGTGCCAACCACTACTTTACGCGACTTGAAACATCGGTCTCATGGATCATTATTATCACGCGAGGAAGAGAAGGTAGCACATAAAAAAAGAACAAGATAGAGCAAGACTTCCAACCGTGAGAAGCCGGTTTATAAATACCTCCCCCAAAGCCTAAAGGTTTAAAGGGCAATAAAAGCAATGCTTCAAATTCGAACCAGCTGGTGTGATGATATGAGATCAATTCTTCTCTCTATCTCACTCTGTGCTCTGCCTCAAACCGCAAATGGGTCGACACAAATCATCAAGTGTTTCAAAAGCTTATTGTTCACCCGGTCGGTCACAATGATGGTAAAGATGCAAATGGAGGCAGGTGCCAGCCTGGCTCAGTCGGTGACGTTCTCGCTCCTCCGAGTCAGAAGGTTGTGAGTTCCAGCGCCCACCGTGGTACTTTGAGATCGCGGTCAAAGCCAGCACCCCGATGCACTGCTGTGGGGTGTGCGCATTGTCGGAGGTGCCGTCTTTGGGGTGAAACGTTAAACCGCGGAGGATGTTAAATATCCTGCGGCACAATTTTTATCAAATAGAGAAAGGAGTTTCTCCCGGTCTCCTGGGCCAACAATCCTCAAGCTAAATTTGGTTATGACTGTTTGTGGGACATTGCTATGTGCAAAGCTAAAGACTATATTTTCCCACAAATTACACAGTCAAACCTTACAATAAAGCCTGTGAAACGTTTCGAGGCGTTCTCCTGACCACGAAAGACGTTGTATGAAATGCAAGAAGTATTATTGTTCTATATGCCAGGAATAGTACCTCCTCTTTGGTGGGCGTGGGGGTGAGGTGTGGGGGGGAGAGAAAGTTCTGCTATTTACTTTAAGCCCAGCTGTCTGTTGCCACGTTCGCACATTTCCTTGTCTTCCCATCAATCCATAGAAAAATTATTATTAGCAATGACAAAGCACGTTGGTCATCCTTCGTACGCAAGCTATCCAGAGGTCACCAACTGAAACACTGAGTCACAGCGAGTCATCAATCGACAATCAACTGTGATGGTTGACGTAGCTTCTGCTGAGAGACTGTAACATGGGGTCCTGTTCCTTGAAGCACAGGTCCATCACAATCTCCAATGCTCAGCTCAGAGACCAGCTCGGGGTTTTCACAAGGTTCAAACAGTCACTACTGTAAACCTCTTAGAGACAATTTGACCAAACCAGCCCAACAACAATGAAGTAAGCCCGTGTGAAGGGCGCGATATACGTGCAAGCTGTTGTTGTTGTTGAAGTGATCATAGCCTTATTATGGGGCTGCATTGATATTGGCCACAGAAAGGTCTGCAGACATGAACCGCCTATCCTTGCTACTCAACAAATGGGTACACCACCAGATATGTCTAATAATAATACTTGCTTTTGGTATAGGGCTTATCACGTCTTCAAGACGCTTCACAGAATATATTGTAAAGTGGATTAAGAGAGAGAAGCGGTGGGTCAAGGTGGCGAGTCAGAGGCAGGAAGTTCCAGAGGTTAACAATGTTCTCCCTCGGGACTGAGTCGATTGATCGCACGAACAGCCTCCGCGATAAATAATTTCATCTCTTGCAATGGGAGCATTACAGCAGAGATGGATTAATACTAAACCACCAAAATGAACCATCTGTTCAGTCTGCATAACAAATTTTCATCTGAACAACTGGATGCGTCAAAAATAGATCTCAGCCCCACGATCAGAGATTAAAATCACGATCCGACAATAACTTTGGAATATGCCAACATTGCCAACTCTCTGAAGGAATCCTGCCTCTCCCACAATCCCTTCTACTCCTCCAGGCACCGAAAGGCTGTGCAGATATTTCTACAAGTCTTCAGATTAGTCTCGATGGCTCACATGGAGAACACAGAGCAGAGTTGATGGGTTGATTTGCCTATTTAATAACGACAACAACATTCCTTGCATTTGATATAGCCTCTCAGCACATCGATGAGATGTCTCAATGCACTTCACAGCACATTCTGTAAAGTGAATTGACTGTATATTTTGTGGGCGAAACGCGGCAGCCGATTGCGCACAGCAGCGTCCCCACAAACAGTCGTAGATTGTTTTTCTGAAGGGTTATTACCCTCCCACCAGAAACCAATCTGACAATCGACTAACAACCGGGTTCTCACTTGCTGCGAGGTAAACAGAGGCGTGCGGAGTGACAAAACCTGCCTAAGGTTTCGCCCTGTCCGGGAAACAAAGTCAGGTTGCGAGGCGAGGGCTCTAACCACCGAGCTACAGGGCTCCAATATTATTAGGAAAGAGAACACTGCTGACTTTAACTGCATGATTTGCATTTCAAACACAGGAACACATACAGCAAAACAGTTGCGGTTTCCCATCGTGAAGTCACGCCAAAGACTCGCTTAGGTTGTGCCGAGCAGATTTCTAATGGCCCCAAACTCAAACAGCGACTGCAAACAGGTGCTCAAAAGGAAAACACCCATGGACATTGGGAACAAGCACAGAGACAGGAAATTCAGAAAGAATGGACTCCACGCAGCTGTGACACAGTTGGAAGCTTAGTCAGCTAAATTCCTGTGGCTGATCCCAAAGTCGTTGCCCATTTCCCCCAGAAGAGGTCAACAAGGAAGCCCACGACCTGCCACGCAGACGGGAACAAGATGCCATTCGGGTTAACACAAGAACGTAAGAAATGCGAGACGAAAAAAAGGCCAAGGTACATCTAGTTTGCCTTCCAGCTTCCTGGCGGTCGCATGCACATGTATCCCAGACGAGCTGTGTCATTTCCTAAAGGAAAACTATCTAATCTGTATTGGAAGGAATCAACATTTCCTGTAAACTTCATCCTAATTAAAAAATGGACGCGCACACTGACCCCAGGACTGGGTGGGAACGCCGACTTGAAAAAAGTGAAAGGGAGTTATTCTGTGGGTTTTAACTGAAGGTCCTCCAATGCAAACTCTGGGCTCCACCCCATCCCAAGCCTTGGCTCTCGCCAACCTGCGCCTAAGACTTTCCGGAATTAGGTAAGCAGGATGCATCCCTCCAGGGAGAGAGAGAGAGAGAGAGAGCACATTCCTTTCCAACAACCTCGCTCTGGGATTTCCACGTGTAGGTGGGAATGCATGGAATTCTCAATTTGGTTTGGAGACTCTTACGGTGATGGGTTTCCGCGCGTGTCAGACACCCGGCTGACCCGGAAAAAAACATATTCCGTAAGATTCCCAATAGATTAAATAGCACAACAAAATGTGCTGTGAAAAAATAACTGATTATCTCGGCAGACGTCTGCTTCGAGTTACGTTAAATTGAAGACTGGCAACAAAAAGATACAGGTTCGCAAATATTGGATCTTTCTGAAGTAAACGTTTACTTAACATTGAGAAAGATCGACACATGATTCTCAACACACAGAGCTCTACAGTAATGGCACCAATCCTCCAGCGATGAATCTGCCTGACGTCACTTGAGATTAAAGAGGAGATATCACCAACACCAGAACGACATCCGTCCTTCGAAAGGAGTTTCTCCCGGTGTCCCGGCCAATAATTCCCAGGCTATGGGGAAAGAGCGGGGGAGTGGGACTAATTGGACAGCTCTTTCAAAGAGTCGGCACAGGCACGATGGGCCGAATGGCCTCCTTCTGTGCTTGTAGGATTCTATGATTTCAACTCATTGCTTATTAACTGTCCAGAAAGATTTGTCCCAATCGTAACGCAATGAACACTGCTCACAGTCATGGATTCCTCTTCATGCCTCGAGTCCGTGAGGGAAGAGATTGAAATTAAGGTTCATCCCACTCAACAACAACAACAACCACCAGCATTTATAATAACGCCCCTCATGCAGACTAGCATCTCAAAGCGCTCGACAGAAGCGATCAGCCTCTGATAAACTTGCAAGTCAACTCCCTAAACGCTAGCACGACCCTGGCTGGCCAAGCAACAGGAAGCTATTCAGTGTCTCACGAGGCTGTCTCGCTGGTTCAGTTTCAGCAGAATCCAATACTCGCGGGTCCCCTAATGTCTGTGTTCCCTGAGGATAGGCAGGCGAGCCATTACCCCATCGGGGGGGAAAGCACGCAAAGCTTTTTGTAATAACTATCTAAGCGCAGCGAGGGGGTGGGGGTTCCACAAAGAGAGACATCACGGACCATTTGCCGCAAACTACTGGGTTTTTAAAATATAAAATAAAACGACCAGAAATTCTATGACTTCCTCTTTCTTCCCCCCCCCCCCCCCAACCAGACGCAACTCGCTCAGTTCAGCGCAGCGGATTGCAACACTGTCAGGTGTCGTGCGAGCCTGGCTCAGCCTCTATGAGTCAGACGGTTGTGGGTTTGAATCCCCACGAGGAAACACTGAGCTCACTTACTCTAGGCCTACCCCCCCCGATGCAGTGCCCAGGAAGTGCCGCCTTGTTGGAGGTGCCGTCCTCGAGATGAGACTGAGGCATTGCCTGCACGTGCAGTTAAACAATACTGCACACTGTAAAGCGAATTGACTTATTATTTTGTGGGCGCAAGTGAGTGGGAGAAACTTTGGAGAATGTTCAGCTCTGTCCATCCCTGCGACTCGAGTCAAGCTAACATTCGAATTTCCTTCCTCATCCAAAGGTCTTCGTCTCTGTTAACTTCTCTTTTGCTCGGTTGCTCTGGAAGGTGATTAACAGTGGCTTCAGTTGAGACACCACCGTGAGTCAGTTTTAAAAATAGAGCAAATTCTCAAGTCATTAACCAAAGCAAAATCAGTCACCTAAATGGCAAGATTTGCATTAAATACTGTCAGTTAATAAACTTCTTCCATATGAGGGGTTTTGATAGCGAGAATAAGAAGGAACCGTTTCCACTGACGGGTGGGTCCGTAACCAAAGGACACAGATTTAAGATAATTGGCAAAAGAACCAGAGGAGAGGCGAGGAGAATGATTTTTTATATAAAGCGCAGTGAGATGTTATGAGCTGGAACACACTGCCTTAAAAGAGTAGTGGAAGCAGATTCAATAATAACTTTTAAAAGGGATTTGGACATAGCCTTGAGAAAATGTTTTTTTCAAGGATATGGGGTAAGGGCTGGGGATTGGGACCAGTTGGCAGCTCTTTCAAAGAGCCGGCACAGGCACCATGGGCCGAATGGCCTCTTTCTGCGCTGTAAGATTCTATGATTTCAACTCCTTGCTTATTAAACGTCCAGAAAGATTTGTCCCAATCTTAACGCACTAAATACTGCTAACGTTCACGGATGCCTCGTGCCTCAAGTCTGGGAAATAGATTGAAAACCCGGATCGGTGTGTGTGGGGGGTGGGGTTTACAAAACAAAGCACTGCCCCACTGTTCCTTCTTTCAATTTAAAAAAAAACAGGCAAATGGATTGGAAAGGAAGGGAGGGGGAAAAAAAAATGGTATTCGATACCAAGAATTTGTTTCAAATTACGCTCCCAAAAGGCTTTTAACATTCATCTCTGCACTCCACTCCTTATGCTGCAGATAAATACTTGGCCAATGCAAAAAAAAAAAAATCCAACCCATTTGTCACCTTGCCGCACTTAATGTCAAAATAGCACTCAGTCTCTCTCAGCTATTCCCTACGTCAAGTGCACTTACACAATTCCTGATCCGATTCATCTACACTTGAAAGGCACCGACCGATCTGCCCACAACGGAATTGCACGAGATATTCCCTTAAGGAAAATCATACTCGTGCCACAACGGCAAACCTTTAATCTGCCGCTCAGTCACTGAAGATAAGATTCAGGATAAAGAGGAACGACGCATTCTGGTTCAGCGTTGCCTGGCCTGGAATCAGGTGTACTTAATTGATGACATTTTCCATGCATTTCCTTTTAATTCTGAAATTAAAATAATTATAAATGATATAAAATGATACGCGTGGGTGATAAACGATCTATAGTTTGGGATCCAGTCGCAGCGCACAAATAAAGGAGAAAGTAAGGTGCGATTTCCACGCTTCTTAATCACTTTCACCCACAAAATACAGTCAATCCACTTTACAGTATATTCTGTGAAGCGCTTTGAGACGTCTCGAAGACGTGATAAGATGTTGTGTCAAATGCAGATTATTATTATGATTATTATTATTATATGAGCCAATCACAAAGAATTGCTTACTGTATTTCAGCAGCTATGCACCCAACATAGACACATTGCACTTCCTTGTAAAAGAAATTTTCCAGTGTGCATTGTAGGTCATAATGCCACACCATATAACACAATTAGAGTTGGTTTGACTCCAGCAGTTACCCCCAACTCACACTCTGGGCTCCCCCAAGCCTTGGCTCTTGCCTAACTGCGCCTAATACTTTCCGGAATTAGGTAAGCAGGATGTGCCCCTCCAGGGAAAGAGGGAGAGAGAGAGAGAGAGAGCGTATTCCATTCCAACAATCTATCTCTGGGATTTCCATGTGTAGGTGGGCTGCCTGGAATTCTCCGCGTGGTTTGGAGACTCTTAAAGCACAGTGATTGGTTTCCTCATGTGTCAGACACCCGGCTGACCCCCCCCACAGCCCCCAAAAAACAAGATATAGTTCAGTGAACTCAGTAAATCTGTACGGCGAGTGGCGGTTACTGAAATAAGTTTATTACAACAAAGTAAGTTCTCCCTCTGCACTGCGATCTCTCAGCTCAGATGTTATTGTGGCGTATTCCGCAATACGAAGTCAAACAGATTGCCGTGAAAGTCCGTGTCCTGCAAAGCCAAAACGACGGAACGCTTCGATCCGATTGAGACACACGATTCGGTGATCCTTCTTGCACCTGCTGCAGAAACACTGCACTGAACCATCCATCCGATCAATCAGCTGAAAGGAAGGCAGAGGAACTGCAATGCAGGCAGCCGGCTCCTGTCAACGTGAGGCACGGCAGGAGCTCACAGAATCGCTTCGAATGTGGCACACAAAGAGAGCACCAGCACTGCCAATAATCCTTGCATTTGATATCGGGGCTTATCGCCTCGTTGAGACGTCTCAAAGCGCTTCACGGGACACGCTGCAAGGCGGAGTGGCTGTGTATTTTGTGGACGAAACGCGGCAGCCGATTGCGCGCAGCGACGTTCCCACAAACAGTCGTGGATCGAGTGACCGATTTTGTTGGGGGGGGGGAGGGGGGATTATTACACCCCGTAAAGCGATCCGCCATCGACTCACAACCGGGTTCCTGCTCACTGCTCGGTAAACAGAGGCGTGTGGGATAAGGAAACTTGCCTATGGTTTCGCCGACCCCGGCCGGGAAGATATCAACTCGTTTACCATTTCAAAGCTTATGAACGCACCACCACCCTCAAAAGGTACAGATTTTTCCACTTAAAATCTCTACCTTTTGAGATTCTTACGTGGAAATCTCTTAAAATCGCCAGACTAGGGGGACGAGAGCGCCTGGCGTGCAGCAGAATATTGTAGAGGGCATCATTCCTTGGCTCCCTTGCTCTGTGGTAAAATCTTTAAGGGAGGAGGGAGTGCTCGATAAGCATTTAGTCAGTCAATCCAGTCAATCAGCGCTCCTCTTTCGATTCAACTCCAACCACGGATAAGATTTGAACCGCGCAAAGATTAGCTTTGCTTCCTCTTGAGGTTTCGAGTGCGCTTCTGAGAGCCTTAGCTCGGCATTTCCTGCCGGTCGGGAATGGTATTAAGATAACAATCCTTGCATTTGATACAGCGTCTTTCAGGTGGATGCCTTAACAGGGTCTGGCAGGGTTTTTATATCTCACAAAAAAATATTTAGAAGAGTTTTGCCAAAACTACAATTTACTTTACATTATATTCTACGAAGCGCCTGCGAAATGCACAGTCACTACACTTTAAGAAGAGGCACTTGGGTTCACAGCTCAAAGTTACCTCCGAGGAATAACAGCGAGTTATTATTGAAGGAGGAAAATATTGTATGGGGGTGGGGGGCAATTTTTAGACTGTGAATTCAAAGTCCCGATGTGCGTGGGGCCTAATCGCACAACCTTCTGACTCAAGAGGCGAGAGGGTACGCAACGCTGAAAAAAAAAAAAGGCTTATTGGGGCAATTAAAATAAAAAATTGAGAAGAATTTCTCTCGAGCAACACTGAAGGTATTTGAAATCAACGATGTGTGCGCCCGAGTAGATTTCCCAGAGCTATTTTTAAACACCGCAACATTACATTCCCCAAAACAGAAGTGGATTTCTGGTACTATAGTAAAATTCACAGTTTGGCGTCTGCATTTTGAAAGAGTAAATTGCATGTTTTGGAACCTGATGTAAGCAAATCCCCATTGAAGTTGGCAGTTACGCACCCTGAAATTTCAGCCCGTTTGAAAATAACCTGCAATTGCATCTGTGACATCAGACGACCCGTTAATTAGTGAGTAAATAAAATCCTCAGGAAAACTGGGAATGCCACTGCAATGAGCAAACCACCATTCAACCCGAAACAAAAGAGGACAGTAATGTGAGTGGTGATCTTACACGTGAAATCCCTGACAAACACTGTTCAGATGATTTATTAATCATAATAATAATCCTCTATTTCCCATCATCTTAATATTTCGCCCACAAATAAATAGTCAATTCACTTTACAGTATGTTATATGACGCTCTTTGAGCCGTCTCAACCACACGATTAGGCGCTATATTCGATGTAAGGATTATTGTACATTATTATCATAAATCTTGCACTTGGCACAGAATCTTTTGTGTCACGAAGGCACCTCAAAGCGCTTCACAGGCCGTAAAGTGTAGTGACTGTATTTCAGCAACCAAAGGACCTATTGGCAACAGTTATCAAGATATTTGCCACGCACATATCTGATTTATGAATCACTGTTCAGTAACAATTTTTTTAAAATCTGAAGGCAACGTGTTGCCACGTTGAAATATGCTCGAGTATACGGGTTAATAACGTATAAAAATAAATGATTAAAGGATAAAACCAGGGGTGCAAAGGAATAACAAACGACTTAACTGTTAAATGGGTCGATTTCTAAACGAATTACACATAAGAATAATCCTTGCATTTGATTACAACGTCTTATCACGTCACAATGATGTCAACCTGAATTTTGCGGTTTCCGGAGAAATCCACTTTTGTTTTGGAAATGTGGCAGAGTTCGTGTCATAATGTATTACAGTATATTCTGTACCACAGAATACAGATTCTAATAACCGCAATGTACCACATACACCGTAAAGCGAATTAACATACATATTAATAGATATTGATTAGTAAACCTGCAATCGGACAATAAGTGATTCAATCGTAGATTATTGTGCTTTGAGGGGTAAAGAAATAAATAAGTTAAAACAAAGGTCTACCAAAAAGCTTGGGTCACATGAGATCCCTTCAGAAAACCTCGCCATCATGTGCTACTTACTCACTGTGCACCAGGCTGCAGCGTACAGTACATGCAGTCAAATCCGACTGCGCGTGCGGAGAGACTGGCGCTGACACCTGGATTTTAAGCTCTCCGCACAAGCCACAGTAAAAGCAGGTTAAAGGAATCCACCTTCGAGCGTCATTTGAGGTGTAAATATCGACCAAAAAAAAAACACTAAAACATTTGCTTTAAAAGAAATGTCCCGGATTCAAATTTATTAATTTGTTTTTTTTGATGATTGCCTTGATCCCGAAAGAGTCTCAGCCCTTTGGGTGAATCGAGGTAAAAGTAAATTAGCGAGCCAGCCGGCCGGCTCGTTCCTTCCCCCCACCCCCCCACCCCGCCAGCCCACGTCAGCACAGAACTCAGCACTTGTACGGATTCCAAGCCGAACACAACGGAAAGAAAGAAGAGGGGGAGAGAGAAAAACTGGTCGCAAGAACGTAGGAACAGGAGGAGGCCATTCAGCCCCTCGAGCCTGTTCCGCCATTCTATCAGATCACGGCTGATCCGCACCTCAACTCCAATTTAAGCACTACGATTTTTTTGTTCGTTAAAACCACTCAAAGTTACTACGCGCGCCACATACAACGGGATTTTTTAGTTTCTCAGAGAGTGGTTTCCTTTCCCAAGTTATTTCCCGGCCTGTGTTTGCTCTGCGTCACAAGAACGGAGGAGCGGGACAGCTGCTCTGTCCGGCCTTCAATTCCGCAGCCTCGCACAATCTAGTAATAATCCTTGCATTTGATATAAGCTCCTTATCACGTCGCCGAGGTGTCTCAAAGCGCTTCACGGGATATACTGCAAAGTCAATTGACTGTGTGTGTTGCTATGGGATCTTTAACGTCCACCTGAACAGGGGGGAACCCCTCAGCTTCCGAAAGACGGCATCTCTGACAATCCGACACCCCCCAACGCTGCATTGGAGCATCGGCTTTGACTATGTGATTCCAGAATTGAATCAAAACTGCTGCAAGTGGCGAATACAACCGCAAAACAGGCCCACAAACTGCAACAAACAGGAGCTAAAGGTCTGATTCTCGTGGGTCTGACGGTGAGTTGGCATTAGAGAATGACAATTAAATGTCTGAAGTGGACACGGACGGACACACAGACCCACTCACACGCACACCACACACACATAACCAGTGGCTATGGCTGGTTGGTGAAAGCCTCGTAAGCAAAGGCCAACGATGCAAAAAAAAAACACTCTTCGCCACCACAAAGCGCTGAAATCTTCGATTTTCAAGGTAAGATACGCACTTAAATACACAACACTAAATAAACAACAACAATCTGCAATTTTTATTGGGTCAGACTGAACCATCGCTGTGCGTGAGAGTGTCCAAACCAGACACGAGTTGCGCACACACACACACACCCCACGTGGAAATTTCTCCCTGGAGGGATGCATCCTGCTTATCCCAAGGCTTGGGGTGGTGGGTGGGGGGGGGGTGAGGGGGGGGGAGGTCCTCGGAGTGTACGATGAGGTAACTGCTGAAAGCTGCACAGCGGGTCGAACTCCGACGCACACTCCTAAGCAACGAGAGCACCACCACCACCACCACCACAAATGACTTGACCACACTGAACCTTAATTAGAACACCACTGCTCACCTTTCAGCCCGACGTGCATTTTGCTACACGTTCAGCAAACAGCGTGCGGTTATTTACACATATTATATTTATATTATACCCCTCCGCGCGGGGTGTCGCGTCCCAGGGCGTTTGAACGTTCTAAATTCTAGGCAACAAAAAAAAATCATTGACCGCCACGTTCCTGCGCAGGCACGATCTTCAGACGTGATCAAGGCAAGAGCCAAGACAAGACCGCTCCCTTCACCCAATATCAAATGCAAGGATTATTATTATTATTATTATTATTATACACCCTTTACAATTCCTGTCACATGTCATTTGCGGTAACCGTCCCGGGATCTCACAACGAACAGCCACTACATTTTTTTTTGAACGCGTTACAAGAAAAGCCTTAAAAACTATAATAGGTACTCATTGAAAATGACACTGAACTTTGTATTAGTGTTATCTCATTTGGAGCATTATACTAAAACAGTACTAATAATAATAAACCCTCAAACCCTTACCCTCAAACCCCCTCCTAATCCCAACCCCCAACTCGGGTCCAAATCACTGTCTGTCCAGTGATTCGTTGCTGTTTCCGGTAATAATCTCTGCATTTGACCCAGCGGCAGGTGGAAACATCCCTCAAACGAGAGTGTAGTGACTGTGTAGTTGCGTCCCAAGCACTGATTGTATCGTAATCACAGTCGCAAATGCACTACAATTGCATTGTAATCGCGGTGGTGGTGGTGGGGGGGGGGGGGGAACTATTATTATTATTATCGTGAATAACAATAATAAAACGCAGTACAAGTAGACAAGTTTTCAGAATAAAAAGCAATGATGTCAATTGCGCAAAGGAGAAAGGGATGTTGCTGCAGCCGTCGGTTAATTCTCAACCAACACCCCAGTCATCAGCACAGTCAGTGTTAACTGAAGAGCTATGAAATCCTGCAGTCTGCCAGAAAGCAGCGTGAAACATTGCGCCGTATAAACCCTGGACAGATGTGACGCAGTGTGGGGAGCCGGCGGAGCAAAATGCAAGTGTAAAGGGGGAGTGAGAGGCAGACTTACTGGTGCTGTTCCCTTGCATTTGGATGATGCATTTCGAGTCCTTATTGATCTCCCGAGTGTTGAAGGGTCTCACCCGAACGGCCACTTTGACAGAAGCCCCAGACATCTTGCTGAATGATCTCTCCGTCTAATCCGTCCCTCTCTCTCTCTCTCTCTCTTTCTTCCTTTGTGGCACGGCTCACGTCTCTCAGTGCGTACGGTCTGGATTTATTTCGCTCTCCAGCCCCTGCGGCAAAGAAAAAAAAAAAACGACTACAGCACAACTTTTCTTTTAACCGACGCGCAGAGAAATGCATGCAACGTATACATAACAAGCGCACCGATAAAAACAACAACAACAACAACATCACCAATGATGTCATGTCTTGGTCACCCTCTCCCCGCTTGTAACGCTGACAGAAAAAATGGCTACCAATGTGGTGCTGCAGTGAAGCGAAACACACACCAAACCACACGTCCTTTTATACAATGCACACACGCGCACTCACTCACAGGCGCCTATTTATCGCCGCGCTGTACGTTATTAAGCAAACGTTTCGTATCCGAACACTCTCCCAACTCCCACATTAAACCCCCCCCTCCCCCCCCCCCCCCCCCCCCGACACATCAGATCCAAAGGCTCTTTAATTCTTAATAAAATAAAATTGGGGGGGAAACGAGAGCTGCCTTTTTTGCTTCAAACCCCCCAAAAATACATTGCAAATCACTTAATGCCAAGTTAACAGTGTAATGGTATTTTACACTGATATCAGATATTTTCCCTGTTATTTTAAATATATATATTGACAAAAAAAATCCTAAATGCACACGCCCTTAGTGTGCAATGAGACAAAAACACATTAGTTATTCCTGGACAGGTAGTCCAGCAAACACTAAATGAAACCAAACCAAGACTTTTTTTAGAAAAAATATAACAGGGTGTGTGCAAAGTATACATATAAATATATATATATATATCAAACACTGTCAAAGAAAGAAATGTTACAAGTAATTGCTCTGAAAACCAAAATTTCTGTTAAACTAAAATGAATTTAAAAAGATTAGAAATGTAGAAACTTAATGACAATTAGGGATTTCTTTTAGAAAAATAAAGAAAATCTCTCAAATCTCCACCTGAGGAGCAATTAATTGTTAATCACAGCAAAAGGAGAAATGCTTCGGTACAAAGAATGTGTGTGTGGGGGAGGGAGAGGGGGAGAGAGTGGGGGGAGAGTGGGGGGGGGGAGAGAGGGGGAGAGTGGGGGGGGAGAGGGGGGGGAGAGGGGGGGTGAAGGGGGGAGTGTGGGGGGGGGAGGGCGTCATGATGTACTGGTCAAAAAATGGGGGAATGGGGGGGAAGAGAGAAATGGAGAGGGGGGAGAGAGAGGGGGAAGGGAAGAGGGTGAGAGAAGGGAGAGAAAGGGAGAGGGGAGAGGCTGATGGGAGAGGAATGAAAGGGGGAAAGAGAGAGGAAGA